>NC_091120.1:136686987-137386987 GCF_040183065.1 Periplaneta americana
CTGGTATGAAAAAAATAAATACTGTACTTGTGAAGAGTTGCAAAAGTGAATATCTACAAGTCTATAATTAAAACAATATTTATGCATGTAAAAGAAACTAGAGCAAGTAACACAACGACTGAAGAAACAGTAGAAACGGATAAAATACAGAATGTAGCAGATTATGGTACAGTACAGTCTATTAAACAACTTAAAAAAAAAAAAACCTTTTGCAAGTCCTATGTTTTTGTAAAACTGAATACAATGCAATTTGAGAAAATGTTCTGAGAAAAGTTCAGCCAACAGGAAAGGCGGGTTTAAACAACAGTTTTATAAATAAATGAGGACAGAGAAAGAGAAGTAAAGAGGTGTTTATTGGGCGGAATAGCACGAAGTATTTCAGCACAAATATGCTTTTTATGCACCCGAAATGAAATGAGTTGTTGCTGATTATGCAAGGTGGCTAAGACGTCTCCATCATCTCCCACACTACGTAATTCTCTCAATCATCAAATCTATATACCATACCTCTAATGGTTGTCTACCGTACCTCATAGGTTTACTTTTAGTCACCATATCAAGGAAGAACCAAGGAGACTCCGTCACCTTTTTGCAGATACGAGTTTTCTAGAATCCATTACCACTGCCATTTCCAAATATTTGGACAAACCATGTGTAGCACTCACAATGGCGGACGATCGATTCGCTGCTGTACAAACACAAGAGGTGCCAAAGGGTGAACCACGATAAAAACCTTCATAACTTGGCTTTGTCCACCACAAATAAAATTCCACCGTTATTGACGGGGTTTGAACTCTGGTTGACGATCGTCGTAAGACACCACTCTTTCAACTTGGCTAACAAGGCGGCTGAGTGAGGGTAAGTCAGCTGCAATTGGACGACAGATAATAGTGGGGTTGATGGATTTTCTGCTCACGAGCTTTGTGGTATCTATTTAGCTAATTTATATAGAGGCAAAGTGTGTCGCGAAAGGAGCAATTCAATTCTAACAAAAATGTTTCCCTCACTACTGGTTTCCTTCATGTTCAGTCTTGGTTTTGTGGCATAAATATTAAGATTCAGATGTAATAGGTTATATGAAGAGTTGAGAGGCATAGTGGGCCAAGCGCCATTTATTAAAAACGGAGAAAGCAAGGGTTAAAGTTAAGTGAGTACCACAGTTTAGTGAAGATTGACATATCATTTAGTTTGAATGTGTATACTTTATATTACTTGCTATATGTTTCCATTGAATTATGGTGATCATTTCATTTTAACCCTTGTTTTCTACGGTTTTAGTAATGGCACTTGGCCCACTAGGGTTCTGAACCCTTGATATGATGAAAGACTACTGTTAATTCTCGAAAATAATGGTTTATTAAAATTTATCAAACATTTATAAGGAATCAGTGATTTCATATGAAGAAATGCTACTGTTAGTTCTACGAAAATTACAGATACTGTCTTATAAGTAGTAATGTCTGTTTTGGAGCAAACTTTTGAGTTGAATTTTGTCATAACAAGAGATTAATCTAATATTCAAAGTAGAGACCTTTAGATTCTGTGCTTTTCAGTCACCTTTCAGCGAGATTTGTTATCCCGCGACAGTATCAGTTTCTGGTTTTTCATGCGAAGAATTCGGTAATACACATTTCAATGACTTCAAAGTATTGAAAAATTTCTTCCACACAGGAAGTGTCTGTATTTCTTTTTTGTATTTATATGTGCTATCTGGTAGGATGGAAGAGAAGGCCTTATGGCCTTAATCCTGTCAGAATAAATAAATAAATAAATAAATAAATAAATAAATAAATAAATAAATTAATTAATAAATAAATAAATACATACAGTAAGTAAATAAATAAATAAATAAATAAATAAATAAATAAATAAATAAATAAATAAATAAATAAATAAATAAATAAATAAATAAATAAATAATTAAATAAAGAAATAAGTGGTCTGTGGATCGAAACAACTGGTCGCAAGACCATGGCTGTATGTCGGAAGAGCTAGCAGTTTGATTCTTCCTAATTCCTTGATTTTTCCAAGTGGTTTGAGGTCTAGCGTTGTTCTGTTGCAAAATATATATATATATATATATATATATATATATATATATATATATATATTGTTTGACTAATACCGGGTATCTCCCCCCCCCCTCTTTCTCACCCCCAAAACTTCATGAACTCGTTCTAGCTGTTGAGAATAAAGATTTGCATTGACTGCACATCCGTTTGGAACAAATTTCCAGTGAATCACAGCTTCAGAATTCTACCAGATACTTCACATAATCTATCAGCTATGGGATTAACGATAAGCTGACGACAGATATCCATTCTGCGTTGAGCCTGTTCAGCTGTCATTTCATAAGGTAGGCCTACGATCTACAACTTCTGTACGACTTTCTAAGCGTCTTAATGTGGCGATGTGTTATAGCCTATATTTTGAAGCACCAAATTCTACTAACAATCTACGACTACATCTTTATGGACTTTCTTAAAAGACTCTGCATATATTCTCAATATTTCATATTGTCGGTCTCGGTAGCGTAACTGGTATAGCGCTGACATTCTATGCTCGAGGTTGCGGGTTCGATCCCGGTGCAGGTCGATGGCATTTAAGTGTGTTTAAATGCGACAGGCTCATGTCAGTAGATTTACTGGCATGTAAAAGAACTTCGGGACAAAATTCCGGCACACCGGCGGCGCTGATATAACCTATGCAGTTGTGAGCGTCGTTAAATAAATCTTTTTTTTTTTTTTTTCAATATTTCATATCTTAGGTCTTCCAGGACGCTGTACATTTTTAATGTTTCATTCTCCATTATTAAGACGTTGGAACCATCGTTGTGTTACACGCTCTATAACGACACCTTCACCATCGATTTGACACATTCTTCGAGCCGTGGCAGTAACTTTATAATTTAGTTTCCAGTAGTGCTTTAGAAGAACTCTAATGTCAAACTTCATCACCACCATATGGGGCCGGGTATCGATCCCGGGACTCTTCGCTTAGCATGCGAATGCCCTACCGACTGAGCTATCCCAGGAACCATACATGATACCGTCACAATTCTTCCCTTTATATCCACACAACTCAAATGGGCTGACAAGACGCCAAAAACCCAGTCAGTCCGTAGAGCATTCCTGCGCTAAGAGAAGGGTCCCGGGATCGATATCAGGCCCCGGAACAATTTTTCCCTTGAAGTTATTCAAGCCTACTTCACAGGAAGCTTCTACCTGAAAGCCAGATTTGCACTTCATCACCACCATTTTATATTCTTTGTATTAACGAAAAAATGATTGCTGTCAAATGCCTGCAATACGCAGTATTAACCATAGCATCCTGTAAATTACATTGTCCAACTAAATAAAATAAGTAAAATCTTACAAAACGCCAAATTAAAAAAAAAAAAACGACATTACTTAGACCTATGGGACGATGTAATATATTACATTTGATTAAAACTGAGGAAGATATAGATGAAACCGTGGTGATCTGATATGATCAATTGCTAGTGTCTACCCTATTGAAATATATTTTATGAAAATTGGTCAACGATTAAGATTGACCTGGAAGCAGTGATATGGGAATAAATGGTATTGAGCTCACTTATACGACTAAATAATAAAAACATATTTAAGAAATTAGAAAACAATAATGCAATTTAAAAGTCTGTTCAGTGCACCTGATATCACGGTTTAATTTTTTATGATGAAGTATACGCTGGTGGTGAAGTTCACTCAGTTTAGGCAAGGAAATTAGTTCATTTCAGAGAAAATAGAAAGAGAGTACACCACGCGATATACCATAAAAGTCAATGTCTCCCAGTAAAATCTTGCCTCTCCTGAAAGAAAAAAATAGGAATGTAGCTACAGAAATAAGTTTCTTGCTCTATTTTAAGATGAATAATAACGAATTAATAATGAATTACAATAAAATTGGTGAAATTAAAGTAATGATAATGAAATATAAAAGAGAAAACTATAATAGCCTAGTAAAATTACACAAACGATAAGAAATCATGTTAATTAAAATAGAGGAAGACAAAAACTCTTTCAAATGTATTGTAGCACAATAATTATTTCTGTAAATTGCGCATATTCCAACACAATTGAACATATTTTTAAAGACATTCTCTTCCCGTTTTCTGGACGTTCCTTGTTGATACATAGCCCCTTTTAGACCTGCCAATCTTCAATTCTTCGAATTCAAGTGAGCAGAAGTGAGAGGTCTATTCAAGTTCCTTCTGCCGCACCAATGAAGGGCATCCCTTCCCAGTCAGATGAAGTCATTGTCGGTATCAATAAGCCACCCTCTCCAGCCTAACCTTCCAATATCCAAGAAAAGAGAAGATGTATATAAAAAATATACATGCCGTCTTACACGGTTGCCAAACTCTTGATTCTGTAAATTAGGTCCATCTGATACAATATTAACTAGCATATTCCTCTTGTATAATTACAGTCTCCGATGGCTATCAAGATTGTCATTGTTGAGAAGTTCACGGGTTCAGAGACAGATATAGGCCGATAAACATTCTTAACCTTTCTATATCTAAAGGGAAAGAAAATAGGAGATTCTATAATTACAGTAGAATCCCTCTTATCCGGCACCAAAGAGACCAGGCTAGTTCCGGATACGAGATTTTGCCGGATAATTGAATAGGCCTATACCGGTATATAAGAAAAAAAGTTCGTATTTCATGGAGCCAAATGTTGAAACTGCAGCCATGTGAAGCTTATTTCTCTATCACTTGCTCGTAACTGAATAAACATAAAGACTGTGTGGATTTTTCTAATTAAAACACATCACACAACTCAAGTAATATAGTCTTCTAATTTTAGGTTAGGATATTTACTGGAAATGAAAGTTCGTGCGAACTTCCCAATGTGGCAGCACTGACGGTCCGAACATAATTAAATAAACATTAAAATTGTGTGAATTTTCTTAGGCTTCCGCTGTAATTTCGTTTAGGTGATCTACATGGCATAAAGAATGACTCAATATACTAAGCATGTTTTCAGCTCTGAAATGTTCGTACACCTACTATAAATTTCTGGAAGATTGGGATTCAACTTCAGTAAACAGAAATACGTCTCTAGAGGGTAAACACATGAAAATTAGAGAGAAGATACAGTATTAACATATAAACAAACTTGTATTTAACCACACGTAAGCTCTTCAAACAAATCAGAGAAATGAAATTTCCAGAAGATTATAATATAACTAATCATAACTGTAACATCACATATGACCATATACATATTTTTATTTGTAACTGATTATATACTATACATCATCAGTGAGCATTATCATAATAGGATATTGCTCTCTTAAATCGACTGAATATGTTTGGAATTAAATCACTGGCTTTCCCAAAACACTCTATGAAAAGTTTCATACAAAACAATTTTTATCTCGAAAACGAAGTAAAAACGAGCAAAATTGTATTAAACTTTTTTCTTTGAAATATCTCAACGAATAATACCATGGTCGAAAGCATATCATTTTGCTGTAGAAAGAATAGCAGGCCATTTCACTTCTCGCTACCATGATGAGTTAGTTTATTTCTAGCAACCAGCAAGGAATAAAACACTGAAACAGCTAATGATTTAAGGAAAACAATTTTATTTAGGACGCATTTGAGATTTTGCAACTCTGCTATTGCATTCACCTCATTTTAGCATCTCAGCAATGCATTCCCCACATATACTGCTGAAAATACAAGGTATACGTAAATAGTGTTCTGCCAAATGGCAGCTCTTTCACTGCAAACCTAGCATTCTCCAATATTTCATATTTTCTGCCTTCCTCTTAGTCTCCTCATGTGATCCATGTATATTAATGTTGTCTACCATCTGATTTCTTCTGCCCCGAATTCTTCTCTCGTTCACCATTCCTTCTAGTGCATCCTGTAGTAGGCCGTTTCTTCTCAGCCAGGGACCCAACCAATTCCCTTTTCTCTTCCTGATCAGTTTCAGTATCATTCTTTCTTCACCCACTCTTTCCAACACAACTTCATTTCTTATTCTCTCTGTTCATTTCACATGCTATATCCTTCTCCATATTCACATTTCAAATGCTTCTAGTCGCTTTCTTCACTTCGTCATAATGTCCATGTTTCTGATTCATACAATGCCACACTCCACACAAAGCACTTCATTAGTCTCATTCTAATTTCTTTCTCCAGAGGTCTGCAGAAGATGCTCCTTAATATATAGGCCTAAATAACTTACATCTCTGATCTTTCATCACTAACAATTCATTATGAGCTCATAGTCAATTCTACGTCATTGATTGAACATAGGCTAACGTTTCACTTGACCGAAATTATGTCCAGCATTCACTGGTGCCTAATGCACTGAAAATTATGTCCAGCATTCACTGGTGCCTAATACACTGAAAACGTTGTTAGATATTCTTGGCAACAATCTTTATGCTATTTCCTACAAAAATGCAGGATAAATATTGGCAAATGAATAAAATGTGCGTTCGCAGATTTAAGTTTCGTTGATCGCACTGGGTTAGATCAACAATAATACAATAAACTTACTGCAGAGGAAATTGTGGGGAGTTTTATCTCCGAAGATGATGAGCCACCAAAATACCGTTATATTGCGCATGGCAGGCAAGGGGAGACCAAATTAAGCCCTCACTGTGATGTGATGGTAATTATATTCTATCCTCTTACCCTGTGACTCACAATTGCAACACAGCGAACCTCGTTAGCAAAAGAAGCCCAAGAGAATGACTTTACTTCAGTTTGCTGTTTGTAGCCATTTCTCACATATTCATTAGACACATAAATATTATATTTGTTCGGATCAAATTTCTTTACATTTGGAAGATAAAACTAAAATCACTTCAATAATTTATTATCATAATACGCTGCTCTCCAAAATTGACCGAGAATATTGGAAATTAAATCAATGGCGTTCCCAAAACATTCTGTGAAAATATTTAATATAAAACAATTTTTAATCTCGAACAGGAAACGAAAACGAGCAAAATTGTATTGAACTTTTTATTTCAAATATATCGAAGAATAACCCCTGAAATTAATTACATTATAGATCTCGGATTTTATCTCTGCCTCTGTGCAACGTCACATTAGAGGTGGGGGGAAGTGAGGTGATGGGAGGAAAGTTGTAATGCTTTTCAATACGCTGACGCCCAAGACCGGCAGAGATGTAATCCGAGATCTGTACTTACAGTTCACTTTGTAGGGTGTGAGGGGTTTGAGGGCACAAATTTTAACAGGAGGTTCTTTGTATGAAATAGAACCAATACTTCTAATGAAGTATTTTTCTACAACGCATAGTTCAACCAATAAATAATAAATTGTGTGGAAAGTTTCGTTGCCGATTTTTCATATCTATTTAACATTTTAAGGTTTACTATGAAGGTCGCGCTAGATATTAAAAAGATTAACAATTTATGTATTTGTTTTTTCCCACAAAGTGAATCGTTTATTCACAAATTAATGTCTAACTAAACCATTAGTATTGGACGAGGCATTAATTTTTCAACATTTCTGAAATCCCTTTGGTGAGTCGAGTAACCTCGAGGTGAGACAAGTGACCAACAAACTTGGAGCTCACATAAATGTTCCATCGGTCCACAGTCCCCTTGCATAGTCGCTAGATCACGCTAACCTCTTAGATTTTCCCCCTCTTCCTTAATTCTTTTCTTGTCAATGTCATTGTCAAGGGAGTTGTTTAGCCTCGAATAGGGCAATTCTCTGTTACCTTTTTTATGGGGCAGACAGAAAGGAGGACTTGGTGGAGAAAGAAGAAAGGATAGAAGACCTTTTCGGAGCTGACAACAGTGTGCGCATAAGCGTGGCAGGTACCGGGCGCGGGCGCGCGTCAGCTCGTTGTGCGGACTCGGAGCCAGCCAGCGTGAGAGCGGCGAAGGGTAGGGACTGCCATTGTGTATCCTGCCTGGCGTGACGGATCACTTGGAGGCATTGAAACTTATGCAACGCATCTCACAAAAAAAGTATAAGAACCAAATGCATTGTCATCAAATCGAATGCATTTTTCGATGATCATTTCAACCACAATGCAATTTTCGCTTTAAAAAATTACAGAACATTGCGTTTGAATGTTTGTTTGTTTCCTCTCTTTTTTCTTTCTTCCTTCTTTCATCTTTCTTTTCTTTGTTTCTTCCTTTCTTGTCATAAGGGCCGTTATATCCATGGTTCTTGGGTCCAAAATCGCCCTAGGAGGATGAATTTTAAAGAGGGAGAAAATCCTTAACATTGTTTCCTCCTGATGAGAAGTAAAGCTGTGGGTTTAATGTTATAAGTAGAGATCGGATTTTAAAGGGAATTCCTTTTCTTTTTTATTTCAACACGAAACATGAAATAATTAATCACGATGTTCAAAACTATCTTCCACCGACCAAATTATGTGGTTTTGACTTCCCTTTTTTCCCTCTTTCTAGTCCATATTCCCTTTTTCCCCTTTTTAAAAACATCTCTTATTTTGGTCCTTTTTAAACATAATATCGCAAGCATTTAGATAATTGTCCTATATTTGTTTCCGATAGGCCTGTAACTTCCTGAGCAAACGAACATAAATATCGTTCTTCTTCTGATTCCAGACATTGAAAAACTAATAAAGTGTGCTGATTTAGAGTTCGGGATAAAAAGAAAATTTTCACCTCTGGTTTCAGTTGATGTTGAGCGGTCATTTTCTGTTGATAAAGACATTATGCATTCAAAGAGGCGGAATCATATTGAAATGTTGAATGTGATCAAATGCAACACTTTCCTTATTTTGTGAAGCGATAAATGTAAGCTTGTGTGTGCTATGTGTATACATTAATGTCCTGAACAGAGTGCTGCATTGGAGTTAAATCGCTCGCTTGAACTCGGTCGAGTGTCGCACCCTCGATTGAGATACGATCGGTCGTGATACGCTCGTAATAAATAGAAGCACAGTACAGGGTCATCTCACCGACATGTCTTATCTTGTATGGAAGGCGACAGATAAGATACACATCACATATGTTTCGCTCACACGGTAAAAAAATAAGGCTTTATTTTCTGCGTTTATGGCAAACGTTTAATGGAACAGTCAATGGAACGTACCAAAACAGGAACATGAATTTATAAATAAAATAGTATGAAAAATTTCGATCTACAGTTATTATTGCTAATTAATAATTATTTAATATTTGATTTACCACATATATAATATGATAGGTCTATATATAGTGTTCCGCCTATATACTGCGACAATGTAGAAACGTTTTACAAAATATTATTGATATGTCAGTAGATTAATAACAATATTAGTACAGAGATAACGTCACAGGAAATATAATAAAACGAATAATCATGCTGCACAACTGTTACAAAAGCAAAGATTGATACACTAATTATTAGAGATTATTATTATTATTATTATTATTATTATTATTATTATTTTATGTTTTTGTTATATTTGTGCTGAACTGTAATTGGCCACTGGCTGTTGTACAGCACATTAAATAAATAAATAAATAATAATAATAATAATAATAATAATAATTATTATTATTATTATTATTATTGTTATTACTATAAAACTTGATACAGTTCTTGAATTATCGTGATTGTGTTCTGCGTTTATAATAATTAAATTTACACCCAATATCATCTATCAGATGTGGCAAAAACAAAATCACTCCTGTGTGGGGGGGGGGGAAACATTTACCTACAACATTTATATTACATTTTAAAGCAAGTTTTGTAGTTGTACTATGGAGAGGTTAGTTAAACACTGCAAAGTTTTGAAATGATAAACATCTATGATGTTACTACACAGTTCATCACTGTAACAAGAACGAATGTCTAACGTCGGCTTATACCGTTCGAGGATTTATCGCTCGTGAGAATTTTACCCATCATGCATGTGCGCTACCTATTGGATTATGCTATGAACTACTTACCGCTCGAGCGAAAACGTCCGATGCAGACCTCTGGTGCTGAATGTGTTTTCAATTAATATAGCACCCTTTTGAAAGAATAATAAAGTCCTTTTTTAAGTTCTGTTTTTGACTATATCAAATATAATATTTTCCTTATGTTGTAAAGAGATAAATGTAAGATTGTGTGTGCCATGTATATCCATGAATGTGCTGAAGTGTGTTTTGGGAGTAATATAGTCCTTTTTTTTTGTGGCTATAATTTTCCATTTTTAGTCCAGTTTTTGATGAAAAATTTTCCCTTTAAAATTCGGTCTCTAGTTATAAGTTTGCTGCGTATGAAGCCTACAAGGACTATTTCCTTGTCGGAGGGCTCTAGGAAAAACGTGACGACCATTTTCTGCCCACTTTGCAGCGCAGCACAACACAACACTATGCAACTGTGATGCAATACAACGCAGTATAGAACGAAACATGATACTTTACAATTATGATCTATTTATGTTATGTAACAATGTTGTCCTTTTCTAAATAATTATGTAGCTACTTATTTTAGGTATGTTTGAAATGAAGATAAAAGAGACGTACAGGTTGCGCACGTGTACACAGAAGTGTTTGGATGTTTGTGGAGGAATTTCCTGCATTTACTGTGAAGGTTACATACACTTCGTTGCTTTCATTAGGCTAATCATTTCCACTTTCATTTTATATCGCATTAATTCATTTAGGAAAAGTTCAACTCTGTATTTATACGTAAATGAACTAGAGAAAAGCAGATGTCGTTGGGTGTAGTAAAAGAACGAGTTTCTATTCGAAACAGCTTAATGCCTGCATAATGATGACAGTGAGTATTGTTATCATTATCTTTACGTTACTTCAAATTTAATGAAATTAAGTTTCTTTTACCATTTTAAGTTAGCACAAAATGAAGAATAGCTCAATGTATCAACAGACAGATTCCCCTTACCGTTGAAGCAAACTTCCCTCAGAAATGTAATATTGTATTAAAATGTCCTTGTCATTGTCTGGTACTGAACTCGCAAGTTTCTAGCCTGTAGTTTTCAGTAGCAACGCTTGTATTCTTAACTTGTAATGTGTAGGGAAATGACATATTTCGGAGGGAAATGAGAGAGTATGTCGAGAGTAATTTGGCGAGCCTAGGTTGGCAGCCAATCGCTAATAAGGCCCACCGCTCAGGTGCGCTGCAATTGCTCCTCATTAACGGAGACGCAACCTCCAGACTGAGCATCTTCAAGGTCAAGCAACACCTGCGCTGACTCGCTCGCACCGAATTCCTGCGACATTTAAAATCATTTACCTGTAAGCGGCTCTTGTTCTGCTCGTCTTATTTTATTTTCTGTTTGCTACCCGTTTTTTTTTCTTTCAGTTATTTTCTTGAGAGGCAAAGAAAGACTCCCGTAACGCTAACGATTCTACTAACCAGCAACATAAACCATGGCTAACCTGGTGACATACTAATTTTTTATTCTATTTGAACTGATTATTAAATGAAATGAATGCGATTAATCTGATTTTGAATTACTAAATTGCATTTTTGAACGTGAAATTAAAAACAGTAGCAAATAACTGCATCTCAGCAATGAAATTATTTATATACGAAAGTGTGGAGAAACAGCATTTCCAACAAAAAAACTAACTGAAAATAGGCCTAACTTTTTCTACAACGACGAAGGAAATCAATTTTCCACACTCACTTTTCACTTTTCTAAAAAAAAAAAAAAAAAAATACATCTACAGAAGATCATTTCTTTTATATTTAAGACTTTATTAATTATAACATCCGAATGAAACGTATGTACAGTGATTCACTACTGGTCAACAAAATTAAACACTTTTTTGTTAAAAGGTGAAGAATGGGTGATTCTTATACCACTTTTCGTGCTGATTTAAAATCTGTTTTCAAAAATGTTATATCACCCAGGGTTTCTCATTAAATAAACACTGAAACAAAAATCGGACTTAAATAAAAAATAAAGATTAAATAAAATGAAAAAAAAAAGTAAAACCCTATTTATTTTTATTATTGGTTTAAGTGTATTAATTTAAGTAAAGTTAATAGAAGATTTTAACTTCTTTCTTTTATATGATATGTAATTTAAACTTTTCTGGTATTGATACCTTGTAACATTTTACCTAACATCATATTTATTTACCTAAAATGCGTGTGAAATAGATTTTAGGCTATATTTCGCTTGAGAAATATCTCTTTTGAGTGTCCAGCAGTAGTCTGATACAAAATTTGGGCTCCATTTTTCCTGGTAGCGCCTTTCCATTTCAGAAAAATCCTGATGAAAACGCTTCCCATGTTCGTCGCTCACTATCCGAAGGTTTTGAGAAAAGAGAAAATAGATGAGAATTCAAGAAGTTATTTTGAGAGATCTCACACCTCATCACATTATAGTTCTGAATCAGCTCGCTGACAAGTTCTCTGTAACCTTCTGATCTGTAGTTTCTAGAAAGTAACAGTCTGTTGAATGATCTTTAGGTTCCAGGCATATCATAGGCACTGGAAAAGCCATATGACGGGATTCTTTTAGTCAACCAGTTTATAGAATCACATGGAGCACAACAGATGTCAGGACCCTAGTTCATGTTCTTATCTATTTTCCGATCAAAATAACACTCGTAAGCTTTTTTAACTAGTGTAGTAAAATTCAAAGTTAACTAACCACAAACGTAACAAAAATTGTTTATATGATATTTATACATTATTTTGAGGTATGTGTCACTTTATAAGATACTTTTACCACACTTAAACTTAGGACAAAGAAAGCACAGGATATGAAACTTGTTTCATGATTGTAAGTTCCAACTCAACTGAGAATTAATACTAACTCTCGCAGTCTAATGAGAAATAAAATTCATTTTTATGAATTCTGACTTCACAAGCACAAATTATCTAAAGTTATAGGTCAGTTGTTAGAGCAATAAAATGAATATTTGAAATATCTTCTTTCCATTAGTACGTTAAGGACTGTATATAGCAATAAAACTAAATTAATTTTTTCTAAAATTGCAAGAAAAAAAAAGGTGGGTGGTAGAAAAATTCTGAATTTATTTTTGGAATCAGCAGATGAAATTACATAAGAAACAGCAGAATTTGTACATTTAACAAAATCACTGCTGTTATTGGTGATTAATATTAACATTAATCGTACATGATGCAGAAATAAAGCGGGGTAGTTTTCTTTTAAGTGGACACGGAAGACTATTTGTAGGAATCATCTGGCTTGTAATGGTTACATTTGGCAGAAAACATCGATGACTAATCGCTACGTCATTGGTCACGTGAAGATGAACATTTTCGACGAGTTGCTCGGACCTATTTTTGAATATACTGAAAACATGAAATTGGCGCGAGTTTTGAGGTTAAATTATATTATTAGAAACAGTTCAAGAAACCAAGAAAATTATTGGTATAAACATTATCAATTGTAGTTGTTTAGCCAAACGCCCGAAGAGAAGTTTGAATCTCATGACACCAATAAGACATCATTCATGAGGCAACTAAGTTAGGAGATAATGGAGTAGGGTGTCAGTTCCTTTCCGCCTCAATTGCATACTAATAACATATTACACTAATCAGACTTCAGATGTATATACAAACAATTTATGGTTCTTCCTCCGATACATATCGTCAAGTGAGATGTAAAGTCTTATAAGCAGATAAGTAGGCCTAAGTTAACTTTTTTCTTCCATCATGTTAATAATATCAAAAGAAATTCTTATACAAATTTTGGCCACCGAGCGCAATTACAAGGGCCATCTAGAAAAGTATGTTTTCCTGGGACAGCTTACAGAAAGAAAACACAATTTCATGAATAGATTTATTGGATCAGATACAAGAATATTGTTGAGGTATTTTTCAACATATTCCCTACCGGAATTGAGACATTTGTCATACCCTGCGATCAACAGAGAGGTGCAGACGGCTGTCACACATTGGTTCCGATCCCAGGTGGCAGACTTCTACAACACAGGGATACAAAAGTTGATCCTTCGATATAAAAAAGTCTCATTTTCGGTGGGAAATATGTTGAAAAATAGCTCGGCAATTACTGTATCAGTTCCAATAATTCTTCACTGAAATTGTGTTTTCTTTCTGTTAACCGCCCGAGAGAACTTATTTTTACGGCCCTTGTAATTGCTCTCGAGTGACCAAAATTTGTGGAAGAAAAAAAATAACTTTTTTTATTTGACCCCATGAGAATGCTTGTCAGTTGCAAAACAATGGACTTGCATTAAGGTTCAAAACCCGCGGGCAACCAATCTGAACGGAGTTTCCAATGGTATTCTCAATGATAAAATAATCAGGATTCCGTAAATACCGGATAATTTCTCATTTCCACCAGCCTACAAATTAAAGCCTATAGATAACGTTTCGCAAGACCTATCCCTACTGATTGCACTTTCTGGATATGACTGCAGATATGACCATTAGATGGCACAGTAGTTCGCAGACTTGCCGACACATGGCAGAAATCCAGTGTACCAACAAAAATGTCGACAATCGCGCAATGACGTTGCAATTAAGGTGGCTGATAGGTGAAATTTCTATTTTCTACATTTTTCAAGTTATATCCTTGATTCTTTGTACACTTAATTATAGTGTGCTAGATAATGGTGTGGTGAAGTTCCATTTATTTGAATCAATTTAGTTTCTGAGTTATTAACAAAAATATTTTGAAAAATTTGAATAAATAGTTCAAAATGAAATGTGTCGCTCAGTTTTCAGTAAATTGATTGATTTTTTTTCGAGACCAGTGGCATATTTAGAAAAACATCATGCATTAACTTATCTTTCTGGGGTGCTAGTGTATTTTTATACAACGAAAATCAATATGTATCTTTGTTCTGGCAATATAGTTTTATTATTATTATTATTATTACTACTATTGTTATTAATACTGTTATTATTATTATTATTATTATTATTATTAATAATACTAATGTTATTAATACTGTTATTATTATTATTATTATTATTATTATTATTATTATTATTATTATTAGTTTTCATATTTTATAACGACTGCATACCTAAAAATAGAAATTTTCCACTGCCACTATAAATATTTCATTTTTTATTTAAAAAAGTATACATTTAATCATAAAACACGTGCGCTATTTTGTTAACAATAGTGTGTAGAACATTCAATAAAGATATCATGTTCTTAGCATGAAAATTGTAAGAGCCTTGAACCTGACGAAATGTGCTGAAAAAAAATAGTGTGAGAAAAGAGCTTGTAAAATTTGCATGGAAGAGAAGTTTAAGGATGCAGCCATTTATATAATGCGTAATTTTTATGCATTAGAGCATCAGAGAGCATTGAAACTTGCGCAACATATAAATAAGAGATTGCCGATTCATTTTTACAAGAAAACGAAAATGTGATTTTTGACTGAAAATGACCAAAATTTCACCCGTAACCTCCCTTAAAACGACTATAAATAAAACCTAAAGAGTGGTTCTGGGCACCCAACTATCCTCCTGTGTGTTTAGTTTTCCCTGATATATTTTCGTATTCAGAATGTGCTATCAGTAAAATTACTTACAAAAGTCATCAAAATTAATAAGCCAAAAAAAACTTAATAAGGGAAATATTTTTTCCCCTATTTCAGAACTAGTAAACGATAACCTATATTATTGTTGCTAAGCATTAAAACAATCTATTCTTAATTCGATAACATACTATTCTTATTTTTTATTCTCTATATGCATTCGTTTTTTCAAATAAATCGCATACGATTATTTTCTTACATACCACAATTTCAAGCTATTCAAAAACTACTGTATATACATTTTATTGAGACAATGTTAGCTCAATTAGTAGAGCAAATGACTACAAACTGAAAGACCCGGGTTGAATTCCGTGGCGGAATTTTCTAGTTCTAAAACTTTAGTAAGGCCGGGGGGGGGGGGGTCCGCTTAACCTTTTCTCAAAGCCAGAAAAGAATTTTACCCAAGAGTAAAACAGACGATCGAAGCTTGTTTCCGATGTCACCACCTCATTCTAGTGCAGCGGTTATGAATTCATGGAGTTCTGTTTCCATGCACACTATGCGCCTTCATGGCATCTAAGGGGGATATCTATTGTCTTAAAACATAGCACACAATCAATTTGTATGTCGCAAAAGAAATTTGATTAAAGATCAGTCACTGAATATGGATCAGTGTGATGCTAAACTGCTAACAGTGGTGCTAAAGGTACCAGAGTCCGTGGATATCCAGAGTACCGCAATCGTTTGAGCCGGCAAATGCCGACAAATCCGCCATTGTTTGTCCAGCGCGCGCTATGCAGTATACAGTTGCATAGGGAAAGAATGTAATTTAAATATGAAAAAATGCAATGCTACTGTGTTCAGAACTGTTCACAGAGAACTGAAAAAAGCGCACATTTGTTTTCTCTGTGACAAAGTGAAAGAAATAAGGAAAAAGGAAAGAAGTGACTATAAATATAAAAAGGAACGATCCGCTACCTAAGCGAGCATACATTGTGAGATTAATGAATGACTGTATTTTGATATTTATTTTTTCAAAAATTGGGCCCCAAAATATTTTTATAAAACTAATCTAGAATTTAAGTTGATTCAGCAATGATATTTCTACATAAAACAAATGAAAGTCACGTACCAATTAGTATCAGTGTCAAATTTTTACCATCTTCTCCCTTTCAAATCAAGCATTTCTGAATTTGATCCTATTTGCTATTTGCAAGAATGACAAAATGTATTTGTGAAGTTCTGAATTTGTTCTTGAGACAAGATTGTATTGTTTGGCTCGATTAGAAAATACAAAGACCGTGGAAACTAGAAACCCTATTAAGGTTAGACTGATGTGAAGTTTCAATTTTCTAAACTATTCTAAGTAGATCTATGAAATTTTGTACTTTTAATTTGTAATTTTAAATTGTGCAAATTTAGGTTTCCAAAAATTGCTACTATTTTGGCCACAATTTTTGTCTACATACGTGTCAGACCTTCAGAAACGAAACTTACTATGCAATTTTCCTCTTTATTTTACTAAAAAATAATTAAACATATTTAATGCACTAAAAGCGTAAAAACAGAAAAATTCAACTCGAGCATAAAAAACTTAATATTAAAAAATACCTCTTCTGGCTGATATGCATATAGATATAATCAGGTAGTACATCTCACTTGACGATATGTGTCAGAGGAAGACAATTGTTTGTAAGTATCTGAAGTGTGATTAGTGGAATATGTAGCTAATCGGCGAAGTATGCATTGGAGGGGGAAAGAAACTTGCCACCCTACCCCATTATCTCCTGGCCTAGTTTTCTCATTAGTGATGCCTTATTGGTGGTACTTATGGGGTTCAAATCTGTCTTCGGACAATTGACTAAACAACAAGAACAACAACAAAAAATGAGTGTTAGGTATAATACTGATAGTAAGTTTTGTTAAGAACATATTCAAAAACCTCTACAAAAAATCATGCATGTAGTACAGAATCTGTAGAAAGAGTAGCATTTTCAGCAATGCAAAATTTACAGAAAATTAAAAAGGAGAAAATTGACTTCAAAAGTTTGGGATAATAATAATTAACCAGGTCTCTGTCTTTTTTATTTTCTAGGCATTTTGAAACATGTAGAACTATCATATTATATACAGAACTTATCCTTATATACGCTACCACGCTGTGCACACCTAACCTACACTAGTAAATAAAGATGACTAAAAATTATGTAATCTTATGAAAACACTATAATAGATAAATATTATTTACAAATCACTATGGACTATAGACACTATTATAACACTAACAATAAAACTGTTAGAAACTTGCAAATATTTCTTGTATCACAAACAAAAACCAAGCATGGAAAACACGTTGTTATGGCTACTAGCAACAAGTGGAATTTTCCTTTAGATAAGAGTTGTGCTCTCCTTTGTAACTGAATATCTTTTCAAGGAAAGCAGCCTTTGAAGTACGTAGGTCTAACACCTGTTGGATTCTATGAAGAAATATTTCGAGAAGTCAAGAAGCTACACTGGCTCAATCGGAAATCTAATATAATAAATAATGTATGAAATATAGCGTAATTTCCAAAATGGTCGCAGAATTCAGAGTGGGGGTCGTGGACGGAGAATTTAAATTAACAGTCAGAGCTCGCAGCCTTTTAAAAATGTGACCCTAAACAGCTGATAGATCATAGATAGATAGTATGATCATGAAAATTGGCAGAGGGCATCTTTAGACCATAAATGAATTTTTAAAGATAAAAACAAAGAAACGATTTTCTTACCAAAAATGACAAAATCTCACATCAGTGTATCCTTGGGGACATTATAATGAAATTACTAACTTCCATACTTTTAAAGCTAAACTCACAAAATGTTTATCACTAGTATTCTGGTTGATAATAACACATGTACAAACTTTCGTCTCTCTCTCTATGATAAGTGGTTTGCACTTTATTAATAACTTAATTATATAGTGTATTGCTTAATGCAAAAAGTCCCTTGCGTCACAATTTACATTATTTTTCATTGATATTCACTTATAAGAGTCTGTATATACCTAGAAACAAACATTACTATTGGAATTTTCAGTACAGCGAACGGGTAAATTACTAGGAATTTTTATGACTATTAATTTTTTTCATCAACTAAAAAATTCTAGCAATTTACTTATTAATTTTACAACAAAACCTTATAGTAAGCTTTGATTCCATGTATGTAAGGAGCCATGTAAATGAAAATCACTTAAGAATAATGTCAATTGTAGTGCGACTTTTTATATAAAGCGGTTCAATATTTTAATAAAATAATTAATAAAATGCAAACCACGTATCATAGGCAGATGCAATTTTGTACACTTGTCACTAATAAGCAGATATACCAGTGATCAAAATTTGGTGAATCTAGCTTCGTAAGTATGGTAGTTATTGGTTTCACTGTTGTGAACACTTAAAACTAATAAACTTCGAGAAATTTCAGTATAGTGTGCCCTTATATGCGGAAGCCGGAGAGTTTGCACGAGGAATGCAGTTGGAAATGTTTAGATTTATTGTTATTTTATTTGCAAAATTGTTGTTTCCATTTGTTACTTGTAATTTATTAAGTTCATGCTGCTGTGATGTTATGAAGGAGTATATTGAACACTTAAATGCGTATTTATGCTGTAATGATTATTAAATGAAGTTTTTATACATTAGTATGTTGACTGATAATAATGTTCTATAATGTGAGAAGATCCTTTAGACGTTTTTGCCCTTCAAATTAAAAATATCTGAGTTTTACTTCAAATATTCCTATCCGTAGCGTGTTGAAAAGGACTAACAATGGCGGCCGACTCGGTGATTGCGCTACTCTGTATATCCACGGACTCTGAAAGGTACTAACATGTGGTGCCATCTTTTGAGACAAATGTTAAACAAAATGCACTTAACTACGATGGATCATTTGAAAATAGGAAAATAATGTGTGAATAATTTCATATTGCTGTGACAGCTATGTTAAGTAGTCTGTATGCTTAACAAATGTCGTCGTGATAATGATGCATTTAAATATTAGGCATGACATCATTCTTAAACACCTCAATCGTTTTGGAATTCTGATAAATCAAGTTACATGTTATACAGCCTAGGAGAAGAATGAACTTCTCTTTGACACAAATATACTGGGAAACCATAAGTACTGTTTGGATCATATGAAACAACAGGTTAATTTACCTGCTACTTGGAAAATAGACAGACAGACAGACAGACAGATAGATAGATAGATAGATAGATAGATAGATAGATAGATAGATAGATAGATAGATAGATAGATAGATAGATAGATAGATAGATAGATAGATAGATAGATAGATAGATAGATAGATAGATAGATAGATAGATAGATAGATAGATAGCTAGCTAGATAGATAGATAGATAGATAGATAGATAGATAGACAGATAGATATAGATATGGATGGATGGACGGACGGACAGACAGACAAATAATTAAATAAATAAATAAGTAAATATAAATGAACAAATAAATAAATAGATGAATGGTTATTTTCTTAGCGCTTTTTTCTCTCTCTACTAGACTATTTTTTTTCTCTTTAAATTTTTTCTGTACTATAACAACACTGTCTGGTGGAAGACATATCAAATGCATGAAATTTAAAATATTTGTGTGTGAATTCATACCAACTCAAACATATTGTTCACGTTCGTGCATGTTGCAGATGGCAGATAATTATATGGTCAAGTATGGAAAGCAATATGATATAAATGATTTGAAGGAGACACTTTTATTTTTAGTAGGTTATTTTACGACGCTTTATCTTAGGTTATTTAGCGTCGGAATGAGATGAAGGTGATAATGCCTGTGAAATGAGTCCGGGGTCCAGCACCGAAAGTTACCCAGCATTTGCTCATATTGGGTTGAGGGAAAACCCCGGAAAAAACCTCAACCAGGTAACTTGCCCCGACCGGTAATCAAACCCGGGCCACCTGGTTTCGCAGCCAGATGCGCTGACCGCTACTCCACAGGTGTGGACTGGAGACGATTGTGTCTTAAACAAAGGAAAATGTCGCAAAGAAACCTCGCCTTTTCCTTGGCAAGTTCGACGAGGACCAGGAAGGGACCAAAACAGCAGTCAAAGAGAATGACATTTCTAGCCTCTCATGTGAGTTAAAGGAGGTAGACAACGAAACAGCACCATATTCAGGAGCCAAACAAAGAAGATCTGTGCTTAAAGAAAAGCCGAATGATAAGCCAAATGATCTTTGCGGATATTGCTCAAGAAATTTCGAAGACGACAAGCATAGTGTGTCAGTTGTTCCATGACACATATCAAGAACATTCAAAATATCGAAAGTACTTTAATTGTGAGGATTGTAGGTATGAATATGGCCGAGGAAATTAAAATTTGACTGAATATGTCTAAATATTTTGAACTTAATAACTATCACAAAATACTCTTGTACTATCACGAAATTGTACCAACCCTTCAAAAGTAGCCTACTAAATTTTTTTGTTTATTTATATTGCTTGTTTGAAATTTTTGTATAAATTTATTTGCGGTAAAAATTCTGACATGTAACTTCCTGAAACCTAAAAATGTACAGCTGTCCAAAAAAAAAAGTGGCCGCACTCGTGAATAGCGAATATTTCCTGAGTCCACTTCGGGTCGCGGTGATGTTACACGATGCTCGCGCATGTAGAAGCAGTTTCGGAACTAAGGAGTCAGTCGATATCTGCTTTTCGTAGAGCAGCGGTAGATTCCTCGCTTAATGATTCGAAGGTTCGAAAGTTATGAGTTCGAGTCTTGTTCAAGTTATCATTTTATTTTGTTATCGTTCGTCAGCGATATAAATAATATTCAAGTTATCATTTGTAATCTGTTATCGTTATTTAGCGATATAAATAATATCCAAGTTATAATTTATATCCTGTTATCGTTCTTTAGCGTTATAAATAATATTCAAGTTATCATTTTATTTTTTTAACGTTCGTTAGCGATTTAAATAATATTCACGTTATCATTTTATTTTGTTATCGTCAGCGATGTAAATAATATTCAAGTTATCATTTGCATTCTGTTATAGTTCTTTAGCGATATAAATAATAGTTGGTTATTTTACGATGCTGCATCAACATCTCGGGTTATTTGGCGTCTGAATGGAATGAAGGTGATAATGCCGGTGAAATGAGTCTGGGGTCCAGCACCGATAGTTATACAGCATTTGCTCATATTGGGTTGAGGAAAAACCCCGGAAAAAAACCGAAACAGGTAACTTGCCCCGATCGGGATTCTAACCCGGGCCACCTGGTTTTGCGGTCAGGCGATATAAATAATATTCAAATTATGATTTTATTTTGTTATCGTTCGTTGGCGATAAGTATAGGCCTAAATTAATAATATTCAAGTTATCATTTGTATTCAGTTAGGCCTATCGTTTTTTTAGCGATATGAGTAATATTAAAGTTATAATTTATATTATGTTATTGTTCTTTAGCGTTATAAATAATATTCAAGTTATCATGTTATTGTGTTATCGTTCTTTAGCGATGTAAGTAATATAAATTTAACGTTAGATTTGGAACAATATAGTTACATAATACTAGTGTTAGTTTTTCTTCTTATATTATTACATTAGACTATCTTGTAACATAGTAAAATGAAAAGGAGTGACGAGGATTTGAACCTGAGACATTGACATCTAAATTTCAACGTTCTTCCGACTGAGCTACAAGGGCATAAATAAAGAAGGATATGCCGAAATATTGATCCAATCCTCCTCCAAGACGTCTTGATGATTTGTGGAAACTCGTTCTGAGATGTCGGGGCTAAGATCTGAAAAGACTAGTGGATTCCATGCCCAGGAATGTGCAAAATGTGATCGAGATGGGAGGAAGATGAACTAATTTAATTTTTATTATTTTCATCAGTGTTTGTATTTCTTTTTTGTATTTATATGTGCTGTCTGATAGGATGGCCTTAATAATAATAATAATAATAATAATAATAATAATAATAATAATAATAATAATAATAATAATAATTCTTTATTTATACTGGCAGAGTTAAGGCCATAGGGCCTTCTCTTAATCCTGTCAGAATAAATAGATAGATAGATAGATAGATAGATAGATAGATAGATAGATAGATAGATAGATAGATAGATAGATAGATAGGTAGATAGGTAGATAGGTAGATAGGTAGACAGACAGACAGACAGACAGACAGACAGACAGACAGACAGACAGACAGACAGACAGACAGACAGACAGACAGACAGATAGATAGATAGATAGATAGATAGATAGATAGATAGATAGATAGATAGATAGATAGATAGATAGATAGATAGATAGATAGATAGATAGATAGATAAATAAATATTGAATCGTGGCTTTTTGTTTAGTTTTTTTAACTTTTAATTGTTTGAATTTTCTAAGGCAGACGCCAGTAAGTTTGTTTTGTTTATGCCACGAAATATATTTTTGTTGAGAATATAATCTTTCTTTCTTTCTTTCCATTTGGAGGTATAATGTCATAATAAATAATGATAGTCATGGCATAATATATTCATGAACCTGATGTTAATTACTAAAACAGTCATAAAACGATATAAGTCATAAAAAAGACAAGAATGATTATATTTTCTCTCTCTCTCTTAAAAAAATTATAAAAAGCACGACCTCACGAAAACCAGCCCGAAACGCTGTCATTACTCTATAACAACAAGCTGGAGAATACTTTAATTATAACTGTAGATATCAGGAAAAGTGGTTCAACAACACGTAACATCTCCGAATTGTAGCGGAGTTTTCCGAATTTTTTAAATTTGAACCTTATTTTTGCACCAAAATCTTAGTATCACGAAATTAGCCGAGTCTGCCCTACTACATGACCGAATTAATAACAAACCTATGTTCCTTGTTCGGTAACTGAAATTAAAACCTTAAATGATATTGACATGAAAAATTCCAATTCTTTAGGTGTTGATGGAATATCATGCAAAATATTAAAATCTATGAGAGATATTAGACCGAAGAGATAGAGCTTATTGCGGCGTTGTCATGCTTGAATCGAAGCTGGAGGACACCAATTTTAACAACTGTTGTAAATGTAGTCTTCGTAGCCTGAAAGTAATGTAGTTAATAATAATTCAATCTACAAACAAAGATCTTTAAGCTCTCTTATTCCACACTAATAGGCTCCCAAAAGTGTTTTGGTTTATAGCTTCCGACTGAGGAGTTTCCGGACCGGAGTTCCTTATTTAAAATTTATGGTTTTATTCTTCTTCATCATCCCTAAAAGTTTGTAATATCACCTTGGAAACCTTCTGAAAAATACCTCTTGGTAACATATTCAACTGGTATTGTAATATGTTTGTCTTCCTTCGTCATCCCTAACGATACGTAACTTCAAAACGTAAACTTGTTATTGAAATATCGAAACTAATGATAGATAACGGTGTAGACACGCGCATTAAACACTTTCTGAAAGAATTAGCACAATCGGTTGGAATTTATAGATTTTTTTAACGTTATACAAATCGCGTTTTTAGCTCGAGAAACGGAAGATTTTCCCAATTGGAAGTCATACACTAACAACTTATGTTTTTCTGCATGCGACAATGAAACTTTTGACAGATATGTGTGCAGACCCTTGCTTACGAGATTACACAAGCTGGCGCATAGCACGATCGAGAGTAGGTCTCTGTGAGTCATGACAATTTCTGCCACTAGGTTCGCCTCCCTGCCCTATGAAATGATGAATAGTACCATTACAAAGCATTGTGCATCGTGAAAATAGTTCGATTAATTGTGCATTACTCATTGAGTACGAATATTACAAATATGCCAAGCATATTACAGTGTTATTTGAAGTTTGTTCAGCTAAGTTATATTCGAAAATTGTCTGTGTTTTGCTAAGTGAAGAACTCTGTACCAACAGGTCGTATCTTTATAGGTTAAGGTAAATGTCAAAGTTCTCTCATATAACAAGCAATGCTATGTTAAAAGTGGCGAATTGCATTTTCCGACTCTCGAATGATGTGACCCGAAATGTAAAATAATTTCATGCATTGTTTCACTTACCAAGCATTACTGATATAGGCCTAATGAAAATGTGAACGACGTGATGTAAACATTGAAGATAATGTTGTTACTGTTTTCCCTTTCTCTTTTGGAAAATACCGACAAAAGTAATGAATTATCTTCATGCTGTACTTATTAGGTAATTAATGTGTATTTGTCTGTATTTTAGACCTGTGTATTGTTACGTAATTATCAGTGAATTAGGTTAGAGAACTTAACAAGGTTAGTATGAGATTAGGTAATGCACCTCAAACTGGTAACTAATAATGGCTGCTGCGAAATAGGCAGAGGTGGTTATCGTGTGAATCAAATTATATCTAGAATATCTAGTTTTATTATATACGGATACGTAAAGTTTTTTTTTGTTTTTTTTTTTTTTTTGTTTTTGTTTTGTTTTACCATGTGTTTATAATTTTGTGAGGTTATGTCTAGCCTAATTTCTTTTTATTCTTGTATCATTACCAATACATTAATTTATTTTATATTCATTTCAGGTGTTACGGAGGTGTTACATCTATGGTGGCAACTCTACTTATGTTAGGATATGAAGTAACAGTATATATTCAACTTCATCATTTGCTAAAAATTAAAGAAAACTGTATGTCTTCGACTCATTCCACCGTCATTTCTTCTTATGTATGTGAACCACGTTCATTCTAAAAGTGCTACATTAAATGAACACTATAGACAACGTGATGGAACAATTTACAAGTTACTGTTAAAGTGCTCAACATTTTCAAGTGGTGCTATGCCCATTGTTTCAAAATGTACATACATATTTTTACATTTCTATAAGAGGTGTCATAAATTATTTCAGCATATTTGTAAATTCTTCAAAATTAATTCTTCTAATTAATACCATAAAGTAATTAAATAATAAATCCTAGGCCTATATGTGATTTTATACTACCGGTATTGATGTTGATCTTGGTAAATTAATCCAATTTCACAGTGTTGTCTTTTGTATTGTGGTTCATAACAATTATAACAGTATGTACGTGGAAATGTTTTTAAAATAATAAATTCTAGCTCATGATTTTAAGTGGTCCTTTCAATGGGAGGTTATATTGGAAAGAGTATCACAAATGGATAATTTACTGCAAGATACAAGAACTGAATATAAGTGAGTGTTCCGTTGAAAGTGAAAGTGAAAATTTCGTTTTACAAGAGCTAAGTAGGCGTAATATTTATTTTAGAAATTATTTGAATACAGAATATGAAGAATAGACCTGTAACCATAGAAATCAACTGCGAATGGAGAGTGGCCAGGTTTCATTAATAATTGAAAGGAAGTAAAAATTATTTTCTTCTTATCATCCTGTTTTCAATATTTAAATTTAAGCACCTTTCTCTTCCTTGTTATTTCGTGAGAGATTACTTCATACTATCACATAAGCTAAATTTTTTCTGTACAGATAATAAAAATTACATACATAAGTAGGCTACTTGAATACTGACGATACAAGCTTCGTATACATACCTCATCAGGTATATTCAAGAAGACATCTAATGTACTGTAACCAGCACATGATTAAAATATTGATCAGATGTCCAACAGTTTCTTACTGCACTCTTCACTTCAAAAGTTTGGCACATAGTTAATGAAAATCTTGATCAGGAAATCATTAATAAAAAAGTTAAATGTAGACGTTTAAAACTTTCCTATAACATAGGGCATCCTCATTGTTACTTTTAAGTTTTAGGAATGTACGCTTATAACTGTATCACAATCTGAAATAATCATAATATTTATAACACGAGGGTCCTTGTAGATAGTCAGTTCCAGTGTTCTATATGTAATTAAGAAATGGCCCAGTCTATTGCACTTTCAGCACTTTTCTATTTAGGGGCTTCTGATTAAGTTTCCTAATCACTTCGTATTTACTGGAAATATCTTTGGCAATATTGTCCAGTAGTGGCTTCACAAGTTTTCCCAAAAGAAAGAGGGACATTTCCTCATCTTAACATGTGTCGCACTTCAGTTCTTGCGAAAATCTTGGCTTCAGAAAAGAATACTACAGCGTTTACTATTACTATGCTCAATAGATTAATCAGTAGGCCTATAGAAATGTTTTCACCACTGCAAGAAAAAATCGCGTAATAATTATACTTCTCAATTATTGTGACTTTCGTATTTTTTTAAAAGATAGGGAAAAGTTACGCCTTCTTGCAAATGCTTAATTATGAATTCAAGGAAATTAAAGATAATGCAGTACCTTAATTAGTTGCAATATCTTATTTAATAACAATATTAATAATATTAGGTGAAAAGGATAGGCTATAGTGCGTATATGTAAGATGTCAAGTTAATTTATTTCCGGAAATGTTTGGTGTATGAACTGAAGTACAGAGCAGACAGTCCCTCAGTTTATATGTAATATGTTTTAATATCAAGAATGACAGCCTTTTATTGTAATATAATTGAGGAGTAGAAGTTTGCAAATTACGTCTATTGTCCATAAAATATTGTACGAAGCATTTAATAAGCAATGGTGAGTCCTTTAAATGTCCCAAATGTCAATGTCTTTTAAGTGTTCTGCTATGAATATATAGGGCAGAACAGCGCTCCGAGCGGCGGAATTGGCATTACGAGGGAACCACTTCAGACTCGTTTTTCAAGCTCTACGCGCCAGCTTGTGTAATCTCGTAAGCAACGGTGCAGACACACGAATTTAATGCTTTGTTTAAATTGGAAGAATCCGATGGTATTTGTAATTTTTATTCATGTTTATATGCCTTAAAATCCCGCAAAAACTAAATTTTTACAAACTCTTTCTTTGGGTCGAAAATCAAAACTAATGATACGCGTATTAAACACTTTCTGAAAGAATTAGCACAATCATTACAATATTTTTTCGTACAACGAGAAAATAATCTGTGCTTATTTCTTCTCTAATACTTTCGGCTGTTATACAGCAAATTAGCCACCGGTGCGCCGCGGGGTAGCTCAGTCGGCTGAGGCGCTTCCTGCCGATTCGGAGTTGTGCTCGAGCAATGGTTCGATTCCCGCTTGGGCTGACTACTTGGTTGGGTTTTTCAGAGGTTTTCCCCAACAATAGGGCGAATTCCAGGTAATCTATGACGAATCCTCGGCACCATCTCGCCAAATACCATCTTGCTATCACCAAGTCCATCAACTCTAAATACCCTAGTAGTTGATATGACGTCGTTAAATAACCAAATAAAAAATACACAGTAAGTTTACCTGTGTCTTGAAGCATGTAGGCCTTTTGTACAGTACATCATAATATCATATAGAGTAATATTCAGGAGGTATAGTAAATATTTTAGATGGTGGTAATATGGACTATTCTGAGTAAAAAAAAAAAAACTTCATATAAATATGTGTGCAGTTTTCAATTGTTATGTAGACACAACTGTTTGAATGTTACGCATAACAAGTATTACAAGTGGCAAGAATGAAACACAAATGGCTTCGTGATTAGACCTACACTTACTGCTGATTTTTTCTATAGGATACAGAATTACAACAGAATGCTTATTTTTAATAATAACTAGATTACTTAATATGTATAAGGTTATGACACACAAGCTTCCCAAAAATTTTGGCCAAAAGCCGCCACTGCAATTGAGCCATAACTACGGACGCCAAATTGCAAACTTAGGTCTGAAAATGAAATCGGCCAGCACAGCGAACGGATCATGATGCTAACATGATGCCAGGTGCACAACTTATCTGTTTTATTATACTTACTGCAGATTTTTACGTAGGGTACAGAATTCTAACAGAATGTTTATTTTTAATAATTATAATTAGATTATTTAAAATGCATAAAGCTGTGACACCCGAGACTCCCAAAAATCTTGGCCAAGAGCAGCCACTGCAATTGAGCCATAATCAGGGACGCCAAATTGCAAACTTAGGTCTGAAAATGAAATCGGCCAGCGCAGCGACTGGATCATGATGCTAACATGATGCCAGGTGCACAACTTACCTGTTTTATTTGCGCCGTGCTAGACACAGGAGCAGCCTGACCTGTGGCAGCTAATTACGGGTCATGAAAAATCGCTGGAGGATCACGCGCTATATTGTGAAATTATATACCAGCCGGGCTTCATACGTGTTCACACTTTTTGTTCTCCTGAACTAAACACACTCTCATGTAGCATAACACACACTGTCATTTGATTTTACCGCCTTTTTTATTTGTTTTGTTTGCAGTTATTATAAAAGCACGAGGTAGTTTAAAAGATCCCATCTGTCGGCATCAGAGGACTGTTATATTGACTCCTCTTCTATTTTTTCATTACCGAACAGTTGGTTTGCGAAATAACGCTCCAACTCGACGCAGTGTTAAATTTCGAGTGCTACAAAATCCACGAATGGAATATCTTCTATGCTTAAAAGTGAATTTCATCTGTTCAATTAAAAGTTGGTAGGTAATTCAATTATAAGTATATGATTATGTCTCATCACCAGAATATTGTACGAAATGGAAATATAAAAATTGAAGATTTATCCTTCGAAGAGGTGGAAAAATTCAAATATCTTGGAGCAACAGTAACAAATATAAATAACACTGTGAAGGAAATTAAACACAGAATAAATATGGGAAATGCCTGTTATTATTCGGTTGAAAAGCTTTTGTCATGTAGTCTGCTGTCAAAAGTTCTGAAAGTTAGAATTTATAAAACAGTTATATAACCATTTGTTCTGTATGGTTGTGAAACTTGGACTCTCACTTTGAGAGAGGAACAGAGATTAAGGGTGTTTGAGATTAAGGTTCTTAGGAAAATATTTGGGCTAAGAGGGATGAAGTTACAGGAGGATGGAGAAAGTCACACAACGTAGAACTGCACGCACTATATCCTTCACCTGACATAATTAGGAACATTAAATCCAGACATTAGAGTTTGGCAGGGCATGTAGCACGTATGGGCGAATCCAGAAATGCATATAGTGTGTTAATTGGGAGACCGGAGGGAAATAGACCTTTGGGGGGGGGGCCGGAACGTAGATGGGAGGATAATATTAAAATGGATTTGAGGGAGGTGGGATATGATGATAGAGGGTGGATTAATCTTGCTCAGGATAGGGACCGATGGCGGGCTTATGTGAGGGCGGCAATGAACCTTCTGATTCCTTAAAAGTAATTTGTAAGTAAGTAAGTAAGGTAATTCAGTTATTCATGTCTTTTTCTTAAGTTCGGAAACCCTTGATTTAGATCTAGAGGTATGGAGGTGATTATTGGTTGTAACATCAATAAACACTTCAGCCCAATTAGGCTTTCTGTCCAGCCGCAATAGAAATAATTGCGTGTCGATTTTGGTGCAAGGTTAAGGCAGTCCCACAATCCACCATATAACGCATTTCTTCCAAGCCATCAAATCAATTTCCGTACCTCTGTTGATGGTTTGCCGTACAGATCTATGGATTATTTCATGTCAACTGGTTTTATATCTAAAAATATATACACCGTGTCGCCTAGAAGGATCGAGAAATAAACGCTCACCACTTAAAACCAGATAAAAATATCGTTGTGATTTACATCTTACATCTGACAAGATGCAGAAACTGTCCAAGTTTACGCAACAAAGTCTAAAAAAGCTGCATGGGTAACTTTCATTTGTTTGTTGCTAAAACAAGCCTGGCGCCATTTTGTAGTGAGAACACGCCAAGGTCAACATGTGGACACCACAACAGAAAGTTCAGTGTGTGTTATGTCTAGCAGAAGAAAAATCTGCTACCCGATTACAACGCCGTTTACGTCGTACATAGATACGTGGGTCGGAAGACGAGGACCCATTGCCTGGCCAATCAGGTCACCCGATCTGACCCCCTTGGAGTTTTTTCTGAGGCTTTGTGAAGGATGCTGTGTACCAAAGAGGCAGAGCTAACACTTTGGAGGAACTGAGACAACGCATCACAAATGCAACTGCGCTAGTGACTCCACAAATGCCACAGAACAATTGGTGGAAGGTTGAATACCGTCGTTTAGTAGTCTGCAGGGCAACTCAAGGCGCACACGAGTTGCATTCAGCATTCCCCGAAAGTCGGAAAGTTTTTACAACAAGTTATGTAGAAAGTTATGTTAATAAACAATTATTTACACTTGAAATTATCACTTATTTCTCGATCCCTCTAAGCGGGATACGGTGTATATATAGTTATTTTTCATAAAAAGTCTATTTCTGTATGTTAAAATAAAATAAATAATTTCTATTGCAAATCTACCTTTCAACAACTCCAAATAATAAATATAATTTCATCCGCAACATAGTCCAGGAGGCATGGATATATAGCATTTTAAAAATAAAAATCTACATTTTACCATAAACAGCACAGTTCAACTTAATTAACTGATTGATCATTTCAATTGTGGTTTTGTTTCCTATGTTGGCTACAGTGGTAGTTCATGAATCTGGCCAAAGAAGGAAGATGTATCATGGAAGAAGCTTCTGTCATAGTTAAACATTTGAAACATCGAAGAGTTATAAATAAACGTGAAAAGTTTGTTTTTGTTTGAAAATGATTAATTTTCACAGTAAAATCAAACAGTAAAACTTTGTGATTGCAACTTGTTTCTTTTTATATCTTTAATTAGTTGTATTTTCGGATGTTTGAAAAAAAATATTATTAAAATACGAGTAATTGAATTTTCATATTTTAACTATTTTGTCACATGTTATAAATATTCTGTATGTCCTTGGTAAAACACAGATCTAGTTTTATGAAAGGTATTTTTTCTAAAAATCTTACAGATACTTACTTACTTACTGGTTTTAAGGAACCCGAAGGTTCATTGACACCCTCACATAAGCCCGCCATCGGTTCCTATCCTGAGCAAGATTAATCCAATCTCTATCATCATATCCCACCTCCCTCAAATCCATTTTAATATTATCTTCCCATCTACGTCTCGGTCTCCCCAAAGGTATTTTTCCCTCCGGTCTCCCAACTAACACTCTATATGCACTTCTGGATTCACCCATAAGTGTTACATGCCCTGCCCATCTCAAACGTCTGGATTTAATGTTCCTAATTATGTCAGGTGAGGAATACAATGCGTGTAATTCTGTGTTGTGTAACTTTCTCCATTATCCTATAACTTCATCCCTCTTAGCCCCAAATATTTTTATTTTTTTTTATTTTATTTTATTGGGTTATTTTACGACGCTGTATCAACATCTAGGTTATTTAGCGTCTCAATGAAATGAAGGTGATAATGCCGGTGAAATGAGTTCGGGGTCCAGCACCGAAAGTTATCCAGCATTTGTTCGTATTGGGTTGAGAGAAAACCCCAGAAAAAACCTCAACCAGGTAACTTGCTCCGACCAGGATTCGAACCCGGGCCACCTGGTTTCGCGGCTAGACGCGCTGACCGTTACTCCACAGGTGTGGACCCAAGTATTTTTCTAAGCACCTTATTCTCAAACACCCTTGACCTATGTTCCTCTCTCAAAGTGAGAGTCCAAGTTCACAACCATACAGAACAACCGGTAATATAACTGTTTTATAAATTCTAACTTTCAGCTTTTTTGAAAGCAGACTAGGTGACAAAAGCTTCTCAACCGAATAATAACAGGCCTATTCTTTTAGAACTTACCACTTAGCAGAGTTACTGAATGAACTACATGATTGCGCAATGCCAAGGAATAATTTTGTCACACCCGTAACATCTAGTCTTCCCCCTCCTCCTTTTCTTAGAAGATATAGATTTCATAATTATGGATCAACAACTAGGTAACTGGAAGTACTGTATATACCATAGCCTTCTCAACTGCCTACAAGATGAGAAATTGGCATGACGTTAAGTCATTTAGGCCTAATCTATATAACTAAATATCTGTCACACCTGTAACAATGGAATGATCCATAAGTCGTCATATTCAAGTTAGACAAGCAAGAATCTGAGGTTTTTCCTGTAACTTCATTCCTCTTATCCCCAAATATCGTCTTAAACACCTTATTCTCGAACACTCTTAACCTCTAATTTTCTCTCAAAGTCAGAGTCCAAGTTTCACAACCATACAGAACAACTGCTAATATAACTGTTTTATAAATTCTAACTTTCAGCTTTTTTGAAAGCAGACTAGGTGACAAAAGCTTCTCAACCGAATAATAGTAGGCATTTCCCTCCCGAGTATCATTTATATTTGTTATCGTTACTCTAAGGTATGTGAATTTTTGCACCTTTTCAAAGGATAAATCTCCAATTTTTTATATTACCATTTCGTTCTAAGTTCTGGGCATGAGACATAAACATATACTTAGTCTTTTCGGAATTTACTTCCAAACCTACTGCCTTACTTGCGTCAAATAAAATTCTCGTATTTTCTCTAATCATTTTTGCAGTTTTTCCTAACTTATTCACATCATCCTGATTAACAAGCACCTGATGCAACCCGTTCAGTTCGAAACCCTCCATGTCTTCCTTGACTTTCCTAATGGCATATTTAGAGCAAAGTAAAGGTGATAATGCGTCTCCTTGCTTTAGTCCGCAGTGAATTGGAAAAGCATTAGACAGAAACTGAAACATCAGATAATATTCGAATCCTAAAACAGACTGAAAGAACTTCTCAGAGAGCTTTCAGGAAACTATTTTGGATCAAAATGAGTATATTTCGTTAAGTAACCATTGGTTGGTTATTTGTTATTGCGAACTAGGTTTAATTCTTAATGTTCGCAAGGACACATTTCCAATTCAAGATTAATTTTAAAATATACTTGTTGTCCGCCACCTTTGTTAGTATGTCAACTCTTTAATTTTTAGTGCATATATAGGATCAGTTTTAAGTCCACCGACAAACTTTAGGGGGTGAATCCTGACTGAAAATGGAGCACAAAAGTTCATAATAAAATTATCACCTTGTGTCCGGAAATGCATAGTTTTCACTGTAGATGGCACTGACGACATTCTCTCATAACTTGCAGTGTGCGTTTTGTGTGTTGCAGATAGTGTGATTTAAGCAACGTAGAAGCACAATGGTCAGGTGTTCATTCCAGGAACAAGCCGAGATGGTGTTCGTGTATGGCCAAGCAGGTGGAAACGGTCGAGAGGCAGCACGGATGTACCGAGCCACGTACCCTCAGACAACACTATCCACATCACACAACATTTGGGGTAATTTTTCGGTACATTTTGTTCCTGGAATGAATACCGGACCATTGTGCCTCTACGCTGCTTAAATCACACTATCTGCAACACACAAAATGCACACTGCAAGTTATGAGAGAGTATGTCGTCAGTGCCATCTACACTGGAAAGTATACATTTCCGGACGCAAGTTGATATAAACTTTTTGTGCTTCATTTTCAGTCAGGAATCACCGCCTAAAGTTTGTCGGTGGACTTAAAACTCACCCTGTATAAGTGAATGTTTTGCCATTTTTATGAATATTAGTATTCAATTTTTGAGGTTATTATTGCATTTTATATTCTAAAAAATAATTAATATGCCACTGAAATGTGTTTCGGAAACTAAAACTAATTCACGAGATGTGGTATCTTTCGAAATTAATAATGGCTCATAAAACTCATTATTATATTATTTCTATTATTATTATTATTATTATTATTATTATTATTATTATTATTATTATTTATTATTATTATTATCATTATTATTATTATTATTGTTATTATTATTATTATTAACATCCACATGCGTTCGTTCGTGTCACGGCAAGGACATCTGCAGACTCGTTGTGTCCCGGGTTTGTAATGACGAATATAATGATGTCAGTCTCTGGGATTATAATGAATTATATTTACGACGGAGATGGTTTATTTCACAGGTGTTTTGGCTGATGCGCTGGGGGAGGTAGACTGTTTTACTTCAGCTAATTAGCAACCTAAGAGAGGGCAGCACCTTGTTGCCTCGTAAATTCTCTGAAGTATGTTCGGTGCAAGAACGTACTAAACTTCAGATTTTAACTTCCATTTCTATGACGAACTGTTTTGCTACAAACGTTATATTTTTAATGTGACTTGTGTTCGAGTTTTACACATTTTGTCATATTTAGACAACAGAGCAACACTTCAAATTTTGGGGAAATTTTACTGTAATATTTTTTTCTTCTTTTGCTTTCTTTGATTTTCTTATTCTTTCTCTCTTCGAAAGTTATGTAAATTTGATAATAAACCACAAGAAACAGAATTCAGTTCCTAAAGAAATGCATTATTTACGACTTATACAAGAATATGTCAGTTGTGAATGAACCCTGTACGGTTGTAATGGACATCTCCAGGAGAATGTAGGCTTATTTTGCTAACTCAAGTTTCTAGCGCCGACTTTGACTAGATGGCATTGACTTGTGATTAACAAAATCATCAGCTGAAGACATTTCTCTTAATTCTCCTGCTTTCTTCAAGGTCACGAATTTCATTCAACCTTATTCTTCTAAATATTTCCTATCATTTCACATAATTATATCAGGCGACTCTGTCGAACTTCCCTGATTTTAACCTCCTCTCAAAAGAAAAATGAAAATCTGAGGGAAGTTTTTGTCATTTTTATCCCAAGTATCATATTTATCATACTGCTCAATGTGTAAATAGAATTAGCGTATTTCCGCAGCTATGCCTTTTTTTTTCTGTGAGGCCGGGAGGGGAACATCCTTATGAACCGCGACCTGAGGTCTATTGTGCGTCCCTGGGATGAGTTGCAAGCTCACCGATCACACCCACGCCGAACCAACCTAACCTCTAACACCCCAACGATCAGTCCCGCCATCTCTCTAAGTCCGTGCATCATTCCACCCCAACAGCCCCCCCCCACATTCCCCCTCAAACGGTCTGAGGTGTTGGCCACCCTCCTGTCGGGAGGGGAGTGGGTTCCGCTGCTGGGTCACCAGCTACCACGCCTCGACATATCCATGGAGACCGGCCGAGAATGTCAGAAGTTTCGGAGGTCCGTCGCAGGCGCGATCTAAAAACCAAGGAAGACAATCGGAATGATAAGGAAAGGATGATAAGGGGGGAAGGAAGTGGCGAGAATGAGTGGGGTTCCATACGCTTGATAAAGTTACCTGATATTCATCCATAGGAGCGAAGGGAAAACTCCGAAAAAACCTCACCCAAGCAACTCGTCCCAAGCGGGGAATCGAACCCCAACCCGCTGGGTTCGGGAGCGAAGACGCTATCACGAGACCACAGCGGTGGACAGCTATGTTGCTAAATTTACATTTATATGTACTTTCCACGTGTTTCACTGTGGTACTTTATACTGATGGCGCTTTTTAATACGGCCGTTGGCGGTTTTGTAATATAGTCATCGTGATTCATGGATCAATACTACCTATAATAGAGAAGTAGCTAAAGAATATTAGGGTGTAATGAACATCTAGATATATTGTTTCATTTATGTAATTATTACGATATTATTACTTTTGCAATAATTATGTAATACAGTAATTAGAATGTATGATAATTTTATAATGCAGTTTTTAATTAAATGTACCGATTTCTACGTACTATATAATATTAAATTTCATAACCTACATGTCGTATGTTCACGACACCTAGCGAAAAGTAATAAAATTCGTCTCTGACATACCGGTAGGCCAAACTGGAATAACCAAGTATCTCATATTATCAAAAAAGTGTTTTCCATACTACATTCCTTAAACAGCATTCGAAAATTTCTCCCATCACTCAAAAAAATACTAGTGGAAACATTAGTAATGCTCCACTTTGATTATTGTGATTTTCTACTGACTGACCTCAATGTCAACCAGTCGCAAAGATTCAACGTGTTCATAATACTTGTGTCTTGTGTTCGCTTCGTCTGCGATGTCCGTCGCGCCCTAGTCGCGCTGACCAAATAACCCCGTCCTTCCAAACTCTAAACTGGCTACGGTTTAACGAACGTAGAAATTTTCTTTTCCTAGTTCTCCTTTTTCAAGTTCTTCACAATTCTACACCTACCTACTTTACCTCTCGCTTCAGTTACCTATCATCGTATCACAATATCTTCAAACGCACGCAAAATAGCCGCATACTAGCCATACCAACACACAAGACGTCATCGTATTAGTCGTCATACACAATCTCGCTATCGTGCTTATGGAATACCCTACCCAGTGACATCTGAGACTGTCGGAATTTAACAATGTTCAAAAACAAACTCATTAATCATTTTCTTACTGCATAGAGTGCAATGCAGTAAACTGAGTATTCTAACTTACTGCAAATGTTTCGAAATTATTACTGTATTGTTCTGCTTTATATTTGCACAGTCAGCTAATTACTTCTAGGTATTTAATCATTTTTCTTAGTCACTAATATATCAGGTAGACAATCATTTGTGCCTTTTGTATTTGTATCTGAAATTTATTTATACTACAGTATTTCTTATTTGCTTTTTCTCTCTTCACTTGTTTCTTGTATATATCTATTGTATATGCATTCTGCTGGTGTGGTAGAGAAGGACTGATGGCCTTAACTCCGCCAGATTAAATAAATAAATAAATAAATAAATAAATAAATAAATAAATAAATAAATAAATAAATAAATAAATAAATAAGTAAATAAATAAATTAATTAATTAATTAATAAGTAAATAAGTAAATATATAATTAGTAAATAAATAAATAATTAAGAAGTAAATAAATAAGTGAATAAATAAGTAAATAAATAAGTGAATGAATAAATGAATGAATGTATGGAATGAATGAATACATAAATAAATAAATAAATAAATAAATAAATAAATAAATAAAAAATACATAAATAATTGTAAATATTTTTATTTTCTTCTGCATTTTCTTATGATTGTAAAATATTTCTTACCTCGTGATTTCAGCCAGTTCGGCACTTTCATTTCCTTTCAAATGTTCTTATACTATGATATGACAGTCTTTCTTTAATTCACTTGGTTATTTAATGACGCTGTATCAATTACTGGGTTATTAGAGTCGATGAATTTGGTGATGAGATAGTATTTGGCGAGTTAAGGCTGAGAATTCGCCATAGTTTACCTGACATTCGCCCTACGGTTGGGGAAATTTTCGGAAAAAATCCAACCACATAATCAGCCCCAGCAGGAATCATACCCATGCGCGAGTGTAGCCCCAGATCAGCAAACGAACGTGCTACCGCCTAAGCCACGCTGGTAGCTTATATTATGATAGTATTTAATAACATTAGGCCTATCATACACGATGTCAGTGGTACTCAGCTAAACCTACTATTTTTCACAATCATCACAGCGGGATGAATTTTTGAAGTCTATACTTTTGGTATAGGATTTTAGTACGAGTAGTTTAAAAAAATATATCTATACAGTGGCGCCCCGTGATAAAATATTGTGTGTTCAAAATTTTGTGATCCGAAATCGAAGAGAATTTGTAACCGTACGTTTAGCCTAATATAAAAGTCATGATTCACTATCGAAAACGACCATACATAAATTCAAAACATGTAATAATAATAATAATAATAATAATAATAATAATAATAATAACAATAGCAGTAATAATGGCACCCAGTCTTATTATTTCCAATTTTTCCTGGTAAGCCAGTTTACCTAGTTCTTTACTGTTCAAAATTGCTTGAACAGAGTTCATTGTTTAGGTTTGTTAAAATGATTAATACATACCACAGTGCAGTCATTTAGAAAAGCGTGTATTCAGTAATATATTTTGATTCACAACACACTGATACACTATAGCCTATACCAGTACTGTAATCCCATTCGCATAGATTGATTAAATACATGACAGTAAATATTATTCTTAAATAATATACACCACCATACCACCATCACATTCAGCCAGCACGTGTTTGAAAGCCAAACTATGCTATATGCCGACACTGAAGTATAATAATTCACAAACTACACTCTCGTGGCAGCACTGTACACACATCCACACAAAGTAAACGTTCCGACAGTGAGAAATGCTGACACCTGCAGGCTAAAATATAGACTATTAAATTTCCTCCTCGATATATAGCACGTGAACGATAGGCATCGATGCACCTGACATCTGTAGGATAGATTCACTGTTCACTTAACGCTTTGTGCTCTTAACGAGTCATAAGCGGCCAGCGAAAGACAATTTTCTCCCGCGCATGCGTGAAATTCCTGCAATCTTCTTGAAAAGTGCACGACTTGTACGTGAACGCATGTTGCCAAGTTTACATAAGGAGTTTACGCAAGATGCGGGAAGTTTAAAATACTCGATTCTGATATTAGTCTATACTTCCCCACTATGTCAATACGGTAGTAAATAATAAAACTAGTCTTGCATTGATGGAAACAAGGTGTCCACGTGCTCTTGTGCTCTTATTGACCCACCGCCACTGCATCTATATAAGTAACTATAGTTGGCGATGTATGAAATTCTCCTGGTCTAGTTGTCTCATAAGTGATTCCTTGTTGGTATCAATTGTGAGTTACAGACCTGCCTTCGGAGAGTTGACTAAACAACAACAATCGTTTTCTATTGTTATTTTAAAAGTTCAGCGTTTTTTTCAAGTTTGTTTTAGCATATTTTGCACACTACTATTGGTAGTACTGACTGTTACCTACGCCATCTATTCGTGGAAAGTAATAACTAATGAAGCCACACTTACACGAACAAATTATTAGTAACTATCAATCAGTAAGGGTCATGTATGAGAGCCAATGTGAAAATCTCACGACCAAGGACTGCGAGGAATTCTAGTACGCGAGACTCACTTGTACCTGAAACAATTAAATTTGCTACCAGAAACACTTGTGAGTCATATTCGTTATATCCTAGATCATGTATACCTAGATTGCTCAGCGTTATAGGCTTTGACGGTAACAACTTTTGTCAGGTTTACAACGCTGCCATCTAGTTGTTACATAAGGAGTTATGTCATAATTCCCATTTGAATTGCATTAGCGACTGTACTGCCATCTCGTGTTCGTTTACGGCGGACGGATGGAGATCCTGGCGGTTGTTCTCTTCAAAGTGCATCCTTAGGAATGAGCAATCTATATGTGATCTGGGGTTATATCTTCGTGCTACAGAGTTACCCACCGGGTTTCAAGTACTGCACCACTTTTTGCGAAATGGGCTAAACTTGGAATGAAAGAAAATCCTCACAGGGGAGTTCCAGTGATCTCGTGCCTGTTGTTTGTAGCATAACTCGAGACAGTCCTAGGGCTTCTTGCTCTGGATAATCCGTTAACACATTTAAGCCAGCTATTTTGCTAATTAGGCCTACATGCATATTTCAGTGTTTGTTCCATTTAAAGTTCTTATAAAATGTCTTCATTTCTTTTATGATTCCATATAGCATATTCTGCTGTTCGCTGCATGAGCACCATCTCACTAGCTGTAATTCTGCTTTCATCACATTTCCGCAAAGTTCAGGCTACGGTCCCATAACAAAGGGCAGGTCTCGCTAAGGTCTTTTATAAACGAATGCTGAAAGACTAAATTATTTCTTATTGACGCAGTCAAATTGAAGTTATAATTATAATCATGTTCGAGTTTAATAATTTCTTTATATATAGGTATGACATTATTTTATTATTATTATTATTATTATTATTATTATTATTATTATTATTATTATTATTATTATTATTATTACATAAATATTTTAATGATGTGTTGGGAATTAAAAAAGAATTGTTATTGTATTATATTAATTATGTACTGTATTCAAAGGCGAAGAGAGAACCGTTTTCTTGGGGAGGGGGGCAAAGCAAAACCATAGAAGCCATATATAACGGGGTTATGCGGGACATCATTTACCTCCTCCTCTCGTTATAACTTGACCATGGTACAGTATATCGGAATATATACATACATAAATGTTCGGCCCATTGGCAGGTCTTTCACTGCAAACCCACCATTCTTTAATCTTTCCTATTTTCTGCCTTCCTCTTAGTCTGCGCATATGATCCACATATTTTAATGTCGTCTATCATCTCATATCTTCTTTTGCTTCTAACTCTTCTCCCGTTCACCGTTCCTTCTAATGCATCCATCAGTAGGCAGTTTCTTTTCAACCAGTGACCCAAAAAATTCCTTTTCCTCTTTCTGACCAGAAATCGGAATACGATCATTTTAATAAAAGTATTTTCGTCGGCATGTTTCTTACAGTGTTACATCCATATCTGCGATATTTCGGGCTGAGATATATAGGGCTTGAACTATAGGTCTACTACAAATTACAGGCCTAATAGGGCATAACTCAAAACAATCTCCCTCTTTTTCTCTTCCTACAGAAACACATACATGCATCAATAAAACTAATTAACAGTGCTAACAGAAACTTTCATATATGAAGTTTACCTTCCTGAAGATAACATATGAAATGTAAACTCTATTTTATTTTATTTAATCTCATCTTTAAGTTTAAATATTATACCGGGATCACTTTTATTTTTTCTGCATTGTTGTGCAGTATGTTATTTATACGTCTTCAAGTTGCGGCCCTGAATACCTGCAGATTTCTAACACAGGCAGTTACAAAAGAAACATTACAGTGTTTCCATTCCTCAAATGAGGTATATAAATTCTTATACATTCAGATATTTAAAATAATATTATAGTACAGACTCATGAGCTGAAGACATTAAGTTTCTGCGCTTCAATTGACGAATTAATCATAAACAAAAGCAAATAAGATCTTTTGAATGCAATATTTTCTAATGTTAATAGAAAAAAAAAGGAAGAGTTCAGACAAGTTTGGGGAGACAGTGCCCCCCATGCCCCCCGATAACTCCGCCTATGATTGTATTGTATTGTATTAATTATGTTTTGTTTATAGCAATGTAGTAATTTTGTATCATACTAGTTGAATGGAAGAGAAGGCCGAATGGTCTCAACTTGCCAATTAAAATAAACCATTATTATCATTGTTATTATTATTATTATTATTATTATTATTATTATTATTATTATAATTTATTTTGACCAGATAAGATTTTGTTCCCTATTTATGATGCCAATGCAATTATTATACCTACATTTTATTTTTCGAAGTATCTAGTTCCGTCAAAATTGATGGTTTAAAAGCAAAATATGTGAATAATATATGATAAAGGGGTCGAAATATAACTAACATTTTTCGAATAAGAACCTGTGGTGTCCAGAGTAATTCCTCAGTCAGTACAAGCCCGTAATGTCTGGAAGTACACTGTGGGTGTAATGATACTTTACACGTTATTTCCGTCGCCACGTTTGTATGGGACGTTTTACAACAATGTTCCGCAACAAGCTGTCCCAGAGCTGGTAGAAAAGTCACTTATTGTACGTCATGGGATGTGGATGCCACATGACGCAGCACCAGCACACTTTACTCTTACTGTACGAGATTTTCTAAATCTCGCACATTCTTGGCGTTGAATTGGAAGAAAATTTCCGACTCAATAGCCGGCCCCTTCCCCTGATTTGTTGTTTATTAATTCCTTCTTTTGGTGCATATCCAAAGTCTCATTTACGAGACATAGGTGGAAGACTCAGAAACACTTTTAGCCCAGATAATTGCATCTGATGTGGTTCTCAAGATACCAAGAGTATTTGGAAAAGTACGCTAGAAATTCCTTCGACGATGCAGTGCATGCACTGAATATGGTGGTCGTCAGTTCAAACAACTTTTGAAGCAATAAAAAACTAATAGTTAAGTTGATGTAATCTTTGAGTACTTCAATTTTTGCAAAAACTATAATTCTCCATTGGTATGTTATATATGTATTGGGAACTATTAATAATGGAATTCCATAAGGATCAATATTAGGTCCCTTACTTTTTCTAGTGTTCACAAATGATCTTGCACTCCTAATAAAAGATGGAGGTCAATCCATAGTATTTGCAGATGACACAATAGTAATTACAGCCAATAACTACAACACACTCCAATCTTCAATAGAAGCAATCCTCCTCAAATCATGTGATTGATTCTCAAGCAATAAATTAATATTGAATTGTAACAAAACTAACATAATCCAATATAAATCCTGTCCAAATTCAAACTTGCAAAATTTCAAGCGCAATAATTAATAATAGGTCACTAATAGAAACAACAACCACCAAATTTCTTGGCTTAAAAATCGATAACATATTAAATTTGAAAAATCATATAAAATAAATTACCCCCAAACTAAATTCGGTATGTTTTGCAATTAAATATATTCAAGAGATAGTAGCCGAAATATCAATACCTTAAAAACAATATATGTACTTTGCACACTTTTACTCGATAATGAGTTTTGGAATAACATTCTGGGAAAAATTCTACAGGTAGTAACAATATATTCCTACTACAAATAAGAGTAACTAGAACAATAGTAGGTGCCAAATCTAAGGAATTGTGTGGGATCATTTTCAAAAAACTACAAATAATGACCATGGGTTGTCAGTATATTGTTTTTATTAATAAGCTGCCTCGTATATAATCGTGAAAATATTTGTAACTAATGCAGTAGTTTATAGCATAAATAGTCGTCAAAGAAATAACTTTCATACTCCATCGGCAAGTCTATTGTGCTATCAAAATGGAGTGCGTTATATGTCAGTAAAAATGTTTAATAATCTCCTTATGGATATAAAAATTCAATAACAAAACATAAGATTATTTAGGGCCAAATTAAAGAAGTATCTAATTTCTCACGCCTTCTATTCTGTAGGTGAATTTATGACATTCAACAATGCTGTATGAATATTTCTGTCTTGTATTAAGTATTGATACTAACCCCTTGTGTTGTGCTAGTATATTACAAAACTCTTCTGTATATATTTCAACTAAACTGTGAGTATAATTAAAAGTTTGTAGTAATATTATTTTTTTTAATGTTCCATATTCTAGCTGTGAAGAGATGTACGAATAACATGGAATGTAAATAAATACAATACAATACAATACAATACTATACATTCATTAGGTAGTTCCAACATTCATCGCCTTATACTGACTTGGGGTTACTTTCTAGGTAGACCAGTTTCTATCGTAAAATTATTATATTTCAACCCCTCTGTAAGCTCCTTCACTTTGAGTGCAATCTTTTATATCACTCTACATTGGTACCGTATGTTCTAGAAATCTGGAATTTATGACTTAAAATATTTCTACCAGGAACACAAAAACGAGATGGTGCCCCATTCTGCATATAAGTCATACATGACGAATAACATTCAGAGAAACTTCCATCGAGTCGGTCAAAGGATCCCATATAGCATAAAGGTCAAAGGATTTGTACAGGGTGTATCAAAAACGTCATGCCGGCTGAGTGGCGCTGCAGTAGCGACTGTCATAGTGTTCTGAGGCGTCTGGAATTTAGTTGAAATAGAGCGTTGGTCTATTCAAACTGCATTTCTGCGGTACGTAGAACGGTTTATTTAAAAAGTCTCTTACACCTACACAGAGGGGTATTCGACTACAGCTCGTGCACGAAATGCACGTAGTGTTACTGTAGGTATCAAAATATTGTTAAAAAGAATACTAAGCCATCAATTCGGCTCATATGGAACGGATTCTGGAAGCTATGCCTCGTTGTCTAAAGAGGTTCGTTCGACGACACGTTGTCGCCCTTCATTTGTATGACCAATTGTCGCTCAATACTGCACAAAGAGTTCAACGTCCACCTTTGCAAGACTCAAGTGACATAGGACGCAATATTACTGAATCTACAATATGTATAAATCAAGCACAGAATCTATAATATGTCTAAATATTCTGACAAATAAATACTTGATTGCTAGGCAAACATGCGCAGTAGCCGAGAGATAAATTCATTACTGTTTATTTTGGCGCATATTATATATAGCCATCCATTTGAAATATAGGGTACGGTATTGCAAAATCAGTTCAAACATTAAACCGCTATAAATATTATAATATTTGAGATAGGGAAAAAACAAAAACATCACAGTGTTGGGCAAACAACGAGGTTTACAAAACATTCGGAAGATATCCGCCGTTTTCTTGTTCAACGTACAGCATTCTGTCTGCGACACCATGCACAGCATTTTGCAGATAATGTCTTGGAATATTGGCAATTTCTTGCGAGATGGCATCTTTCAGTTCCAATAGGTTTGTTGGATGTGTCAGGAAAACTCGTTATTTTAGGTAACCCCACAACCAAAAGTCGGCCGGATTGAAATCTGGAGATCGTGGAGACCACATTGTTGGAAAGTGGCTACTGATGACAAGATCGTCAAACATCTGCGTAATTAATTGTTTTGCTGGGATAAAGATGTGGGGTGGAGCGCCATCTTGCATGAAGATTATGTTTTCCATATCGGGATTCCTCAGTCTAGGGATGACGAAGTTCTGTAACATCCTTAAGTAGCGCTCCCCGTTTACTGTAACAGTCTGTCTTATTCCATTATTGTCCACACCTGTGGAGTAACGGTTAGCGCTTCTGGCTGAGAAACCAGGTGGTCCGGGTTCGATTCTCGGTCTGGGCAAGTTACCTGGTTGAGGTTTTTTCCGGGGTTATCCCTCAACCCAATATGAGCAAATGCTGGGTAACTTTCGGTGCTCGACCCAGGACTTATTTCACCGGCATTATCACCATCTCATTCAGATGCTAAATAACTCAAGATATTGATAAAGCGTCGTAAAATAACCTACTAAACATTAATGGAGGAGTTAACACGCGTAATTGAGGTTCGTTTTCCGACCAAAGTCATCAGTAGGCACTTTCCAACAATGTGGCCTCCGCGATCTACAGATTGCAATCCGGCCGACCTTTGGTTGTGGGGTTACCTTAAAGAGTTTTCCTGATACATCCAACAACCCTACTGCAACTGAAAGATGTCATCTCGCAAGAAATTGCCAATATTCCAAGACATTATCTACAAAATGCTGTACATGATGTCGCAAACAGAATGCTGTACGTTGGACAAGAGAACAGCGGACATCTTCCCAAAGTTTTGTAAACCCCGTTGTTTGCCCAACACTGTGATGTTCTTGTTTTTTCCCTATCTCAAATATAATGCACAGTGTGCGCAATCCCAAACTATTATTAAATATAATATTTATAGTCCACACCTGTGGAGTAACGGTCAGCGCGTTTTATCGCGAAACCAAGTGGCCCGGGTTCGAATCCCGGTCGGGGCAAGTTATCTGGTTGAGGTTTTTTCCGGGGTTTTCCCTCAACCCAATACGAGTAAATGCTGGGTGACTTTCGGTGTTGGACCTAGAACTCATTTCACCAGCATTATTACCTTCATATCATTCAGACGCTAAATAACCTGAGATGTTGATACAGCGTCGTAAAATAAACCAATAAAAAATTATAGCGGTTTAATGTTTGAACTGACTTTTGAAATACCCTATATTTCCAAATCGTCATGTATGTGCCAGTGGTAAACCACATTTCGATGGAGTGGAAAATTACTTTAGAAATTGTTAAAAATAATAAGCATTACCGCTAAATGTAGAGTACCTAAATCCCTAGGAACTAGTTTCAAGCAGAAACTCCTGTCATATTTTTTGTGCTCAGAATATGTTAAATAATGGTTTCAAAACTGATAAAATTATCTTATCATATAATCAAGCGGTATTAAAAAGCTCTGAGTCGCTGAACTTTGAGTCTAACTGCAGACTTGTCTGGGAATGCTATGACATTGTCGCTCAATGGACAAAATAACAAGGTCAAATACGAGTACCTGACTATATGCCAGGTTGTAATGAAGCAGAGACCGGAGGGTGAAGTGTTAGTGCTTCAGTTCTGGATAATAGCCCTTGATAACGGATCCAACAGATATGTAGGTCCGTTCCTCTTCCCTGTTCCCCTTATCGATAGAGCCGATATTTATTCCTGAAGAAGCTTTAGATGTCTCTAAATGTAGGACACGGTACAAATACCCGAAAAACCTCGCACCACGTTAATCATTTTAATCACAGTGAAAGTCTAAAAACGTACTTATATGTGTCGATCACCATGTTGAGAGTGCAGAGCGTACGCAAGGGGTGGTTACAGGGTTTAAACCCCCCCCCCCCCTTGAAGTTTAAAAATTTACACATTTAGATTTTAATATCTATTTTTATCCATAATCGTTTTCCCTCCTCTAATTTTTCACTGTCAAAGTAACAAAATCTACATTGACATAAGGTATAGTCCTCCTACCCCTCCTTCAATATAATCCCTGTGCTTGGTGCTGCGGTACGTTCGAATTATAACAATGCTATCTTCATTATAGAGAGACCTACAGCCTAGTACCGACCTTGTAATAAAATGAAGCGGACACAATGTGAAATTTAACTTGTTAAAAATGAGAAATATTGAAAAGGTTGTTTTGGCAGTTCTGGAATGCAGATGTTAAATACTATGCATTGTCGATTTTAAACTCATTTTAAGAGCGATATCCACCCCCCCCCCCGTTAGAGTTCTGACTTTATATTTGAAACGTTCATTTAAAGTTTTGTGCGTTTGTTTGATTGATTGATTGATTTATTTATTTTACTAGCCGTACACGTGCGCTCCGCTGCACCCGTTAGAAATAAATATAAAGTAATTACATAATTAAAATAGGACATTTGATCCAGGGAAGATTCGTGTTCGATAGAAGGATAAATCGTTTAATATGTTACTTAATTTAAAATGTATTTAAAGAATTAAAATGCGATCATTTTGGTCCAGAGACCACTCATTTGGTGCAATGACAATTCCTTTAACATGTTTCCTTTAACATGTTTCTTAATTTTTATTACATGCAACCATAGTTTAATGAAGAGTGACATATCATTTAGATTTTATGTGTATACTTTATTTTACTTGCTATATGTTTCCATTGAATTATGATAATAACTTAATTTTAATCCTTGTTTTCTACGTATTCAGTAAATGGCGCTTGGGCCACTATGGTTCTGAACCCTTCAAATAACTTAAATAACTTATATTATATTATATTATATTATATTATATTCTATAAAAATGTGTTGATAACGGATGTACACCGATAAGTAAGTTTTTAATTTGTTATGGGGGCTCTTGAATCTCAGGAGGAACAAATTTTATTTTACAACAGCGCAACATAATCTGTTGGCTCAATACCCAATTTTTTTGCATTGCATTTAATGCATATGTATTTTATGTATTTTAACACCATTCAATTGAGCATAGTTAAAATTTGGATTATAAAATAATGGAATGCTAAGCTAACATATTATTACTGCATACTAAATCAATACACTCTTGTGGTTTGTTAATTCTCTGAGAAACATTATTTTAAGAAATATAGGAAACGAATACACAGAATAGCCTATCAAGTTGTTTGTGCATAAGAAGCTATTTGAATCTTACCTGTCCTCAATTCACTCCGAAGTTACTGTAATAACATTATAGCATTATGTCCATCTAGAGAAATTACACTTTCCAATGGTGAAATAATAATTAATTACACAAATCGGTTAATTTAGCTTCCGATATAAAATAATCATACAAACACAGAAACATTCTCTGTAGGCTATGATTCATAGCTATCGATTGTTGTTGACCAAGGCCCCTTATAGACGAATTCATTTATTTATTTCATTACACGGTCTTAGATGGCAGTTATTTTAATTTTGAAACTCATTTATCTCATTAAATATCAGTCCTATCAAACTTTTGCAACGAATAAAACTTATCGGAAATGATTTTTAAAGAAATGTTTGTTATGTAACATTTTTCACAAAAATCAATAATAAGCGAGATATTTCGATTTATTTAATTCAGACTCTCTTATAACCCCCCTTTTAAATAATGTATTTTGAATGCCATATAGCCTAAAGTTTAAGTTACAACGAACTTAATTTATATTCCAATTTTCATCGAAATCGGTTCAGCCATTATCGCGTGAAAAGGTAACAAACATACATACAGACAGACAGACAGACAGACAGACAGACAGACAGACAGAAATAAAAAAAAAAGCGATTTTCGGTATCAGGGTGGTTAATTATATATGTTAGGACCAATTATTTTTGGAAAATCGAAAATTACCAGAAAAATTTCGGCTACAGATTTATTATTAGTATAGATTGGGTTATTTTACTACGCTGTATCAACATCTAGGTTATTTAGCGTCTGAATGAAATGAAAGTGATAATGCCGGTGAAATGAGTCCGGGGTCCAGCACCGAAAGTTATCTAGCATTTGCTCGTATTGAGTTGAGGGAAAGCCCCGGAAGAAACCTCAACCAGGTAACTTGCCCCAAACGGGATTCGAACCCTGGCCACCGCGCTGACCGTTACTCCACAGGTGTGGACTTGTGCATTTGATAATTCATATTTTTAATAATAATAATAATAATAATAATAATAATAATAATAATATATAAAATTTAAAATGCAAATAATGTAAATTGTAAACAATTTTAATAATGACTAGCCTTCACAAAATTTTGCCTACGCCACTGTGAGAATGGATTGTGGAAATAGAAACATTTTTTAACTATTCCAAAAACTACTTGGAAGTGCAATTTCGGATCAGGGAGAAAAATATTGTTAGAAACGTAGCTTTACTATGATGCGTATCTTTACATAGAATTACGGTGCATAGCTTTACTATACTGCACGTCTTAATGTAGAACTTCGTGCGAGTGATGTGAGAAATAAAAAAAAAAAGAAAAAAAAAAGAACACTAAATTAACGAGAAGACGGGAGAACAAGCGGAAGACAAGGAGAACGAAAGGAGAAGAAAATGAAGGCAAGGGAAAAAGGCGAAAACAACGGAAAAAAGGCAAAGATAAGGGGAAGAAGACGAAGACAAGAGAGGGAATACAGGGAGAGCAAAGGGAGCATAAGGAGAACAAGGGGAACACATGGAGAACAGGGGGGAAGGGCAAGGGGAATACAAGGAAAGAAAGGGGAACAGAAGGAAAACAATGTGACAGAAAAATAACTAGGGGGAATATAAAGAAAAGAATGAGAACGTGAAGACAAGAGATCAAGAAAATGGCGAAATAATAAGGGTAATAGAAGGAAAACAAGGGAAATACGAGAACATGTAGAATGCAAAGAGAATAAGGGGAACAGAAAATGAACAAGTAAAATAGAAGGAGAATAAGAAGAATAAAAAGAGAACTAAGGGAACAGAAGGGGAGCACAAAGAGAATGCAAGCAGGACAATGGCGATAAAAGGAGAACAAGTGGAATACAAAGAGACTAAGAGGATTATAGAAGAATGAAGGGAATATAAAGAGAACAAGGAGAAGATGAGGAGATTAAGAAGAAGACATTTTGAAAGGAAGAGAAGGAGTACAAGGGGAAGACATGGAAAACAAAGAAAAGTAATGGAAAATAATAGGAAGACGTGAACAACAAAGGGAAGGCAAAGAGAATAAGGAGAAGACAGAGAAAAAGGGGGAAAGAAAGTGAATAAAGGGAAGACAAAGAGAAAAAGGGGAACACATGGAGAAAAAGGGGAACGAAAGGAGGAAAAGGGGAACACAAGGAGGAAAAGGGGAACACAAAGAGAAAAAGGGGAACACAAGGAAGAAAAGGAGGAAAAAGACAGCAGAAGGAGATAAAGGGGAACACAAGGAGGAAAAGGGGAACACAAGGAGGAAAAGGAGGAAAAAGACAGCAGAAGGAGATAAAGGGGAACACAAGGAGGAAAAGGGAACACAAGGAGGAAAAGGGGAACACAAGGAGGAAAAGGGGAACACAAGGAGGAAAAGGAGGAAAAAGACAGCAGAAGGAGAAAAAGGGGAACACAAGGAGGAAAAGGGGAACACAAGGAGGAAAAGGGGAACACAAGGAGGAAAAGGGGAACACAAGGAGGAAAAGGGGAACACAAGGAGGTAAAGGAGGAAAAAGACAGCAGAAGGAGATAAAGGGGAACACAAGGAGGAAAAGGGGAACACAAGGAGGAAAAGGGGAACACAAGGAGGAAAAGGGGAACACAAGGAGGAAAAGGGGAACACAAGGAGGAAAAGGAGGAAAAAGATAGTAGAAGGAGATGAAGGGGAACACAATGAGAAACAGGGTAACACAAGGAAAAAACGGGAAACACAAGTAGATAAAGTGGAACACAAGGAGGAAAAAGGGAACACAATGAGAAAAAGAGGAACGCAAGGAGGAAAAGAGGAACACAATGAGAAAAAGGGGAACACGAGGAAAGGGGAAACACAAGGAAGAAAAGAGGAATACAAGGAGAAAAAGGGGACACGAGGAAACGGGGAACACAAGGAGGAAAAGAGGAACACAAGGAGAAAAGGGAACACGAGGAAAAGGGGAACACAAGGAGGAAGAGATGAACACAAGGAGGAAAAGGAAAACAAAAGGAGAAAAAGGTGAAGATAAGGCGGGAAAGGAGAACACAATGAGAAAAAAGGAAACACAAGGAGGAAAAGGGGAACACAAGGAGTTGAAAGGGAACATAAGGAGAAAAAGGGGAAAACAAGGAGAAAAAGGTGAACATAAAGAGGAAAAGGGGAACACAAGGAGTTAAAAGGGAACATAAGGAGAAAAAGGGAAAAACAAGGAGAAAAAGGGGAAAACGAGGAGAAAAGGGGGAACACAAGGAGTTAAAAGGGAACACAAGGAGGAAAAGGGGAACACAAGGAAGGAAAGGGAAACACAAGGAGAAAAAGGAAAGCACAAGGAGATAAATAGGAACATAAGGCGATAAAGGGGAACACAAGGAGGAAAAAGGTAACACAAGGAGATAAAGGAAAGCACAAGGAGATAAAGGGGAACACAAAGAGGAAAAGGGGAACACAAGGAGGAAAAGTTAAGCACAAGGAGATAAAGGGGAACACAAGAAAGAAAAGGGGAACACAAGGAAAACCAGTGGAAGACAAGATGACAAGGAGAACAAGAGAAATGAAAATAAGAAGAACAAGGGAGACACAAGGAGGACAAGAGGAACGGAACACAAGGAGGAGAAAGGGAACGGGTCATAAGAAGAACAAATGGAACAGAACATAGGAGAACAGGGTGCAAAGAACACAAGGAGCACAATGGAGGGGGTTACTTGTTTATGTGACGGTCAATTTTCAACTTCCTCTACCCCGTATCTAGTCAAGTGAATTACGTAGTCCTGCGTCATAAATCTTTAGATCTGATTTTGAATAAGTCAACATTTTATGCTTCTTTCGGATGTGACATTTGAATAATTTAAGTAATTAAATATAAGCCTATATATACGAAGAGAGAAAGGGAGAGAATATATGGGATTTCCGTGTACTATTTGTAGATTAGGGCAACTGTTGTACGTACACATACAGGTCACATGCCCAAAACAAATTTTTCGGTATTAAATATTATAAAAACTCTTATTAGCTTGAACATCTGAAAACTGATTCCGAAGAATCATCATGCTTTCTCTTTAGACTTCATATAATGATAAAGTGAAAAAGGGGAGGTGAAATGCTACTCCTTTATTTAAAAAATAAAAATAAAATCTTACTTTTTAAGGTTCAGACTCTGAAACTCCTAATTAGAAGAGCGCTATTACTGCTCGAATGATCAATTATGTAACATGAGACTTTACGTTCACACTTGCCATACGCGAGCATATTCATGTGGTAATATGAAAAACCAAGCACATATTCATTGCTCGTCTGTCGAGCCATCAACACAGAGTATGAAGACAAATATGTCGGTTTAACGTTTAGTTTCCAGAACGTTTTAACCCGCTATTATCAAGCTATAAATTTACCACACAATGAAGAGAGGCAACTTATGTGAAAAATAAGCACAATTCAGTGAAACAGTGATCTAAGTTGCAAAAAGGAAACTTAAACATCAGGCAAAATTTATATTATTAGATGTCGGAGATGTAAGTAAACTAATAAAGAAAATGTATTATCCAAAGAAGATGTTCCAGAATATGTGATGTCTGAGAATTCGAAATTAAATGGGTTAATCGACGTTACTTCAATTAACTTTTGCATTTATTTCTGAGAAATCGCAAGAATATAATATATTTTCTACATAGAAAGTTAACTTTCCTTGTTCACAATTCTGCAGAATCCTTCCTTTTCTCTGAATAATTCTTTCGCTCCTTCATCAGCTTTATCATCTTAGATTTATCTCTTCTATTTAACAACATCATTTTTCACGTCAATGTTTCTATGATTTCTTGTATGTTAAATTACGTCATTTGATTTACTAGTCAACATTCTCTGAAAGTAAATTTTAGTTGGTATTAGCTTGTTTGCATGTTGGTTACTTATTGCCTATAGTTGAAAAGCAAACAACCGACTGACCGATCGACCAACCAGCCAAGTAAACAATTGAATTACGCAATTAAACAAGCAAGCAAAACAAACACACCAAGGCAAGGCAAGACAAGATAAGACAAGCGATAGACAGATACACAAAGAGGCAGAACAAGTAAGTAAATAAATAAATAAAACACAACTAAATATATAAAAATAAATAAATACAAATAAATAAATAAATACATAAATAAATAAATACATAAATCGAAGGGATCAACACTTTTAACTATTACGGCTGTCCGTCATATTCATGAATACAGCCCATATTTTGGCTACAATTAACACAAATTAGGGAACCAATGACTACTGTATGTGCCCAAAGCTATGAAAAGGAAGAGACGGACGGTCAGTTTCCGTACTTGAAGGTACAGTCTGTTGACACAATAAATTGTATATAACTGTAAACAATGCTTTCAGTAATTTTTGACACACTAAGTAATAGTCTATACACAGGGTATTATTGTTTCTAAGAAAGTAAGCAAACACAAAATTTTAATGTAAATCAAACAGGACATTTTGTATAATTTATTGTAAATTACATGAAAACGAAATTATATATTACACTTAGCGATCATGTTGAAAGGCGTTGCAATACTTAATAATTATATAATATTAGTTCTCCGAATGAGAGTTTTCTCCTGGTTATTAAACAATGCTTGTACTTAGGAAAAATTCATTCAACCTCCATTAAGTAACTGGTACAAACTGAAAAATATGAAATATCAGACATATCTGCATCGTCATAGACGGCACTGTTCCCATGGTAACATGAACTTCAAGCTCTCGTTACGTCTATTGTTCCATCTGGCGAAACCCAGATTTCCTTATCTGTCATAACGTCTCATTTGTGAGTTAAAACATTTCCATAACAGGGCGCAAAATGAAGTTTAAGCACTGTTATTATACAAAGCAGTTTTTTCAGCGTCTTTTTCTATGAAAGTCTTAAAATGAAGATTCTAGACTTTTTTAATCAAAATATTTGCTAGATAGAAAGATAAATGTGAATTTATTCTGAATTATAGATACAAATGCATTACACTATCAGAATTTGTTCTTAAATCCAGTGCACGGGTCTTTTAATCATACGTACTTTGCTCAACCAGTCCTAATTCGTACGTTTCTCTCTCCTCACCTATGATTAAAATCCACTCACTCTCCATAAAGCACACAGATTAATATGCAGGTGGTACAGCTGTCAAAAAATGTAACCGCACTCGTGAACAGCGAATATATAAGTCCACTTCGAATCACGGTGATGTTACACGATGCTTGCGCTTGTAGAATCGCACTTGAAGCAGTTTCGGAACTATGATGTTTAAAGGTTGGTTCACAATAAACCGGGAACGAGAACCAGAATGAAAACGAGAAGCAGAGGACGTGAATATGAAAATTTTTGATTCACAATAAATCGAGAACGTAGACGACTATGCATATCGATATGTATGTCAATAACGATATGTAAAGTCGATATTACGCATTCTGATGTTATTTGTGTATAATTGACTAATGGCGTTCTCTTATGAGTACAAGGCATCCAACATAAACACAGGTTAAACAACTTCGAAATTTCAACTGAAACATTTCATTAGGTACGGTACTATAAATATGCCCATGAATCTTTATTATCACAACCTATTTTAAGTCTACCATAACGTAAAATAATTAGAGAAGAAACATTTGTAATAGAACAAAAATGAACACAACAGTAGTTATTGAATTGAAGCGTGAATATGTAGTGTGTAACATAACCAATACAGTAACAAAATATGATTTGCTTGCGATGCAGCTATTGAAAGCCACGTATTCTCCTTCATTTTCTCATCTTTATACGAGGCGTGCCGCTTATCGTAAAAGTGAGGATTTTCCTCAACACTCAATATTAGAATCTCATCAAATAAAACTTGCTCCATGATGCACAGCACAGAACAAAATAATGCATAGGTTATGTCACGGTCTTCTTGCTACAAAATATACGACGAGAAAATAGCTTTTAGATGGCAATAGAATGAATCTAGTGGGCTGTGATCGGAAACGTGAACGCCAAAGTTGAAACTTGGCCAACTCTCCGTTCCCGATCTCGGGCTCCGGCAAGCTTTTCGTTAATTGTGATTGCTCACATTTAAATGTATACATTTTGACAATTTTACCGTTTTCGTTTTCGTTCCGATTCTCGTTTCCGGTTTATTGTGAACCAGCCTTAAGCAGAAGTCCTTCCATATCTGCGTCTCGTAAAGCAGCGGTAGAGTGCTAGCTTAGTGATTCGAAGGTTATGAATTCGAGCCTTGTTCAAGTTATTCTATTTTGTTATCGTTCGTTAGCGATATAAATAAATATTCAAGTTATCATTTGTATTCTGTTATCGTTATTTAGAGATATAAATAATATTTAAGTTATCATTTATATTCTGTTTTCGTTCTTTAGCAATATAAATAATATAAATTTAATGCTAGGTTTGGAACAATACAGCTGCATAATACCAGTGTTCCTTTTTTCCACTTACATTACTTCATTATACTATCCTGTAACACAATAAAATGAAAAGGAGTGATGAGAATTTGAATCTGACTTGCTCTCCTGTAAAAACAGTAAAACGTGACTTATCAAGTTCTTCTCTGTACTCTTCAGATGTCGAAGCCTGTCTAAATAAATTAAAAAATCAAAACTACTGGAAGACGTGAATCGACCAGCATTTGTCAGTTTGTTACTACGTCCAAGTAACTGTTTTATTTAGTAATTTGTTGCTTTTGTTGCAAGTTTATTTAAAAATTGCAAAAAAAATATGGCAAATTATTATGCATGTTTATGAAAATGAAGAAGAATTGATGGAAACTCAGCCTGACATCGTTGAAGCAGCTGAGACTGTGAGAAACCAGTTGCTTTCTGAAAAATTTAGATAACGATATAAGAGAGAATATCAATTGTTCACAGTTCGGTCCAGAAATAAAAGTAACTATACGATTACAGAAAATGTTATGTTGGAGTATTTCCTAAAACAGTCATGTTAACTGATGCCCATAGGGGCAAGCGCACGCTTTAGAGTTCAGAAGAGCCTGAGCGCTTTATAGCGGAAAGGAAAGAGACAGGCGAGAGAGATAGTATATGCCGCTTGGTCGAGCTATATACAGGGATGGCCAGTACTGATTCAATGGATAATGGAAAGAGAACTTATTACATTATAAGAATATAAGTTCGAATTTCAATGCTCATTCTTCACAAGTTTGCTTCTTTATTCGAAAGGAATATTTTCTCACATTTTTTTTTTTTACAGAAAAGTGAAATTTTCAAATATGTTTATTTAGTAGCCTTACAGGTACTGAAACAATGTTTTCGTAAATCTAAATATCGTAAAAACGTATTACTGAAGATAGTCTATTGAAAATTTTGAAAATATTCGCTTGGAAAAAGTTTGTAAGGAAATGAATTAACAAAGGAACTACTGTAACATCATAAACAAACGATATGTGCCCATGTGTTGTAAAAACGTCAGCTCTATAGCTTCAGCAGGTTTCAAGAAAATAATTTAATATTCTGATGATAGGAAATTGCTCACCATCACCACCTTAGAAGCATAATGCGATAAGAGTTTTGTTATGTAATATTAGTTACAGTTAAAACATATACCTAGGTAACTTTGCTTTGTACTATAATATTGTTTTGTTAGTTTATTGATTACTTTTATAAGGCTAAAGATACCATTAATATCATTTCCAACTTATCACGTTATACTCAATCTCTTTCTTTGGGGTATCACTTTTTTATGAATGATATTTCATTCACTTAGTACAGTATAGTTGTACTACTATTGAATTTATGTGAATATTGCTTCTTAACTCTTTATTATGTTATTAACGTTTAAAACACAACAGCAATATTAAGAAATTGGCGTTCATACTTGACTTTTGTTTTATAGCCTAGATAATATAGATAATATCAAACAGAAAGAAGCCATATAAAAATAATGACATAAAATTTCACGTTCCGTTTGAAGTTTGTACACCACTGTATTCTTATCCCAACAGGTTGCTTATTCATATACGTAATCTTTTCTCCTTCTATACCTAGCGCTTGATGCCCGCGCACGACGTCAAGGTCAGAAAAATGTGCTTGCTTTGACATCACTGTCCTAGAACAATATGAATTAATTAAACTTCAACTGTATGGTTTATTTATTCAATGTTAAAATATTTCCTACATTTAATTTATAAAGTTGATAGATCCAATTTCTGTAATCTGATTGTATTAAAATTGTGTAAAATCCCATTTGTGTATAATTTAAAAAGCAGTGCGACAAAGTACCCTATACTAATCCGGAAAAGTAGTGCTGCAAAATTACTCTGTCGTATTTATCTTCAATTGTTTCATTTCAGTGTAGCAAAAGTATGTCTTTCAATTTCTAAAATCAGGTAGGCAACTGTCACATTACGATATGGTAGTGTAAAAAGTATGACTAAACGAAGCATCTCAATACAACTCCTGGGATAAAACCGAGATACAGAAAGTCAATTGGTTGATTTTAAGCGATAACTCGAGAGCGCGACAGGACGCAAGACGTAAAACGTGTATAGTCGATGATGATAATAATGAATTAATGATGATTACTATAACAATAATAACATGAATCTGTGGGGTGGCAGCCCCTCAGGAACTAGAGCCGACCAGACCGCTGCTGACCTCACTCCTACATGCCTCAGCAGAAGTGAACGATCAACCAACTAGAACGGAGGTATCATGTGGTTTGCTAGCCGTTTTAATTAGCTTTCTTAACAGAATTTTGCTACCTATCGTAGATCACCAAATGTATCACGATGCTGGCCGGACACTGATTCCATATTGGCTACTGGCCGAAATTTCATGAGAAAATTCTTTCCCCATAAGGACTCGAACCAACGAACATTCAGTTATTCGAGTCCTGTGCAGGATGCCTTAGACCACAACGCTAGGGCGCAGAACAACAACAGTAACAATAATAATACAGTATGCGCAAAAATATACAGTACTGGAACAATATGGTACTGTTATTTGTTGTTGTTAGTTATCGGGATGATAATGTAAATGTTCAAAATGTGCTCCATTGCGCTGCAGACAGTGTTCATAACGATCACGCAGATTTTGAAACATATTTTGGAACATAGGTTGCTGCAGAGTCCTGAAAAACGAGACGATCTTCTGACGTAATGCAGACACAGTTGTGGGTGGATCATTACAGCTGAAAACGTCCTCCTTTAACATTCCCCACACGTAAGCATCAGAAAGAAATCTGGATCCTCGTACACCATGGCCAAAAATCTTGCACAATATTCAATCCTGACATGCCTATCTTGCTCTGTCAATCGTTGTCCAACCTGTATTCGTTACGGAAATCCACCTAAGTCTTTAAACAATCGTCGAAGTGACGTATTGCTGATGTTTAATTTCAGGGATGTTCGTCGAAGACTTCGCTTTGGTGACTACAACACCTGATTGAGGACACGTCCATGATTGTCATTTGTGGACACAGTTACTGGCCTACCAGACCTTCCCTTCCATTGACACAATACACTACCCGTACGACGAAATTTTGTAACGATAGACAGCATAACTGTGTTGCTTGGTGCCGGTTGATTAAAGTGTTCACGATATTGTTTCGCCACTAACTTTAAACTCGGCCCGCCTTGATAACCATTTTCGTACGAGCGAAAATAATACTCCACTATGAACACATTTCCTCCGTCGCGAGACCCATTGTCAATTCCAACCACACAGCACAACGTTAGTTACACAACTAGCAATACATAATGGTGATGCAACAACACGCAGACGCACAGGCATGCACATGCGGGCTGCGCGAAATCCAGTACTGTATATTTTTGCGCATACCGTAATAAATAATAATAATAATAATAATAATAATAATAATAATAATAATAATAATGGTAGTAGTGGTGTTGATTGCAAATAAAGTACAAACATTCGTAACAAGTAATTTAAATAGTCAAATTCAAAATACTGTTTAATAAATATGTGATCTGCTTTTAGGTCGCGTGCACGAACGAATATTAACATATACGATTATTATTATCCTGAACGGGGAGGGCGAGCCCCGGAGCTACATCCATCTGGGCGAGGTATTACGCTGACGCAGCCCACACTAGCTGACTACTCTGAGGTTTACCGAATATCCTGATTTCGCTCGTCCCTAAACATCCCCCTCTGCGAGCCGCTAGCCAGTGATCGGGAAATACTATGAAATGGTGATTGAATGGAGATCCGAAAGCGAGAAGCCTGAGGAAAACCTCAACTGCAACCTTGTCAACGAGAGATATCGCTATGGATTTTCGACGAAAAATTCAAAGTCTGACCAGGACTTGAACCTGGAATGTCTGCATGATAGGCAGGCTAATAGTCTAGACCAGTCATGTCAATTGATGCTCATAGGAGCGAGCGCGCGCTTTAGAGCTCAGGAGAGCCTGAGCGCTTTACAGCGGAAAGGAAAGAGACAGACGAAAGAGGTAGTATATGCCGCTTGGTCGAGCTATATTCAGGGACGGCCAGCACAGATTCAACAGATAAAGCGAAGAGAACTTATTAAAACTGTATCCATGTTAATTTTTAGATTTGTCTGTGAAGTATAAGTGCATTATAAGAATGTAAGTTTTAATTTTAATGCTCATTTTTCACAAGTTCGAATTTTTATTCAAGAGAAATATTTTCTCAACTTTTTTTTATAAAAAAGTGAAATTTTCAGATATAGGCCTATTTATGTAGTAGCCTTACAGAATGTTTTTGTAAATCTAATATACCGTAAATACGTATTACTGAAGATAGTGTATTGAAAATTTTGAAAATATTCGCATGGAAATTGTTTGTAAGGAAATGAATTAACAAAGCAACTACTTTTACATCATAAGCAAAACATACGTGCCCATGTGTTGTAAAAATGTCAGCTCTATAGCTTCAGCACGTTTCGAGAAAATAATTTATTATTCTGATGATAAGAGTTTTGTTATGGAATATTAGTGACACTTAAAACATATACAGCACCTAGGTAACTTTGCTTTGTACTATAATATTGTTTTGACTAGTTTATTGATTACTTTTATAAGGCTAAAGGTACCACCAATATCAATTCCAACTTAACATGTCATACTCAATCTCTTTTTTTTTTTTGGGATATCACTTTCTTTAGGAATGATGGGTTTTATTCATTTAGTACAGAATAGTTGTACTACTATAGAATTTATGTGAATATTCCTTCTTAACTCTTTATTATGTTATTAACGTTTAAAACACAACTGCAATATTAAGAAATTGGTATTAGTACTTTCGTTTTACAGAAAATATAGATAATATGAAACAGAAAGAAGCCATATAAAAATAACGACATAAAATTTCACGTTCCGTTTGAAGTTTGTGCACCACTGTTTTCTTAATCCAACAGGCTGCTTATTCATATACACATCCCTTCCTCTTTCCATACTTAGCGCTTGATGCCCGCGCACGACATCAAGGTCAGAAAAATGCGCTTGGTTTGATATCACTGGTCTAGACCAGCGGTCATCAGCACAGAGCACCCTGGGGCTAGCGTCTCCTACCCGCGGAGAATGCACTGCACTATGGTGCACTCGTAGCTGCTAGCGGGTATGCTCTCTACCTCTTCCTGCTGCACGACGGGGCACACGGGACGGCTCCGCTTACCCTTTACCCATTTCAGCGAGTGCTGACGACCACTGGTTTAGACCAGTGATCAGCAACCAGTGCTCTTTGTGCAAGAGAGCTCTCCGCTGCACCCGAGCAGCTTGCGAGAGAGGATCAAAAGACATTCGAGGGATAGACAGGCTACTGTGGCTAAGCATTGAAGCACTATGTCACCCCTCCTTCGCTTTGAGGCAACATACTCTATTCTGTACCGAGTGAAAATGCTATTTACATGTTATATTTACTAACCATTCTTGGTTGTAGAAATAAAACAACAACATGGAATCTGAAGTTAGATATATAGGCTAGAAGATGTTTTTGAATGATGTGGGAAACAGTGTTAAGGCAACTAATTACTAATCTTTATTGCAGATATTAAAGTATAGTCTATGATATAATTTTAATTGCGTCACATGACATGCACAGTCCTATTAACTGGAATATACACATACTAAATAATTTTCCATTGAATGTTAAAAAATGCTGTTTCATAAGTTTTCATAGAGTTTCTCTTCAACCAAAAGTTCAATACAGTATGAATTCTGAAAATTTCGCCTGTGCTTTTTCTATTAAAGATCTAGGATTAATACTTACACAAAATTTAAATTCTGAAATTCAAATTATGAGATCATAGATGAAATATATGGACAACCAGGATTTATTTTTTCATAATTCAAGAAATATTTTAAGGATGAACATGTTTTAAAATTATTTTATAACAGTTTAATATACAGAAAATTTGAATATGCTTCAATTATGTTGTCACCTTATATAAAAATAATTTACCGTATGTAGAAATAAATTCAAAAGCGATTCCTTGGATGTGTATATTTTCAGAAAATAAATATGGTAGTAATTAATAAATTCTTACTCGTATAATGCATTATTAAAGGAATTTCATTATGTAGGCATAACTTCAATAACCTATTGGTAGAAGATTGTTGGCGCAACAATTATTCTTATATAAATTGTTAGTAGTGTAGTTATTATAAGTAAGGAACTATTACATCTTATTAATTTTAATGCAGTGAAAGAAATTGAAGAAATAAATTAATGCATATTCCCATTTTAATCAACAATATCGGTATTAGAATGCTCACTTTTGATTTAAATGTTTAACTTATTTTTAATTCCCTATCTCTCAAAATTAACCTTCCGGATTTTGGCTTATCATTACAACATACCGTATACAAAATTGCTTTATGAACTTTTGTGCACCCCATTTGATTAAAATTTGTATTAAAACTTGTGATTTTACGTAGGTATAATATTTTTCTCTATCCTCAGACTTAATGGTATTTTGTTTTGCATTATACAGCACAATTACGCATGGTGGGATTTATATCTGTTGTTTGGCAAAATAAATAAATATAATTTTACAGTGTTCAATCTATTATAGTAATCTTCACAGAGGTTACATTCATTCACTTTGTGCGTTATCCCGAGTGTATGGTAGGTTAGGTTATTTTACGACGCTTTATAAACATCTTAGGTTATTTAGTGCCTGAATGAGATGAAGGTGATAATGCAGGTGAAATGAGTCTGGGTCCAGCACCGAACGTTACCCAGCATTTCCGATTGTATGGTACACGAAAGCTATTCCAAATACAAGGCTTTCAAAGTAAATTGTAAAAGGGTCAAAATCAAGCGAATTATCATTCAGACTCTCTAGTATGCCAATTTCTGCTTGGCAATATGTGCACTATAAATCTATACTAATAATAAATCTGTAGCCGAAATTTTTCTGGTAATTTTCGATTTTCCAAAAATAATTGGTCCTAACATATATAATTAACCGCCCTGAAACCGAAAATCGCTTTTTTGAAATTTTTGTTTGTATGTCTGTCTGGATGTTTGTTACCTTTTCACGCGATAATGGCTGAATTGATTCATATGAAAATTGGAATATAAATTAAGTTCGTTGTAACTTAGAATTTAGGCTATATGGCATTCAAAATATTTTATTTAAAAGGGGGTTTCAATTAAATAAATCGAAATATCTCCCTTATTATTAATTTTCATGAAAAATATTACATAACAAAAGTTTCTTTGAAAATAATTTACGATAAGTTTTATTCTATGCAAAATTTTGATAGGACTGATATTTAATGAGATAAATGAGTTTCAAAATTACAATAACAACGCCATCTAAGGCGATGTAATGAAATAAAAAACAAATGACTTCGTCTATAAGGGGCCTTGGACAACAACAATCGAAAGCTATGAAACATAGTCTACAGAGAATGTTTCTGTGTTTGTATGAAGTAATATCGGAAGCTAAATTAACCGATTTGTACAATTAATTATTAATTCACCATTGGAAAGTGTAATTTCTCTAGATGGACATAGCAGTATAATGTTATTACAGTAACTTCTGAGTGAATCGAGGACAGGTAAGATTAAAATAGCTTCTTATGCACAAAAAACTTGATAGGCATTCGTATTTCATAAAATAATTTTTATGACCAAATGAGTGGTCTCTGGATCAAAATGATCGCATTTTAATTTTTATAATTCAATTTAAATTGAGTAACATAATAAACGATTTATCCTTCTATCAAGCACGAATGTTCCCTGGATCAAATGTCCTATTTTAATTATGTAATTACTTTATATTTATTTCTAACGGGTGCAGCGGAGCGCACGGGTATGGCTAGTCTATAATATTACTATGTCCCTCCCTCAAACCGGCTTCAAATTATCGCATAACAAGTGTTTCCTTCTATTCCTCCAATATCTCTGGAATCTTGCACACGGCTTGCTTGCTTGCTCGCGAGAGTCCTTACTGTCTCGAAAGAGCACCTGTGTTGACGATCACTGGTCTAGATCATGCAGTCACCACAACAACTACTGCAGACCTACATATATGTTACAGTGCTGAATACATACATTTACATGATCTTGAAATGGTGGTGTGAGATGGGAACGATATATCGGTTTTTACGAAATACCGATATTTTCGTTTCTATATAGCGATATATCGATATCAAAATTTTGTTTCAATATATCGTATAATATATCGGTTCTCTCATACATTTATCGATTTTTTTTTAGGAATTATTATCATCATCAACAACAACAAAATCCACACTAGACAACTCCGATAATTCCCGAAAGATGGCGATACTGAAGGTGGACAGTTACATAATTGTGCAACCTCACTCAATACCTTGATCTACCTCATCCTGCTCAAGGTTTTCCCGTGGTTTCCCTTGAGCGATAAGACAAATGTCGGGATGAGCCCTAAAAGAAATGGGCCACGGACCACTTCCCTTCCCCCACTCTTTCTCTTCTACTATCACAAAGAACTTGCAAATTTCTTAGATAAAAACCCTGTATTATGATAATAGGGGAAAATAAATATATTGTAAGTTCACAGGGCTAACGCTTCGAAGCTGGGTACCTGGTTCTAATGAAGTGCACTGGTAGCAATTTAAAACATGGGGGCATGAGATAGTTACTCTGCCTGCCATTAAAATTCACTTCAATTAATTCCCCATGGTAAAAAAAACCTTGATCTAATTGGCTGGATTGGAATTCGAATTCAAACTGTTTAATATGCAGCACCAAATTCAAAATGCAGCGTGTGCGAATTTGAGACAGACTGGAGGTTTATCTACTACTGTTTTAATATTATTAATGTTCTCAAAGGCAAGAACAACTCCCACTGTGAAAGGGAACCGTCGACCTCAAAACTTTTATTTCTATATTCTGAAATGGAAAGAGAAACAAGGATTTAATACCGATGTGACATTTGTTTACGTCTATGATTTCTATGCACAACCTAGTGCTGACATTGTTTTCCTATATATTTTAGTGCATAAAAATTCTATCCCTATAATTCTATGTTGTTTGGAATGTTGGAGTGTAACAATAACTTGCAATGACAACTTACTACAGAAGGAATGTATCAAATCAACAGTGAAGTTTGTTAAAACTTGTAACATACTAAGTACGGTTTACTTACATTTAAAAATAATTACAAGTTCTGTTTACTTACATTTAAAAATGTTACGTTGTTAGGTAGAAAAGAGCATTATATCTGTGTCCTGGTTTGAATCCTATATATTAGAATAATTGAATTGTGTTCCAATATCAAGTACTCAACCATGTAGAGTTCACTTCACTCTTTCCCAGTATATCATTTAAGCTCCCTTGCCTGCACCATAATTTTTATTTAGGTTAGGACTTGCATCATATGGTATTGAAAATGTATTGTTTATTGTTACAGTTTTAGATTTATGCTTTTGACTGTTATGATGTTAACTTCAAAAGAATATTAAAATTTAAGTAATTTTATTGTAATACAGTAAAGTACGCCTGAAAATGCAATTTGCTTACGGAATAGCGATATATCTATAATCGTTCGATATATCGATATATTTTCTACGATATATATCGTTTATCGAAATTAGGTTTGCAATATATTGCAATATCAATATATCGGTATTTAATTTATTTCCTCCATCACTATGGAATTATGGCAAGAGAATTGGAGGTAATGTGAGAAAAACGCCACGCGATCGTCTTTATCTATCACAGATCCGACTTGCACTAGACCAGCGGTTCCCAAACTTTTTCAGCCACGGAGCCCTTTTTGAAGCAAAGGTTTCTCGTGGAGCCCCAAGAAATGTTTAGTGTTTAGTTCTATCTGTATAGCTTATGTTCTATGAAGCATATTACACACGAAACGTATACGGAAGTGTAAATAATAAGGTATATATATATATCCTATATAAAGAAAACAACAGTAAAAAAACCGGAGATAATATTATTTAAATCTACAAAATGATAATTATAAGAAGTACCGGTAGTTAAGATATTTAAAACATGATACAATGTTACATTTACACCCGAATTAATGTGAAGAATGTGCCTGTTTCTTGCGACAGAGTTTGTCAATGTCCGGTGTCACAGAAGTCAGTTGAAGACGCATATCGTCTTCTGCATCCAAACGAGCTCTATATTTTGTTTTTATAGCCCTGTACTTCGAAAAGGCCGATTCACGGAGGTGTGTAGTACCAAAAGGCAGTAAGAGCAATTTAGCTTTTGAACTTAATATTGAAAGAACCTCCCCTAACAGCCCAAAACTCGGGAAGTGGTTTCTTTCAAATGGTGCCTGACGGTGGCTGTCCGAAACCATGTCTATAAGTATTCTGCCGCATTGAGGGCTGCTGGTTTTGTCGTCACTGAAAATGGATCTACAATCCATTCATATTTCTTTCGAATCGATTCCTGAGTGTCCCTTGGAAAGTATGAATTCATATTTTGAAGCAAATTATCATGGCGCTCTTTTATTACTGCTAAGAATGAGTTATTCATTATGTTATTTTCTTCTATAAAGTCTGAAGTCAATGAGAAATATGTCAGATCCTTATTCTAGACTCTAGAACGTTTTCTTTTCTTCAGTGCGGCAATTTTATCATTAGCATTGAATATAGTCTTCTGATCCCCTTGTATCGATGTGCTGAATTCGTTAATTTTTTTTAACGTGTGCCAAGTAACAATTTGCACAACCATTCCTGATCACTCAAATAATCTGCTGGCATACTCTTTTAGTCATTCAAAAGTGAAGACAACGCGTATCAAGCGACAACCATCGCACTTCTGTGTGTAATAAATAAGTAATAACAATGACTTTTGTATACTTCCCATATCTTCATACAGGATTTTGAGTAGCCTACACTGCAAAGGTCGTGCCTTAACAAAGTTGATAATTTAGACGACGTTGTCTAGTACTTGCTGTAATAATGTTGGTATTTTTTTTCGTTGTGAGGCCGTGTCGGTAGAGTACGCAATGACTACTTGTGCAATTTTTTTTTAACTTTCTTGATCCTTGTAACAGCTTCAGCAACAGGACCTACTATGGTCTTTGCGTCATCTGTGCACACATTAATGCAATTGTCCCATGGTATCGATGAAGGATGGATAGAACAGAGGAAAATTCTATCCGGCACCAGGACTCGAACCTGGGTTTTCAGCTCTACTTGCTGACGCTTCATCCACTAAGCCACACCCGATTCCAGTTCCCATGCCTGATCGAATCTCCTCAGTTTAAGTTCTACTCCCAATTTTCCCTTTGGTGGCCTACCCTCTTGTACTGTGTCACAGAATATGTGACAGTGGCACAATGCCCAACACACTATGTACAGAGGTGCATTCATTACGAGTGACTTAGTGGCCGGGATCGAACGGGATGAGCGCCGTCTTGAATCACTAAGTGATTACTTACGCATATTATATTATTATTATGTACTTAGTACATCATAATAGAACCATGGTATCGAGTTTTCAATGAAGACATATATCAAGGAAAAAAATTCAGTACTGCTTGTAGAGGATGGCAATGACTTGCAGATCAAAATATCTTCATGTAAAGAATCTGAAAATTCGTACCGCACAAACGTCATTAGCACAGCTAATCCGGCAACGTCCGTAGATTCGTCAAGTTGTAGCAAAAATATCGTTTGACTGATATGGGAAATTATGGTATTTTTGACATCATTTGATCTCTTTACACAAAGTGTTATTTGATAAGGGCACACTGGAGATCAAGTTTGCAGTTCTTTCGTCCACCATGCGCTTCACTACCTTCACTAATAGTGGTTTTATAAGAATTTCGGCAAGGGTGTGAGGTTTACCAGTAAGACCCAGGGCAAAACTTTGTCACATGTCACACACAGTGGTCGTCCATCAGAAAACTCGTGAAGCCCATATCCAAATATGAATGACAATTTTTTCGTTTTTTTTTTTACTTCCTTTCGGTACCTCTACACTAGGCATCGTAAACTCTGAAGCAAGATCATGTGCAGCATATTCTGAACTCAATCCCAAAGAATTCGCACTATCTTCTTCGAAAGTAAGGTTACACCTGTTGTTATCCCCCTTTGACTGAGCACAGGTTGATGGCTGATGACTCTAGTAATCTATTATTTCTGTTTCTATCTATCAAGAAGAAATCAAACTACTTTCTGAGAAAGTACTTTTCGCTTGATGGAAGTAATTTACGTTTTTCGCACAAGAGACTAGATGGAAGCAGAAATTTTTGTCATCTTCATAACTGCCGCGGTCGGAGCCCCTGAGGCTCACTTGCGGAGCCCCAAGGGCTCCGCAGAGCACACTTTAGGAACCACTGCACTAGACATATCTGTGTCCTCTTCTTCAACATAAAATTCCGAAGCTATAGTGTTGCGATTGAGAGGAATAGTACACTTAGCGGCAAAAAGAACGGGCCGGCCGACAATTTCTAAGTTCCAGAGACATAACATTGCGCACGCTCGTCTCGTCAAAGCCATAGTTCACTAGGTAACACATAATTAAACCATTTAAATTTGCTGTATTTTGTTTAAGAGTCTAAAATATGTAATAAAACCGAATGGCGGGTTGATTCTAGATACATCAGGGCCCTTGAAGAGTGAAATAATAATAAAATTGATAAATACAAAATCAACCGGAGCGAATATGAATAGGAAAACCACGTATTATCCCGAACTGATATTAGCAGTCACAGTAGCGTAAGTCGTTACAGCATTGGTATATTGAAATTCTGGTGCGCTGGACTTCAGGGTAGGAACGTTAACACTTGGGTATGAATTACAGGAGATAGTATTAATACTGCGTTACTAGTGTATTCGTATCTCCTGTAATTAATACCCAAGTGTTAACGTTCCTACACTAAAGTCTGGTGTACCAGGGAATTTTTTTAAGCAGTACCGGATCTATATTTGCATACTATGCTACATATTTATAATCAATGGGATATTCTCCACAAGAGGCTACCCTCTATTCCACTCTTCCAGTAAAATAACAAATGAACGAGAAAAAAGGAGCAACAATATTTGTGTGAGTGAGTTTTCTTTATATCCGAGGTGCTGCTGTTTATTGCAACGGGTGATAGTTCAAGATATCGTCGTTATGCCTGCTCTCACTTGAACAAATGAATGATTACGAAAACGAAATGAAGCAGGTGTAAAGATTAAAAAACAGAAAAAATTAACTAAGGAACCTCAAGTGAAAGAACAAAAACAAACGAACACTTGTACAGTCACTGTTACGAAAATTGCTAGTCCAAAAATTAATAAATAATCATTACTTACTTCCACTTAAAAGATTTTGTAATGATAATAATAATAATAATAATAATAATAATAATAATCAACGAACCATTTCAAGAGTACAGTCAAAAACGACTCTTACACACTACATCTCTGAAGGAAATATCGACAGAAGATACAAGAAACAAAATATATCAACTGGCTATACCATATTAACTCAATACGAATATTTCAATAGATGCAATAAAATAGCACATGTCTACTCTATCATTCAAACTCCTTCTCATCTTCGTCATCCTTATCCTTCTCCTTCTCCGTATCTTCTTCTTCATCATCATCATCATCATCATCATCATTTTTATCATTCCCATCCTCATCCTTTTGACATTTTTAACCTCTTCATCATCCCCTTCATATTTATTATCCTCATTCTTATCTTCATCATTATCATATCTTCATAATTTCCATTCTTATCTTCCTCATTATATCTTCATCATCCACATCATCATCCTGATCTTCTTCACCATCCTCATTTATTCCATTCTCATTCTCTTCCCTCATTTACTTAAACCTCATTCCCATCTTCATTACCATCATTAACTTCGTCCTCATCCTCATTTTTATCATTCTTCTTCTCTTCTCCATCGTCATACTCTTCATCATCCTCGTCTCAATTATCCTCATGGTCATCGTCCTCGTCCTCTTCTTCAACATTTTCATCCTCATCCTCTTCTACATCATCCTCATCTTTTATCATCCTAGCCTTCATCTCCATCTCCGTCTTCATTTTCACCAACCTCATTCTCATCTTCATCTTCATCTTCATCATCCTTATCCTTTCCTTCATCCGCATTTTCCATCATCCTCTTCCTTCATCTTCATCTTCACCCTCTTTCTCATCCCCATCCTCATCCTTCATCATCTTTACCCTCTTTCTCACCCTCATTCACCTTCGCCTTCGCCTTCATCTTCATCCTCTTCTTTATCTTCTTATCCTTATCTTTTCCTTCTTCATCCTCATTCTCATCCTCATCTTCCATAATCATCATCCTCAATTTTTTTCTTTATCATCATATCATGTTCATCCTCCACCTTAATCATCTTCACTGACTAGCACTTATAATTAGTAGACTTTTCCATCTCTAAGAATTCCTAGAACATCTCTATGGACGTTCATAGGATCTGTATTTATATATATTACTGGGAAGACTGTATACCTCCATCCTCTGAACATATGAAAGTTAGGCCTAGTTTATTTGGTAGTCAGATAATTTGTCTAATAAACTAAATATTCTTAATTGTTTTCTGTCTTCATTTGACATGGTCAGTCTTTCTATACCCTGCAGTAACACTCAGGAATTTATTTTTGCCCTATCTTTGTAGTCAAGATCCAGCATCATAGAGCAACACTACACTATAAAAGTTCGTTTCACTTTAAATATAATTAATAATAAAAACTGTCATCGAACACTATTTAAAATTCTTCTTCAGCTGCCTGTTACGTCTGTTCTGACTTCAAGGGAAAAGTTAATGTCTTTCGTACATTGTACAGACCGATTATTTAGTCCTAACAGCTCAGCGACGCGAAAGAGGTGAAGTAATAGGACTAGTGGGGAGAGCTCCGGAGTAGAGATAAGGGTGAGCGGTCGGTAAAGGAATGCAGCACAGCTTAATTGTACTAGAAACATACCGCTCTACCGCACGCATGATATCAGATTGCTCCGAAGGCAAGCGAGTAACTAACCCAAACACCCCTTGGCGTAACTAAATGGACTCGCCTGACCCAGGCGCACGTCTCCGGCGACTGTCAGGACTAAATAATCGTACTTTATCGAAGGTCTTCCAGCACTTCTTTTAAACTATACCAGCGATCATCAGAACACTGCACTATCGGGCTAGTGTCTCTTACCCGCGAACAAGACACTGCCCTAGCGTGCATTTGTCGCTGCTGGCGGGTATGCTGTCTCTCTATCCCTTGTGCACGACGGAGCAGAGTTCCTTACCCTCCATGCACTCTACCCATTTCAGCGAGTGCTGACGACCACTGCCATATACGATTATGATGTAGTCGCTGTTTGGGAAGCCTTTTGAAGTCCATTCTTTGTATGCGTTCGCACTGCACCAGTTCTGTTCTTTTTGTATTAGCTAATTTAAGTTAAAGATTTCTATTTTCTTATAACTTCGCTTCTTTGGTGGTCTAACAGGCTATAACCAGCAACTCCACATGGAAATTTGTTTTCACTGGTTTCTATTTTACGTCACTCTTATTTACTGTCCAATTTCCACATCCATATGTTAGAAGCTAAGGTAACTTACTTTTAATTAATTCCCATTGATTTTGTTTTTGAGTGTGCCTGTTATAGGCCTAGTACCGCTTATACATAGTTACATTTTCCTTATAACAATAAAAAGTTATGTAGCCTTAAATGTTAAATAATGCGACCCGTTTTATAATACAATTATTTAATACCTCATACGGCAATATGATTTTATTTTTATTAGTGAATTCTTGCAGATCATATTATTTTTTTCTTTCACATGTACAATCAAATAGACCTGCAAGGTAAGCTAACGCAACGAGTGGTTATAAGCATCTGTTTTTCCGGTCTCTTTCAGGTACTTTAATTGTTGTCAATAAAATCTATCCTTCATTCTATATAATTTAATTACGATGGAATGTTGAACAGGTGAACAAAGTGCGTTTGCCATTAAGGCTTATTAAAAAAAATGGGAATAGTTTTATAGCTGTTTCAATATCACTATAACATCCATCGCAATAATGTTGCACCATCAGCTAATGCTATTAAATTCTTTCGAAGCAACTGGTTCTGCTTTGAAGAAGAAGCCTTCAGGTAAACAAAGAGCTGCACGTACGCCCGAAAACGTTAACTTCTCAAAAGCTTCTGTGCTGGGTAGCTCCAGGCAGTTTCACTTGTTTTGTCGAACACCAGTGTCCCAAAGATTCTTCATAAGGGGAGTAATTTCAGTTTTTGATTGGGAGAGCAGGACCTTTTAGGGAAGAATTTATATGGTAGGCCTATATCGTAATTAGTCATCTAGTCTCCTGTCAAAAAATCTGAAAGTTAGAATTTATAAAACAGTTATATTACCGGTTGTTCTGTATGGTTGTGAAACTTGAACTCTCACTTTGAAAGAGGAACAGAGATTAAGGGTGTTTGAGAATAAGGTTCTTAGGAAAATGTTTGGGTCTAAGAGGGATGAAGTTACAGGAGAATGGAGAAAGTTACACAATGCAGAACTGCACGCATTGTATTCTTCATCTGGCATAATTAGGAACATTAAATCCAGACGTTTGAGATGGGCAGGGCATGTATCACGTATGGACGAATCCAGAAATGTATATAGTTGACTGTTAGTTGGGAGACGGGAGGGAAAAAAGACCTTTGGGGAGGCCGAGACGTAGATGGGAGGATAATATTAAAATGGATTTGAGGAAGGTGGGATATGGTGATGGAGACTGGATTAATCTTGCACAGGATAGGGACCGATGGCGGGCTTATGTGAGGGCGGCAATGAAACCTGCGCGTTCCTTAAAAGCCATTTGTAGGCCTAAGTAAGTATATCGTAATTCGTACTTCTTACATATTTTCTCTGAAATAAATTATTCTCCAAACCGTAAACAGAAGTAAACTTAAGTATTAAAAAAAGATATAAACCATATCAGATTCAATAAACATATTTTTAAAGTTCATTATCTTTCTCCATTTATTTAATATTATTTATTATATTAAGTTACAAATATGGTTGGTATGTATTTTTTTGCTTTATAGAGAAGATCAGGATATGTTCGGTAGTTAAATAAGAGTAAATAGCTGTCTTCCTCAATCGAATAACCCGTTCTTATCCATTTTAAATACTTTTTCGCTTATATTAATCGGTTGATTGGAATTCCTACATTCACAACGAACATGACTAAAACGGAGTGTGAAGCATTCTATGCTCGCTATTTTTGTACAGTAAGTTGGTATGGAATACTTTAATATAGGCCTAAGAGGAGAGAAAAGACGTTCAACTCAAACTTTGCAACAGCAATATATACATTGTCAACATTAGTCCAATAAGAATAATGGAGACATGTACTCAACTTCCTGAATGACATATAATAAAGAATTGTTTTACAATTTCAGTCAAAACTTATCAATTAATACAGAAAACAATTTTCTGTTTTTAAGTTTCACATCACAATGTTATATCACAGTCTACTATATACAGTCACGATTTTGAGTTTTGAGGGTGCTAGAAACAATAGACTGTGACGGTACTATTTTGCATTGCCTGTAATGAGGCGATATTAGCGATCCTAGTGGTGAGCAACTACCTAACGTTTGCATATTTACTACGTATTGAGCTTCGCGACTATATATATACTAGACTGTGGTTATAATAGTGCCTGGGAAAAATGACATAAGTTAGTTTCCACAAATCTTTTTTGATCATTTATTGACAACTCACGGAACATCTGCTCGCTTGGAAAAAGAGACATAAGTATTTCTCTCATTACAATAATTCATGCAGAAAAAATCAAATCGACATAAACCAGTCTAAGTTGTCAATAAATTATCAAAAAAGGTTTGTGGAAACTGACTTATGTCACTTTTCCCAGGCACTGCATATCCACAAATATTTTCGACTTTTTAAAAATCATCTTTAGATGGAGAGACATAAATTGACTAATTGAACATAGGTGAAATGCAAGAAATATATATACATTATACATTATTAATAAAACTGTTTAAAAATTGATTAATAAACTTACAGAATACCAATAATTGTAACCTTTCGTCTGAACACTGCATCACTAATGGCTTTGAAATTTTACATTTTAATTATCAACACACATACAATCTTATGGTCGAAACTTGTTTTATAACATCAAGAAATTCAAATAGTGTGTTCATCAATCTGAATGACTGTTAGTTGAAATCTTACAAAATGTTTTATCATACAGAAATGACTTCGAAATAAATTTTATGTCGTGGCTAGCGTATCTTACCCACGGACAAGACACAGCACTAGCGTGCATTCGTGGCTGCTGGTGGGTATGCTGTCTCTCTATCCCTTGTACACGACGGAGCATATTTCCTTACCCTCCATGCACTCTACCCATTTCAGCGAGTGCTGACGACCACTGACCTATAGTCAATCCCAAGCATAATATCTTTCTATGAAGATACTCTAAATCATACCTGCACAAACAACGCTCAACGAGCGCGCGCGCTCCTTCGGAGCGGGAGAGCCGTGTTTACCGCTCGCCGAAACGGAGAGGAAGATATAGACTTGCTATATGTAGTAAATACTCAGTGCCTTATCTGCCACAACATTTTGAAAGGTAGAAAGAAACATAACATAATGCGTCATTACGAGTCCAGACATAAAGATACTTACGGTTGTTTTGTTGCTGAAGATCGCAATGAAAAGGTTCAGGACTTGAAAGCTGCATTATTGCCCGAGGTAAGTACAGTCGGTATTTATTTTTAATGAATTTGAAATACATTGTCTTATCAGAGTTACAGGTACTTTCTTAATTACTTCTATGCCCGAGGTTGCGGGTTCGATTCCGGGCTAGGTCGATTGCATTTAAGTGTGCTTAAATGCAACAGGCTCATGTCAGTAGATTTACTGGTATGTAAAAGAACTCCTGCGGGACAAAATTTCGGCACACGGGCGACGCTAATATAACCTCGGCAGTTGCGAGCGTCGTCAAATAGGCCTAAAACATAACATTTAACATTTAACGATTTACAGCTCGAACTTATTGATCTTCATTGTGTCCTAAGGGCTAAAGATCGTTTGAATAATACTACTAGCCTGGTTGAATTTTACAAGACTAAACATTAGCAATAATATCCACGGCTACACAGGCTGGCTGTGAAAATGATTGCTATGTTTGGCTCAACATTTATATTTGTGAACAACTGTTTTCTACAATCAACTTTAATAAAGGCAGGCATCGAACATCTGTAACTGATGTTTTATTATGATCAGTAGGCTACTGTTCCTTTCAGCTGCCAACAGCATAAAACCTCGTTTTCATGTACTGATAAAATATAAAAATATAATAAAATGATATTGATATGATATGATATATATTTCTTTACAGCACTTCTTTACATGTAATGGTGTACCTCACATTTCTGTTCAAAATGATATTGTACATTTAAGTAGCTATAGAATTTCTATTATTTCTGTAAAATAAATATTTCTTTATTAATTAATAATAGTCCAAGATAGTTTTGCAAAGACTGAACGGGAATTCATTTCATGAACACTCGTAATAGTACTTCCTTTTGTGTACATTTTGTACGAGATCACCCCTTCTTCCAGTCCACCCTTATACAGAGCGCAGCTAATATCTGCATTCCGCTCATGAGCTGTGAGCCGGCTCGGAAAGCGCAAACCTTGTGCAGGCCTGCTCTAAATAGTACAAAAAAAGCTGCAGAAGACGAGAAATTGCGGATTTCAGTGGATGAAACTAAGAACACTAATGATAGTACGCTGCAAAGATTGTAGTGAAAATATTTTTGTCAAATTGTTATTAATACATGTTGTTAAATGTGGAATACTAAATAAAGTGAACCAAATGAACTAAATAGAATCATTGTTTCTAGTTCACGTTAACACTAGTTCAAAACTTGAAATTATATTAGTAGAATCGTTAAAAGTATTAACATTTAAAACAGGGTTTGTACCTTAGACAGACGGGCCGTTACGATACCGGTGCTGCGTCATCTTCAGTGTCCTACGAATTACTGCTGTTCCTGTATACAGTGTGTCTATTATGTTACGCACAGACTGAAGGACCTATATCAAGCATATTAGCTGAAATCTTCGTCCATAATACAGAACAAACACACATATTAAACACTGACTACAACAAACACGCTGAGAAAATCATGTACTGGCATCGATACGTACTACTCGGGACAAACAGGAATACCGTTGCTCTCCGAGGGCGCCACTATCATGTTTATACGAGTGTTAGGCGGGAACGGGGAGTGGAGGGGAAGAGAGAGAGCATGTACACAACCTGCAAAGATGCAGTAGCCTATCTACCCAAGATACGAATGAATATCTCGGAGCGTGAACTTACATCGAATATGCAATCGTAGCAGAGTGGAGGCCGCGGAGGAAGATACTACATACTACTACATGTAAAAATGTTATCCATAGCTGGGAAAATGCGCTATGTTATAGACATACATGGCGTGCCCGAAATGCTAGATTGTTTGCATTCTTTTGCTATGTTTCTCACCAACTTTTCACCCTTCCCCACTGCTTTCGCTGTTCTGTCCACAGCTCTTTTCATGTCCAGTTTCTGAAAAGTCAGTTACCTGTACATACAGAGTTATCTATGATTTAACGTGCTTATATGTTTTAAATAAGTTTCCGAAACAGCAGTTATCGTCATCTTTACAGTTATCTGTGCTTTAACTGGTAACTATGCCTCGGTCTGTAGTTACCTGGCTGTTAGTACTGATTCGAACAAATACCGACATGCGACGCTACTGCATTACTGTTTTGTAAACTATAATAGCCGATATTAAATAATAATATAGATCACAACAAATTGATTTACTATATTATCAGTATAGTTTAAAAAATTTGGCGTTTTATTTACGTAACTTACTGTAAATGTTTTACTTTCTATGACATACTCGTATTAGGATAACAATGTTTATTTGTAAACACAATTTTGAACATCTCAAGTTTAATTTTCGTCATCAACTAAAGCTTCTATGTCGTCAGTTGAGGAATATTTTATTCTTGGGTGTTCTACCAATGCCAATGGCATTTCGGACTCTGAAAAGTCGATTTGAATACATGAAAGCATTCATATGGACGAATGTAAAATATTTTGACATGTTTATCAGTATGGCTGCCATAGCCACCACAGCTGAATATGGTTGCAGTTTTGAAGCAGAAGTTACATCTAGCCCTCTTCACTAATATTATTTACCTCGATGATCACGTCAAAATCCAACAATTATTGCTTTTTTAATCATATTACGATTGAGATGGAAGTGTACATGTTAACTATTGTTTATCACACTGTTCTTTAATTACAAAGATTTGCACCTACTTGTACAGAGCTCACTGTGTACCTATCAGCCATATTACTGCTGAAAACTTCTGCAAACAAAAGTAACTATAAATAACTAAAAAAATCACTAACAAAATACTAGTGGAGACAACTATGGACGACAATAGATGCTGAACTTGAAGTTACCTCAACTGTTAGTTACAAGCGCTGATAAATCTACATTTAACTTTCCGGAAACTCATGAAAGTTATCAGTGCAGTTAAATTTATAAGAGCAGCTAAGTAACTGAGAGTTAACTGAGATGTTCCAGTAACCGGGCATCAGAGGAATAGCTAGCTAGACCATTCTTTTTTCTTCTTTACAGAAGTTAAATAATTATATTTTATCTTTCTATTTTGCGAAGGTATTTTTCCCGCGGTGACTTCCTAGGCGGAGTTTCCATGTTTCAAAATTACACACAATGCTACCACTACGTATAAAATACTTCCGAAGCAGTGTTGCCAATCATACAATATGGATCGTGCATGTGCGATAATTTGGTGTCATGTACGATCGTACGTTCCGCGGATAATGCGTAAAATGTAGGATCTTATCGGCAAAGAGGGTAAAACATCTCAAAAGGAGAGGATTTTAAATATTTATTACAATGAAATTTTATATATTACGGATATATTTAATTTATACATTTATAGTAGTATCTGGCAGATACTATCTGCATGTAGCACTTCTGCGTTACAATTACTGTAGAAGTCGACTGTCGCAAATGTATTTCTATCAACAATGCTCTGCTATGTCTCCAAGTCCAGGTGACATGACAACTTGATTTTAGTAAACATTATTACAGCGACAAGAAATCACGTAGTGACCGTTACTAGTGGCTATTCAAAAATGATGCTGACAAAAATTCCTTTGTTTATTTCCAAATACCTCAGACAAATGGTTTCCAATCCTCTCGATAGTCTAAACATAATTTATGTAATTATTAATATTAGAGGAGAAAGATTCGCTCCGGCGCCGGGGATCGAACCCGGGTCCTTGATTCTACGTACCAAGCGCTCTCACCATTGAGCTCCACCGAAGTCCAATCCACAGCACCGGATCGAACTCCCCTCCTTCAGTGTTTTTCCCTTCGTGGCCTGACTCCAAGTTCGACAAGTATGTTGACATTTTATTAAGTCAACTGCCATTATACAAGGAGCGCACTCAGTTGAGTGACTTGGTGGTCGGGATTCCACAGTAATATGCACAGTAATCTGTACAGAAATATGCACTGTTGCTAGAAGAATTTACGTAAAGATTATTATTTTTTGGTCCTACAGAATACATCTGTTATGGTAACAATTAATATTAGAGGAGAAAAATTAGCTCCGGCGCCGGGGATCGAACCCGGGTCCTTGGGTCTACGTACCATAATAGAAAATGGAAATAAACATATTCAATATTTGGGTCTATTTTGTATATACAAGGAACAAGGAACAGCCTGTTATGTATAGTACTTGCCTTTGCCATCGTGTTTCGTGGTAGTGTACGGGCAGTAAGAAGTCAGGTGTCATTGTGATAGGTTCTGAACGTGAAATAGTCGCAATGGAATCAGGAGATAGTGATATTGGCCTTAGTAGGTCCTACTTCCAAAAAATCTACATCCGGTGTACCTAAATATACAGGACGGAAATAAAATTGTAGAAAATTATTGTAAACAATTCCTTAATTTAAAGCTTGGTTTTGCTCTGATTAAACAAACTGTAAAAGGGCTAAATGTAGGTTCTGGCTCCTATTGTTGTTGATCCTCCTGAAGATCTTCCCATAGTAGGCCTACGGAGACAACAAAGTGATTAAAAGTAATTTTATGTGCAGATATTTAATTTTTAACAATAATTTCCTTGTAAGAATTTAAAAAATTGTTTAAATAAAAACTTTGGATGGAGTTTAGATAAAATAATCAAAATAGACCTATTTTATATGTAATGTACGATCCCCCAATCAACAGTACGATAATTTGGAACCAATTGTGCAATCCAGTCAAGCCTCAGGGCTGGCAAAGCTGTTCCGAAGTAACTTCCTTTCCGTACAGTGACAGAGCATCAACTGATTGCACCAATATTTGCTGTTGAGTGTGCTCCCGATATCGCAGCACAGTCGAGTTGGTCTAGAAACAAGCCACTGGTAAAGATAGCTGTCCCAAATAGTAGGTGACATAGTAGTTTTATATAATGGAAACAGAAGACAAATAGAAAACCTACATCAAGAACTTTACAAAATACATCCCAAATTAAAGTATACAATAGAAACAGAACATAACCAAACTATAAACTTCTTAAACATCACTATAACAAAACAAATAACAAACACGAATTCAAGACATACAAGAAACCCACTACAACCACAACATACATACACAATTTATCAAACCATCCCATACAACATAAACATGCAGCTTTCCGTATCATGACACACATATTAATTAATATACCAATGAACAATGACAACTACACTGAAGAACTAAATACAATAACATATAGCACAAGACAAAGGATAAAACTCCAACATAATAGACACACTCATAATAAAGGCAAAACAAAAACAGACCAACCAACACAATCAACACAATCACCATGCGAGAATAAATACATAACATTAACATATCACAATACCGATACATACAAAATCGCAACTTCATTCAGAAAACTAAAATACAAGATAGCAAACAAAACGAATAACACAACACAGAAATATATAAATAATCACATCAAACATACAAATAAATATAATTCAACTGGTGTTTACAAATTAAAATGCAATAGCTGCCCAGAGTTTTACATAGGACAGACAGGAAAATCCTTTAAAACAAGATACAATGAACACTTCAAAGCTGTAACTAAACCCCACATCACATCAAATTACGCAGAACATATTATCAACAACAATCAATATAGAAACAGATATGGAAATACTACACATCACACCAGAAAGTCCACTGTTAAACATGTTAGAACAATAAGAAATATACGAACACATAATAACACACCCACAACACATAGTATTTTGATAAAATAAACTTGTTCTCTGGAAAAAAATGCCTATAAAATGTTTCAATAAAATATAAATATATAACACTATTAAAGTCGGAATGTTTTATTTAACAAAAACTTGTAAAAAATTATTGTAACAGTATACAAATTGTTATTTTGATAAAAGTGAATTCAAATCGCAATTACATAAAAATAAATCTTTCAATCATTGTTTTCTCGAAACGTGACTTTTGCTTATGGGGCCTTTTCCCGGCTACAGTCTCGATTCCTACAAAACTACTAAAAAAACTTCCACGCTATGACGTTAATTTTTCAGCACTATCAACCTATGCAAGAAATATGACACTAGATGAATATCGTCAGCCTTCTGTCACTTAGCTATTCCCTCATATAACTCACTCTATCACAGATCTCGGAGCTACGAGTCACAGAGCTCGGGGCTATCTTTCTCAGATCTCGGAGCTATCAGTCGCAGATCTGAGCCTCTCACTTGAGTAACCCCTCAGCAAAGCCTCTCTAACCTTGTCATAAACCTCGGCGCATCGCTATCCCAGATGCTACAAAATGCTCACTTTCCATATTTTGTACTAGTTTTCCAGATATTGCCACTGTTATGTTTGCGACTCGTAGGAAGATGACCGATAGTCCTAGCTGATTATCACGACACAGTGAATGCAGACATTTTGGAAGTTTGGTTTGGAAATAAAACCCTCTGCAATTGTCTTAGACAACGCTCCTTACCAAGAATCTTCAATCCTAGACCTTCAGCCTCATGGAGAAAAGACTCCATTCTATTTTTCATGCAAACAGAAAATTTCAGTTCCTTATCTGTTTCTATTTTATGTGCTAATTTATTGTGTATGTTGACATTCTTTTGCTATAAACAGTTTGTGATTAAGTTTATTAATTTTTTAATATTTATATTTACTTCGTTATTTTTGTTTTTAACAAATTTTGATTCCTAAATAACATGGTCGTAACAATCAAAAGGCTCATAACATATTGTATTTAGCTAAAGACGTGGAGATCCTATAAAAATCTGACGTTTGGCACGTGTTAAACTGCCTTCAGGCAGAAGGATGGCGCGAGGAGGTTAAGGCTTGTCCCCAAGCATACCGATTCTGAGAGAACAGAAAACTTCGTCAAGAATCGAACCGTAATCATAGTATATGTACATAGTTTTATAAGCTACAGCAAATCTTTAAGATACAATAATACCGCTAACTTCCTAAGTCAACAACTATCTCTCAAACATGAACTCGATGAAGAGTACACACCATGCTGAAAGTATAGGTCTAACTCTTCAAGTCTCCTGAAAATGAGCAATACATCTACTGTGAGTTCTCACAGACAGAAAAATATTAATCAGCAGATCTGATAGACCTATAGTGACAGAGACAGGAACAAATGTCTTGGAATAGTAGGTACATCAAATATATTAATCATGAAACTAAGAGCTAATGTGTAATAAAATTAAATTGTGCGACTGGCTTAGGAAATAAGTATGATGTAGGTTGGTTACTGCAAGAAGTATCTACGTACGGTACTTTTGTATCCTATTATAGCCCTACTCTCCGAAACAGGAATAAATTTGTACATTCTTACTGCGGAGAATTACCAATTGAATATTTACTCCATGAGGTTTTTCTCTCATCTAGAATGATCATTAATATAAACTCGTCTATGTTTTCAAATATATTTTTTCTGAATTGTAAACTTGACAGACAAAAATATACAGGGTTGTTTCCGATCTCTGACAACGAATTTGAATGACATCATGTGCGTCAGGACTCACACCGGCAGCTGAATTGCGGCGAAAGGTGACAGACCAGTAGTGAGTGATTTCATAATCAGTATGCACGATGTATCGCAGTAGCAATGCCCAAGAAAATCGAGCCTTTTTGGGAGGGGTACGTAACAACCCTTTCCGAAGCCAAGTACAGTTATGTGAAAATCTTAGGAGCCTGCAAAAAACGTGGTTTCGTTATTTCCAAGAAAGACATCTTGTGTGTACCTAATAAGACTGGCAATGCTCGGAAGGGATTAATTCCAGAGCGGAAAAAACAAGCAAATCTACCCCGCGTCACAAGTCGCCGCACCACACGAGATGGTACAAATTAATTCCATTCAAGCTTTACCAATCTTATTAAGAACACGGAAGATGCTTTTCTTGGAAATAACGAAACCTCGTTTATTACAGGCTTCTATTTTCACTTAACTGTACTTGGCATTGGAAAGAGTATTCACAAACAATTAGGGAAAACACGGAAATTTTACTTGAAGCAAGTAAAGCGATAGGTTTGGAAGTAAATCCCGAAAAGACAAAAGTATATGATTATGTCTCGTGACCAGAATATTGTACGAAATGAAAATATAAAAATTGGGCATTTATCCTTCGAAGAGGTGAAAAAATTCAAATAATCTTTGAGCAACAGTAACAAATATAAATGACACTCGAGAGGAAATTAAACTCAGAATAAATATGGGAAATGCCTGTTATTATTCGGTTGAGAAGCTATTGTAATCTAGTCTGCTGTCAAAAAATCTGAAAGTTAGAATTTATAAAACAGTTATATTACCGGTTCTTCTGTATGGTTGTGAAACTTAGACTCTATCTTTGAGAGAGGAACAGAGATTAAGGATGTTTGAGAATAAGAAGTATTTGGGGCTAAGAGGGATGAAGTTCCAGGAGAATGGAGAAAGTTACACAACGCAGAACTGCACGCATTATATTTTTTCATCCGATATAATTAGGAACATTAAATTCTGACGTTTGAGTTGGGCAGGGCATGTAGCACGTATGGGCGAATTCAGAAATGCATATAGAGTGTTAATTGGGGACCGGAGGGAAAAAGACTTTCGGGGAGGCCGAGACGTAGGAGGGAGGATAATATTAAAATAGATTTGAGGGAGGTGGGATATGATGATAGAGAGTGGATTAATCTTGCACAGGATAGGGACCGATGGCGGGCTTATGTGAGGGCGGCAATGAATCTGCAGATTCCTAAAAAGCCATTTGTATGTAAGTATATTTTCTAAAAGTCTATGGCCCCTACGCTCTCCAGACCCGATACCACCAGACTTTTATCAATGGCGAGCAGCAAAATGTGCAGTGTATCAAAACTACACACACGCGAGCGCCCACACACACACACACACACACACACACACACACACACACACACATACACACACACACACTTGATGAGCTACAACATGCAATAACCGCGTATAAGGGAGTTTTTCACAATTAGAGAAAGTGAAAATGTTTGAAAATAAAATAAAATGGCCTGTATTGATGTTGTGGACATCACTTTTAACATCTGTTGTAAGTTTGCAATGGAAGTGCACAGTGACCTCGTATCTTCGCATAAGTACTCCGACTCATTATCTTGAAGCACAATAAATGTGTTCCAGCTGCAAGTTTAATAATCAGAACAAAGATACTGTAGTAAGTTATATAAATTTTATCCGAAACATGAAACGCCACTGATGGAAACAGACTCATCTGTTATAATATTGCCTACAACTTTACTCCTGTGGTGGCTGAGTGATCAGAACTTCAGACTGTCACGCAAGCGTTCCGGGTTCGAGTTCCAGTCAGGCCTATGGATTTTTCATTGACAATCCATAATGAAACTTATAGCGGACAAGATCTCAGGTGGAGTTTTTCTCAGGGTTCTCCCGTTTCCACATATGAGGTATCTATACCATTTCATCAACATTTCTTCACTTCGTCATCATTCCATAGCATACCCCGAATGCCGGCTGGCGACGTACAGAGGAGTCTTGCCTGGGGACGACGGGGGTTGCCTGCCTTAGTGTAGTCAGCCAGTGTGGGTTTGGAAATGCGCCTAGCTTGAGGGTTAGCGCATTAAACCGTGAAAGATGGCAGTGCTGGTTCGTAGTGCCCCTTCCAGAAATTCCATTCTTTTCCATTCCATTCCAATCCAAAATACGACTATCCAATGACAAACTAATCTTAAAAGGTTGGATGATAAAATAGAAGGAAAACAGTTTATAGTAGGTGCATCTAACTCTTATCGCTGATATTATGAGCACTGAAAGTTTCAAGGGCATTCATTTGGCGAAAAGAAAAAAATGTTAAACAAATATGCAATGTCGTCGGTATCAAGGTTAGAGTTATAATGGATATTACATAAAAGAATCGCTCCACTGTTTATATACATCAGAGCTCAAAATGTCTGAAGGATTCTTTAAGTGTGAGTCAATCAGTACTATTTGCCTTTTAAGTTTAGTAAAAATCTGTATTCTTTCCGAGATATAAGTTACAACGAAAACAACATATGTGTTAAATTTAAAGTGTTTAATAAATTCACATCCTAACAGAAGTTAAAGTGTGAACAGAGTTAATAAACAACGATTTGAAAAAGGATTTTTTTCTCTCTCCTATCGCTATGCTGGGATTTCCATCGTGCTAAATATCACAGTTTAAAATTCCCATTAGCTTTACTAACTACATCTTCTTGAAGCCATAAATGGAATGTTTTTTGTGACATTGACTGATATTGACAAATGTAAATCGCACGTGATTTAATTTGCAAGCCTTAAAATCATTATAAGCTCATCTGTACACATTTAAAACGCTTAAAACAGATTTGTTTACTTCGTACTCTGTCGCAATACTTTCTGGAAATGAGACGTTTTAATTTATTTTACCGAAATTACTTAGGAAGCTCTACTTAACTTGACCGAGAGTCCACCTTTATATACAGGGTGATTCAGAAGGAAAGGTATGTCGTGTGAGGGGTGATAATATTGGTGATTCTGAACAAAAAAAGTTTATATGAACATATGACCTGTTCTTAACAGTATCTAACATACAGCTGCTGTTTGAAAATCACAGCAGTCAGTCTCATGTCCTTCATCAGCATTCACATGTGGATGCAACCAAAACGACTTTAGGTTGCAGTAGGATTGTAGTAGGATCAATGAAAGTATCCTGGACGTTGGATCGGCCGCGGTGGAGTTATTTCTTGCCACCAAGGTCACCCAACCTTATTCCATTGGATTACTGTGTTTAGGGTTGGCTTAAGATCGAAGTCTACAAGCGCAAAGTAGAAACAAGAGAGGAACTTCTCGCTCGCATTTTACATGTTTGTGCTCAAGTGAAGAATTTTCCGAATCAGCTCAGAAACGCAACACAACAGTTGTCTACAAGAACTGCAAAGTGCATTGAAGTTGACGGTGGACTTTTTGAACATGTTCTGTAAAGAAAAGTACACAATTAAACAGAACATAAGGCAACAATGTTTTAATTTACTATCACCTGCACTTTTTCCGTTCCTCATTGTTTCCGTTAGTTTTCTACAAAACCGTTAAGAACAGGACGTATGTTCATATAACTTTTTTGTTCAGAATCACCAATATTATTACCCCTCACACCATGTACTGTATCTTTCCTCCTAACTCATTCTGTATGTACTCGATTCTGTTAGTGGATGGCTTTTAGCTAAAGTGTCCGGAGTTGAATTACGGACAGATTCTGTGACATTTTTTTATGGATAGAGCCAGTAGCGGCTCGTCGTAAAGAAAATAGATGAAGTGCTGTTCACATACACAAATCCATGGACAGTTTTACCAATATAATGAGTAGGCCTACTATTCGTAAACTACGTACAATTTTACTAGTTCTAGAACACATGCAAACAGGAAAATTAATTAATTTCAGGACTCACCCAATTTCTTTCTTACCAAATCAATCCTCCTACATTTTAAAGCAGCAAACCTGTCGATGATGTCTTTATAAAATGTCTGAGTTTAACTGAGAGTGGATAGTATAGCATTCCGAGTGAAATTTTCAATATTATAAAACAGAAAAGCTTCTTTCATCGGAAGAATTTTTTAAAGTAATTTTATACAACTTCTCTATTTTCTTAACACTTTATAAAACAAAGAACGAAAACACTGTAGGTCATCCAGTCTGCACTCAAAAAGACAGAAAGTTAGAATTTATAAAACAGTTATATTACCGGTTGTTCTGTATGATCCATTTGTTCTACTGCCTCATTTGGAATTCGCACGTTTATCTTGTTTATTTTTCTTTCTATGAACATGGTATTCGCCTTGTTTGCATTTATCTTCATCCCATGCTGTTCACAGCTGTCATTTAGCTCCATATATCTTAGTATCGTCTCTTCTTCTGCTAACAATGTCATACGAATCTTATGCAATTTATTCTTCTTCCTCCTACTATCATCCCTCCCATGTTTTGAAAACAGTTCTTCACTAACTCTTCCAAGTAGATGTTGAACATGGTAGATGATAAAGAGCATCGCTGTCGTACTCCTCTCCCTATTTCACTTCCTTCTAACATTTGTTCTCCTATCCTGCCTTTGACTCGTTTCACATAAAGATTACAGAACAGCCTTATCTCTTTCTAATCCACACCAATTTTCTTCAGGTTTCCCATCCGTTTATTTGAATCCTCTCTGTAAAAAGCCTTTTCTAAGTCCACAAATACTACATATATACACTTCTTTAGTCTTCTCCAGGTATCTTTCACCGATTGTTCGCAGCAATCCAATTGCATCTCTCGTACCTTTTCCTTTCCTGAAGCCAAACTGCTCTTCTCTCAGCTATCCTTTAATTTTAGAATATGAACTTCGATTCAGTATTCGCAGGAGACTCTTCGCCGAGTGCGATATCAGGCTTGATAGTGCTGAACTCCTTACATTTCTTAGGATTATTTTTATTCGGTATTGGCAGCAACACTGATTTCGTAAAAGCGAGTACAGCCAGCGCCATCGTTTCTGGCGCGTGTCTTTGTGTAAAAATTCAGTCGGTGAGCATTTGTTGTCAGTACAACTGAGAACTGTACCACCCAAATACACTTCACATCAGCAATCTGCCAGTCACAGTTGTTAGCTTTCTCACCCACAGACAAAGATAGGATACTCGTTCTCAACGTTCTCATTACTTTTTTCACACGCCAAAAACGGTGGCTTTGGTTATAATATTATGGGGCCGTATACGTGGAGTGACTACTCCACGTGGATTTGGCTCACACTCCATGTGTGATCCAGCCAGACATTTACAGTGACTGTAGAAAGACAAGACATCACAAAGTTTTTTATAGATTACCAATAGCAGAGTAAAAGTGTGGATAGATAGATAATGCTTTATTTAACGACGCTCGCAACTGCAGAGGTGATATCAGCGTCGCCGGATGTGCCGGAATTTTGTCCCGCAGGAGTTCTTTTTTACATACCAGTAAATCTACTAACATGAGCCTGTCGCATTTAAGTACATTTAAATGCCATCGACCTGGCCTAAGGTTTTTCCGTGGTTTTCCTAAGGCGCTAAGACAAATGTCGGGATGAGCCCTAAAAGAAATGGGCCACGGACCTGCACTTATATCCCCATGAATCTCCCTAATTAACTCTAAATTAATTAACAATTACATCTCTCCCCCCTCTTCGCAATTGAGCCATCATATAGCCAAATGGCTGGTCTCGTAATTGAGACAAATCAACAAGGCTCATGACAACAATCACCTCCTAAGTAATAGCCAAATTGGCTAGTCTCTTATATGAGACAACTCATCCTGCCTAAGGTATTCCGTGGTTTTCCTCAGGCGTAAGACAAATGTCGGGATGAGCCCTATAAGAAATGGGCCACGGACCTATATGCCCTTCCCCATATATATTCCCCTTTATTATAAACGACGTATGCCCTAGTTCAGAACATATAAATTGTCTATTAAATATACGAGGTCACTCTATTAGTCGCAATTTGAAAGGACAGGGACCTCTCAAATTGCAGATTTAGATTTCACGGCGCTTCTTCCGACGGCATTCACATGCTTTGTCATCGAACAACAGATGACAGCATCTTGCCATCCTAACGGCAAACACCAGCCAGCTCTTCCTCTTCCCGTTCCGTGATCACTTGATCAAATCTCAGTCCCCCTCGCGTATGTGGTACCTAAGAGGTTACGTCCAATTTCGGCTTCCCCTTCAAAATTTTCTAGAGTTCCTTCAGTGGAGCAGCGTAACCCGGAGTGAGACTAGTGGCCAACAGGCTTGGAGCTCACATATTTAGTTTTGTACAGCCCCCAACCCCTTGCAAGGACGCATTTTGCGTACCTTTTAAAATTTTTTCCTCCCAATTCTCTTTCGATTTTTCGATTTTTCGATTTCGCCCGGAATAGAACCCGCAACCTTGGGCATAGAAGGCCAGCGCTATACCAACTCGCCAACCAGGTCGACAAAAAGTGTGGAAGAACAAAGGAATTTCATATCTGAGATCGGAGCACATGTAAAACAGAATTGTTACTTCCGACGATAAAAATACTATTGCAGATCAGACTGATTTATCATCAGAGTTTAATCTGTTTCATAATCGAGAATGGCCCAGCAAATTCTGTTTGGAGTTCTCTCATTTGGTAAAGCCTTGGTTTTTCTAAACTGACGCATGCGACGTGCGAGGTGTGAGGCCCGCCTCGCTCAAATCCGGACTACACGAGAGATAGTGAGTGGTTTCTATAGCTGCGAGATGCGAGGTCTGCGCAGCTCGCAATTATAAAAACCACTCACTATCTCTCGTGTAGTCCGGATTTGTGCGAGGCGGGCCTCGGGCCTCGCACCTCGCATGTGTTGGTTAAAAAAAAACCAAGGCTTTATAGAAACATTAAAAAAACTGTAAATTTACGAACGCAGAAACCCCAGTTTTACTTCCGTTACCAAGAAATTCAAGCATAGAATTTATGGCTATCGTTATGAGGAGTGACATCGGACAATGGGGTAATTTTGGACAGTATTAAACCCGTTTGTCTCATTTTATAATGGACTACAGCTTGTTGCGTAAAAAGAAATTCCTGCAAGTTTGGTAGTCAACAGCACGTGTTTTCTGAATGAGTAAATTTTATTGCTTTTTAAAAATGCACGTCGCAGCTTTTAATTTACAGTTTACGATTCTATTGTAAACACTTTCGTGATTATTGATCAGGTGGTTACTAGAAAAAACTTTAGTAAACATTTTATGGTCTGTTAAGACGTGTCTGGATGAAAATACGATATTTTTTTAATGTTACCATAGCTACAAATAAAACTACAGTTTCGTAAAGGACGGTAATGTGGGGTTTTTATCGTACATAAAAAGCTTGAATTTATGCTCAAAAACTTCCTGAACGTGACTTCATGTGAACCAATGTTGCCAGACTCTCGTGGATAAAGTATTGTGGCAGAAGCTCAAAATTACGTACCATATTTAGACCAAAACTATCGTACACTGCCCCAAATTAAGATATATTACATTGTCCAAGGACTGTTTGTTTAGTCAACTGTCCGAAGACAGGTCTGAATCTCACAAGTAATACCAACAAGGCACCACTCATAACGCAACTAGGCCAGGAAATAATGGGATAGGGTGGCCAGTTCCTTTCCTCCTCCATTGCATACATCGCTGACTACACCTTTTCCAGATGTATCCCAGAAAGTATCATTTGTATTTCAGGTTCATCAATTGTATTTCATAAGGCATCATTTATATTTCAGATTAATGAATTTATTTCATAAAGCATCATTTGTATTTCAGATTAATCAATTTTATTTTGGAAAGCATAATTTGTATTTCAGATTAATCAATTTTATTTCAGGAATTATCATTTGTATTTCAGATTAATCAATTGTATTTCAGAAAGCATCATTTGTATTTCAGATTAATCAATTATATTTCAGAAAGTATCTTTTGTATTTCAGATTAATCAATTGTATTTCAGAAAGCATAATTTGTATTTCAGATTAATCAATTGTATTTCAGAAAGCATCATTTGTGTTTCAGATTCGTCAATTATATTTCAGAAAGCATCATTTGCATTTCAGATTCGTCAATTGTATTTCAGATTCGTCAATTGTATTTGAGAATCCGTAAATATTGTATTTCAGATAATTGAATAATCTATTTTTGTTGTCATGAAAACTATGTAATTGTTTATCATGAGTTTGCAATAACGAGTTTATTAGGCTTCATTTTGTCTTTGACTTTCCTGTATTTTATAATTTATTTTGTCAATATCCATAAATGTATGAATGAATGAATGAATGAATGAATGAATGAATGAATGAATGAGTGGATGGATGAATGAATGAATGGGTGAATGAATGAATGAATGAGTGAATGGATGGATGGATGGATAGATGGATGGATGTATGAACGAATGGATGAATGAATGAATGAGTGAATGGATGGATGGATGTATGAACGAATGGATGAATGAACGGATGAATGAATGAATGGGTGAATGAATTAATTAATTAATAAGTAAATAAATAAATAATAAATAAATAAACAAATAAATAAATAGGTAGGTAGGTAAGTAAGTAAATAAATAAATACCAAACTACAGTATGTGTATTATAATTTTTAAAATAAGTTACTTACTTACAGTGGTTCAAAAAAATTATCCATAATCCTATGAATGTTAGAATTATAAACATAGCAAATTGTTGGCTCATGCTATTCTCAAATACAATTAACACTTTCTGAAATATAATTGATAACTTCTGAAATACAAATCACTAATCTGAAATACAATTGACGAATCTGAAATACAAATGATGCTTTCTGAAATACAATTGACGAATATGAAATACAATTATTGTCGGGTTCTGAAATACAATTGAAGAATCTGAAATACAAATGACTCTTTCTGAATTTAAATTGATCAGTTCTGAAATACATGTGGAAAATTTGTAGTTATATCTTACACCAATCATACTTCAGATGTACACAAATAACTGTTCTTCCTCTGACACATATCGTCAATTGACATGTATTGCCTGATAATAGATAAATTTATCAACCAGAATCTCAATCGTCCGAAGGACTAAATATATGAAATACTGAATTAAGCATTACCGCATAGATATAGAAACATACGACCATACGAAGGATTTCTCAAAAGTAAGAGGTAATTTAATTGGTCATGATTTTCTTAATTTTCAATTCAATTTTAAAAATTCTGGCACTGGCAAAGCATACAATAAATGGGATTTTTTTTTTGCATCACCATCCATTGCCATAATTTTTCTTCTTGTATAAGTAACAGTCTTTCTTCAATGCTGTATACAGCACCTATGAATTCATATTCTTGAATATGTGCCACAGTATGTGCGACGGAGTCCTTCAACTCATCAATTGTCATAGATTTGCTCTAGAACTCTCTTTCATTCAGAGAGTTCCACAGCCAATAATCTGCTGGGTTAATATTGGCGATCTTGCAGGACAAATTACAGGAAAGTGCCTACTGGTAACACGACCACCAGAACAATCAAACTCGTTGTCATGATGATGTAAAAAAATCCCATTCTTGTGCAATAAGCTAGTGTCAGAATGTTTAAGAGCGTGTAGAAAATATACAAGAGAAACCGTACAGATTGGACAACTGAGGAGGAGATGGACAGATCAACATTTTTATCAGTTGCTTCGGAACTGGGAAATCAGTATCCATATCTTACTAAGGAAGAAGAAAAAGATGATGATGAAGGTGGTGGTGGTGGTGATGATGAAGGTATAATTCGTTGTATTTATTTTATTTTATTGGGTTATTTTACGACGCTGTATCAACATCTAGGTTATTTAGCGTCTAAATGAAATGAAGGTGATAATGCCGGTGAAATGAGTCCGGGGTCCAGCACCGAAAGTTACCCAGCATTTGCTCGTATTGGGTTGAGGGAAAAGCCCGGAAAAAACCGAAACGAGGTAACTTGCCCCGACCGGGATTCGATGTTGAATGGGACACAATGTAGAAAAACAATATTAATAAAATATGTGTAATTAGAAAAACGCTGTACGACTCCGAATCCATCAAACACTAAAGTAAGGGATGTTGCCAGATTTCTTTAACCCAGATCCCCTCTAAACTGTGTTGCAACTCTCATTATCAAGAGTTCTGCTCGTACTGAAAAAACTAAAGGGTTGTATCTCACCTAATATTCTTAGAAATATATATTCATCACTATTTCAGTGGCATATAAATTATGGGATACATATATGGGTGCATACCATAAATGTTACAAAAATATTATTACATCAAAAGAAGACACTTAGGATAATGCTGAACAGAAATTATAGACAGACTTGTAGACCTTTATTTATTCAAACTAAAATTATGACAGTGTGCAATTTAAATATATATATATATATATATATATATATATATATATATATATATATATATATATACATACAGTATATCCATCCTTATTTTTCTTATTAATAATAATTTACATGATTATAAAATAAGGTCACAAATACAGATATTCAATACAAAAAATAATTCAAATATTCATATACCATATTGTACGCTCAACTCAAGTTTGAATACATGTTTTATTAATGGAATTAAACTTTTTAATAAGTTATCTGTATCAGTTAAAAATCTGCCAGACAGAATTTTTAAACGGGTTATATATGAATGGCTAATTGTAAGACCTTTCTGTAGTATTAATGAATTTATTGAGTGTGAGATGGATGCTTCTTCTTTTTAAGTTCATTTCTAAAAATAACAAATAATTTGCAGTCATTCTTAATGCAAAAAATGTTATCAATGAATTTTTTTTTGCCAACCGCTCAGTGGAATTTTAAATTTATTTAATCGGTTGTATACATAAAGGAATGTTACATATGTCCTATTTTGTCTACATTTTCATCTTCTATAACTTCTGAGAAAAGTGCACTAAACATTGAGGAATTTAACATTGTAAGGTATGGAAGTACAGACTCCCCTTAATATCAGTTGTTGGACACGTCGCAGAATATGTCGACGGACTATTTGAACCGTTCAGAGCAAAAGTGGTGTAAGTTAAAATTGGGTAATGAGATTTAAAGTAAAAATTCTGTAAAATACAGCGCAAAGTAGCAATTAACATGTCCTTCTTGCAATCCACTGACTACTAATAGTTTAAATAAATTGTATATTAATTGCTACTTTGCGCTGTATTTTACAAAATGTTTACTTTAACCCTCATTACCCATTCTTGACTTACACCACTTCTGCTCTGAACGGCTCATTTAATACCTACTGTAGGAGAAAAGTAATTAATATAAAAAGTATAGGGCCTACACCATTTTAAAAAGTCCAGGAGTAATAATTTATACTGTATTAACATTATAGCTGATAAAACTGTAAGAAATAATAAATGGTATACTGCAGAATAAAAACATCCCTAACTCTATCCTTAATTGCAAAAAATTATCGCCAACCCATCACGTACCTAAAATTGCCTTTTTATGGGATTTTCTTTTGGCTATCTGACAACACTGGAAGTAAGAAGTATATTATAAATTATTTTTTTTTGTATAATGGCATGATCCTTAACTTGCCGTTATTCACACCTACTTTATGAGCGTGGTTCATAGATGTTGCTAGTGCCAAGAAACGTAGATAATCATTATTATTATAACTAGTTTATTAAGACTCAAGAAATGAAATAAATTTGTTAATAACTGATGTCACGATAAAGAACTTTCGTTTTGAATTGAGATAGTGTCCTGCAGTCCCTCACGTCACTAGGTAAAGAATTTTACAGGCGAGGTAATGCAATAGTAATAGTGTAATTATGAATATAGAGTAGTTTTACGATGAGCAACGGAAAAAAGTGTTTGATGCTGATTTCGTAAAGTTGTAAGAAATTAAAAGCGTGATACAAGATAATTTATTTCTAGAAGTAAGCAAAATGTTAAATAGAAGTTGTAGGGAATGTGTGAGCCTTCATTCCTTCAGACTCACCCACCAATTCAACTCAAGAGACGGTGTTACATGGTTAAATTATCAGATGACACATATGTTTTTCAACGCTTTAAATAAAGGGATTTCTTTTGTAGCCCACAATTTTGTTACACATAGTAGATAACTTCGAAACACATCATAGGTCGGAACTAACTCCACGTCGAATAGTATCAGACTTTCGTAAGAAAAAATAGATGTCCGTCGTCATATATGAGGCGAATTAATAGATACTTTAATATTTTTTTATAAACTATTATGATCAATGGAGATAAATGGTACACTATTTATTACATACCAATAATATTCTTATCTCATGTTCACAAAGTCAAATTTTATAACTTTCTTTTTCTGTAAGTTGTTGAAAAGTATGTCGAAACAATCCCGAAGTCAATTCACTTGAAGACATTAAAAACATAACACCAACGGCAGGGTTAGAATCCGCGACTTATTTCCTTTAATGAGAAAAATGATAGCGAAATGCAACGGATATGTTATATTAAATCAGCAAGTAAGGTACACTTATTAATGGAGCCGCCACTGCCTGGAAGCCGCACATCATCTTGCAGGTGGCCCATATTTAAAGATCTCCCCCGTGACTTTATTTCTCTCGCGGTAGACGAAGTTTGCTTTTCCCACACCCTGACATCCTACCGGAAGTGACGATATTGCTCCTTGTCTGGAGTCTGATAACACCTGTTTTGATTTAGTTAAAGGATATCCTCAATTCCCACAATCCTGCGCTCCCGGCTACTGCCTGGGACTCTGCCCCTCCTGGATCCCGCACATGCGATGCGTTTGCTAACAAGCATTGTGATGGCTGGGGCCCATGTTTGCCCTCCTCAATAACTTGGCGCCCCCATTATTACGTTACTGGCATAAGCGCCCCTTGGCTTTCAACGGATTTAGTATTACACAAAGATGGCCGCCTTCTCCTGGCTATTTACGGTCCACTGACTTCAGACAACAATAGGAAACTCTTCTTTTGTTTCTTGTGGTTTGCGAAGATTTGCTAGATGCGATTGAGATAATAAAAAAAAGTTTGCAATGGAACCAGGGTTAGCCGAATCCTTTCCATGAATAATCTGTAAGATTAAAACTAAGAGAACTGCATTTGAAGACAAATGAAGCATTCCTCTTCCCCCCTGGCGCCAACTTTCGAAGCGACTTTACGTACAATTCGGATCGTTTTTCCGTTTCGTGCTTTAGCGCGTGATAGTGTTCATGCTAATTCACTAGATGGTGGCATCAGCTCTTTTTGCACCGAAAGAGGACATCAAGCATTTTTCCGGTTTGGTCTTCGTTTTTGGTTTAGTAAACGTCGAGTTTTATTGCAATACATGTACCATGCGCATTTTATCAAATGTTGTTGTAAGCCGTTTGTTTGTAATTTTTGTATTTCAAATAGTTATACCTCTATAGTTTTCAGGACAGCTTCTATTTCCCTTTTTAAACAAATATATTACTTTAGCTTTTATGCATGCAGTCGGTGTCTTACAAGTTTTCCGAAAGAGATTTATGAAATCTAAAAGTATTCGCTTAAATGCTATTCATGTACAACTATTTTAATAGTCCCATCTATATAAACTTGATCTGGTACTTGGAATCAAAAGCTTTACTCACTCATTTAGATCATTCTTCCACTAAAGTACCCACGTCCTCTGCCGAAATTGAACCTACGTATCTTAGGTCCAGGGTCAGGTACTGCAAAAAACAGATCAAAGAGACAGTTTTAGAATGTTTTATTTTGTATATGAGTAGCCTAGTTCAAAAGAAGGCCAAGTCCATTTTTTTCGAAAGTGGGGTTAAGAGTTATTCTTATGGAAAATTATACGTGGAATCCGAATTTGCTACAATTTTCTACAAAAGTGGACAGCAATGTGTTAAATTAAGCTTTAAAAACAAGCAATCGTTATAAAGACGGCCATCTCCTAAGCGTATGTATAATAATAGCGGCCAACTCCACGCAAAACTATGAGAGGCTTGAATTAGGTCATGTGACTGAGCAGGTGGTTATGGGAGATGGGAGAGTATGTTAATAACATTGATTCCTTTTTGTTCTGTGCAACAATGTTGAAAAGCAATAACTTTACTTTCAAAGAGTCAGTGAATTTCTGCAATTTTTTTCTATAAATTGTAATGTGGAATTACTTTCTATTAAAAGTATGTTTATAACATCGATTTCTTTTTATTCTGTGTAACAATGGTGTAAAGTAATAACTTTACTTCCAAAGAATCAGTGAATTTCTGCAGTTTTATATTTATTATCTTGTAATTTTTTCAACAGTAATCTCACTAGAGGTTTTGACTTATCCACAGAAAATTAAAACTCGAGTGGGATTTAATTGACTATTACACGATTAGAAGAAAGTATATAAAGATTAGAAGTAACGAAGTACTCCAATACAATAAAATATTAATTGACTGTACAACTGTCTTGAAAGTGTATTATTGTACCATCTCAACATTATAAATATTACGCTAGATGGCAGTAGTGTGTTATGATTAGTTTTTTCTTGTTATCAGTTGTGCCAACTATGGAATCTTCATTGAATTCTGTGGACGGTTACTAGTCAAGAAGGCTTTGTTGATTCAGTTTCATTTTTATTAAAACAGTTGCATTCCACTTCAATTATCCAGATCCCAGTAATCAACGTCACTTGACAGATGATTTTCAATAAATCTTAGTATTAAACAATCTCTGATACGTGAAGCTATAACATAACCTAAATAATATAAACAAGTGTTAGAAAAGTTTTATTTAGGGATGATGAAATAAACAAGAAAAGTTTTAATTAAGTGATGAAGTAAAAAATAAACATGAATAATTTTAAAAGGAACAATTATTGAGAGTACAATTTTCAAATTTGAATGTTTTAGTGATTGGTGGTTCAGTTGATGTTATATTGGACGTGTGCGTAATAGAAGTGGAACTAGTTGATGTATATAGTGTATTCCTCAACTTATTCAGGTTTTCCGAATGGTGCTCTTCATTTTTTGTAAATAGGGTTTCAGAAAAGATGCATTGCTATGACCAGTGATCTTTATTAATTCTTGAATGCCAATGTGAGTCATATTTGAAACTGCTGTGCATCGACTGGAGTGGTTTGTAATTTTCTGTTTTTTTTTTTGACGTCCGGACCAGTGCAGTTTGAAATGTTGGCAAACAAAGAAACAAATGCTAGGGTAGTGATAAAAATAAACAAATGCTAGAGAAGTGATAAAATTAAACAAATGCTAGGAACACGATAAAATTGTGCAATAAGCAGCCATGATTGGTTGAAAGACGTCCTTTCGTACCGTTTTATTGGTCAAAAGTAATATGACATAGTAAAAGTGTAATAGTCAAATTAATTTTATGTGGTTGTACTAATACAATGTACTTTTCTTAAAATAAATCTGTTTTAGTTTTTATTCTTTAAGAGGTAAAATATACTGAAAATTTTAAATCACTCTGTTTCCCTATTCAAACACATGAGGTGTGCTGTCACTTATGTTATAAAAACAGCAACCTCTCATCCTTTGTTACATAACCGGCTAAGTCCATTTTTATTCTTCAATTATCTCACTATATATGGAAGATGAAATATTTAAATTAAGAAAATTATTTATTCTAAGCTGCCAACATACTGTAGAAAAAATTGAACTTCCTAAGTTGGCTTAAACAAACTAAAACAGTTTTTGGGATCTACTGAAAATTTTTGACAAATGAACATGACCGTCTTTGTAACTAGTAGGGTGGAGTGAAAATATGAAGTTCATGGAATCAAAATGTAATACCAGGGAAAAGTTGTGGTGATATCATAAAGAACAATGCAAAATATGTTTTCTCTAGATTAACATTTAGAGGTGCCCCAAGAGCATCATATTTTGAAATTTTCACAAAATTTTGAGGCTCGGATTTTTTAGCGAGAGAACATTCTCCGGTGATTTAATCTAAACAGGACACCGGAACATGTTAAAAAATACGTGTTAAAAGACTCGTCATATCTTTGGTCGCCTGATGTTTCATCTTGAAGTGTCACAAAAACCTGAATTTGTAAGAGAATTGGGAATAATCACAAAACTCTTAGGTATGATATAATTAAAATAATGAAATTAATGGAAATTCATTCTTCTTATGTTGCAGGGTATTTAAATCAGAATATCTCTATTATTAATACAAGAAATCCGATCTTCTACCCTGTATTCACAATGCCAGAGGGGCTGAACCCATCACAATTACCTACCTATTATGACGTAATGAAATATTATCTATGGGTCAAAAATGAATTCAAATCTGACTCCAAATCAAAAGAATCTACTGTGGGAGAGATTTCAGAAAGAGTTGCTATCAAAACTAAGGAAATCCAGGTAAAGGCATAAATTCCGAAAGTCAGTCATACAAGAATATTAAAACTGATTCATGTTTACCATGATCAATACAAAAACCTAATGAAGCCTTGTAAGAAACGACATAGTGACGACAACTAAAATGACAACATTGCAAAATTCAAAGAAGAAGCGAACAAACTATTTGATATCTGCAATTGAAAATGCAAAAAAAAAAAAAAAAATAGTAATGCTGTAGGGCTAATTGTGATAAAGACTGTCGTGTTCCAAAACAAGAAAGAATGTTTTACTAAAGCAAAGAACAGAAAGAAGGATGATAATTGGATCCGTTGATTTAGTTACCACTCACAAAGAAATGAAAAAGAAAACAAGAATAAATTCTAACTAAAAAAATAAATACATATTTATTTATTTATTTATTTATTTATTGATGTATATATATATATATATTTATGTATTTATTTATTCAGGTGGAGTTAAGGCTATCAGGCCTTCTCTTCCACACCAGAAGAAATACAATACAACTACAAGAAAAATTATACATCTATGCAATTAATCTACAGTAATAACGAGTGACAGAATGAATATGACATAAAAAACAACTGAACATACAAATGGGCTGAAATGAAATTTTTGTCATTTTATGTAAAATGCTATATACAGGATGTTTCCGAGTTGGTGTTACAAACTTTCAAGGATAATGGGGAAGGGCACATGTATCAATTTGAGATAAGGATCCCTGGTCCGGAAATGACAGTCGAAAGTTACAAGCAAAAATAGTTCTGTGGAATGTAAAATAATTTTATTCCTCTTGTACACCTTATTTATGTGTATTTATCTGTAAATGTTACACATACTGTATTCATCTGACGTTGTTTACATTGTCTACTTACAGTATTCCATTCAGTGCGCTATCTGAGGGATGGGAACAGGAAACTTTACTAAAGCAATGCAAATAGCGTAATGTGTAACGGACATAGTCGGTCCTGATATGCACGTCTATAGGGAGCAGTGTATGTGTACAAGTTGCAGTGTCCAGTCGATCAATCCTAATGAAATGAAGGAGTACACGAGAGCGGAATAAGCAGACCTGATTTTCGAATACAGATGAGCCAATGGGAACAGTAGACAAGCTCACAGATTGTATCGGGTCAAGTACCCACTTAGGAGACATCGGGCCCATACCATTTTTCCACGACTGTTCCAAAAGTTAAGGGAAGAAGGGCACGTGGTGTCAAATTACAATTCCATTTCCACACAACTATTTTTGCTTATAACTTTCGACTCAGTCATTTCCGGATTATGGTTCCTTATCTCAAATTGATACATGTGCCCTTCGCCATCATCCCTGAAAGTTTGTAACACCAGCTCGGAAACACACACACACACACATAATATATATATATATATATATATATATATATATATATATATATATATATATATTCCGTCCCCTCAAAAATTCTCTATACTGCAATTCCAATTTAGAGTCTTCCAAATAAAATTTAAAATATGTGATTTTACAGCAATTCATTAGCTATGTAATGAAAAACAAAATAATAGAATAAATATACAAAGAGGCAAAAAAAAATTATAATTTGAAGAAACTTCAATGCCCTGGGGCCACCTCAAAAGTTAAATATAGAAATTCCATATTTTTCACATTCCTAAGTTAAGTCAAAATATAGATTTTTGCAACTATTCCATTTAGAAAACAGATAAAAAACAATTTCATTTTTAGATTCACTCCACCCTAGTAACTAGGCTACTCATATGTATATGGATGTTACAGACTACAGATGCAGAGCACGACATATCTGTTGACACTTCTGCCCAGTCAGACAGGCCTATTATGCTACCTCTAAATTGCGTCGGGGGAACCCCTTTCATTAACCAGCAGGTCTTTCTTTTCGTAATAAATGTACGACACAGATTTCTATCTTTATGTCCCACCTACAATCTAAAGATTTTCATCATCCTTAAAAACCCGCCACATTTTCCATATGAATCCGGGTTTCAGTTACAAATTTTTAACTTACATGAAAGCAACGATATAAAGTATGAAGTGTATAACAATTGCTACAGCAGGGTGAATACCTTTCGACTCGTATCGAATTATGAAATCAGAATACGTATAAACAATGACCGCATCGCGTTAAAACTCATGAGAGCACTTTAATCAGAGGCTGGTCACATTGTTATAACCCTTGCAGTCCTATTCCGCGGGGAAGGGTAAATACTTGTCTCCCTGGGAAGACCGCTTCCCCTACAATTTAAATTATAGTGCAATAAATACATCTAAAACCTTTGGGTCTGTTTCGAGGTTTGGTTCCGGTGTTTAGCCGCTGAAGCAATTGTAAATCATGCGGCCGCCGCCATAACGCACCATCTCACTTTAAACTAATCGTAACGTAGCGTATAAAGTAGCCCGGATTTTATGTAATATGAAAATGAGAAATATATACATAAATATGTAGCTAAAAATGGCAAAATGTATAGATATACAGTCTATGTAATAAATAGAAACCGGATTTTAAACGGAAAATTTTTAATAAAAAAAGGACAAAAAAAAAGGTAAAGTTATAGCCAAAAAAAGACTTGAAAAAGGTCTATATTACTCCCCAAAACACACTTGATCACATTCATGGATATACACGGCACACACAATCTTACATTTATCTCTTCACAACATAAGGGAAGAGTTTGTATTTGATATAGTCAAGGACGTCAAAAAGGCCTATATTACTCCCTCAAAAGGGTGCTATTTTAATTGAAAACACACTTCAGCACATTCATGGACATACATAGCACACACAAGCATATATTTATCGCTTCACAACATAGCGAAAGTGTTGTATTTGATCACATTCAATATTTCAATAGGTTTCAATATGATTCTGCCTCTTTGAATGTAGAATGTCTTTATAAACAGAAAATTAACTCTCAACATCAACTGAAACCAGACGTGAAATTTTTATTTTTATTCTGAACTCTAAAACAGCACACTTTTTAGTTTTTCAATGTCTGAAATCAGATGAAGAACGATATTTATTTTTTTGCTTGCTCAGGAAGTTATAAGCCTATAGGAAAATTATCTAAATGTTGGAGATATTCTGTCAAAAAAGGACCAAACTAAGAGGTGTTTTTAAAAAAGGGGAAAAAGGGAATTGGACTAAAAAGGGGAAAAAAGGGAACTCATAACTACATAATTTGGTCGGTGGAAGATGGTTTTGAACATCGTAATTAATTATTTCATGTTTGGTGCTGAAATAAAAAAGGGATTCCCTTTAAAATCCGGTCTCTAGTAATAAATAAAAAATATTTAACTTAAAATCCAAGTTTTATTAGATGTATTTTTGCACACTGATAAGAAAACAACTGAAAAAAAAATACATTTGCACATGTGATTCAACCTCATTTAATTATTGTTTGGAGCCGCAATTAATAATTAAATTTTTTTCATATTTTCTGCGGTTATCGATTGCCTTCTCTCCGTTAGAATGTTCTTATAAACGAAAAACGACCTCTCAACTTCACACAAAGTAACTGGTGCGTATTTCAGATGAGAAATGATACTCGAAACAATGTTCTCAGGGCGCTGGACATACTCACCTTTAATAAGTATTTTGGAAACAGTGGAAAAAGTTGTGTATCTTTGGTTCTATACAATACATAATTAAATTTTATTGAAACACACTAACCGATTACTCCCGGCACAATACTCAGTTTATTGGTTGTATCTACCACTATCGACATAGATTCATGGAGGGTTAGTCCAGAAGTTTTCAAGTGTTCGAAATCGAACTGAAGTGATTTGTGATGTATGCTATCGATGAAGCTACTTTCGAATCTTGAAAGGCACTCATGGGCTCACACACAGATGATGCACTTTCAGGAGAAAATATTTCCACCACCGACTTCACTGTTCATTAAAGAAGTCCACAGCTTCTATCCGTGTTCCCCATCTAGTAATCACAGGCTGTGGAGGAAAAGATAGACTACATACTGTACGGTAACTGTATCCTGGAGCACTGCATGCGATAAGGAGATATGCGGAACACTTTTTTTTTTTTGTTGCTGATATTATACCATTCATTTCAGGAAATTTAGCTCTTATGGTCTCAGCCACTCTATGTAGTCCATGTGCCAAACACCATATTGGGGTAAAACACGCAATTTTTAACATATAGGATCCAGCATCTGAATAGAACACCTTTTCTTCGTTAATTCCAAATTCCTTACGTCCGTTGTTGACGAATCGAGAAACTATAGCATGATTTGTCTGTTGCAATAGTTTGCAGTAAATTAAATATCTGAATAGATTATCGGTGTTACCAACATTATTACAATCATTTTTATTCTTCCGTTTTTTGAAGTTGAGTGATTCTCGACACTGTTATTGCTAGTATTTACCAATGTTTAAAAACTGATGTGATTCTCATGCAGGAAAATGCAGTTCTATCTTGCGATTACATTACTGTCCACTCATTTTTAATACAATGCATAGGTGTTAATTGGGTAATTGAAAATTCCCCTACATTACCATAAATGGAAGTAAATTCCTCTACAACTACTCTAAGCGCTCCACATGCCAGCGGTAAATTCCCCCACTCGGAATAATGGTATGACATGTAATTTATCGAAGTCCTACCTTAAATGAATTATGTAAAACATTTGGGAATATTCATGGATCAGCATTTAAGATACGACAGACATATTAATTGCCTATACAATAGACTGAAGAAAATTATTTATACATTTGTGATAATTCGTTCTTTTATGCCAGTTACTGTGTTACGTCTTGTAATTTCGAAAACCACTCTTAACTCACTAACTTTGCTTCAGAAACATATTATAATTTTTTTATACAAATCCCTGCTTTTTCCAACCAATAGAAATAGTCTGAGAAATACACCAGTTATATGATTTAATGTTATTAACTGATTTTCATAAAAGCCGGAAAAACATGTTCTCACAATAATTATCGCAGTAGGCGGAAAGACACAATAACGTTAAAAGAGCCATGGTTTAAAACTACTAATTAGAAAAATAAAACATAGAGCAAATTTAGGCCTAAGATATTACAAAAATGACATAAAAATTCCCTCACCTTGACAATGCTAATATTAATTTTTTAAAGAGAAAAGTAAAATTTATCTTTCGGACCAATCCAACATAAATTTATTTTTAACGCCTTTTTAAGCCCTAAGTAACCGAGCGGGGTGGCTTATGCGTTCCGCATCGGACTTACATTCGGGAGGCCAGTGGTTCGCTTCCCGGACCGACTAACCTGACTGTGGTTTTTCCTTGCTTTTCCACAGTTACTTGGCAAATGCCGTATTGGAATTTTCACTGCCATGGTCCATTTCCCTTCCCATCTTGTATAGAAAAAGAATTAGATTTCATATCATTTATTTTCCTTATCTCATTCAATAGACGTATTCAGGTCAAGACGCATGTCTTCGTCCGCTTACGGGGGTGGGCGTCCTCTCCGGAACCGTCCCTGGGTTTCCAGCCTTCCGCAATATCTCTGTCAGGATTCATTCCTTAGGAGCACTTCCAAGGCACTTCAGCACCTTGGAAGAAGGGTCGTTGGAATGGATCCTAAGCTGCTTGATCACTTTGGCGGTATGATCTTGGGGCGGGAGGAGGTAGGAGGCCATTGGGTGAGCGGGTGAGGGGGTCATATACCGCCGGTGGACTGGTACACTTCATCCTCATTCATCCTATAAATTCGGGGTGCACAATAGGCCTCAGTATAGCCGACGTGCAAAGGGTCGTTCCTAACCTAACCTAACCTAAGCTAACCTAACCTATGTCTTAAGTAGAAGGGTACAATAACACTACACGTCTGTTCTAACATCTTTTTTCTTATAAAACGGCCTATGTAGGCCTCTTCTTCTTTAGGCGTGGCAAGATGGTGACTGAAGATGGTGAATGAGTAAATTGCATGTGTTAAGTAATTATGTAACAATATATAACATATTGATTATGAACTAAAATAAATTATATAGACAGGAAGCTCTTTTTGTGCCTTTTAATTTGCAACAGGTTTCTATTGTATAAAATTGTTCAACATTTAGCAATGTTATACGTCAGTGTGAATTAATTTTATATTTATCTCAGGCTCGTAGATAAACAACATTATTCTTTCTTTCTTTCTCTTCCTAACTCCCCCTTTAGTCCAACCCACACACCACTGCGGGTAGAGGAGAGAAAGCCATCGGACATCTCATTAATGCTGGCCTCCCTGGATATGGGATCGGAATGACGCAGGACCACCGCAGAGACATCACAGGACAATCACAAAACATCAGACTAACACCCAGTCCCGTGGATACCGAGAATCGAACCTCGTACCAATTGGTAGGGAAGTAAACATGCTATGCACATAGCCACAGCAACGGATAGATAAACATTATTCTAAGTTAAAAATATCATAACCATTCTGCTGGTCTTAAGATACCAGTAAAAATATCAAGAAACGATTATTATGTCACATAATTATGTGAATGAATGAATGAATGAATGAATGAATGAATGAATGAATGAATGAATGAATGAATGAATGAATGAATGAATGAATGAATGAAGTGCATTTATTGATACACAATTATACAAACGCATGTACACAAGATCTTTCGCAAGAGCCCGTACGGCCATTCGTGCTAACTATGCACAGTTTGCATTTTCAAAGAAAACAAAAAATAATACTACTAATAATAAAATAGTAAAACAACATTAATTGTTATTACTACTGTTATCATTAATTATTAGGGTAAGCATTGGTAATTTCGTGATAATTTCATGAAAACCAATTTAAAATGCAAATGTGTAAATATATCCTTATTCCGATTTTTCATCTAAACGACGATAATTTGCTGTATAAATATGGAGACATGAAAGATTGGACACGTTTTTGAACAAGTGCCAAAAACCACTTTTACAACTTAAGCTAAAAGGTTGGTTATTTCGTGATAACCTTGGTAATTTCGTAATATTACATTGATAATTTCGTGAGAGGTAGAAGAATTATGAAAAAATTCATTAAAGTCAAATTAAATTCTAATTTATTGTTATAAGACTTCAAACATAGTAATTCCGTCTAATATTCATAGCAAGAAAACATAGAAATACATATCAACACATAATAAGAATGAAATCAAAGTAAAAAATTGAAATTGAAAAGGGATCTTTTTTGCCCTGAAAGGGTGAACACTTTTATTACGGACTTTACTATAGCCTATATTACTAGGGTAACTCCAAAAGTAATGCATAACATTTGTTTAAAAATTATATTTTTGTCCTACAGCTTTGCTATTTTCACACAATGTAGATGCATCCTTTAGGAACAAAATGTCACTTTTCCACATAATCCCGGTCCCTTTCAACTGCCTTACGGAACCTAGGAACGAGGGCCTGTAGACCAGCACGGTAAAAGTCTGGATCAACACGTCTGAGCCACTCTTTAGCAGCGTGCACAAGGGAATCATCTTCTAACCTCGTTCCACAAAGGGATCCCTCAGTTTACCAAAGAGATGATAATCGCACGGTGCCAGTTCAGGACTGTAAGGCGAATGTTCCAGTGTCGTCTATCCGAATTTTCTGAACTGGTCTGTGGTCTTGTGACTGACATATGGCTGTGCGTTGTCGTGCAATAGCAGAACAACCTGCTTCTCCCGATGTCGTCGAACACGACTCAGTCGGGCTTGAAGTTTCTTGAGAGTTGGAACATACGCGTCAAAATTAATGGTGGTTCTGTGTGGCATGATGTCCACAAGCAAGAGTCCTTCTGAATCGAAAAACACAGTAGCCATAACTTTTTCTGCCGAAGGTGTACTATTGAATTTCTATTTCTTTGGTGAAATTGCATGATGCCACTCCATTGTCTGCATCTGTCTCCAGTCCATAATGGTAGAGCCATGTTTCATCTTCTGTCACAGTTCTTGCAAGTAAGTCATCTAGCACTTATCATTGACACTTAGCATGATAACAAATCAAACAGAAGCTACACTGAACCCATTGCGTCTCCGTTTTCTTTTTTGTTATCACATCTTGTCTTCAGATTTCTAAAATTCCTATTGTAATAGATTTTATACTATTTTAAAAATTGTAACACTTAATGCTCAACAAAATTTCGCCTCAAATAGCTAAGATTCCTATCAGTAAAGCTAAGCCTATATGGCGACTACAGATGTATCTAAAATTCCAAAAACATTTCCTAAAATTTCATGAAAATACAGTAAATCTTTGTACCAAATATCATATGCTTACCTTTAGTAATAAGCCTGTAATGTAATTAGAAACATCCACAAAATTTGTATGCCTGAGAAGTCGACGCAAACTAGCTCTCTCCAAACATAAAAGCTCACTGAAGCAACTACAATAGTCACACAAAGCCTAGCTGTATGTTTCTGGAAACTGGACAACATATGCAATCCCTTGGCGGAAATGTGGATCTCGTAACATCATTGGTTAGTTCACAAAAGAGCAAAGAAAAAGTGTCACGAAATAACCATTGCCACGAAATTACCAATGTTTACCCTACAATTACAATTAATTAACTTCATACCAAATTTCACAAAAATAATAAGAAATAAAATAAATGTAACATATGAAAGAAGAAAATACACAATGTATATATATATATATATATATATATATATATATATATATATATATATACACACACACAATTCAATTCAATTCCTTATTGAAACTGCAATAAATAATCCAAATAATAAATATAAAGGTGTCCACACCTGTGGAGTAACGGTTAGCGCGTCTGGCCATGAAACCAGGTGGCCCGGGTTCGATTCTCGGTCGGGGCAAGTTACCTAGTTGAGGTTTTTTTCCGGGGTTTTCCCTTAACCCAATATGAGCAAAATGCTGGGTGACTTTCGGTGCTCCCGGACTCATTTCACCGACATTACCACCTTCATCTCATTCAGACGCTAAATAACCTAAGCTGTTGATAAAGCGTCGTAAAATAACCTACTAAAATAAAAAAATAAATATAAAGGTAAGATATAAAAAATACATACACACGCAATAATAAAGACAATAAATACAAAAAGAACAATATCCCCTAATTACCTCATTCGCTCAGTGTTAATACTACTCATTGCAACACTAATAAATAACTCTTCCCCTTATTTCCTCGGCCACCTCCTCCTCGGCCAGTTCCACCCTCAGCTGTCGAACTTTTGCCATAAATTTTCCCACACTCTTACAGAATTTAGCATTATTTAATATATCGTATGTTGCTAAGTGTCCTCTGCTATAATATGTAATGAAGGACTCTGGCAGGAATCGTTTCCTCAGAGCTTCTGTGGCTTCACACTCCTATAAGCCTATGATTATGTACTGTGTACCATGCGACATATTTGGAAAATCCGCTACAATGTACACTCGATATGGACACAGCTATAGAAAATGTAAAATTACAGTCCATCATACTCGTAATTGGGATCATGATTGCGTTTATTTTTAATGATTGTGCTGTCCAAGTGAAAGAAATACAGAGATTTATGTTTCTAAGAAATGTTTTTTATACATATAAATTGACAATGCTTTCCGTAGAACCAATTACTGTTGTTAACAAGGTAAGGACATGTTATGCTGCGTAGTATTGTGAACTAGTCGTAAAGTCTAACCAGCCGAGATAACTGGGGTGACTTCCCTCATAATACACGCCCGTATTACAAACCTGCAGTAAATTCCTGGATTCATTAAAATCCCATTATAATGACATAGCGTCGTGACTATTCTACCAGCATACAACTTAAATTACGAAGAGGTGTACATTTTTTACAACAACCGTTTTGTGAATCAAAAACTTTTATGTGGAAAAGAACTTTAAATCTACTTTCAATTACGGTTTAAGTTTTTGTGTGACTTAGTTGTGATAATGAATCTTAAGTCAGAATTATACATTGTGTGTATGTGTGTAGTTATAATGGTCTGTGTTGACATTATGACGACGTTTTTTACACCGCCAGATGTCACCTTAAAGGATACGTTGGATTGACAAGATTACAGAGACATTAAAGGTTTTCAGCAGTGCATCAACGGTAATGTTTCCGACTGGAACTCCAGTGAAGCCGAGTTCGGTAATTAGCAAAGAAGTGAAAATTAACCGTTCCCTAATCACTTGATCAAGGAGTGCCGTTATTTTGAATGTTTAATATCAATTAAGTACCTCAACAAGAGTGTTCAATGCAGGTGTCAATAATCACTGAGCAACAAGAATTTTGCTCCGACGTAAAACAATGTGTCCCTTATGGTTTGGTGTGCGCTGAATCCGAAAATGCATCTCTTTTCTTCGTATCACGTAAGGGTTTTAAAATATCCTATGATTTCACTTTTCGATTTGCGCTCCCCCAGGGAACATCTGGCGCGGTTTGGAGATTGTAAACTAAAACAAAAGCTAATGCATTTTATTAGTTTATGACTTATTTCCGATTTCTAATGGTTATTAGCATGTCCTTTTGTACTTCTAATAAATAAAAAGACATTGATCCCTTCTATTCAGTAAATTTCATAACAGTTCAAAGTGAAGCCTACGCAATGAACAAACAAGGGTGTGGTTTTCAATATTAAAAAAAAAAAACGTTTACCATTTTGAGTGAAGGCAAAAAGAAGGCATTTCCATCGGTGCACAAATTCACAAAGTTATGGCTGACCCTTTGTTTGAGGAAAAACTTTCCGTTACAGAAAAATGGCATGATGCGCTTTCAAAGATGTTTGCTGAAATTTCCTTGGAAATTCTAGGGCAGTCAATTACATAGAAACAATGTCAAGTGCATATTAGAAAATGGGGTATAATATTTCTTTCAAAATACACTTTCTACATTCTCATTTGGATTTCTTTCCTCCTAATCTTGGAGCGGTAAGCGACGAACATGACGAAAGATTTAATCAAGAAATATCTGAAATGGAAAGGTGATATAAAGGAAGATCATCATCCAGCATGCTTGCAGACTACTGTTGGTTCCTTGTAAAAGCAGTCCCGGATCTAGTTATACAGAGAAGTCATCCAGAAAATTATTTTAATTTTAAGTTCAAATGCCGAGATTTTTCTCATTATACGCAAAGAAATATTTTTATTGTTATGTTTTAAGCTATGTAACATCATTTTTGTATCCAGTACACATCTTTTAAGTATTATGAGGCATTTTGAATCTCTAGTGTTTTGCAATTTACCAGTAGCAGTGAAAAATTAATAAAGAAGTTTTTTCATAAAAATATTTCAATTTATTTTCCCCGGAAAATGGTATGTGATGGGGAAATTTGGATTTTAAATTCATATTTAGGGTACACACATTAATAATATTCATCTATTTTAATTTCGGAGCAAGACAAAAAGTAAAAATTCGTTGTTCAGTGATAATCTTCAATAATATACAAAAAAGTAAGTGATAGCGTAAGGTACAAAATAATAATCGGCATTATTAGCAGTAGGGATATCAGCTCTACGTGCTTGTCGCCTTTATCCCCAAGGGAATACACTAGTTCCTATCTCTGTTAGGGGCTGAGTAAACTTCAGAGTCATAATGTGCCAGAAGGAATATATCAATATAGAAAATTCATGACTCCATCGGAAATCGAACTATCGACCTTCCGGCTTGCAGCATAATGCCTTAAGATACCTTCAATAGAAACAAATTTTGTTTTGCTTCAACATAATTGAATACCATCAGCAACTTTCTTTGTCGAATAAGTGGTTGTAAAATAAAAATTCTCCTAAGTAACTTCAAAATACAATTATCGACTCAAACAGGAAACACGTGTTCCTTATCGTTTCCGTTGAAGGCCATTAAATTGAAGGATTCGATGTTCTCAAGGAAATTTAGCCTATGGTTTGTTATAAAAAGGAGCAGTAGTAATACAGTTCGAAATCACTCCAGTCACTTAGATGTCATATTTCTTCTTCTTCTTCCTCCTTCCCTTCTTTCTTATTAAGGGCATAAACACTAACGGACGAAGGCACGGATAACCCATTGTGCGCCGTATAGACTAGAAATCAACCTAGAAGACTGCTATAGGTGACCAACGTCACGATTCTGCTGGATTTGATTTCCTGAACTTCCTCGGGAGACACTATGTACAGCGTGAGTATAAATGATTTTCCTGATTAAGAAAATTATTTGTGGACAAACGATTGAACGTAGAAAATTTTTAAATATACGAGTGTACAGTATGGAGAAACTCTCCAAGTTTTTAAACATACCTTATAGGTGCTCGATATGGGCTCCACTTGTGTCCCTGCAGACTTCAAGCCGGTAGTCCAATTCGTCCCACACACGGTAATGGAGGTACAAAAATAGAGACTTTAACATACCCCCACAGGTAGAAGTCATATGGTGTTAAGTCAGGGGAACGTGGAGGGCAGGATAAGATCTGCATGTCGTCTCTCCCCGTGCGACCAATCCAACTGTTTAGTAATCGGCCGTTTAGAAATGTCCGGACTTCGTTATGGATGTGAGGTGGAGCGCCATCTTGTTGATACATGAAATGAGCGATATCACTCTCCAGCTGTGGCATCAACCACTGTTCCAACATATCCAGGTAAGAATGTTTTGACACGGTGGGTTCGAGGAAAAAAAAGGAGCCGTACACCTTCGAGTTGGAAAGTGTACAGAAGACATTAAGTTTCGGGGCATTACAAATGTACTCCACGTAAGCCCGATCAGGAGATTTTCTTTTACACAGGCATCTGTGGTCACTAATTGATTGTACCATCGTCTAATGGTCTTGGCGTCTCGTGGATCATTATCGAATCTCGCTCGAAAATGTCGCTGCACAGTTATGACGGATTTTGGCACGCTCAGCACCAGTCGCCATTTCCTCAAATCCTCTACCGGTAGGAGGTGGAACTACGTCGCGCGGATAATTTGAAATAAAACTTTGAGATATATTCTATTCGGTAATATCAGTACCATTGCTGTGTTATTCACGGTTTGTCTATAAAAAAAACCGCCTAACTAGGGCAATCATTTATACTCAAGCTGTATTTCTCAAAGTATTGATGCCAGATGTAGCATAAACCTGGACAATATAGTAAAATGTGAGTTGATGACTAACATCCATGCCATATTTCCTACAAGTTGGGTCCTGTGTGAGGTTCAATATATGAGGCGTTCAGAGCTAAAGTGGATCAAGTCACAAATTTTCGTAAATTGAGTTTAATTAATTTGCTGATTATCTGAAGTTGGATCTTTTCCGAGCAGTAATGGTTTAAGTCCTAATTCCAAGCATCCATCGGTAAGTAACACCAGTCACTTTTGGCTCAGATTATTTGTTCACGATGTTCTGAGCCATAGTGGATCAAGTCACCAAAGTGGTGCATCAATTAACATCACAATTGTTTATATTTTAAAAGTCTATAATTTTAGAATGGAGCAACATATAGTTCCTGGGGTAGCTCAGTCGGTAGAGCATTTGTGCACTAAGCGAAGAGTCCCGAGATCGAAACCCGGCCCCGGAACAATTTTTCCCTTGAAATTATTCAAGCCTGCTTCACAGGAAGCTTTTACCTGAAAGCCAGATTTGCATAATATATTCGTTACTGGAGGTACGTTAACAGAAAGCCACAATTTAAGTCACACAGAATTGTGTGCACTCAAAGTTGGGTTTCTGGCGTCTTGTCAGCCCATTTGAGTTGAACGGATATAAAGGGAAGAAATTGTGACGATGTCGTGTATAGTTCCTAGTATAGCTCAATCGGTAGAGCATTCGTGCGCTAAGCGAAGAGTCCCGGGATCGATACTCGGCCCCGGAACAATTTTTCCTTTGAAATTATTCAAGCCTGCTTCACAGGGAGCTTCTACCGAAAGCCAGATTTGTTTAATGTGTTTTACTTGTAAACCGACGAATACATATTTTTTTCTTTCAAATAATTCTAAATTTTTAAAAGCTTACTTCGTGTCTAGGCAACCACTAAGTAAGAGAAGTGTTATTAATAAAATATAACAAATAAAATATATATGTACATCAAAAAATAATTTAATAAATAAATAACAAAAATGTAAGTAAGAAATTATTATTCAAATGCTTTGGATCTTGCATTTTTTTTTCATCGAAAAACGTAACAAAATCATAGAAATAATATTTTACAATAAGAAGGAAAACGACTTCTGGTATGCATCATTCGCCACTGTTTTAAAATAAAATTATACTGCGTCCATGACATATGAACAGTAGACACCATGTCATGACCCGTGTGACGTTTTATGCAAGTATAATCTCTGGTTCAAATGTTATTAGCAAAGTCAATCGCAAAGATATGCCCACTTCACAAGTCTAGTTTTCTAAAATGAGGGTAAGACAACTGTTTACGTAACTGAAAAATCTGTTGCGTACACCCTTTGCGACTATGGTTGATAGGAAAGTTGTTTGTTCAAGTCGTGATTACCTCAGTCATATCACATTTAATGCTTCATACGCACTTAATGAACGATTAAGATAATGATGTGGATTTTCTTAACTCATATTAAATTTTAATGTTTCTACAAACAAAGAAACGTAAGACTGGAAGTGACTGGACTTAAATGGTTTCATGTACTGAAGAAGATAATTATACTATCTACATGTATGAACATGGTCAAATAAATGTGGTGGTAATATATTTTCTTTTGCAGATGATACTGTAATAACATTTAAGGGGGAAAATTGGGATAACACTTATTTAAATGCTAGCAATGGAATTAACGTAGTGAAAAACTGACTTGACTCTAATCTTCTGTCCTTAAATACTAATAAAACTACCTATATTCCATTTTCTTTAACAGCGAAAGGTTTACCTCAATCCATGAATAATTATCACTTAGTAATTGAATTAACAAATAATTATTACAATTGCCCACATCTATCAACTTCCACACAAGTCAAATATTTAGAAATTATTATAGATCAGCATTTACGTTGGGATAAACAAATTGATTTTATGTGTACAAGTATAAGAAAGACAATTTATAAATTCACAATACTTCGAAATTTTATCACTAAGGAGAGATTGAGAATAATATTATTAGCTTTAGTACAATCATTAATACAGTATGGTATAATAAATTGGGGTGAAGTAGCATCATCTGTACTTAATCCATTAATTATAATACACAGACGATTAATAAAAATTTGTCGAACCAAAAATATGGATTGCCCAACAAATTCAATTTATACATATTTTAAAGTATTAACTATTGAAGAAATTTATAAATATAGTTTACTAACTTACTACCACAGAATCAAGTAAAACAAATTCAATCGACATGAATATCGTATTCGAAGACAAAAGTCTACTTTCCCATTAATTGAGCCTAAATGTCATACAAGTGCAGCTCTTAAACATGGTGCTAGTTTCGGCCCAAGAATTTATAATACAATTGCAAACCATTTTCCAAATTTGAAATATTTTAAAATTGAACATTTTAAAAAAGAAATTTATAAAATTATTCATGATATATAATATTAACGAATGTGTGTATTTTTTACCTTCTATATTCATGCTTTTATTGAATATCAGTGGCTTCTCTCTATTTGTCAATTTATATTAAATGTATTTTTTCTCTCTTTTTCTATTTCTTCTCGTTTTTTGCTCTTGTATGTTATTTATTGGTTTGAATTAAGTTAATTACTGTATTTTGTAAACTGTCTTTGTAAATTTTATGTTATATCATTGGCTAAGACTACACCGTACACGAGCCTGGCTCTTACGATAGTGGCTAGAAACATTTTTGTTTTATAAATTTAATTTGTACTCACTAGCTAGCTAGCTAATTAATAATAATAATAATAATAATAATAATAATAATAATCCAAAAGCAAACCTTAAATTGTTTAAAATGTATGTAATGTATGGAATTGAAATCTGTTAGCAAAACGAAACCCATGGCAACGTAACGACACAATTTCTTGGAGTTAATGTTGCAGTTAATGGCCACATAATTGGAGTGGTGCAAACATTGAACATTTATATATATATATATATAACGGATGTACGCCTGCAAACAGGTCTGACTTATTGCTGCGACGTTCGAAATGTTCATGGGCAAGTACGAGGGTTGATTCTTATGCTGTAGTCCTGACTTATTTCCAGTTGAACTAAAATTTCTATTTTGTGAACACACAAATGACTGAAATGTGTTACGGATACATGCCAAGATGCAAGTCAGTACATGTTCATGTTGGCTCATAGCAGGTGTTACAATGGTCGGAGATGCTGCTTCATTAGAGAAGCTTAGCCTATCTAGCAAAGAGCTGTGATTAAATACCTGCAAAAGAAGGGAATGTCTCCATCTCAAATTTAGTGCTGCAGGATGGACAACTCACCATAGGGGATATAATAGAGGAAACGGGCTTCTCATACTATAGTGTGCACAATATTTTGGTAAACGAATTGGGCACGAAAAAAATAACTGCAAGGTGGGTATCTCGAATACTGACGCCGACGCAAAAACGACAAAGAGCAGTGCTCTGAGAGCAACATTTAACTAATTTTAGAGCAAATAAAAGAAATCTGAGCGATATGTGACTATGGCTGAAACATGGGTTCACCACCTGAAACAGAAATTCAAAGTATGGAGTGGAAACATAAGGGTTCACCGACCCTTAAACAGCAGAATTTGAATTGCTGGACCATCCACCCATTCACCAGATCTGCCACTCAGCGACTTCAGGCTATTCCCAAAAATGGAATAATACCTCAGTGGGAAGAAATTTACTATCTAGATGTGTTGATTTATATGCGAAGGCTTTTTAAATATGATAAACAGCCCACTTAGAGGTGATTCAGGGCGTCAGCTTTCGGCAATAAAATCTCGTGGCTTATACCTTACATTTACTTTCTTATGGCTTTTAAGAAACCCGGAGGTACATTGCCGCCCTCACATAAGCCCGCCATCGGTTCCATGTCTTGAGCAAGATTAATACATTACAAATTTAATTCATTCGCTTAACTTATAAGAAGTGCTGAAACTATCGACTGCTGGAAATGTATCAGAAGATTTCTTCGTAATAGTCGTATACGCATCATACTTTATGGGTATACGCTGTGTACTATACTGCCATAAAAAACTGAATGAAAGTCAGCTGTATACTAATGCTCTAACCTTGACGTCTATTTATTCTATGTTACTTACCTGTAGGCCTACTAGTGTCGTGCATTTCAAGCTCTATGTTCGGTTCAAGTTTGTCGAGCGTGACAAGAACCGAAGTCTGCTTTGAAGAAGCGGATCTGTCTCGCTCGCTCGGTCTTGCCCCTTGTATGATCTGTGCTCTTGAAGTTCGCTGGCCTCTCCTACACTCCTCTCCTAACCCTTCATACTTTTAGCTGAGTAAGGATTTTAAAACAAATCTTGTGAAGTTTTATTTAGATCTAAGGACAGGTAATTTTTATTAAAAAATATGATTAAACTTCGACAGAAACAAGCTATATGCACATATAAATACACCACATTATGTTTAAAAAATGCATTACAGTTATTATTATAATATCAATTATCGAAATAAAATAGCTATAATTACATTCTTCACATAATATTAAAATAAATCACAGTTGCTCGGTAACAATATTTAGGGCCTATGTGATTATACGGATGATGGAAGCATTACAGGCATTAAGTTCGATTCAAGTTAGTCGAATATGACGAAGTTCGACATTCGTCGATTTTCGCTCTGCAGAAGAAGGGTTGTCGTGTTTGTTCCACTTAGTTATAAAATATTTGCTGTCCTCCACTCCCACCCCTCATGTTTTAGCATAGGCCAGCGGTGACCAAAACGGGTGTCGTGATTACATCGTGTAATCACGACAGAATGGGAAGAGGAATTTATTCGCTGTTCTGTTGGAGAAAATGTAATATGTTGCTTTGCTCAACGGTTCAATTAGTAGTAGTACATAGAAGCGACATTACAGGGCATTACGCTGAATACACAGGCATAACAGGTATTATTATTATTATTATTATTATTATTATTATTATTATTATTATTATTTATCAGGAAGTGTTACCATAATTCTTATATATGTGCCTGAATATGTAGGTCTACATCTTCCCTTGAAGGATAAAATAATTACTAGACTACGCTATATCTCCATTTTAATTTTTTTTTAATCTTTTGATGACTATTATCAGTTATTTACTAATTATTGATATAATAATAATAATAATAATAATAATAATAATAATAATAATAATAATACAAAGAAACAGATTGAATATTACGTGCTAGTGTAGTAATGAAACGAGCTATTAAACTCCAAGAACTGAAATCAGCCTTCAATCACCGTCATGAAGAGAAAGATGACATAAATAAATGTAAGGAAGCCAGCTATCTAGTGGCGAACGAAATAGCTCGTTCTCTTAAGGCTTCCAACGAAGGAGAGTTTTATAAAAGCGTAATGATCAAGGTGGCTGAAATAATTTGTCCAATGAAAGTTGTTAACTAATTTTGAAAAACTGCGCATTTCTCGACTAAATATCCAGAAGAGAATTCAGGAAATTTCTGATTGTGTTCACGAGGAATATTTAAAAAAAAGCAAGAAAATGACAGTAGTGACATTACTGATACAGCAAAGCTTGCGATTTTTATTAATGGACTGATGAAGAACTCAATGTTACTGCACGAACCACCACTGGTTGTAGTTTTTATGCCAAGTACCTCTCCCCCATTTCTTTACTTCATAGACTGTCTCTCGCGTGTAATCACTGCCGTTCGAGTTTTGGTCACCGCTGGCATAGACCTTGCGATTATTTATTTTTTTTTTTCATATGGAATAAGACGAAGTTTGCAATGTTTTGGTTTCTTCTCTCATATTTGAACTTTGCACATACTAGTCGGTACAATGAACATACGCGTCTTGTAAATATATTTTGTTTAATTTCTTTATACGTATATTTATGTGAATGTTTAATCATATTAATAACAAGAAAAATTACTATATACTCATTACTATGCGTAACATTGCAATATATGTGCCTGATATCCTTATGCAACTAAAGAATAAAGGCGCAGGGAGAGGAGGAACTAAGAAGAACATATGTAAGGAAGTGGAAAGATTGAACAAACGCAAAGGGAGCTTCAGTTCTACAAAGAGTTGGCAAACTTTAACCGAACATAAGGCCTCTCACCGGTTTTAATGGACTCGGTTATTTTAGTTTACATGCTTCACTTCCACGTACTGTTGGGATGCCTTAGGGCGAAGATTGTAGTATTTTGATATCCCCTCACATGTTCGAACACATTGCACGACGCTAATCTGTACTAAACAACACAAAACCCTCCCATCTCGATTTAGAGGAAATATGCACACTATTTCCCCGGCAGTCACGTTCAATCTGTAAAAGTACAAGGTCGACGAAATTTACAGATCGAAATCTGTTTTCTGGCGAACACTCTGTATAACAACGAAATAGGAAAGCTGAAGTCTAATAGCATTTTATGGACATAAAAATTGAAACAAAGCTTTTTAAAATAAACCAGTTAATAGTGTAAGAGACACTTAAGATACACGTGAATTAAAAAGAAAAAGTAATTTGTATATGATGAAAACTGAAGCTGAATTTCACCTTGCCAGCCAAGATATCAAGCAGGGAAAAAGTTAGAAATTCCACTTTTCGAGAAAAAAAATTCATGTAAGTTAATATATCCTACATACATACATACATAGGCCTACATACATACATACATACATACATACATACTTCGAAATACTTTAGAAGTTATTTTTGCTTACTATCTGTGCACATATTGTGCCCATATCATATGTAATATCTGAAGAACTTACATAAGAGAAACACATTTTCTTGACCGGACATCGTTATAACATTAGGAATGTGGGATAAATAAACTTTGCCTTTATAGAATCTCTCGTAGAATTAGCAGCAAACTCTACCCTAATCAATTTAAAGGTCCTGAAAAAAAATCTACGCATCACAAGAAACATGGGCATATTATGAAATTCAAATTTCACTTTTTCGTACAATCTCACAAGCTTCCACCAATCTACTTTACTTGGGAAGTTTGTATCCTTGAGCATAATTGGGAGTCTACAAAGTTAAATACTATCAAGACTATGTATAATATATAATATATAAGGCAGCATAATTGATGAGACACACGATCAGATTTCTTGAGAAGGAAGTAATCTTACGTTTCTGTTGAGAATCGAATCATGATCGGTTTGATTTGTAGCATATACTTCGTCATTCGAATCACAGGAGACGACACCGACGACGTTGATTAATTGACGATGATGGCAATAATAATAATAATAATAATAATAATAATAATAATAATAATATTAATAGCCTAATAATAATAGCCTAATAATAATAATAATAATAATAATAATAATAATAATAATAATAAACTTTAATAGTCTGAAGTGTTTTTACTCGTATGAAATTTGTAAGCATGTAGGCCTAAACTTCTTTACAGGTGAATAAAAAAGGAATTGAGTAAGAACTTTCCTTCCTTTGTATGATATGAAATCTGCTATGTGACTTTACAGAAAATAATTTTTAGAAGGAAGAAAAAATTAATTACAAATCAATACGCCTACCCTGATTCTCGAATATGTCATTTATGTTCATCATATTCATCAATTTTATGTTTTAACCAAATACTTGTACTGTCTAATGTAATTAGGGCTTTGCCTTGATAAACAAATAAATAAATAAATAGACAGACAGAGATAGACAGACAGACAGATAGATAGGTAAATAAATAAATAGATAAATATATATAAATACATAAATAAATAAATAAATAAATAAATAAATAACTAAATAAATAAATAAATAAATTAAATAAATAAATAAATAAATAAATAAATAAATAAATAAATAAATAAATAAAACATTTTCTACAGAAGAATTACTTCATATTCTTATGTAGGATCATTGATTTTTTATTAATTTTTCTTCCTCCTCTCAAGTTACGTAAGAAAAAGACACTATTTTGTCAAACGGGGTCCGATCGTATTCTAACAAGTCGTTTTCGATTTCAGATTCGATAGCATAATAATTAAGCTACAAAGTTCGTTCGCCTTGTACTTCGAATACGCGGTGCGGTTATGTTCGAGGTCAGCATCCTAGTAAGGTCGTCTGATCGACCCCCAAGGTCGTAAAATCGAGTCAAATGATTCGAGTTTCGATAACCTTCTTTCAACAACAGCTTTACTAAATCGAAGAAATTAGATTTTACGTGTAAAATAATAAAATATAAAACAACGAATATATAATAGTTATGTATGGAACTTGTCCCTACGGTAGTTGCGTGGTCCATACCACCAACCTGTAAAGCAGAAGAACAAGAGAAATGAAAGGAGAATTTCGATCGGGGATTAAATTTTTGTGACAGTCAATTCCCAAGTTATTTCCCTATACCTAGTAAGGAGAAAATACTTAGGTTTATATAAAAATTCCAAGTGTGATCGGGACTGAAACTTGTACCGTCTTACAGTGAGACATTTTTCGAACTTCCTGTCCAAAACTTCCAAAACCTCCAAAACTTGGCCAAAACCTCCAACAGATGAATCACTACTCTTGAAAAGATTAAGAATGGTTGTAGAGCTGAATAGTTGCAAAAAATCATATTTGGTGATATTTATAACCCTTTATTTACAAATTTTGTAACCTCATTGATATGATTTTAAATAATGGAATTATAATCATCATACAATCCTAAGAACATAAGTGACCAAAGTTTTTTTTAATTGGTTATTTTACGAGGGTTTTTCAACTGTTATGGTTATATAGCTCCGAATGAGACGAAAGCGATAATGCCCAAAATGAGTCCAGGGGGCAGCGCCGAAAGTTACCCAGCATTTCATCGTATTGGATTGAGGAAAAACCTCGGAAAATCCTCATCCAGGATTTGAACCCGGGCCCTCGTTTTACATATGATGTTACTCTACTACGGTGGACTAATTGACATGAAGTAGACACAGTCAGTTTCTATGTAACGTAATTAATAGGTATTTTAGTTTTGTTGTGTGTGTGCGCGCGAGCGCGCGTTTTAGCGCACACTCGTATGTGCGGTTGGTTTATAAATAGGCCTCTGACGAAAATGAATTATTTTGTTTTTCATCAGGAGTCGAAGTCATAGGTTATGAGGTAATGTATTGTAATTAGAGTGAAATGAGTTGACGTAGGCTGAGAGTGATTGTGTTGTATTATAGCTATATCATGTGATAAGATAGAAGATCAACTTTAGGAAAACTGGATGTAATTATTGTGATGTCATTAGGATGATGAGATGAATATGTGTCATGTAGAAATTAAAAAAAAAAGAAAACTAATGGCAATAACTTCCTGTATTACTCGACCAAGGTCAATGGAGTCCTGCAGCCCGGAGACATGGCGCTACTGCTCCTGCGTTCGTAATACCGCATGCGATAGTTCACATTACGCCCGCGGCTCCATTCGCCTTGATCGAGTAATACATCAGTTATTCCCTTTACTGTGTGGCCTAAAATCGCTTGAAATTTTATTTCTACACGTTTTTCAGTAAAATTAAGCTTTATTTTTTAGCTTCAAGAAAAAATTACTGAATTCTTGTGCAGCTGAGCTTAGTGAATATAGCTGGCCTGGCTTGAACAAATAGAGGCGTTAATGATCATAATGATAACGGCAATAATAATAATAATAATAATAATAATAATAATAGTAATAATAATAATAATAATAATAATAATAATAATAATACTCTGTGAAATTAGTTTTGTGTGACTTGTTTGTTAGTTGATCTCCAACTGAATTTTAAAGTGTCAATTATATACATACATATATATATATCTGCAAATTCTTTTTTTCTTGGTTAATAATGTAGAATTTTGTTTGGAATTTTTCCCTTACTGTCGTGAAATATCTTGCAGCTAGCTGTTCTTACATTCATTAACTGCTTCTAAAGTTGCAGTAACTTGAAGCGTCTGTATGATTTCATCATTCTTTTCATAGCCTGACAAGTATAATCTGTTCATCTCCAGACGAATTTGATCTCTGTTGAGGTTAGTTTTTCTCTTTTCAGATTAATTTTCGCCTTCGTGCCACTATAGAGATATCAGTTTGTTGCAGAACTTTGGTCTAATAGTTTATTTCGCGTAATGTACCACACATACTTTAATCATTTTCACGTTTGAAATCACTTGACAGAAATTGCGGAGAAAAATTAATGTGTTAAAATATTTGGAAACTTAAAATTACAAGTCATAGGAAAATTATTAATTTATTGCAAGAAGACAAAAAATTAATATTTAGTTTTCTCAATACTGCTGTTTTGTAACATTCCCTGTTTTCTTGTGGACAATAGAAGTCCAGCGCCGTGGCGTCATGGTCTTCCCTGCCTAGGACTCGCATTACGGATTCGCGCTGGTTCGAGTCCTCATGGGGGGAAAAATTTTTCTCATGAAATTTCCGCCAATGAATGGGACCGTTTCCCATTCAGCATCAGATGCACTTGAAGAACTACGATAGATAGCCAAATCCGGTTACGAAAGCCAGCTCTAATGGCGCTAACCACACGATACCACCATCTAGTTGGATGATCGTGCACCTCCACTTCGGCATTTGGACGTGAAGTCAGTAGCCGGATGATTGGTCTAGTCCCTAAAAAGGCTGTAGGACATGTATTTTTTGTGGACAATAAAAATTTTTTTGCCTGACAATTTAGAATAATATGCAACTCTAGCAGAAATAAATAAAGTTAAAACTCGGTATTCTTACACATATCAGAGAAAAACCGTCAATAATAAGCAATTTGCATAAAATAAAATGCTTCTTTTATCAATTTTAACACTCCATATTTTGTTATTCTTAGTGGATATATCCTGGTTTTTAAGTGCATACCTGCATCCAGATATTACCGTTCCTAATACATAATGAATCCGCTCCCTAAATCTATTGTATCAGCTCAATAAGTGATCTATACTGTTCTTTGGTCCTGTTGATCCTCTATACTTACATACTTACTGGCTTTTAAGGAACCCGGAGGTTCATTGCCGCCCTCACATAAGCCCGCCATTGGTCCCTATCCTGAGCAAGATTAATCCATTCTCTATCATCATATCCCACCTCCCTCAAATCCATTTAAATATTATCCTCCCATCTACGTCTCGGCCTCCCCAAAGGTTTTTTTCCCTCCGGCCTCCCAACTAACACTCTATATGGATTTCTGGATTCGCCCATACGTGCTACATGTTCTGCCCATCTCAAACGTCTGGATTTAATATTCCTAGTTATGTCAGGTGAAGAATACAATGCGTGAAGTTCTGTGTTGTGTAACTTTCTCCATTCTCCTGTAACTTCATCCCTCTTAGTCCCAAATATTTTCCTAAGCACCTTATTCTCAAACACCCTTAACCTATGTTATTCTCTCAAAGTGAGAGTCCAAGTTTCACAACCATAAAGAACAACCAGTAATATAACCGTTTTATAAATTCTAACTTTCAGATTTTTTGACAGCAAACTAAAAGCTTCTCAACCGAATAATAACAGGCATTTCCCATATTTATTCTGTGTTTAATTTCCTCCCGAGTATCATTTATATTTGTTACTGTTGCTCCTAGGTATTTGAATTTTTCCACCTCTTCAAAAGATAAATTTCTAATTTTTATATTTCCATTTCGTACAATATTCTCGTCACGAGACATAATCATGTACTTTTGATCCTCTATAGGGCTTTAATTTAATTTGTATTATTTTTATCAGTGTTCGAATTTTTTGTATTTTTATGTGCTATTTAGTAGGATGGAAGAGAAGGCCTACTTACTGGCTTTTAAGGAACCCGGAGGTTCATTGCCGCCCTCACATAAGCCCGCCATTGGTTCCTATCCTGAGCAAAATTAATCCATTCTCTATCATCATATCCCACCTCCCTCAAATCCATTTTAATATTATCTTCCCATCTACGTCTCGGCCTCCCTAAAGGTCTTTTTCCCTCCGGCCTTCCAACTAACACTCTATATGCATTTCTGGATTCGCCCATACGTGCTACATGCCCTGCCCATCTCAAACGTCTGGATTTAATGTTCCTAATTATGTCAGGTGAAGAATACAATGCGTGCAGTTCTGTGTTGTGTAACTTTCTCCATTCTCCTGTAACTTCATCCCTCTTAGCCCCAGATATTTTCCTAAGAACCTTATTCTCAAACACCCGTAGTCTCTGTTCCTCTCTCAAAGTGAGAGTCCAAGTTTCACAACCATACAGAACAACCGGTAATATAACTGTTTTATAAATTCTAACTTTCAGATTTTTCGACAGCAGACTGGATGATAAAAGTTTCTCAACCGAATAATAATAGGCATTTCCCATATTTATCCTGTGTTTAATTTCTTCCCGAGTATCATTTACATTTGTTACTGTTGCTCCCAGATATTTGAACTTCTCCACCTCTTCAAAAGATAAATTTCCAATTTTTATATTTCCATTTCGTACAATATTCTGGTCACGAGACATAATCATATACTTTGTCTTTTCGGGATTTACTTCCAAACCTATCTCTTTACTTGCTTCCAGTAAAATTCCCGTGTTTTCCCTAATCGTTTGTGGATTTTCTCCTAACATATTCACGTTATCCGCATAGACAAGCAGCTGATGTAACCCGTTCAATTCCAAACCCTCTCTGTTATCCTGGACTTTCCTAATGGCATACTCTAGAGCAAAGTTAAAAAGTAAAGGTGATAGTGCATCTCCTTGCTTTAGCCCACAGTGAATTGGAAACACATCTGACAGAAACTGACCTGTACGTTTCATTGGGAAGAGAAGGCCTTATGGTCTTAATTCTGTCAGATTACACAAATGAGGAGCTCATTTCCAAAACATCTCTTGTTCACCCGATAAAGAAAATGAGATTCCTGTGTCCATGAATTCTTCAAATAAAACTCTACATACAACTGTCCTGATTTGGCTTCAGACTGCCCTCTAAACCACTAAAATCTTGCGTTAAAAGTGACTATTGGAATAAAACTGACTTTTGTCCACAGCAAAATTGCGACGAAATATTAGTTCCAGCTTTGGAATCAAAGAGTCGGATGCTCCCATTTGAATCTAAATGCACCCAATCTCTTTGGTTTCATAATGTCTCTTGTCTAGCTGGTAAGAAATTATTGACCACAAAGATTCGTGATTTCCCACAAAGATATGGAATGGACATGGGTCGTTTTGAAAATAAGCTCCTCAAATAAATTATTATAACTACCAATAAAATTACCTATAGTAATGTCACAAGAGTTCTGAGATTTCCCGATAAATCCACGAACGAAGCGAGAAGCGAGAAATAAATAGGATATTATTCAGTAATGTGAATTGAGGAAAGCGAAATACAGTTTTAACAAAGTTAATTACATGTACTCCGCTTTTCTCTTCTTATTATAAAAAATACATTTTCATTATCTGCTGAAATCATAATTTAATTTAAATATTTTATAACATAATTACAAATAACCTGAATAATACATTAATTAAGTGAACAATTGTTATGAAGGAGTGTCATTTTCTTTAAATACAATGGACATGGAATTAGAAGATGTAGATGTGGAAGTAGGATTTCCCACTTTATTTAGTAAAATGGATTCATTCTCATCGATTTACAGGGAAACAGTTGGCGACACTGACTAAACAAAAGAACGACCATGTGATAAATTGATAGTGATAAATAGAGCTGCAGAAATTATTAGGATGTATGACTGTGATTAGTTGGTATTCAGAATTTAATTACACGTCATTAGTCGAAAATAGAATGACGTCATATAAACAAAATAGTCATTTGTAACATTATAAAAGAATTGAATTATTGCGAAATGCCAAAAACCACAATATGAAAATATATTATCTTCATGACACGGTTGATCTTTTAGATTTGAGACGGTCATAGCAGTGTTTAATAATAGTAATAATAATAATAATAATAATAATAATAATAATAATAATAATAATAATAAATAAAATAATAAATTACAACATCAACTGAACTACCGCTGGGATTATTCAATCTTTAACACCCTGGTGTGTACGAGCATTCTGTGGGACGTGACATATCGCCTCGGGAAAGACGCAATCTTTCAAGGTCACAAAAAGAGCAAGAAGTGGTAACAATGATGGAATGCCACACATACCTAGGTGCGGCTCCGTATTTTATTGCTCGACAATTTTTTTCTAATGCTACCAATCACGCACCCCTTTAATTTTCTTTTAACATCGTCGACCTCGCTTTTTCTTATTTTCGTCTTCATTTTTTTCTACATTACTGAACTACTGTTTTCGATTACAATCTTCGGCTTGTAATTTTGGTTTCTCATAGGAACAACAGGCGTCGTGTTGCAGTGGAAACAAATATTTTAATTGAACGACTAATGCATTAAGGAATTTCATGCTTCAACGAGCTCATTTGAAGAACGAGAAAAGAAGGCTGTAACAGCCAAACGAAATTTTTAGTCTCTTCTTCACATTACTAACCCATTTAAATAAACATACTGCTCCAACGCTGCTGGTCTCTTTCATTCATTCATTATGTTCTGCCCATGGCAAGTCTTTGACTGCAAATTCAGCATTCTCCAGTCTTTCCCATTTTCTGCCTTCCTCTTTGTCTCCGCATATGATCCATATATCTTAATGTCGTCTATCATCTGATATCTTCTTCTGCCTCGAACTCTTCTCCCGTTTACCATTCCTACCAGTGCATCCTTCAGTAGGCAGTTTCTTCTCAGCCAGTGACCCAACCAATTACTTTTCGTCTTCCTGATCAGTTTCAGCATCATTCTTTCTTCATCCACTCTTTCCAACACAGCTTTATTTCTTATTCTGTCTGTCCATTTCATACGCTCCATTCTTTTCCTTATTCACATTTCAAATGCTTCTATTCGCTTCTCTTCACTTCGTCGTAATGTCCGTGTTTCTGCCCCATACAATGCTACACTCCATACAAGGTACTTCACTAGTCTCTTCCTTAGTTCTTTCTCCAGAGGTCCGCAGAAGATACTCCTTTTTCTATAAAAGCTTCCTTTGACATTCTCCTTTTGACCTCTTGGCAGCAGCTCATGTTACTGCTTATAGTACATCCTTAGTTCTTTCTCCAGAGGTCCGCAGAAGATACTCCTTTTTCTATAAAAGCTTCCTTTGACATTCTCCTTTTGACCTCTTGGCAGCAGCTCATGTTACTGCTTATAGTACATCCTAAGTATTTGAAGCTGTTCACTTGCTTTACTGCCTCATTTAGAATTCGCAAGTTTACCTTCTTTACTTTTCTTCCTATGACCATGGTCTTCGTCTTATTTGCATTTATCTTCATTCCATACTGCTCACAGCGTCAATTAGCTCCAGTACTATATCCCTTATTATCGTCTTCTCTTCTGCTAACAACAACCATATCATCATCAAATCTTATGCACTTTATTCTTCTTCCTCCTGTTATCACTCCTCTCATGTTCTGAAAATAGTTCTTCATTAAATCCTCCAAGTAGATGTTGAACAGAGTAGGTGATAAAGAGTATCCTTGTCTTACTCCTCTCCCTATTTCACTTCCTTCTGACATTTCTTCTCCTATCCTTACTGACTCGTTATTTCATATAAAGATTACTGAACAGCCTCCTGTCTTTCCAATTCACGTCAATTTTCTTTAGGATCTCCATCAATTTATTCCAATCCACTTTGTCAAACACATTTTCTAGGTCCACAAATACTACACACACTTCTTTGTTCTCCTCTAGCTATGCTTCGCCGATTGTTCGCAGCAGTCTAATTACATCTCTCGTACCTTTTCCCTTCCTGAAGCCAAACTGTTCTTCTTCCGACTGTTCTTCCATCTTAGAATATAAACGTCGATTCAATATTTGCAGAAGAGCTGGTCTCATTATACTCGTTAAAATTTTCTTCTCATTCTTCGTCGTCATCATATTGTCGTCATTGTTATTACCACAATTAATTTCAAGCAGAAATAACTTTTTTTATTTTGGCGTCTGTAACGCAATTTTTCATGGAGATTTCGGTAACAGTTTTTTATAGTGCCACAGTGCTTCCAACTCATAGTTCGTATTACGAGAAAGTAAACTAAGTTTAAGTAGAAAGAGGACTGAAAGGAGGAAGGAAAGTAACAGTAAAATGCTATGAAGAGAAGTAAAATAATGAAGAAAAGTACTGTAGTAATATAAATTCTATGAAGAGAAGCGGCGCAGTGAGAAGAGAAGTAAAAGAAGAAAGGCAAGTAGTAGAAATGCTATAAAGAGAAGCGACAAAGTGGAAAGAGAAGTAAAAGAAGAAAGCAAAATAGTAGAAATGCTATGAAGAGAAATTACGAAGTGGAAAGAGAAATAAAAGAAGAAAAGAAAGTAATAGAAATGCTATGAAGAGAAACGACGAAGTGGAAAGAGAAATAAAAGAAGAAAGAAAAGTAGTAGAAATTCTAAGAAGAGAAGCGACGAAGTGGAAAGAGAAGTAAAAGAAGAAAGGAAAGTAATATAAAATGCTATGAAGAGAAGCGATGAAGTGGAAAGAGAAGTAAAAGAACAAAGGAAGGTAATATAAATGCTATGAAGAGAAGCGACAAAGTGGAAAGAGAAGTAAAAGAAGAAAGGAAATTAATAGAAATTCTATGAAGAGAAACGACGAAGTGGAAAGATAAGACAAAGAAATTTAAGAAAGAGAGATAAGGTAATTCCGGGAGAGTTGCCCCACTTAAAGATTTTATCGTTTAAAAATTAAATAAACCAAAGCAGATATTTTATTCATGTGTTATAGCAAGTGAAATACATTAAAGTTTTATGTAAAATATGAAACAATCGATAATTCGTACACAATAAGTGGTAAAATAAAGATTAATCAGATACGATATCACTGCAATATACACACATATAGGGGAGAGATGCCCCGCTGTGGTAATTCCCAAATTACACTATTAATTTGATAAATAACACTCTAAATAATGTTGCTTATTTTATTTTTGCAATAAGTTCATTTTCTGAGCTAGTTTTTCAGTGTGACCACACATATGGCACTTAGCCCACATGTTATGGAACTTCTTGCAGAAAAGTCACTGAATCCAATCAACAACTTCCTTCATTTGATAAAATGTTCAAGGCACTCAACAAAGTAGGAACTATCTACTTTGTTTCATTTGACGACACTCTCTTCATATTTTCGCCAAAAGTGTCTTCTATATCTACTAGATTTTGAAGAATTTGACTTTGAGCTTTTTGGAACTGGGAGGCTTTCAAAGATGGTATTTCCATTTTTATCTCCACCTGTAACGCGTTCTACCGATCGCTTTCTTTTGTTCACAGCAAAAGATATTGCTCGCACATAGTTTATTTCATGAAGGGATTTGAAAGGAGTCGCTGTCGCTGAATTTTCCATTGTGGCACTTGAGCCGAAATTACAACTTCTTATCCCGTTATCATCAGAACTTGCAGCCGATAAAGTTTTCTCTTCTTTGAGATTTCCTGAAGAGGCACAGAAAGGAATTTTTACAGCTGTGTTGTTGATTGATGCATCATAAATACTGAAGAGGTGCTCAGGAACTGCATCTGGATGGAAAGGATAGAAACCTTTGGCTCGAAATCCAAATGACCTCTCTATTACTACCAACGCAGCTTTCTAGATGGATAGTCAGGCTTGCTTTTTATAAGCTATCCATTGCTGTGATTCTCTTCTTGAAATAATGCTTGAGAGACTTAAAATGTTAGCGATCAAGAGATTGAAGTGCCTGAGTTGCATAGGTTGGTAGGCAAACAATTGTGATTCATTATCCTCATTCTAGCACTTTATGTTATATAAATGTGCTGAATGTTCATCCAAAATTAAGAGAATCTTGCCAGGATTCTTTCTTGGAGTAAAATTTTCCTTCAATCGCTTCATAAATAATTCTGACGGAACATAGGACGATTTTGGATTGATATAAACCCCCGTTTCTGCTAGGAATCCGTCAAAAAACTTCCATTTTCCCTCTCAAACATTGCCGGTGGAAGAAATGTTCCCTCGGAATTGCAACATGTTATGACAGAATCACTTCCACCTTTTTCGCTTGAAGTTAAGACTTGAACATTTTTGGATCGCTTTTTCTCAACCACTTTTCCTTCTAAATTTGTTTAGTTGGATGCCACTTTCCTCTATTTTATGTGGCTTTCCTACAAATTGCCTTCACATAGAGTTGTTTCCAGTAGGTCAAAATACTGCTTGTCTCGACATACCTTGACCTCTTCAGAGAGATGGATGATCCTTCTGACTGCCTGACAGGTAACTCAAGGTTTCGCTCTAGGAAGAATTGCAGCCATTGGATGTTTCTTGAAGACTCCACTAGATTTCAGTCGGTTGATTGTTCTCTAAATAATTCCATAACAATGCGATGCTTCATTAATTCCCAATTCCCCAAAAAGTTACAGTAAGATCGAAGAAATCTCTGGGATTGCATTGACTAACGTTTGGTCGTGAAATGTGTCTTTCAAACACAACTTTGGACATCCCTTAAAATTTTGAAGGCCCTCAACTTTGGGCACCTATTGAAAATGTCGCTGCAACAAATTTAGAATATCGATATTCCTTAAAATGTTCATGGATTTCAACTTTGAACACCTCTTGAAAATGTGATCCTCTAGCAAGTTTTGGCCACCCTTTAAAATTATTGGCCTCTAATATACAATAATTCTATTCTAATATAATAATTCAATTAAAATTCCAATAAATCAGCAAGGACACTAATAATAATTAGTAATATCACTCTTAAGTACATGGGGCGTCTCTCCCTCAAACAGGTGAGGCATCTCTCCCTTTAGCATGACCATTACGCCTTATGCATTTCAGGGTAACCGTAATGGACAATTACTTATTTTTTTTTTTTTAGAATGGAGTACAATGCATGTACTTGTCAAATATATTGGATTAAGCAACATATACATAGCCATTATCCCAATTACGAATTTTGAAAAATTATAAATATTATAACAAAGCCTGCGAAAAACAGCATTTTCTTTTCCTATTCACTTTTCACACACAAAAAAAACCGTCATAAAGATTGCACTGCTTGCCTTCGAGGGTGGTATACGAATTAAACAAATGGTCCCATGGTCGATTCCTTAGAGGTTTTGAGATAAGGAGAAAATGAGGGTGGGGCGACTCTCCCCGTGGGGCATCTCTCCCGGAATTACCTTACGTGAAAAGAAACGTTAGCTAAGCTATATGAGTGATGGAGAAATAAGAGATATGAAGTACAATATCTTAATTATTCTGACAATGCATTTCCCACAGCGGCACTTACAATGAAAACATTCAAATAAAATTTTCTGAATCACAAAGTGTTTTAGGTCTCTACATAGACGAGTACCATGGGGCATAATTTATTACATCAAAAAAATATGAATATATTGAATTAGGCTATGTTATTGAAAACGTTATATGGTGGACAAATATGGCCGTTGGCAAAACACTTACTGAAGTAGGAAACTGAAAGCTCTTGAAATAGACTAACAGGAAAAGTGTTTATAAATCAGGTTTCTTCAACCTTTGAAAATTATAAGAGTGTGTTATTGCATTTTAACTGTGAACTTAACAGTTGAAGCATTTTTTCAACTACTGTTAGTACTAACAGGCTGTCAAAACCCATGTTAATTATTCAATATGACTGGTGTGTTAGATGCTGAACTTTTATATCTTGCTTATTTAGAAAATGATATCCATGAATACATAAACAGAGCGGATGATTTCAGTGATTTGACAGACCAGAAGTTCATACAAAGGTATAGGCTATTTTCTACCAAGCCTCACTTTTCACTTTCAACGTAGATCCGTTTGTTTGTTTATTTTCAATAATTGGTTTATACTACGAAATTATTTCCAGCAGAAGGCTTCTCTCGAACGAAGAGAAATTAGTCCAACGATTTCTTTTTGTTCCAGTGTTTTCCATTTCACAGCAGCAATACCAATACGCCCCTCCACGCTACTGTGATGCAGACGACGGAAAGAAACAGAAATCTAACCTGAGAGATTAGAAATACTTCTATCCTCTCTGATTCAAACAACGAAAACAAGCGAGAATCGCAATTGTCAGAGTTCAGAAAACAGATTCGTTACAGGTTATGGTTAAACTCCAGAATCTCTGGTCCTAACAGAGAGTTAACAAACAGAATGTTAAAATGTTAAAGTAAAGTAACAGGATTTTATACTTTTAACTTACAGTTAATTAACGCTATGTTAGGTGCATTAGGGAAAAATGGTGTAGTAAAGTGACATAGCAAATTTGAAGTTGATACTCAACTTAAAGGCTGATTTCTTTTAAGAAAAAAAAATTGAAAGATATTTTTAGTTACATTATTTAGCAACGCTATCAGTTGTGTGATTTTCTAGCGTCAGTGAAATTGTTGAATACAAGAGAGTATTTCTCTTTTTTTTTTTTTAGCGATGAGTCCAAATATTCACCGTGAAATTAAATTAATATCAGTCCTACAGCTTGGGTTAACCTCGCAAAGACCCGACCGGGATTCGAACCCAGAGCACGTCTCTTGCTTCTTAACTTCAGGCAACGCCGATGGCTGAAAATAAAATGGAATATAATTGAGGAGAGGGAATGTACTAAAAATAAATACAGAGTGAATCAAAAGTCTGGAACCATATACATATCTTCCATATGCTTGATTTTCGATTACTATAGGTGTTACCAGTATTTGTAGGCCTAAGACCAAATGCTCTATTAGTTGCACATTCGATTCTAGCGCTCATCTATCTCAAAAGCCGCCATTTTGAATGCAACTTTGAAATTTTAAAAGGAAGGAGGATCATGTAGGTACTCTAAATCATGTGAAATTTTCTGAGAAAAACAATGATGCAATCCGTTTTGAGATATCTCTAATCGTTTTTAAATTAATTAAAGATAACTGTCATAATGACACAAACATCAGTTACTGCATCTACAGGTATTTTGGAACATGGTACAATACTAAGGAGGCTTTGGAATAGTAATATGCGTTACAAGAGCGGTATGTTGGAAGTTTTCATGTTCGAGGAAAAGTTTGAAAAAAGCGAAACGTAGTTGAGCTTTTTTAATTTCCGAGAATTGAAAGAAAACATACCGCTCGTATATCGTACATCATTTTGTGCGAATATCGTTTATTATATACCTGAAAGAGGAATTTCTAATTAGCTGCAATGAAATCCCCATCTTGGTTTCTGTTCAATGACGGCAATTTTGGAAAACAAAAATATCTATCTTCAACATTGTTGCTTTAAAATGTTTTCTGTGTTTACTATACTCCAGCAGGCCGTGATATACGTCTGTCTTTTTTTCCCCCCAGTCTATAAATGCGAACTTAAAACAAACGACTACCTTAATGTTACATGCATCACGAAATGCAGTAACTTTAGTGGAGTTGTAGAGTTTACTTAATTTTTGCAAATATTTAAAAACAATAATTAACAATGCAATTTAGGTGAAATTGCAGTGGTAAGTTTCCAATTTATAATTATTACTATATTGAAGGTCTCTAAAAATAATATGTTAAAAGCCTAAAGCAGTAAAATGAATATGTCACTTAAGCGGTAAGAAGAGGGAAATTGTTATGTGTGTTCGGTTGGGAATACTGAATGTGGAATTTTAGACTTACCGCGGGTTGGTTTTGTGCGGAAACCAAGCAAATACGCACGATCTCGCACAAAAGGTATTTGTATGCAATTCTGGTAATTAACTTTTCCTGCTTTACTGTTTGGTTAACTTGTGACAGTTTCAGTGCATTGTTGTGATTATTTGAAGCTTTCCTATAACAAATTTCTTGATTTTCCTTTGCCAAGATGCCGTCCAGTAGCTATGAGTTGTTCAAAAATGGAACTCACAGAGAGTGAAAAGTCAAAACGAAACTAGCAAGTCGCGCGTGCAAACGAGTCGAATGACAAGTTTCGAACGAACGAAAGAAGCGGAGGAGTAGAAAGACTAGGATAAGCCGGGGAGTAGGAAAATGAGTAGCAGCAGCGAAAATTTCTCTCTCCCACTCTGAAGAGAATCTCTCCGACAACCAGGAGTAAAAGCTATATTCAACAGACAGCTGAGGCATAAATAAGGAAAAGTGATTAACAAATAATGCAAAATATTCAATAATATTAATTTATTCATGTATTGAAATAACAATGTAAAACTTAAATAATAAAATAATACAGAATTCATTTAATATTTTATTTGCTTATCTATTTCAATAGTTAAAAAAAAAGTATGAAAAATTATAACGTAATGAAAGATTTGCGTAGACAATATATTCCCTATTTTATGACAAATATTTAATTTGTGCTTTTGTTTCATGTGGAAGGAATGGCTAGTTACAGCTGAATATAATATTGCAAACTGTATTCCTTAAAATTAATTACCGTAAAATTCTTACAAAATTACCAAAATTGAGTGTTTCGGGAAATATTAAAACTTAATAATTAATCCTCTTAATGTTGAATGGTTGAATGGTTGCTTGATATATTTATTGTAACTGATTAAAATACAGTAATCCATAAAAGCAAATAATTATTTAAGAAATTTGGGTAATGCAATTTGAAAAATATGAATAATAATGAAAAATAACTTCCTTGTGAAGAAATTTTAAAGAAAATCTCAAACCTTCCATCATTTAAGTTACATATTCTGCTTCCTAATACAATCTTTAATTGTAATTGAACAATCTTATAGTCTAAATAAGCAGATTTTATTATTCGTTAAGATTGTTTTGTTTGTTTCCTACGTTTTTTTGGGAAACATTCAATATTCAGTTATTTGCTTTTTCAATATCACAAGCAGTTATCAATTATTAATTTACGGTTAAAAAATGTTTGACTTTTGAAGTTAGTACAGGTCTTATTGAGTGCTACTATGAAAAACACAATTACTTTTTTCACGTGCAGTTTCGGAACAAAAATTGAAATAAAGAACTACTGTTAACATATTTCACAATTCTGTATAATAAGTAGACATTTTTCCATTCAGTGCGTTCAACAGATATTAATCAGACAAATTTTAGGCTTTAGGATTGTTTTAAGGAAAAGTATTTTTAAGCCATCCTACGACCTTCGATATGCTGAGATTGCAGATATTTTACAAGATTTACTGGTAGATCTTATGCAGAATATAGACAAAATATTGTTGCTTGTTCAAAAATAAAGGCGAATATATAAGATATTTTAAGTTACTTAACAAAATTCGAATGCTTTATCATTGAAATTGTTTTTTCAGTTTTTAGAAACATCAAGACAGTTTAGAGACAAACTTTCTTTCGAATAGTATTGCACGTGGCAACAGAATAATGGTAGCAATAATGATAAATACTGCTGGCAGTTATAACAGGAATACTTCGCAAAAAGCTGTCCCAAACACACTAATCATTCAGTAGAAATTTTATACGAACTTGTCAGAATTGGAACTCTGGACAACGGCATAGAAAGTCGGCGCTCGAGTCGTTCGGATAATGGCACACCAAATTAGAAGCTATAGATTAAGGGTAGAATATTTTCTCAAAACCTTAAACATACCCAACATGATAATTTAAATACTCATTCATCGGAATTATTCAGATTTAACGTTTTAAAATGAAATCAACATTATCTAAATCTACTCGAAATTTAAAATGTCCAGGACAAATGAAAGGTTCAGAACTATAGTGGGCCAAGCACCATTTACTAAAACCGTAGAAAACAAGGGTTAAAATGAAGTTATCATAAATCAATGGAAACATATAGCAAGTAATATAAAGTATGCACATTAAAACTAAATGATATGTCAATCTTCATTAAACAATGGTATTCACTTAACTTTAACCCTTGCTTTCTCAGTTTTTAATAAATGGCGCTTGGCCCACTATGGCTCTGTACTCTTCAAATATAACAAATGCTTTATCAAGAATTCAAGGAATATTTTTGTAACAAAACTTCAAATTTTGTTTTGTATTTGAGAACTGAATTAAAACTCTGATACATTTTCAGGTGTTGATGTTGCATTTAAAAGACATCCAAGTATAACATGATCAATACATTGCAAAAAGGAAAATTCTTGCAATACTTGCATTGTCAACTTTTTGTATGATTGTGTACTGTGGTTAAATAAAAGTTGTTTTAACAGGAAGCAGGAAATATGTAGCTACTTATAATGAAGGTTTTTTAACAAACGGCCATAGTTGTTCTTTTAGCGGATTTACCACTTTCATTCCCACAAAGTGAAAAACTTGGTAACGTTTTAAATTTCTCGTTACATTGGAATCTCACTTTTATTAACATTTATGTAACAGGAGGTGAAACACAAGGAAGACCAGTTTGTACGATTCTACCATTATTTTCAATTGGATCAGCAGAAATACAGTATCACAGTCATTAGACAAGCGTGTTTTCTGTATGTGCAGTTGTGCACCTAGATATGTCTTTGCTAAATGGCAACCTAGAAGTCATTTATATATACACAGAGTGTTAAGTAAAATGTTTTACAAAATCCGAGGTGTTATAAGGGATATAAAACAAGTAATTTGTAACCCACGATTGATGGCATCTATTCGTGATATTACAATTCTACACTAGTTCTAGGAAGCTTTGTGCTTTTATTTTGTCTTGCTGCTTGGTTTGGAATTGTGAGCGATTTCCTAACCATTAACGTTTTATACAAACGTGACAAATTAATCAAGAAAGGCGTACAATAACACTTCGTTCAAGCCGTATTAGTCACTTATAGTTTATAAATCTCCAAGAGAGATTGAGAAGGATCATTAATAAAGAAGATAAAATAAAATAAACTAAGAAATATATATATATATATATATATATATATATATATATATATATTAAATTATATCGGCAGGCTGCCTATTTTGATGTAGAAGTAAAGTATAAACTATAATCTTTGATCCTGTGTTGTAGATGCCAAATTACTTGTATTAATATCGCGTATAAACCTTACGATTTTGTACATACTATTCATTTACACCCTGTATTTTGAAAGAAATAAATATAATATATTAACTCGATAAAATGCTTTTCATATCAAATCACAATTGAACAATTAAGAGAAATATTAAGGTTACAAAGATATTTAAATAATTTGTCATACAGATACTGTACTTGCAACCTGTAATAAGTTATAGGCTATATAATTACAAAATAAACAAGAATATTGGCAATTACTTTTATCTGTACAAATATACATTGTCTGTTTACAAATAATGTATTTAAAAGCAATAGTACAACCATGAAAACATATGAATCATCCATATGTGTCAAAAATAATTAAAAAATGTTTCCAAAACATTTAATATAATTTAGTGTGAGCATTTTACATCTACAGCTGAGAAACAACATATAATACATTTTTAAATATTGAAAATAACTTTAAAGCTGCCAGAATATGCATTAAAGGATTATGTTCGATTTTGACATTTAATTATGAAAAAAGTAAGCATATTTTCTGTTGATATAATTATAAAGGGTGTAATACAAGTACAAGAAGAGTACGTAATTTTTAAGTTATTCTGCTGAACAAAGCCGACACAAAAAGCATTTTACAAAAAAAAAAAAGTTCATTTTAAATATCGTAACAGTTGTGACATTATGAAAATATATCATTCTATGTGATTCTAGTGTTTTCGTAAAGTAAACTTTACGATAATGAGGAACTATGACTTTTTTAATTTTACAGCTTTTTACGTCCACATTTGTAAATTTATATTTTATGTTCTGAAGATCAAAAGCAACACGAATGCAAGACTTGAAAAATATTTGTATACATATCTTTGGCGAATTTCATTGTAAATCTGCAGCATTTTTTACTAATAGAAATTCAATTCTTCAGGTTTTAGATGAAACCTTCAGTTTACAGAAGTTTATATGTCATTCGTAATACATAGTTTCACAGTTCGTATATGGCGTAAAATAAGATAGATTCACAAATAATATTATCACAATAGTTTAACTGAAGAAAACAGTATTAACAATAGATGAATTAAAATAAACTGTTTTAATGCTGCCCGCAGCTCTTTTATTATGCAGAAATGTTCCATATTTCTTCACAATAAGTAAACCCCGAGGAACAGCTCAAACTCGCTAGTTATCACATTGACTTTGATGTATAATTGTTTGTGCTTTTAATTTTCCCGTTTACTTCACAGTTTACTTATGTTGCATAACGCAGTTATGGAAAATATTGTTGCATAATGTAGTTATGAAAAATATTGTTTCAGTTATAAAACACACGTCAGAATATTCCGTCAAGTAATTAGTATTTCTCAGATTCATTCCATGAATTTTGTTACAATGAAGATTAATTTCACTTTTTAATAGCCGCCGAGGAATCCGATGTTAAGGATTAAAACATTACTCTGTTTCCCGATTCTTGCTATCAGCAGAACCTTTTTCACATGCTTTAATTTTCACGCACGTGACAGAAATCTGAGAGCGTACTTGAAAGAAAACTCGCTTGCACATCTTGCCACTTCGGGCCAGGAAGTGTACGTCCGTACATTCTCAACAAAGACATCTCAACACCAGAGGCAATTAACTAATCGCCACTGGTAATGTACGAGTCAGATTAATCGCGGTTTCAGAATCATATCCAAAGAACCTCGCTCAAATATATCTGGTTCGACTTTACCAGAATAAAATCGTTGAGCTTTCTTTGACGATTCTGAATATTTTCATAAAAACCCAAAACTTAGGGCAAAAGAAGATATTCGCAAAGCTACCAAAAGGCAGAGATCAGATGTTGAGGCAACGGAGTTTCTTGGGCGGCACTCTTGACGTGAACTGGAAGGAATCAGGCCTGACAACGGGTTCGCCGCCAGCGGCTCCTTCGTCGTCGGCGTCCTCCAACTCGTGTGGAGGTGTTCTGGGAGGAGATACCGGCAAGGGAGAGCCTCCCATTAGTGTCTTTAAGCATAGGTTCTGTTCCTTTATCCGGGACCTGACCAGGAATTCTAAGGTGAACAAGTGCTCGTCCATGGCCTCCGGGACGTACTCGTGCATGAAGCCCGCGAGACGCAAGAGGTACTCCACGTTGTGGCCGCTGGGGCCGCTACACTCCACGATCTGACTGGCTATCTCCGTGAGGGGCGCGTCCCCGAGCCACAGCCTGTTGTTCGGCGTCGCGACGTAGAACATGGCGGGGAACGGAGTCTGGTTTCCGGAGCTGTCGCTGCTCTCAGAATCTGAGCTGGAGGAATAGTATGGCGACTGATGAGGGAAGAATGTGGTGAGCTGCACGACGTAGCCCCCCAGTTTGCACTCCCTTGTATCCAGATATGGCAGGGCAGCCTCGCCTCGGACTTCGAATGCTCGACCCCACACTATGCTCTGCAACAAGAACAGAATATTTGTTTCAGAACAAATTCATCCTCGAAGATCTGTAAATGGACTATGTCCTCTACATGTGAATTCAAAATAACTGTATCAATATAACATAAATAATTGTAACTATAAAACATAATGCAGTACTGATATAAAAGAGAAAGAATGTAACGGTGGATTGTGGCTTCTTATCTCAAAGAATGTTTGTAAATTTCGAGCTAAACAGGAAACACTAACACCCATCCTCTGGTCTTCGGCTTCTTAATTCCTTCTTTCGCTGCTAGATGGCAACCCACAGAACCAGATCAGAGTGTCTGTTTTTTTTTTTTCACATATATTCAACAGATTTACGCTAGCCCACTGTTGATACACATTAACAGCATAGGCTGAGAGAGAACAGTTTCCTGGGGGGGGGGGCAAAGCAAAACCATAGAATCCTCATATAACGGGATTATGGGGGGACATTATTTACCTCCTCCCCCCGTTACAGCTTAACCGTGGTACAGTATATCGAAATATGATCATTTAATAAAGGTGTTTATGGGGGCATGTTTCTTAAAGAGTTACATCCATATCCGCGATGTTTCGGATCGAGTTGTGTAGGACTTGAATTGTAGGACTACCACAAATTATAATAGAGCATAACTTAAAACAATTTCCTTCTTTCTGTCTCTCGTACAGAAACACATGCATACATCAACAAAACTACATAACAATGCTAACAGAAGCTATGAAGCTTATCTTTCTGAATATATCATATTAAATGTAAATCTTATTTTATTTAATCTCGTATTTAAGTTATTATACTTTTCTTTTTTCTGCATTGTTGTGCAGTACATTATTCATATTTCTCCAAGTGGCGGCCTGAACACATGCAGACTTCTAACACATAAGTGCAGGCTGTTACAAAAGAAACATTACAATGTTTCCATTCCTCAAATGTGGCATAGCAATTCTTATAGATTCAGAAATTTAAAATAAATATTATAGTCCAGACACATGACCTGAAGATATTAATTCGTCACTTTCAGCACAGTAACTTAAACATAAATAAAAGCAAAAACGATCTTTTGAATTTAATATTTTCTAACGTTAATATAAAAAAAGAGTTGAGACAAGTGTGGGGGGGGGCAGTGCTCTCCATGCCCCTCCATAACTCCGCCTATGATTAACAGTTAATTCCATTATACTGTCTTTCTCAACTTCATGTATCTATTTTGTTTAATCTTTCTACGTTGTTCCTTTCATTCACATAATTCTGATCTGTAGCCCTCATATAGAGAGAAAGAAACTGACCACCCTACCCCATAGTTGCCTCACAAGTGGTGCCTTGATGGTATCACTTGTGAGGTTCAGACCTGTCTTCGGACAGCTGACTAAACAACAACAACCCTCATATGAAGGGTTCAGAGCCATAGTGGGCCAAGCGCCATTTATTAAAAACGGAGAAAGCAAGTGTTAAAGTTAAGTGAATACCATAGTTTAATGAAGATTGACATATCATTTAGTTTGAATGTGTATACTTTATATTACTTGCTATATGTTTCCATTGAATTATGGTGATAACTTCATTTTAACCCTTGTTTTCTACGGTTTTAGTAAATGGCGCTTGGCCCACTATGGGTCTGGACCCTTCATATGATCTTTGTTCTTATGCCTTTGTAATATTCCGCTTTCCTGGTACCACGAGTGACGTCAAGTAAACCTACAATTTCAGAATATTACGAATATTCTCTTTTGCACCTCGAACATAGACTTTCAAGGCAGGGTGATATTTATAAAGCTATGACCAGAATAAATTAGGAAGCCTCTCAGAATAATTGGGAAAACCAGTCATTTAGGGGGATTTGGAACTGAAGTACGACTATTTTCCGTAAAATATTAGAACAACTATGTCATTGGAATTTGATTTACTTGTAGAAAATATTTTGCAAAAATACGTCACAATCTATTTACTAGACTAGGCAGATAGCTTCACTGGCTGTTCTCAGCGAGGAGGGTTACATAACGAAACTTGCAACATGTTATTTTGATCTCTTTTCTTGAATATGCAACAAATTCCTTCAAAATAAATCACGCAGCGTTTATCTTGTTTATCTGTAGTGGGTGTGGAATGTAGCATACGCGTGCTTGGATCTCCAGTTTCTTGAGGTTATCGTGCAAGGTTTTCAAACAAAGGTCTTGACCTCGTCCAGAGGTCACGTGGAAGCAGATGATGTTCCTCTGCGGTTTGCCATACTGTCAGACACACTCTGGTACCCTTAATTTGACAGGGATGTACAAGAAAATAACAAGTCTAAAGATATGAATGCAAGTAGTAGTGACCAGGTTCGATTCCTAGTATGAAAAAATCTTTCTCCTTCCTCCCCTTCCTTTGTGTGGTTTCTGTGCTCTCTTAGGTATATTATGGTAGTTAATAACATGTTAACATGGCCAGAAAGTCACAATATTTGTAAACATCCAGTCTAGTTCAATGGCGACTCGTGAAATGTTTTGTTTGTAGCATATGAGACTGACGATTGATGACCAAGACAGAAACTAATAATAATAATAATAATAATAATAATAATAATAATAATAATAATAATAACAACAATAACAATAATAATAGAGCATGCGCAATTAATTTCTTGCTACAGTTAAATTCTTCTAAATAATCAAATATAAATTCAGACATTCTTTCGCCAGTCCTGTCATCTGAAAGTCCTATTAATTCTTGTGTTTTATTATAAGTCCAGCACTCTACCACTGTGTTGGTCAAGTCCGGGGAGCAGGCAAAACAAGTTTTCCCCGGGTATTCCCGTTCCCTTGTGATATTCCAAAAAATTCTCCATCATAACTACTGATTAGGAATGTAATGTAGGCCCACAGCCTGTGGTGCATTCTGGATAGTCTCTGACGAACTAAGTAGTCTACGCTTTTCAGCACTAGACACATCTATGATCCCGCTTGTATAGTCGAGGTGAACGACGATAAGCTAAGGGCCCTGCCATTAGAAAAGGAAATGTCACGGTACTTAGTGTAGCTTGTCGGATTATTTATATCAAAGAACACGCAATCGATTATTCTGAACTCGAGGTACGGGGGATAAAACTAATCGAGGCTGACGGATTTTTTTAGAAGGAAGAAAATTTAAATCATAATCACTCTTTCGTCCCTTGCGTAGCTGTTTGGCTTCAGACGACATACCTTAGAACAGAATTACAAAATGAGTGCTGGATCGGGCCTTCATGGCGGAAGAAATATTATCATTAAATCAGGCCAGTGTATGGGATCGGTGGCCACCTAGAATTTGATGAATTGGAGAGATACAGGAGGTAATTAAATTCGGTTTCGCAAACCAATTATAACAGCTGTAGTTGTCATCGTGCTAACAAGGTACTTCCGTGCAGGTTGGATAATGTGATCCTTTATTGAGGTGTGTGGATGTGAAGCCAGCAGTCGGCTGTACGCAAGGCCCTCCATGGGCTGCCGCGCCATGGAATATCTGTCAGTTCATAAAAATGAACAAATATATAATTCTAATAAAGATTGTTGAGACAAGTAATGGAATCATAAACTCACTGTCCAGCATCATTTGCATGTTACAAACCTGTCGACGTATTAACATGAGGCGCCAAAATTGGTAACAGGGCATCGATTAAACCGAGGAAAGTTAAGAAGAGCCAGCAGCATGTAACATCCAGTGTTCGGCGTAAGAAATAGTAACAACGACAATTTATTTATTCTGATGTCCAACCAACCAACCACCAACCAACCAAACCAATCACATGACGTGACGCATAACTTTAGTTATGCAATTTTTTTCAAGTAACACACCAAAAGAGGTGTTTGCCTTGTCAGGATGTCACATAAAACATGAGGAAGTCAGCCTCCAATAATACAAAATCATTTGAATACAAATGCTACAGATACACAACAAAAATTATTGGATTAATTGGCTAGTAAAGCTTTTGGACGTCTGTGTGGGTCTATAATATTATAGTTTCCAAGAGCGTTGAGAAGTGGATTTTTGATGCTCCTGTAGATATCTGCCGTAGAGATGAGTGATGCGTCGGATTATGATGCTTTGAATGGATTCTAGACCAAGGGCCTCATGAAGTTGGGCGATGGGAAGTCCACGTGGTGAATTTGTAATCATTCTTGCTGCTCTGTTTTGCACCCGTTGGATTTTTAATAGATGAGTCTTAGCAGCAAAACCCCAAGCTTCGCAGACGTACAAGATGGCGGATCTGACGAGTGAGTAGTAAAAGTTTTTTTTTTTTTTTTTTTTGAGTGAAAGTTTAGAGCTGCGATATAGTGGATAAAGTCTCAAAAGTTTAACATGCGCCTTGGCTACAATCGTGTCTATATGCTGTTTAAACGTGAGCCTTCTATCTAAATGAATGTCCAAATATTTGACACTAAGTTCATAATTGATGTGGTTTCCGAATACACTGATGCTTTGAGGTAGTTAGAGAATATAACGGCTTGAGCTTTAGCAGTATTAATGTTAATTCTACATTTCGTAAATCAATCTTCAAATTGATGAACATAACCTTGGAGAATACGGATTATAAAACGAAGACTCTTAGCAGAATATTAGACAAGAGTACCGTCGGCGAAAAAGGCAATTTGACGATGTCCATCAGGCCTTCTCTCCCACATCACCAGAAATACAAATACAACAATAGAAATAAAAAAAATCACACTATAAACAAAGTAAAGCCACACAAAAATATACATAGGTTATAGTCACACAAGTAGTACGACCTTATCAAAGAAACTTCGAAAGTAAATCTCGACTAAGGTATAAAATGAAACAAAGATTAAATTCAGATTTTAGACGTTACTACATGATATTTCATTCTTAATATCGATCTATCGTATTGTTAAATCCAGACGTTGCAATGCAACTTCATTCTATTCTCGAAAGAGAGCTGATATGCACAGGAACAAAATAAATGAAAGCGTTAGAATACCCAGAATTCTATGCGCTCCGTAGGGACTGGTCAGTTCACATGATATCATTACATGCAGCACAGGCATTACTATCAATGAAGCCCTGTAATCTTACAACAACGCCGATAGAATTTACATCGAAATGCAATTTTCCATCGCTGCAGCAGCATAGCGTAATAATAAACGAAAGGAAAAAACCATCACGCCAATTCAATTGTGATTTACGTGACGAAATATGAAATTCTTATCAAAGATTCGAAACCGTTCTCACTGGATGTTTAGAAATTAAGTTCCTTAAGTATTGTTTGTATTTTAAACTATGAAATATATTATAAGAATAATGCCATTTAAAAAAAATTAATCTCTACATTGTAGTAGTAGTAGTAGTAGTAGTAGTAGTAGTAGTAGTAGTAGTAGTAGTAGTAGTAGTAGTAGTAATGATAATAATAATAATAATAATAATAATAATAATAATAATAATAATAATAATAATAATAAACTTCTTGTTGTTTAATCAACTATTCAAAAACAGGTCTGAACCTCGTGATACTAATAAGGGACCATTTATGAGGTAACTAGGCCAGAAGATAATAGGGCAGGTGGCCAGTTCCTTTCGCTCTCCATCGCCGGTTAGCTACATATTACATTAATCCGCCGGTTAGCTACATATTACATTAATCAGACTTCAGATGCATACAAACAATAACTGTTCCTCTGGCACACATCGTCAAGTGAGATGTACTGCCTGATAATAGATGTACATATCAGACAGAATCTCAAATGGAGGTCAATAATAAACTTACAGTATTATTAAAAATTGGTTTGATTCCAACATATTTGTTTTAAATCATTCTAAAACTACGGTTGTACCATTTTCGTTAACATCTGTTGGTATGAAATCTCCTGATTCGCTCTTGTGTTTAAAAATTCATACATTCAATTGTTCTTCTAATAGTTGTAACTGTCCTATTCTAAATGAATCTCCTCAAGTTAAATATCTCGGAATAATAATCGACCAGCATTACGTTGGGATAAACGTGTTTTTTTCTATGCAATAGATTAAGAAAAATTGTTTACTATTTTGTCATCCTACGAAATTACTTGACTGTCCATACTTTAAGACTGATTTATCTCGCATTAGTACAAGCTATATTACAATACGGCGTTACAGGATGGGGTAGTGCTTATAGTACCTCCCTCATGCCAATAACTCTGTTACAGAAAAGAATAATAAAAATATGCCTTAATAAACCTCTTGATTATTCTTCAGAACTGCTGTATTCAGAATTTAAAGTATTTGACTTCCATCAAATTTATAACAATGTATTACTGAATTTCGTACATAAAAACCGAAACATATTTAATTTATATTCACATAAATATAAAACCAAAAGATCAGACAACATATCATTGACAGTTCCTAAATATACTACAACTGTAGCATATAATCATAGTAGCAACTTCGGTCCAAGGCTTTATAACATGATAATAGATACATTCCCAAACATACAATTTGCTAATGCTCTTTATTTAAAAAAAAAAATGTATTAAAAATTGCTGTTAACAGAGAACATTTAAAGTTAAATTTTTATAATATTGTGTTTTTCTTCTTCTTTTTTTCTTTTATTACTTTTTACTCTGTTATGTAATAAAATATCATACCATTAACTTATGTGGAATTCCACCTGAGCACGAGTATGTAACTTACTCTTTCTGGGGGTGCTAAAGAGTTCTTATATTAAAAAAATCAATATGTATCTTTGTTCTGGCAATAAATTATTATTTTGTTATTATTATTATGCCAATCAACAACAACTAGTCAATAACAGATTAGTACAGCCTTATTATAATAATACAACATTAGTGAAAATAATGATGGTGGAAATGTGATAAATATTTATTTATTTATTGATTTTATTGATATTTGTGTGCTGATAAAGTCATTGGCCAATTATAGACCAGTACATTAGTACAATAAAAACAAATAATACAAATGTTATTAGCATTTTGAAGCTTAAATACAGATAGGCATATAATATTAATAAAGATTAAAATGATTAGTGTTGAATTCCTAAGTCTCATATAACATAAAATGTCAAAATTTACAGATTACGTAATGCAATGAAATCATTTATCAATATTAGTCACTACTATAAATTAAGTAGATCGAAATCGCAATAATACATATTGGCATTTTTTATGCATCTAGAGACCGAAGAAAGAGATTTAGAATTTCTAGTATAGAAAATTTTGTGAACTCTAAATTCTTTAGTAGAAATACGAAAGTTGACATTACTTATGATAGAGTTACAAATAATGTCACCCTTGATGACATTACGAAAGACTATGCAATTAAGTTCATATCATTTAGCATAAAGGCTTCAACATCTAAAGTATTCACTAAATATCTCGTAGCTGAAATCAGAGAGGGGGTACATAAAAATCTATATGCACATAAGGTTATAAATTTTCTTCTAATTTTGCCAAATCAGTTGTTGTTAGAGAATTCCAAACTATAGATGCATATTCAAGTTTCGGTCTCACTAATGTATAGCATAATATTAACAGGAAGTCTAGTGTAGGAAAAGAATAAGGTTATTGACCTTATTAATCCTAGCATTCTTAAGGAATGATTGTAAATGTAACTAACATGGTTATGGAAATATAATTTACAGTGAAGTAAAACGTCAAAGTCTGTAATACAATCTACAATAATAATAATAATAATAATAATAATAATAATAATAATAATAATAATAATAACTGTTGTAAACTATTTAGAATTATGCTAAATCTAAGTTTATAATGTGGATTGAACAAATTTATTCCTATAGAAATCGGTAGTTTGATTGCATCTGGAGGCAGGGGAGACCTTGTCTGGAAAATGAACAGCAGCAGCAGCAGCAGCAGCAGCAGTAGTAGTAGTAGTAGTAGTAGTAGTAGTGCTGGTGGTAGTATTAGTAGTATTACTACAGTAGCAGCAGCAGTAGCAATAATAATAATAATAATAATAATAATAATAATAATAATAAACTTCGAAAATTGAGAAATTTGTTACATAATCCCCGATTACCTATAAAAATATTTGCACGTATAGTCCTCTCACTCTGTATAGCCTATGTGATTAGGGAAATGAATTAGAACAAATACTTAACTTCTAAACTTGTAGGCCTATATAAAAATTGCATTATTGTTACTAAAATTAAACTCGGAAGATTGGAATGGCTGGGACACTTACTCCGAATGAATAATAAAGTTTCAATATCCAACCTCAATACAAATCCAGGTGACAAAAAAAAGTTGGAAGCCAAAGGTAAGATACTAGATGGATCCAGGTGAAACTTACGTAAGGGTAAGTGGCGGTGTGCGGAGGATGAATCGAAATTGTTCAGTCCTGCATGCGAGTCCAGCGATTATAATTTCAGAAATGAATAATAACTAATATCAAGTAAATCAAGGCAAAGCAGCCCGTGGGGGACTCAACACGCGTCTGGGAGCGGAACTAAGGGACAGGTGGAATTTCAGAAGCAAGTGAGGAGCCCACTCGAGCGTTTAGGCCTGTAGAACTCATGCTGTTCCGTCCAGTGACCACCCTGATCATTTATTGAAGTTGAGAGCGCGTGGCCTTATGTAGAGGAATCAGAGAAACATGCAAGTCAATGAATAAATAAACAAATACACAAACAAATAAGCAAGGAAATAAGTAAATAAATAAATAAATTAATTAATTAATAAACGAATAAAGAAATAAATAAAAACAAGCAAGGAAATAAGTAAGCAAAGGAATAAATAAATAAATAAATAAACGAATAAAGAAATAAATAAAAACAAGTAAGGAAATAAGTAAACAAAGGAATACATAAATAAATAAATAAATAAAAATTAATTAATTAGTAAACAAACAAATAAATAAACGAATAAACAAATAAATAAAAAGAAGGAAGGAAATAAGTAAACAAAAGAATAGATAAATAAATAAATAAATAAACGAATAAAAAATAAATAAAACAAGCAAGGAAATAAGTAAACAAATAAATAAAAATTAATTAATTAATAAACAAATAAATAAACGAATAAACAAATAAATAAAAACAAGCAAGGAAATAAATAAATAAATAAATAAATAAATAAATAAATAAATAAACGAATAAACAAGTAAGTAAATAAATAAGAAACAAATAGTTTGACATACCGTAACTTAATAAATTATCTGTCAATATTTATTTTGATTTTTTAACAATCAGAAATATATAAAAGCAAAAAAGATATGCAAACGAACAAAAATCAAACGAGTGAACAAACAAATTGATAAATAATCAAACACACGAACAGGCAATCAAACACACGAACAGGCAATCAAACACACGAACAGGTAATCAAAACACAAAAAAATTGGGTAAACAAACAAAAACAGATAAACAAATAAGCGAACAAGAAACTGGTAAACAAGTAAAAAGAAACAAGTGAACAAATCAAGCAAAAAAAAAAGTGAACATAACAAGCAAAACAAAAGTCACTAAAACGAACAAGTAAACAAAACAAAAACCAGTGAACAAACACAAAAACTGATGAACAAACAAAAACAGATAAACAAACAATCAAACAGGCAAACAAACAAACAGGTTAACAAACAATCAAACAGGTAAAATAAAGAATCAAAAATGTAAACAACAATCAAAACGGTAAACAAACAATCAAAAAGGTAAACAATCAATCAAAAAGGTAAACAAGCAATAAAAAAGTAAACAATCAAAAAGGTAAACAATCAAAAGGTAAACAAACAATTAAAAATGTAAACAAACAATCAAAAAGTTAAACAAACAAAGAAACAAGTAAACATGTAAACAAGCAAACATTTAAACAAACAAACAGATAAAAAAGAGAGAAACAGGTAAACGAACTAGTCACCAAAGAAGTAAACAGACAAACAAGTAAACAAACCAAGAAACAGAAGTAAACACAAACAAGTAAATAAACGAACAATAATAGAAGAAAATAAACAATCAAAATAGCAAATAAACGAATGATAAAACAAGTAAATAAACAAACAAACAAGTAAATAAAAAATCAGAATGATAGAAATAAAATATAACCAAACAAATAAACAGAAAATCATACAAATAAATAAACAATCATATTGTAATAGCTACCGCGCATACAAATAATGGAATTCGTTCCGGTTTCATATTAATTGTTGTTGAAATAAAATTCACAGTTCCTAGAATTGAAGAAACACCAGCTAAATGCAGTGAGAAAATTACTAAGTCAAAGTAAATAAACAATCATACAAGTAAATAGGCAATCATGCAAGTAAGCAAACACGTAAATAAATAAAGGAAAAAACGAAGAATTAAATAAACAAACAATATTACCGTGGAACGGAAGAAAGGAAAAAAATGAATTCGAAGTATGTTTGAGATTAAATAAAAGAAGTTAGAAGAAGCGAAATAAGGTAAATGCGAAAGAAAGAAGAAACATAACAAAAAATTAAAGAGAGGAAGCAAGAGAGGAATGAGAAAAGAGGGGGAGATGGTAGGCAAGAGAAGGATAAAAGTAAAGACAAGAAATAAATCAATGAAGGAGAAATGAAGAAAACGAAACAACAAAGAAAGGAAAAAGAAAACTAGTGTAAGGGACAAGAAAGAAACAAGGAAATTAAAAGTGGAGAAAGGAAACATGTAAGACAGGAAGAGAAAAGAAAAATAAATGAAAAGGAAAAGAGAATAAGGGGAATTGAATTGAGAATTGTAAGTCATGTAATAATATGTAGAGGTTGGATTTTAGGCGGAACATACGGAAGTACTAGCAGTCTACTATATACAGTCACGAAGCTTAAGTTGTGAGGGTGCTAGGAACAATAGACTGTGCCGATACTATTTCGCATTGTCTGTAATGAGGCGATATTAGCGATCCTAGTGGTTAGCAACTATCTATGGATGCATATTTACTACGTATTGAGCTTCGTGACTGTATATACTAGACTGTGGTACTAGTATCATCGTAGTGATATGAAGAATCATGAGTTACATGTGAAATTAAATTTTCTTTATTAATGCCAAAATGAAGATAATTTAATGTCCAACTAGCAGGTTAGAGACGCCAAAATTGGAGCCTCAGAAATATAAACGAACCACTATCTTGTGTTTATATACAGAAATGCGTCTCACATGCTGATGTGAATGTGAGTGTGTGTTTGTGTGGGAGGGGGGGGGTGCTCACAAAGAACGCGAGATTTAATTTCGAAGCGCATGCACTGCTGAGCGCCAACAATGACCAGTTCTGCGCGAGAAGTCTCGCTGCAGCATACAATTACATCGCCAAGGAGGTTGCGAAGGAGCGGCCTCCTACTTCAAAATTAAAGCTGTCGCTCAACTAATCTTGAGGTCAAGACTTTTAGAGTTGTTATCCCAAGTAACATGAACTTCTGATACTACGCAATGAAATCCTTGACCCAGTTTCAACAATTTAAATTATTTAGGATGCTATTATCGAATATTGGAAAGACGAAGATAAAGACAGATTAGATTTAGTTATGTTTTATGGCATGATTAGGAAAAAAATAGAATAACACAGAAAATGGATAACAACTTTCAAAATTAAAAAAAATGAAGTTATGATATGAATTACGTTTATATAAAACAGATTTTTGTTCCTAATTCAGGGGCTGAATAACTAAATAACCCATTCATTTACCTATCTATCCCAGATATTCAAGTGTTTGAAAAATGTACTTTGAGAGGGGAATATAAATAATAATTATATCGGGAAAAAGTTTAATAACTTTAGGTTATCGATAGTCAGAAAGAAAATAGAATTGAAGTCTCACATTGAAAATATGGAAGATATACATCCGCCGTAGCAAGTCACACAATATAAACTGATGTACGTGGTTCTAGAAAATACTGGTCAGAAGATTTGGAAGATGGAAACTAGTTTGGGCCCGAATTATGACTTGAAGAGATAGAAGAAGATAAAATACCCCATCACCATTCGACTATTATCACAATCAACATATCATCTTTATATCATGGGTTAGCAGAAACTCCTATTCTGGCCTTTTTATGTTAGACTATTTTTTACTTCATATACATTACGAAAATAAATAGTATATTATGCAACGAGCCTATAATGGCGAATATGTTCACGCTCGTTTCATAAACATACTCGCGTCTTAATTACTATTATAGGCAAGATGGTTACCACTGTTTTTGTTCGACCATAATTAGATGTATAAGTTTTGAGTTTTTACAAACATCTTACCTTGTTACTTTACTGTTAATGAAACGGTGACCATGAGTGTATTTTCAGACTATTGTAACATATGGCAGGCACAGACCATTAGCGTCTTTTCATCGTGTTCCCGACTACAGCAATAGATGATAAGCACTGAGCACTTTCATGTCTACGCCGTATTTATTGATTTTTTGCAGGGCTTTGGTTTGGAGATTTTAACCTCAAAGCAACACAGATTAAAACACAAGAAATTAACTCAGTTTATTAGAATATTAAAATTAACATAAACAGAATTGATTTTATTTTAAATGCATGTTGTTGACAATGTTGATTGTGAAATTTATTTGGAGAATGACTACCAGTGGAATGTTTGAAGTTGGGTTATATTTATTTGAGTGATTCGATCAATGTCACTTTCAGAACTCGCACCTGCTATTTTGGATTGCTGCTTTCAAGGCTTGAGGGTTGTTCCGCGTACGATATTAATCAATACTGCATATGCTAAATTGGAAATCGATAGTTGGAATAACATAATGAATAGCAGTACTTTAATGTATATCATTAGGATACGGTTACGTTACATGTAATTAGCATATTATAGTATGGTCGAATAAAAACATACTAAAGGAACTGAAGATACCAATGATTTTAACTCCCTAATTTACAAGATAACGCAACATAAATTAAAAACGGGCTTATTTAATAAAATAGTTACCTCAAAGTTTTTGTTTGACGCTAACCGAACATCAAATTATAATATGTTTACATAATAATGAGAAAAAAAAAACAAATGGAAGAATGAAGAGAGCAAATAGAAATTTAGCTCGCTTCACACTAAAGTAAGTTATTCTTACCTATCGCTAGCTGAAAATGCTGCGGCTATTTAAACTTTCGGTTATTTTACTAGATATATCAACGAGGGACGAGAGAAAATCAGAAACAATGATTACAGATGTGAGGAATGATAAGTCGACACATTTCATTATCCTGCTTTTAAGTGAAGTAGATTTGTGGGAGATATCTAAATTAAATATCTGGGATTCTTCTTGTTTTAACATTCACGTAGCAGTAAATACCAATTATAAGACTGCCATATTATCTCAAAGATATACGAAAACAACTGAGTTCACACGTACTTCCTTTTATTTACGTATTATGTTCATAATTCAGTGGGTTTTATTTATGACTATTATCCATATCTTATCTAAACTGGTCTTTATTTTAGTCTCTCTTGGGTTTTCCTTACTCTCTTGAGTTCACTCTCTCCATGACAATGAACACATTAGCAGCAATAAAATCCAAACATTCATTTATAACTTCTTCAGAAACAACACATTACAAAGAAAAGGCCTGCAATTAAAATTAAATTTATATAGTAGTAATGCATAAAATATTGTATAGCTGTAAACAGATGTTAAGCGCTTGTGGAAATTACCACTCTCGGCTACGCCTCGGGCGCTAAGCTTTTCACTCGTGGTTAAAATCTAATTTTACTTCCTTATACTATAAATTACTTCTACAGTTATTCACAAATAGTATGTAAGACTCCGTATTTCAACCAATCAGAGCTGTAGCTAAAGGGCAGTAATACAGTAATAATATTACATCAACAGATAATAATAATACTAATAATAGTAATAATAATAATAAATAATAATAATAAATATTAACTATTAATGATAATTAATAATAACAATAATATTAATTATTATTAATTTTTTGTATCTTAACTAAGTACGAAGTAGGCTATAGCTTAAAATTCCCAGAGCTGAAGGAAATACGAAAAAATGTCTGGAAAGGTTTGTTTATTAGCTTTCTTACAAGTTGTGGCCAAGTGTGTTCGTACAAACAGCTGTGGAAGGTGTTGACTCTATAGCTGTGTGTGGTGATGTTGAGATAAGGGTCCTGGGTCAGTGACAAGACGGAGCAATGAACTGCGTCATGATGCCAGTCATCCTATTTATCAACATATACAAGGAGGGACTTCATCTATCGTGCGAAGTCGGCAGCAGGCGGCCGAGTTTTCGAAGAAGAGAAAGAGAAAAAAAGATTTCGTCCTCACTCATAGAGTGCTAGAGATATAATAGTTTAAATGCTTTGTACGTTACAAAATTTATCTTGTAATGTTTGTTAACTTCCGCTCGACTTTATACGCAATGAATTACAATATAAATAATTTCGTCCAAACCTGTGGAGTAACGGTCAGCGCGTCTGGCTGCGAAACCAGGTGGCCCGGTCGGGTTTTTCCGGGGTTTTCCCCCTCAACCCAATACGAGCAAATGCTCGGTAACTTTCGGTGCTGGACCCCGGACTCATTTCACCGACATTATCACCTTCATTTCATTCAAGCGCTAAATAACCTAGATGCTGATACAGCGTTGTAAAATAACCCAATTAAAAAAAAATAAAAAATAATTTCAGTTCGCAGTTTTCAACGATTGGTAGATACGTTTACACCAACCTATATACGTAGAAATGTTGTATGTCTTTGTCCTGTTTCTATACATGAAACAAGAAAGTTACGAAGAAGAAAGTAGAAAAGAAATAAAGAAAGAAAGAAAATAGGGGAAATATAGAAAAAGGAAGGGCCAGAAAAAGCAATATAACAAAGGAAATAAAGCAAGAAGGGAGGAATAAGAGAGGAAGCAAGAGAGAAAGACAGGAAACAAGAAAGGAAGAGAGGAAGCAAGAGAGAAAGAGGGGAAGCAAGAGAAGAAGAGAGGAGACAAAAAAAGAAGAGAGGAAGAGAGAAAGCGAGACAGGAAGAGAGAAAGCGAGAGAGAAAGAGAGGAAGCAAGAGAGAAAGAGAAGAAGGAAGAGAGGAAGCGAGCGAGGAAGAGAGGAAGCGAGAGAGGAATATAAGAAGAGGGGAATAGAGGATACGGGTGGGGAACAGAGGAAGCGAGAGAGCAAGAGAGGTAGAGAGGAGAAAGCAAGAGAGAAAGAGACGAAGCAATAGAGAAGAGAGAGAGGAAGAGAGGTAGCAAGAGAGTTAGAGAGGAAGGAAGAGATGTAACAAGAGAGAGTGAGAGGTAGCAAGAGAGGTAGAGAGAAAGCCAGATGAGACTAGAGGAAGCGAGATGGAAATAAAGGAGGTGAGAGGAGAATAGAGGAAACGAGAGAAGAAGCAGGAGAGTAATCAAAAGAGGAAGCGAGAGAGGAAAAAAGAAAGCGAGAAAGGAAGAGAAAAAGAGAGAGAGAAAGGAGGAAGAGAGTAAACGAGTAGAATAGAGGAAGAGAGAAGAAAAGAGTAAGCGAGAGAGGAGTAAAAGAAGAAGCAAGAAAGGAAGAGACAAGGCAAGGGAAGAAGGGAGAACCCAAGAGACGACGAGGGAACCCAAGCAAAGAAGAGAGAACTCAAGAGACGAAGAGGGAACCCAAGCAAAGAAGAGAGACCCCAAGAGACGAAGAGGGAACCCAAGGGAAGAAGAGAGAGCCCAAGAGACGAAGAGGGAACCCAAGGGAAGAAGAGAGAACCCAAAAGGCGACGAGGGAACCCAAGGGAAGAAGAGAGAACCAAGAGACGAAGAGGGAACCCAAGGGAAGAAGAGAGAACCCAAGAGACGAAGAGGGAACCCAAGGGAAGAAGAGAGAGCCCAAGAGACGAAGAGGGAACCCAAGGGAAGAAGAGAGAACCCAAGAGACGACGAGGGAACCCAAGGGAAGAAGAGAGAACCCAAGAGACGAAGAGGGAACCCAAGGGAAGAAGAGAGAACCCAAGAGACGAAGAGGGAACCCAAGGGAAGAAGAGAGAGCCCAAGAGACGAAGAGGGAACCCAAGGGAAGAAGAGAGAACCCAAGAGACGAAGAGGGAACCCAAGGGAAGAAGAGAGAGAGCCCAAGAGACGAAGAGGGAACCCAAGGGAAGAAGAGGGAACCCAAGGGAAGAAGAGAGAACCCAACAGACGACGAGGGAATCCAAGGGAAGAAGAGAGAACCCAAAAGACGAAGAGGGAATCCAAGGGAAGAAGAGAGAGCCCAAGAGACGAAGAGGGAACCCAAGGGAAGAAGAGAGAACCAAGAGACGACGAGGGAACCCAAGGGAAGAAGAGAGAACCCAAGAGACGAAGATGGAACCCAAGGGAAGAAGAGAGGAACCAAGAGACGAAGAGGGAACCCAAGGGAAGAAGAGAGAGCCCAAGAGACGAAGAGGGAACCCAAGCAAAGAAGAGAGAACCCAAAAGGCGACGAGGGAACCCAAGGGAAGAAGAGAGAACCCAAGAGACGAAGAGGGAACCCAAGGGAAGAAGAGAGAGCCCAAGAGACGAAGAGGGAACCCAAGGGAAGAAGAGAGAACCCAAGAGACGACGAGGGAACCCAAGGGAAGAAGAGAGAACCCAAGAGACGACGAGGGAACCCAAGGGAAGAAGAGAGAACCCAAGAGACGACGAGGGAACCCAAGGGAAGAAGAGAGAACCCAAGAGACGAAGAGGGAACCCAAGGGAAGAAGAGAGAGCCCAAGAGACGAAGAGGGAACCCAAGGGAAGAAGAGAGAACCCAACAGACGACGAGGGAACCCAAGGGAAGAAGAGAGAACCCAAGGGAAGAAGAGAGAACCAAGAGACGACGAGGGAACCCAAGGGAAGAAGAGAGAACCCAAGAGACGAAGATGGAACCCAAGGGAAGAACAGAGGAACCAAGAGACGAAGATGGAACCCAAGGGAAGAAGAGAGGAACCAAGAGACGAAGAGGGAACCCAAGGGAAGAAGAGAGAACCCAAGAGACGAAGAGGGAACCCAAGGGAAGAAGAGAGAACCCCAGAGACGACGAGGGAACCCAAGGGAAGAAGAGAGAACCCAAGAGACGAAGAGGGAACCCAAGGGAAGAAGAGAGAACCAAGAGACGAAGAGGGAACCCAAGGGAAGAAGAGAGAACCCAAGAGACGAAGAGGGAACCCAAGGGAAGAAGAGAGAACCCAAGAGACGACGAGGGAACCCAAGGGAAGAAGAGAGGAACCAAGAGAGTAAGGGAAAACCCAAGACAGTAGGGAAGAACCCATGAGAGGAGAGGAAGGGACATGGAGGGAAAACCAGAGATGAACAGAGAAAACGAGAGATAAAGGGAGAAAATTAGAGATAAGGAGAGGAAGTGAAGAGAGGGAGCGAGAAATGAAGAGAAGAAGAGAGACTGGAAGGGAGAGAAAGAGAAATGGAGAGGAAGCGAGAAATGAAGAGAGAGAGAAATTAAGAAAAGGCAATAGAGGAAGAGAGAAGGCAATAAAAGAAGAGAGAAAACAAACAAAATTAGCGAGAATAGAAAGGAAGGAAAAAAGCAAGAAAGGAAGTGTTAAATCACGAAATGAAGAGGGGAATAAGAAAGAGAGAAAATAAGAAAGAAAGAGGAAAAAGAAGAGAGAAAGTAAGCATAAAGTAAGGTAAATGCTTTTGAGACAGTTTTCCTGCCAGTACTCCCTTTTTACTTTATTGTCATTCCACCATTTCTATAGGCCTATAATATTCATAATGCTCTTTCCATTGTGGCCATAGCAACAAAACTGTAGCAGTACACCATTTTTTCTCAAGAGATCAATTTTATTGATGGCGAAAGTTACACTGAAAGTGGACTAAGACTGCGAAAGTCTCTGAAGTTGGCACCGATGATGCGTAGTGTTTCAGTAGGCCTAAGTAACGCAACAATGAGAATAAAAATTCAAATATATGGAATATTTTATACTTGGAATCTGTTAGAAAGAAAAAAAAAGAATCTTACATCATTTCTTTTTCAGATTAATGCACAGATCTTACGACTAAAGACAAGGAGCAATATTTTGCTCGTTTCTTGGTACAGAAACAAACGTTGTGACTTACATCATTGCCCCCTCGGGACTAATGCCATTAATATGTACGGGTATAAATGACTGTGCTATCTCTATAATTAAGCGTAATCACTTTGTAGAGGAAGAAAGTGAAAACAAACTATTATATATCACCACATGTCAAATACGTGACTGCAACATTGACAAATATGTTGTTTTACGGTTTGTTAGCAAGAGATAAACAATAATTTCGAGAATTTAAGTTGCCCAAAGTTCACCACGGTTAATATCAGGGGTCAACACCTTTCATGCCAGGCAGAGAATCATTCAATGTTAGTTTTGTGATATACACAGCCGAGAGTAGTATAGACTACACAACGACTAGATCCTGTTTTAAGTTTAAGGCTATATACAAGTTATTGACGTAGGTTGGAATTCCACCTACTTTTCAATGCAAAGTTGATAAGATACAGAGAAAAGATTAACGAAGTAACATACACGCTTTTTATACATCGTCTCTTTCCGTGTATAGGCTACAGTATAACACAAACTAGACGAAATAAACGGTTGAGAATGGACGGGAATATACGCAGATTGTAACTTCAGAAAAAAAGCGCTGTATTGATAAGCGAACTTCCTTCGGCTGTCTTCCCTTTACACATTCTAGAGCAGTGGTATTCAATATTTTTTGTTAGCGTATCCCCAAAATACATTTTTTTTCACCATCGTACCCCGAAATTATGTAAGAAATAACATAAGTCTGTGATTTATGATCTACTACTACTACTACCACTACCACTACCACCACTACTACTACTACTACTATTATTATTATTATTATTATTATTATTATTATTATTACTATACATACGGTATATAATTGATTGATGCAATAGTATCAGTCTAATAATAAATTATGTAAAATGTTACTGAAGCAAGAAAAACAAATAGGCTATTGATATAAAAAAATGTAAACCGTAATAATTATCAACAAATATAACAAAATAGATATGTAGTCAGTTGGATGCACATTGCATACTCCTTGAGACAATTCCACGTACCCCTGGGGGTGCCTACGCGTACAATACAGTAAGGTCCGAAAGTTTTGTCACCCCCTCCCCCTTATTTGCATGTTGATGTGCATCCATTTTGAACATGTCATAGCAGATGTGTGACAATGGTTGATACTTTACGTTCCAGCTTGTTTAGTGATCCAGAACATCATTATGGGACCATCATTGTCGCGGCACAAAATGATGCAGCACCATGTCCTGTGTGAAATTTTCCGCAGCAAAGGCGGTGTGATTTCCCTGAATGCCTCCCTAACAGCTTGCTTCAAATCTTCAATGTTTCGAGACATGCTGCTTAATTATTCCCCAAATGGAAATCACACCGCTCTTGCTGCGGAAAATTCCACACAGGACATGGCGCCCATCATTTTGTGCCGCGACAATGATGGTGCCATACTGATGTTCTGGATAACTAAAGCTGGAACGTGAAGTATCAACCATTGTCACACATCTGCTATGACAGGTTCAAAATGGGTGCATGTCAACATACAAACAAGGGGGGGGGGACAAGACTTTCGGACCTTACTGTAGATTGAATACCACTGTTCTAGAGAAATAGAGTACCTGGAGTGAGAACGTGGTCAACAAACAGGCTTGAGTATGCAAAGTTTATCCACAGTTCAGAGACTCCGTGGGAGTTTAATTTTCTTCCAATCCCTTCCACCGTCTATAATTTCAAGGTCATTTCACTGCTGTTGTCACTCTTTTTGGACCTGTATCGGTATATTATTGTTGAGACACTGGATTGCTCCCATCTATCGACAAATCCGTTTACTTCCGTGCCATCCAGCTGCCAGTCTAATGTGTATAATCAGTGATCGAGGAACCCGGGACATTCTGGGTGCAAGCTGAGTGTTTTAACACTCAGACATCTCACTTGGTATAATATATAGCATTTTTATTATATTAGAATGTATTATTATATTCTTACAAGTAGAGGAAACTGATGTTTTTGCGAACAAAATGAAATGGGTGTTACAATTTTCTTCTAGCTGTAAGAAAAAAAGCACATATACATGCATGCACACGCACACGCACGCACGCGCGCACACACACACATACACACATACACACACACACACACACACACACACACTAGGCAATGCTCAATTATCACTCATTTTGCTCGTAATTTTACGAGGCTATTCCCTGACCACAGAACGCATACACTAAAAAAAATTGACTGACGACTTCAAATATTAGCTGTCAGCAAATGCGCAACAAGGACGGGACAAATAAAAGAACTGAACATGTGACTGCAGCCATTAGGTAATAGGTTTTCAGCACATCAAAGTTTTTGTACAAGGTGTTTACAAACTGACGTTACTAATGTAATGCTACAGTAAATTTAAAAGATCCCACAGTATACACTTAATTTTAGAAGGCGATCAAAGTTTATATTAGATATAAAACTGATTATATGAACTCTGACAATTTGGTCCATGTCAATAATTAGGGTCCGAAAAAATACGTATTCTGCGGTCGAAATCCGATTGCAAAAGAAAACATCGTGAATTTGATAAAGCATAAAGATATTCGCTAACATCACAGAATGAAACGAAAAATTAGACATGAATGAACCCTAAGTCAAGTATGAAAAAATGTTACTATCTTTATTTAAACTAAAAAATTAAATGAACTTAGCTCAGCAGCAGGTGAAATTCGCACGTGACAAGGGGACTAGAAATTGGGTCCGAGGCAGATCCTGTGAGATTCGACTTGAACAATAGCCGCTATAGGAGCAAATTACTATATCTAGGCCTACTAGTGGAATACGAATAGAGGAAGAGTCGAAGTATTTCGTCTTTTTTGGGTGATGAAAAACTGTCAAGATGACAAGGCTAGCAAAATCAATGGTAAAATAAAAATGAGAAACAGAAGGCTCTATGAAAACTACTACACAATTGAATTTAGCATCACATGGGAAACGAACTGGGCACCCTACCTCATTATCTCCTGGCCTAGTTGCCTCATGAGTGATGCTTTATTGGTGTTACTTATGACGTTCAAACCTGTCTTCGGACAATTAACTAAACAACACAACAAATCTCCTAAAATAGACTAAGTACAAAATGAAACTGTTCCCTCCGTTAGAAGCCGGAAGATCTATCAGAGTAGGAAAAGAAGAAAGAGAGCCGTGGGAAAATAAGGCAGGAGACTACGGGAATAACTAGATGGAAAAAAGGAGGGAGAGAAAAAGAGGTGGAAAAAGAGTAAGAGGGAGAGAGAGAGAAGTAATAAGAAAAAGAGGAGGAACAGAAAGTTCGACGAGACCTGAGGAAGAGAAAGGGAAAAAGAGGGAGGAGCAGGAGAAAAAGGAAACGCAGGAGAAAGTAGTGGATGAGAAGGAAGAGGAAACGGAGGAGAAGTAATCGGAGAAGGAAGGAGAAAAGGAAGTGGAGAAGGAAAAAGAGAAGGTGTAGATGGAAGGGGAGGAGAAGAGAAAACGGAGGAGAAGGAAAAGGAAAGAGATGAGAAGTAATCGGAGGAGAAGGAAGAAGAAACGGAAGAGAAGTGGAGAAGGAAAAAGAAAAGGTGTAGAAGGGAGTGGAGAAGGAAGAGGAAACAGAGGAGATGGAGGGAGAAGGAAGGGGATACAGAGAAGTAATCGGAAGAGAAGGAAGGAGAAACTGAGGAGAAAGAAGTGGAGAAGGAAAAAGAAAAGGTGTAGAAAGAAGTGGAGGAGAAGGAAGAGAAAAGAGAGAAGGAAAAGGAAACAGAAGGAAGGAGAAACGGAGAAGGAATTGGAGAAGAAGGAAAAAGAAAAGGTGTAGAAAGAAGTGGAGGAGAAGGAAGAGAAAAGAAGGGAGGAGAAAGAAGAGGAAACAGAGAAGAAGGAAGAAGAAACGGAGAAGTGGAGAAGGAAAAAGAAAAGGTGTAGAAGTAAGCGGAGGAGAAGGAAGGAGAAACGGAGAAGTGGAGGAGGATAAAGGAAACGGAGGAGAATGAAAAGGAAGCGGAGAAGGGAGGAGAAGGAGGAGGAAACAGAGGAGATGTAAGCGGAGGAGAAGGAAGTGGAAGAGAAGGAAAAAGAAAAGGTGTGGAGGAGAAGAAAGAGGAAACGGAGGGCTAGGAGAGATAGGAAACGAAGGAAGCGGAGGAGAAGGAATCGGTGGAGAAAGAGAAAATGGAAGAATCGCAGAAGGAAGAGAAAGAATCGGAGAAGAGAAAGGAACGGAGGAGGAGAAAGAGGAAACAAGGGGAAGAGGTAAAGAAAAGAGGAGGAAATGGAAGAAGAGAAAACGGTGGAGAAGGAACTGAGAAGAAAGTGGAGAAGAAAGAGGAAACGGAGAAGACGAAAACGGATAAGTAAGCGAAGGAAGGGAAAGTGAAAGGGGAAACGGAGGAGAAGAAAGCGGAGGTAGAAACTGAGAAGCGGAGAAGAAAAAGGAAACGAAGAAGAACGAGAAAAAGAAGAAACAGAAGAATGGGTGGAGGGGGAAGATGTACAAAAGAAAGGTAAGTTAAAGAAAAATATGAAAGGAGAGATGAAGAACAGTAGTACAGTACTATAACAGTTGCAATTTCTTTTTTGACAAGTCTTTGCACTGGCAGTAGGTGATGGATTTTCTTCGCTCGTCAGCTGATGCTTCATCACATCTGTGCACTGGGAAGCTTGCAACAAAATAAGAAATTAATAGCACGCTTATCTTCTTGCTCAGGACCTTGATCCCTCGTCGGGCAGGCAGACCTCTGTGTTTCCACGAATGTGTGCAGACCACACCGCTTTGGTGTGGTACATGAAGAGGTTATCAAAATCCTTGTACGTCATGGGATTTATTGGAACGAGGCTTGACAAGGGCATAATAAACTTCTGATCGTTCACTCTGTGCTCGGATGTACAGACCACAGCCATCCTTCTTTCCCCACCTAATTACGACCAATTATATGCAGGATACGACTTTCTTCCCTTCAAATAAGAGGTCACGAAGTTACATATAAATTGTTATCTTTTGGCGTGTTTCATGGGTGACTACAAATACGTCGGACTTCATTTCGATTCCAGGCTGTTAAGTTGATTTTTTTAATTTCCTTTGCATATGGATTTATGAGTCATCGTATCTTGAGTTTGTCCTCTATTGTCTGTCAGCAGCATAATCATTACATTTTCATTATATTAATGCTATTATTAATATTCAATATTTTAGTTTTATTAGTTATTTTTATTCAGTATTCTACGAATGTACGTAAGACTACACACGAGCTCTCAGACGAAATTAAAGACGATGAAAACACGCTGAAAATGGTTAACTGACACAGAGGTCAGAACAGGCAAATTCTTTACTGCGTGACATTTATTATTATTATTATTATTATTATTATTATTATTATTATTATTATTATTATTATTATTATTATTATATCGGTACTGAATTGTGGACTAAAAAAACTCAGACTATTTGCTGTATGTATCCGTATACAGCTATTTATCCTAAACTATTCTCCGGGTTTTGTTCAGAACCAGTATCCGAGTCAATTTATCAGAGAAAGATGTACATTAAATATAGACCTAATAATTATAGTTAAAATAATGTCTTTATCAACAAAGCGGTTACTTAGTTCAAGTAAAATCTAACGACTTTATTCGCAATTTTTTTAATTACTAAACTAACAAATCAATCCATACAGTTCACAGGAATAAAAAACATTTTATTAAGACTATTACACTTTTACTAAGTCACATTACTTTTGACCAATAAAACGGTACGAAAGGACGTCTTTCAACCAATCATGGCTCCTTATCGCACAATTTTATCGCTCCCTAGCATTTGTTTGTTTTTATCACTACCCTAGCATTTGTTTCTTTGTTTACCAATATTTCAAACTGCAAATTCTTGAAGGTACTCTAAAACATGCTTTGCGATCGTCATTTGTTTCCCGCATAGATAGTCGACTGAAAATGGTGGCTCCGCTCAAACATTTTGGTGAAAGTAACATTAGTGAAATAGAATTTTAGTAAGTCAATTAATATATATTTTATTGTATTAGAGTACTTTATTTCTTTTAATCTTTCTATACTTTCTTTTAATCTTGTAGTAGTCTTGTAATAGTGAGATTTACTCACTCGAGTTTTCATTTTCTCAAGATAAATCAAAACCTCTAGTGAGATTACTGTTGAGAAATCAATTATTACATGTACAGAGTGGACACAAAATCCCATTACTCCTATACCCTAAATATCTCAAATATACACATTATTTACGTAATTCCGGTCATAATGTACACATACATCCACTTTACACTAACTGTGTGTTCCAAGTGTCCAAAGGGTCAGTATGTACACCTCACACAAAATATTGCGTCGCCAGGTTCGGTGTGACATTCGCCTCAGCATGTAATCTGTTGGAAAGCGCGTCGCACGGCGTCCTTCAATTCATCAATGATATTGTACCGTTCCTGTGCAACAATGCTTCTGATGGAACTCCACAGCGCAGTGTCACATGTTTCCACAAAATTGGATTGACCGTGGGTCACCCATCTTACCAGCTCCTCTCCACTAGCCACCTAGCAGCCCAGATCTCACAATCTGTGACAATGCGCTGTGAGATTTCAACAAGAGCATTATTGCACAGGAACGGTAAGACACCATTAATGAATTGAAGGACGCCGTGAGATGTGCTTTCCAACAGATTACACCAGCAATGCTGAGGCGAATGTCATACCGAACCTGGCGACGAATTTTTTTTTTTGTGTGAGGATGATGGGGTACTGACCCTTTGGACACTTAGAACACACAGTTTATGTGAAGTTGATGTATGTCTGCATTATGACCGAAATAACATAAATAGTGTGTGTATTTGAGGCATTTATAAGGAGTAACGGGACTTTGTGTCCACCCTGTAGAATAAATTCTACTTTTTGTTGTAACTTTAATGCACTGAACTACAAAACTGCATGCTCCTCATCACTATAAGACTCCATGTTAACGGAATTTTCAATGAGTGTAAAGACAGAGCTCTTTGAAAGTTACGCATAACAAGCCTATATTCTCTGAACGTAATTCAGGATGGAAGTTACAGCATCCTCGGTGAATTTATGCCCAGCCGTTATCTTTCGAAGAGAGAAGATAATTTTTTATTGGTTAGACCTTCTCAGATACGCTCCAATCACAAAAGCAATAACGTATCTATCAATAATGTGTTAGTATTTCCAAAAAATGACTTATCCATGTCAATTATACACAGAGTATAACAGAACGCTGTCATATCCCGAGTTGATGACGACAAAAAGGTTAGTAATTTTAAATTTCAATTTTAATTAAAAGTTATCTTGTGGCTTAAAATTTATTCACTGTGGATGGTAGTGGTAGAAATCAATGCATTGGCGTTGGTATAAAAATTATTCCTTGTAACTAGAGATAATCCTTTCAGATCAAACTGTGACAACACCGCTTGACATTACAAGTATAAATTGATACGTGCAAAGCCTATCTAACGCAAAACTTTCCGACGAAAACTACGTGAATTATAGCGGCGACCATATTTCGTTGCATCTATAGATGACAATTTTTCTTATCAGTGGGCACACCAACATAAATGAAATGTACAAAAGCATGTGTACGTTGTTCATTTCACCAACAATGCTTGGTTTAAATAATTAAATTTAATCTTTGACTATATTGTATTATTATCTGGAATAAAATACATATGCTAATGCAATAATATTGTTGAATTAATTAAATGTTTACTTAAGTAAAGGGGATACTGTGGTGAAATTGATATTTCAGAAGCCTATGCATCTTTTCGTTTCATTTTTTACCACAAAGAACTTCCATAGACTTACTTGCGTGTTGAAATTTTTGTAGTGATTCATTAAGGTCTGTGTTGTTAAAAAATATTTTCACATAAATTGTATAGAATCCTAGGTATCATTCTGGAAGTGTATCTGAAATTGTGATGACATATTTTTGTGCTCAAAATATAGAAACAACGTCGGTCTATGTACTCCTTGTTATTGCTGGTTAACATCACTTTCTTAGCCAGAATTTTTTTCTTTTATTAAAATACAAATATTCGAATGAAAAATTAAATACAATACTAAAACAATCATATCTCCAATCTGCTGTTAGAACAAAATGAATCCTAGAGTTGTTGCATAATATAATACTGAACTTGTGTGCAAAATTTTATGCGTCTAATCCAAGGCAATAAATAATAAAATGAATCCCAGTATTGAAAAATGAGAAATTTGGCAGGAGATTTAAAAGGACGGGGGTGTGGTCCTTGAGCAATGTACACATTTAAAAATCGCTGTAATAAGAAGTGTTCTAGTTGCGCAAAGGTCACCATATTTATCATACTTGTTTAAAAAAAAAGTATGGAAAATATTTAAATGTAAAAAAAAAAAAAATCTAATTTTTAACAAATACGGCCATATTTTACCACAGTACTCCCTTCAATAACAATCAGTAAATGTAATCGCTTCACACATATTGCTTTGCTACTCCAGGGAATTTAAGACATAATAAACACAAGTGAGAGGTAGTCTACGCCAGTTTCATATCACATGAGATGGCGACTTCAATGTTAAATGCAGATAAGGTTATGTAAGAGGGCGAAGGACGTTCCGATAACAGTAGACAGTCTGGCTGCACACGGCCCGCATACTACTCCTGACAGTCATGCATCCTGCACTCATCTTAATTTGTGGTGCGCGACCTTCCCACCAATACTAACCGGTAGAGTGGAGCATTTCGAAATTTAAACTTTTTATAAATAATTTGGAATATTGTTAAGTGCTCAAAGCTTTGACGCTAATATAATATTTTAATCTCTTTGCTTCTTCATCTCTGTCTTTCTCGTTTCGTCATTTTCTTTCTTTATTTTTTTTCCAGATTATTGTACTTTAATGCTAATTTATTGCCCTATTTTCGTCAATAGGCCTATTATACTAAATAAATATGACAAGACTCACCTCACAAGAAAATAACGTATCTTTGCTATCACTTGAGATAATAGGACGTAACAAGGAGAACGGTGAAACATTTATGTCTCAGAATGGATTCAAACAACGACACACAGCCGACATCGCGATAAAAACGGACAAAATATATGTCTCCATATTCCTCATTTATTGCACTGTAGGAACTGGCCACCCTACCCCATTATCTGCTGGCACAGTTGTCTCGTAAGTGGTGCCTTGTGAGGTTCAGATCTGTCATCGGACAGTTGACTAAACAGCGACAACATAAGTTAATTATAATTTCATTGTGTGTAACATTACAAATGTGAAACACATTTTTAACTAAATATTTCAGTGGCGTTCAATTTACAGTGCGTAAATAATTTAAATGCTATAGACTGTATTATTTAAGAGGGTGGAAGCGCATTATCTAGCGAAATTTATAAACTTGTACTTGCAATTTGAGAAAAGGAAATTGTACCAGAACAATGGAAGGAATTCATAATTGTACCTATTTCTAAGAAGGGAGACAAAACTGTGGTAACTTTCAAGGAATATCGCTGTTGTTGACGTCATACAAAATTTTGTCCAATATTATTTTGAGAAGATTAACTCCGTATGTAGATGAAATTGGGGATCATCAGTGCGGTTTTAGGCTAATAGATCGACTATTGATCAGATTTTTTGTATTCGACAGGTACTGGAGAAAAAATGGGAGTATAAGGGTACAGTACATCAGTTATTCATACATTTCAAAAAGGCACATGACTCGGTTAAGAGAGAAGTTTTATATAATATTCTTATTGAATTTGGTATTCCCAAGAAACTAGTTCGATTAATTAAAATGTGTCTCAGTGAAACTTACAGCAGAGTCCGTATAGGCCAGTTTCTGATACTTTTCCAATTCACTGCTGGCTAAAGCAAGGAGATGCACTATCACCTTTACTTTTTAACTTTGCTCTAGAGTATGCCATTAGGAAAGTCCAGGATAACAGACAGGATTTGGAATTGAGCGGGTTGCATAAGCTTCTTGTCTCTGCGGATGACGTTAATATGTTAAGAGAAAATCCACAAACGATTAGGGAAAACACGAAAATTCTACTTGAAGCAAGTAAAACGATAGTTTTGGAAGTCAATTCCGAAAAGATAAAGTAATATGATTATGTCTCTTGATCAGAATATGGTACGAAATGGAAATATAAAAATTGGAGATTTATCATTCGAAGAGGTGGAAAAATTCAAATATCTTGGAGCAACAGTAACAAATATAAATGCCATTAAATTAAACGCAGAATAAATATGGGAAATGCCTTATTATTCGGTTGAGAAGCTTTTGTCATCTAGTCTGTCAAAAAGTCTGAAAGTTAGAATTTATAAAACAGTTATATTACCGGTTGTTCTGTATGCCTGTGAAACTTGGACTCTCACTTTGAGAGAGGAACAGAGATTAAGAGTCTATGAGAATAGGGTTCTTGGGAAAATATTTGGGGCTAAGAGGGATGAAGTTACAGGACAATAGAGAAAGTTACACAACGCAGAACTGCACGCATTGTATTCTTCACCTGACATAATTAGAAACATTAAATCCAGACGTTTGAGATGGACAGGGCATGTAGCACGTATGGGCGAATCCAGAAATGCATATCGAGTGTTAGTTGGGAGACCGGAGGGAAAAAGACCTTTGGGGAGGCCGAGACGTAGATGGGAGGATATTAAAATGGCTTTAAGGGAGGTGTGATATGATGAGACTGGATTAATCTTGCACAGAGTAGAGACCGATGTCGGCCTTATCTGAGGGTGGCAATGAACCTCCGGGTTCCTTAAAAGCCATTTATAAGTAAGAAAGACTGTATTATTTAATTTAAAATATATATTATATAATTATATAATATATGTATATGCATATATATTTCATTGTGAATTTTAGACTTCTTTTTAGATCTTTTCTTTCTTTTTATACATAGTTTAGGTGTGACTGTAGACAAAGTATATTTTTGTGAAATAGGACTGTATTCACTTCCAAGGTTCAATAATAATAATAATAATAATAATAATAATAATAATAATAATAACAACAATAATAATAATAACAATCATCATCATAATAACGTGTACTCGTGTATCTGCCTCATCATTTCTACATGCCTATGAATCCACTGAATAATTTATAATATATATTTTTTATTTGAAATCAATTGCATTACATAAGGTTCTTAGAAAACTACAGATCACAAGACTTTGCACTTGCTTTAAATGAGTCAAAGTGAGGTAAAGAGAGCAAAGACTTCAATGTTAATATTGTTCTGAACATGCGCAAATTTTGCATGGAGGCCTTATTCTTCCGGAAATTTTCTGCCTCACATCACTGGCTACAGAATCTCAAACTTGATGTATCAATATTCTGATGGTGATAAAAAAACAGACTATAGCAAAAGAATTGATGGTCCGGATTACCCGACTTCGAGTGACCTCGCTTAGCGGTCGGCGGGGCTGCGGTCGCCGCGGATTATTCGTCACAGCGGAGCGTATTTTGAACGAACGCTCTGTATATTACTTGTTCTGCGAAAAGCCGATAAACTTTATGAGAAGCGAACCGAAGAAACAAAGGGTTACTATACTGATAACTACTGCTCCACAAATAACTGCAAACGCAGATATAATTCTATTAGACATCTTCTTTTTTAATGTAATCTTTGACATGAAGTTGACACAGACATGATAAACACGTAATTACAACAGAGTAACTCTTACGTAATTTTCGCTCCAGACATGGACTTAAGTGATAAAATAAAATTGACGAGACTAAAACGAACAACCTATTGTTGCCATTTGCGATCTCTAGGGTGAAACAGTGTTTTAATATTACGATGATAAGCTAATGCATTAGTCATGTTTACTGCAGATAAGAGCTATGGCTCTTATTGTTTTAGGAACATCTTCATTTGGGTAAATGTTTGCTATTGTATTCCATACTAAGGTAATATTTGTAAAGGCTGTAAGAACACTAATTGCGGCCTATATAGGAAATGTTGTTATACTTTTTCACTGCTGTAGCACGCATAAAACAAGGGCAAACCACAGTATTACATAACATATGTATTTACAAAACTTTATCTTACAGGTTGTATCCATTAGCACAGCTGTACACTTGAAACTGATTAATCCTCTTGAGTTCCGCGATTCGATACTCGATAGGCTACAGGTAATTAATACAAGAGTTCTCAAGCTGTGAGACCTAGTTGTTCAAAGGAACTCGAGGTATGTGTGGAATTAAGTTCTTAGCACAGAATGTTCACATACATACAGTATTTATATTGTGTTCACTGAACCACCGTTAGCAGACAGTTAGAATAGAGGGAGGCGAACTCGGGCAGACTAGTCTGGAGGCAGATGTGCTACCACAGAGCTAACTCGGCGGACTATAAAATATAATATAACAAATTCCGGTCCACTATTGTGGAGTAACGGTTAGCATGCCTGACAGTAAAACGAGCGGTCTCGGGTTCAAAACTGGTTGGGAAAAGTTACCTGGTTTAGGCTTTTCCGGGGTTTTCCCTCAACTCATTTAGAGCAAATGTTGGATACAGACCGATTTTTTAGTCCTGACAGCTTAGCGACGCGAAAGACAGGACGTAATAGGAGTAGTGGGGAGAGCTCCGGAGTAGAGATAAGGACGAGCGGTCGGTAAAGGAATGTAGTACAGCTTAATTGTACTAGAAACATACCGCTCTACCGCACGCATGACATCCGATCGCTCCGACTACAAGCGAGAGACTAACCCAAACACCCCTAAGGGATTGCCAGATAGGTATAACTAAAAGTAGCGAAAGCTGGCTGAAAAAGTAGCCAACATTCAGAAAAAGTAGCCCAATATAAATAGCAAATTTAATTTCGCGGAATATATAAATATGTTTAACTGAATCGGAATGTTTTTTTCACGTCTCCCTTATAAGCCCTAATTTGAACTTCATAAACTTTACAATCTGCTTCATTGCTGTCATCTTTCACATCCTGAAGCCAGTTTCAGAATGAAGTAGCCTATCATTTAACCATTGGCTACTAAACGTTTTAGTATAGTTCTCCCACTTTCCCATTTTCAGTAATTACACAATGAAATAACAAATATTTCCATTTTCAGTATGATTACAAAACAAAATAAATGTATAACAAGTTATTCTTTGTCACAATTTTAAAATGTTACTGTATATCACTTGTATAACAGACAGAGTTCTTTAAAATTATTTCACTAACGGATTCAGAATAAAGTAATTAGCCTACATTATAATTTGACTACAAAAAATGTCAAAAGAGCAATTCCCTAATATAATTTTAAAACTGTATATAACTTTTACAACAGATGCTAATTAATAATTTAAGATTATTGTAATAAACTACATCGGCATTCACAAAAATATTAACGCTTGAAACGAAGGAAAAACAGCACCTGATTATTATCTACTTGCAGACTGTACTGCGCCACTGCATTTCTGCTGATACTGGTAATGGTGAAACATTGGCTTGGTCATGTGACACTGTGAAATATACTTTGCATAGATACTTCGTTTCTCGCGGTGAAGCTGGTGCTGAAATAAGGCTAGATACACTGTAACAGTTTTTTTTATACGGAAAGGAAGACTATTACTACACCTATTATTATTATTATTATTATTATTATTATTATTATTAATTTTCCATAAATTCAAATAAGAAAAAATAGCCCCGAAAATTTTTGAGTAGCCCAAAAAGTCACAAGTAGCCCAATGGTAAAAATCAATAGCCTATTCAAATTTCAAGTAGCTCAATTGGCTACTTGTAGCCCAATCTGGCAACCCTGGCCCTTGGCAAAACTAAATGGACTCGCCTGATCCAGGCGCACATCGCAGGGGACTATCAGGACTAAAGAATCGTACTGTAACTTCGGTGTTGGACCCTGGGCTCATTTTGCTGGCATTATCACCTTCATCTCATTCAGACTCTAGATAATTTTAGCAGTTGATAAAGCGTCGTAAAATAACTAAATAAAAAACAAATTCGGAATGAGAGCCTCCCAGTTGAATGACTGCACTGAGGTCGGACCATGCAACACTGAAGCAAGTCTGAGCTTATTGTCCATTATAGTTCCATAATCGCGTTCAGCGACCCGCGGCGATAGCTGGGAACAGGGTAAAATAATTGCAGATATAAAAGAAGCTGAGCAATGGTGTGACGATAGGAGAGGTCGCCTTGCTGGTTGACATTGTCCTCTTCAACAAGATGACAATACTGCCCTGCGAATAGCCCCATTAACCACTCGCGGGATGATCGACTTATCGGCTGCAAAGTGGAACGAGGTCACGTGTACGTACATTCTATGTCACCCAGCCGTTTATTTACGACTTATTTGCACCATGAGCGATCGCAAAATTCTATTCAGGGATACATGCGGTGAGAAGGCTACTGTTTGAGCTTTCATCAATATTACTCTTAAAACACATACTGTGCTTCAACCACGAGAAAGTCTTTCCGGAATGAAACGCAGGGGGGTTTATGCTGTGAATGAATGTTGATATAAGGTCACACACGTGGATACTCGTTTCTCTATTGGCTAGCTCTCACAGCACAAACAATAAAATTGACAGACACATGTTTATACTACCCTAGTTACAAAATTAGACCACTGTTAATCTCCTGGTCTTTTAATCTATCCATACATATGCAGGAGAGCGCATGGTCTTTAAACTGACGTTATAACGATAATATCATCTATCTACTTCGCTCCAATAGATGACGCAATAGTAAGCACATTCCTTTCACAGTTGATCTCCTGGTTGAAGAACAGTACATACATTTGTTTACCTTTCACTGCTTCGAACCCGGAACATGTACCTTTTCTCTATTCCTCTGCACAGAACATCCTTTTACTCATCATCTTTCAGCATATCTATTCCACGCCTCTGGAATTCTCTCCCTGACCATGTCAGAGACTGTCGGACAATATCAAAATTCAAATATAAATTAAAAAATCACATTCTAGTGCATGGAATTGCTTGTTGAACACTGTCAGGTTACGCAACTTCGCCTTAACCCATGACATATAGTAAATATTGTAACTATGATGTTGTAAAATTGACAATTAATATGTACTGTAATGTATTTATTTTTATTTTTATTATTATTATTATTATTATTATTATTATTATTATTATCATCATCATCATCATCATCAGTTATCACTATCACCATTGCTATCTCTATTTTCTTTCTTTTTTCTTGTATTAGCTCGATGAGAGCTCTATAGTATTCTTTTGACTCTGTTGACCTCTATAGGGCTTTAACTTAATTTGTATTATTTTCATCAGTGTTTGTATTTCTTTTTTGTATTTATATGTGCTATCCGGTAGGATGGAAGAGAAGGCCTTATGGCCTTAATCCTCTCAGATTAAATAAATTATTATCATTATTATTACTACACCTCAGATTTTTAGGCTCGAGTAGGATGGCTTGCAACAATTTTGTATAAAAATCTCTAAATGTATGCAACACGAGAAACTGCCGAGCGATGATATTGTCTAAAACTAGGTGTATTAAAGAACCTATGTTTCAGCCTACGTTTAACGAGCCTATAAATCCGAGGTCTAATTATTACGCATAATAATAATAATAATAATAATAATAATAATAATAAATTATAAATAGCTTTTAGAGACCCGGAGGTGAGGGCATAGTTGCCATGACTTAGTAAGTGACCCTAGCATGTGCAGCATAGTAAAGCCATGCACCTGTCGATGTTTTTACTCCCTGGTCCAGAATTCCATTTTCACATGGGTATCTAGGGTTAAAAATGGTTCTCATTCTACAAATGTGGAAAGCATATCCATTCTCAACAATGCGAGCGCACACTTAAGTATGTTTCTAGACTTTCACGGTGATTAAACTGATTAACGTGGTACAAGGTTTTTGGATATTTGCATGTAGATATATCCAGCGCTTCTTCGGCAATATATCATTAGGGCGAGCAGGGAAGGGAACAGACTACTCTATCTGTTGAATTCGTTATCAGAACTGAACCACACACACTTTCATCTACAGTTCTACACTATTACGACCTGCATACATACTATACGTTTGACCTTGCTGTTTTGCCAATTATTGAGCGACAATGTCATAGCATTCCCAGACAAGTCTGCAGTTAGACTCAAAGTGCAAGTTCTCAGAGCTTTTAATACTACTTGATTGTGTGATAAGATACTAAATTGATCACACCTGAAACCATTACTTGGCATATTCCGAATGTAAAACAATGTGACAAGAATTTCCACTTGAAACTAGTTTCTCAGGACTTAAGTACTCTACATTTAGCGCCATAAATGTTAATGTTCATTATTTTTTTACCAATTTATAAACTAATTTCATACTCCATCGAAATGTGGTTTGCCATTGGTACATGCAATGCCGATCTGTAAATATTATTTCAAATGAATGGCTATAGAGACTACTAATGTACAGCATGCTTCAAAACAAACAGTATATCTACTGAAATTATCTCTCGGCTTCTGTAGCCTACATGTTTGTTTATTCTCCAAAATATTCAAACATATTGTAGATTCAGTGTTTGGCTTAGTGCTGCAATACAGAGGAAAAGATATGAATTGTTGAGTATTATTTCCGTTTCTTCGAACTTGAACTTGCAAATGACCCAAGTTTGAAACACGTTTCAGATGGTTTTCCTGAAATGTTTCATAAGCCACGATTGAATAACGCTGTTATGTTACAAGTTATTGACACGCAGAACTTCACTCATAGTATTCTTCACCTAACATAATTAGGAACATTAAATCCAGACGTTTGAGATGGGCAGGGCATGTAGCACGTATGGACGAATCCAGAAATGCATACAGAGTGTTAGTTGGGAGATCGGAGGGAAAAAGACCTTTGGGGAGGCCGAAATATATATGGGAGAATAATATTAAAATGGATTTGAGGGAGGTGGGATATGATGATAGAGACTGGATTAATCTTGCACAGGATAGGGACCGATTCCGGGCTTATATGAGGGCGGCAATGAACCTCCGGGTTCCTTAAAAGCCATTTGTAAGTAGTAATAATAATAATAATAATAATAATAATAATAATAATAATAATACTTCATTCATAGCTTTCTGCCCAGGCAGGTCTCTCACTGCAAACCCATCATTCTCCATTTTTTCCTATTTTCCGCCTTCCTCTTAGTCTCCGCATGTGACCAATATACGAGTATCTTAAAGTTGTATATAATCTGATATCTTATTCTGTTCCGATCTTTTCTTTCGCTCACCATTCCTTTCTTTCTTTTTTTACTTGGTTATTTAACGACGCTGTATTTACTGTGGGGTTATTTAGCGTCGATTACCTAAAATTCACCTTACGGTTGGGGAAAACCTCGGAAAAAACCCAACCAGGTAATCAGCCAAAGCGGGAATCGAACCGCTCCCGAGCGCAACTCAGGATCGGCAGGCAAGCACCTTAACCGTCTGAACTACGCCGGTGACTTCACCATTCCTTCAAGTTCGTCCTTCAGAATGGAATTTCTTCTTATTTAATGGCACGGCAAATTTATTTTTCTCTTCCCGAACAATTTTAGCATCATTCTCTCTTCACTCACTCTTTCTAGCACACTTTCATTTCTTATTCTGTCTGTCCATTTTACACTCTCCGTTTTTCTCCATATCCACATTTCAAATGCTTCTAGTCGTTTCTTTTCACTTCGTCATAATGTCCATGTCCTCCCCCCCCGTACAATGCCACGCTCCACACAAGCACTTCACTAGTCGTTAGTTCTTTTTCTAGAGGTCCCAGAAGAGATTCCTTTTCCTACTATAAAGCTTCGTTTGCAATTGTAATCCTCCTTTTCACTTCCTGGCAGCAGCTCATGTTACTACTTATAGTACACCCAAAGCATTTGAAGTTGTCCACTTATTTTACTGCTTCATTTAGAATTCGCAAGTTTATCTTCTTCAATTTTCTTCCTATAACCATGGTCGTCGTCTTGTTGCATTTATCTTCATCCCAAACTGTTCACAGATGCCATTTAGTTCCAGTAGCATATTCCTTAGTATCGTCTCCTCTTCTGCTAACAATCTTCAAATATTAAGCACTTTAATCTTCTTACTCCTACTATCACTCCTCCCATGTTCTGAAAAACAGTTCTTTACTAAATCCTCGAATTAGCCGTTGAACATTTTTTTAAAGATGTTTTTATTAAAAGTACCAGGTCTCTTGGACCCTTGCTTTTACAAAAATATTTTACAAATTGAAATGTAAATAGGTTATTTTATGAACATGGTAAGTGATAAAAGACATCTTTGTCGTACTCCTCTTCGTATTCCAATTTCTTCTGACATTTCTTTGACATATATTCCGGCACTGTATTGCAACACACGATGGTTAGCTAATCTCGGGTTGCGTAGTAAACAGTCTTTTAATTCTTGAGATTCTTGAGCACAGTTTTAATAACAAGGGAGTCCAAGTAATGCTTCGTTTCGTTAGCCATGTTTCAATAGTAATTCGCCTTTTAACGACCCACAGACCGACATTCCATTCTTGTCGACTGGTTCCAAAAATACACGTCATAGCTTACTACAGCCTGACCTATATAAGACGGTTCGCGAGCAGGATTGTAGCTGTGTGAGGAAGATCGCAGTTTTGTTCGCAAAAATTGTGCGAGATAACCTCGCTCATGTGTTTTCAACATTCGGTGACCCAGTTCACACAGACGGTTTGTTGACCTAAAATTGTTATCAGTAAGGATGATGATTGCATGAACTGTAATACTGAAATGCAATGCTCAACATACGCTCTTCAAATGACACTCTGAAAGAAATGTAACCCTTATTGGTTTCTAAATACTCTACTGTTACCGCTAGCTGATTTCCGGGAAAGTGATTACAGTAATGGGGCAATGACATTCTATACTGCAACTAAAGTAGTAATATTTCTGTGTACATATTCTGCGAACCAGATTTCGATTTTGCGATAGAGAGCTGGAGATTTACTATCTGTCTTTCGTCGGACTATGGTTCCTGCCCTATTAGAGCAGAATTTTCACAGTGAAAAATATAAATATACTAGTCGCTTGTGCAACAAATGGTACAAGCTACGATTAAAGGCTCGTTCACAATAACCCGGAAACGGAAACAACGAGAACGGAAATAATTTTAAATAAATGTATTTTAACAATATTTCCGTTTCTCGTTATCGTTGTCGTTTCCGTTCCCGGTTTATTATGAACCAGCATTTACAAGAAGAGGTAAACAGAGAAAACAATTTCCGGCCTGTATATATATATATATATATATATATATATATATATATATATATATATACATATATATATACATACATACATATATAATCTCAAGAAAAGACGCAATTTTTATTACAATTTCATAGGTAGCCTATAGTTGCAATACTCTTATAATAAAATACATTAAATTAGACCTGGGCGCTAATACCTCAATCGAATTACTGCAGACTATCTCTTAACTCCCCCCCCCCCCCGCTCCACCTTCCCTGGCAGAGACAGTTATGTTTCGACCGTTACGAATAGACAGGAAGGCAAGCATTGCTGAGTAACGGATTATATAAGGCAGGCATAATAGCTTTCGTCTCTCGCTCGTCGTTTAAAATCCACCAGTGATGCACAGTACCTTACTGTGTGTGTCTTTCTAAAGCAGTGTAAGCGAAAAGGACATGGGCCCCTTTATTACCACGGCTCCATTAGATATAGAAAAAGATTGAAAAAAGAGCAATTTTAGGTAAAATTTCCATATAAAGTAGCAGAAGGACACGGATGAAAACTTTCCACCTTTATCTTCAAATCGTTATGAAATTACTATGAAAAAGTTATTAACTGAAAGTGGGAAGCCAGAAGAATGTTTTTTCCCTTGCTTCAAATTCTACATAACTCTCCATTCATGTCAATTCGTTCTGAGTATATTCTACAATAAACTTAAAGCATCGTTAACTATACAAATTTTCATCTCTCTAGCATGAATAGTTTCAGTGAAAAATGTACGTTTTGTAAATGAAAATGCATTGAAGAAACAAAATTGGAAATATAATTTAGTAATGAATTTAAAGGTACAGCCACTCCAATTATATTATGTTTCGTAGATGAAGTTACAACAAATTTAAACCAGTAAAAATTAGAAATTACATTTTTTGACAGACATTTCACAGGCCCCATAAGTGGAGACCGGTAAAGTCTGATTTATTAAATTCGGACATATTTAACTAAATAATAATAATAATAATAATAATAATAATAATAATAATAATAATCCGTGGCGTTACAGCCCATGAAGGGCCCAGACCGACCAGCCGCCTGCTGGCCTCACATGCCGAAGCAGAGGTGGACGATCAACCAACGAGAATGGAGGTATCGTGTGGTTAGCACGATGATCTCCCCAGCCGTTATAGCTGGTTTTCGCAACCGGATTTCGCTACCTATCGTATCTCCTCAAGTGCACCACGATGCTGGGTGGGCACCGGTCCCATACATTGGCCGACATTTCATGACAAAATTTCTTCTCCCATGAGAACTCGAACCAGAGCGCATTACGTAACGCGAGTCCTAGGCAGATGCCTTAGACCACGACGCCACGGCGCGGGACTAATATAATATTATACATTATAAAAATAATTGAGATCCTAGATCTCGTCTATCCAACACATGGACACCTTAATCTGGTCACCTTGGTTCTGTTGGTTGTCAAATTATGTAATCTGTGTTTAAGGCGTGCAAGGGGTGGACAAAATGATTATTACTACTAAAGGAACTATGATGTATTTCAGTATGCATGCAACGAAGAAAACGTATCCGTATGTTTCAAAATTGTTTTCAAAAATTTACAACTAGAACAAACATTCAAGTTACTTACTTCTTTGTCTTCAACCAGTGTTGCCACGCGACCAGGCTGTAAAAATAAAGCAGAAAAAAACAAAGATAAGTTATCAAGCAAGAAAGATTTTCTTATTACTAGGATTGTAGCGCGGGGACTTTGGCTGGCTTTTTAACTCGGCTGTGTAAATAAACGGAGATTCCGCCGCGATCACGCATTCGCCATGTGGCGCGACGCTAAATTTATGTACAGCGTGTCGCGAAAACCGCGAGCAGAAGCGTTTGCCGCAATACATCACAGCGAGATTCTCTCCAAGGTGGAGTAGTATGGAAATGAGGTGCGAACGATAAAATCTTCAACAGCAATAACTTCCGCCATAATCTTGCGTACCACCACCACCATTAAACAATATCATCTAGGTCTATTATTATTATTATTATTATTATTATTATTATTATTATTATTATTATTATTATTGACATTTCTAGTGGGACATAACAAAACAACAGACCACCTCAGTGGTGTAGGGGTCAGCATGCTGGTCTCTTACGCAGAGGGCCCGGGTTCAATTCCCGGTTGGGTTGAATTTCCTGGTTGAGGTTTTTCTGGGTTTTTCCTCAACCGTAAGGCAAATGTCAGGAAATTCGGGCCACAACATCCCTGAAAATCACCGGCCTCATTCATCACCGATATCATATTCATAACAAATCAGTTATATATATATATATATATATATATATCGGTCGCCTTCTAGTTCACAACAATAGAACCAGTCTCAACAATAGCACACAGGCCTTCGGATTTCAACCAAAGATTAACTCGCGATATGACCAAAGATGTTAAATCGAGTATAAAAACAGCGAGAAAAAAAACAAAACAATATAGTGTAAGTTACTATCTTATATAATACGAGTGCTGATAGTTTTTCGGTAATTTAATTGAACTTAACGAATGTTTGTAATCATGATAATTATTTCGAAATCGGAGGTCGAGAAATCATTATCTAATGACAGAAAACATGAGTTTAACAAGCGAAATTAAATTACCTGAGGATAACTATTAACACGAATTTTATTGTCTTCGACAAGGTAATCCCAGTGCGAACAACTGTAATTCTGAACAACAAAGCATTCGAGGTTATAATACAGTCTAATGTATACAATCACGAAGCTCAATACGTAGGGAATATGCATTCAGAGATAGTTGCTAACCAGTAGGATTGCTACTATCGCCTCATCACAGACAATGCGAAATAGTACCGGCACAGTCTACTGTTCCTAGTACCCTCACAATTCAAGCTTCGTGACTGTATTTATAAATATGATCCAGAAAAACAGTCGAATCGAAGCAGAGATGATAAGAATGAAAGGCTGCTTGGAATAAAAACAACTGAACATTTGAGGTTATAACAACACTTTATTTTGAACTCTTTTATCATTGTTTATCTATAATTTTCAACATGTTTAATTTCATTGTAAACATTTTTACTTATAATAATTAATTGTGAAATTATTGTAATTAATTATTCTTGCATGTTGAGACTGCGAGTCTCATGTAATTGCTTGATTGCTGATACATCAAAGCAGAGAAGATACAAATAAAACAAATGAACGTAGGGAGGAAGGTTATCACCAGTCTAGTATATACAGTCACGAAGCTTGAGTTGTTGAGGTTGCTAGGAACAATAGACTGTGCAGATACTATTTCGCATTGTCTGTAATGAGCCGATAGTAGCGATCCTAGTGGTCAGCAACTATGCATATTAATTATTACATATTGAGCTTCGTGACTGTATATACTAGATTGTGCTATCACATTTTAATTTTGAGCAGCATACTTTTAACTATCAGTGCAATTCGATTCTCATTTGTGAATCCCACGTCAAAGAGCTCGTTCATTGGATGAGAAACGTTCGCGTGGGATTATCAACAGTAATCTCACTAGAGGTTTTGATTTATCTAGGGAAAATCAAAAGTCGAGTGGGATTTAATTGACTATTACACGATTAGAAGAAAGTATATAAAGATAGAAGAAATAAAGTACTCTAATACAAATACATACTAATTGACTTACTACAATTCTAGTTCACTAATGTTAGCTTTACCACAACGTTTCAACGGAGCCGCCATTTTCAGTTAACTATCTATGCGGAAAACAAATGACGACCGTAAAGCATGTTTTATAGTACCGTAAAGAATTTGCAGTTCGAAATGTTAGCAAACAAAGGAGCAAATGGTAGGGAGGTGATAAAAATAGAAGAAAGTATAAAGATTAGAAGAAATATAGTACTCTAATACAATAAAATAGGTATTAATTGACTTACTAAAATTATGTTTTACTAATGCTAGCTTCACCAAAACGTTTGAACGGAGCTGCCATTTTCAGTGAAGGTTATCTATGCAGGAAACAAATGACGATCGAAAGAAATATTTTATAGTACCGTAAAGAATTTTTAGTTTGAATTGTTGGCAAAAATTATTATTATCATTATTAATATTACTAATATTATTATTATTATTATTATTATTATTATTATTATTATTATTATTATTATTAATTTCAGCTTGTAAACTCTTTCGTAAATTCCTTTTTTTCCCCTCCTTTTTGGTATATCAGAGTACTCTGTTACAATTTTATTATGAATTAGAATGTTAGTATTGCGAAAGTAGATTATTTCAGAGTGCTATTTGCATGTGAAGTGCTGTACACTTTGAAATCCCAGCTTAGTTCAGTGTTCCGTCTTCAAAACAAGTTTGTGTTGAAAGCAAAAGCGCCTTCACGTAGCGAGTGAAATCTTGGCCACGCCAACACTTGCCAAATCGTAATTTTCTGCTATAAATTCGCGATTTTATTTGCTACCGCTCCTCTGAACACGTGCTTGGCTCGGGACACACTCGTCCTTTATAACGCACGCGGGTAACGATGCCAAGGTCGTTGACTACTCCATCGATAGAAACCCAGGGTGGCGAGTCCACTACTGAGAACTACTGTAGGAATAGAAAACTACGTCACTTCTCTTAGTATTCTATTTAGAGATTTTAATTTCCACTGTTTATTTTTAACGACAACGTGAACCGAGTAGGCCTATCACGTGCCCACAATATTTCGGGCCTAACAGCTTGGAGCAGAAAAGACCCGAATCACCAAATAACTTTATAGGATATAGACAATATTTAACTGTTACATGAAAATTTATTTTAGAAAGTAGCATCTGACATTATTATTATTATTATTATTATTATTATTATTATTATTATTATTATTATTATTATATTATTATATTAGTATTATGAAAATTACTTCTCTTGAATTCAACTATATAACTACAAATAATAAATTAATTAACAGAACAACTGTGTTAAAGACCTTGCAGTGTAAACTGATAGTAGGCCTAAGCATATAGATTTCACATATCAAGGGTATTATATCAGAAGAGCGTATGAACAAACGTACTAGTACTAGTGTTATTGAAATATTTTAAACGTTTGAGAATAATTACAATGGATACGAGGAAGAATCAAAGGAAGTAGCCTACCTTGTTATATAGACAAAGATAGAAAAATTATTCTATATTTAAATGGCTCTAATGTAAAGTTGCAGTTTTGTTAATACGCCCTTTTGGCATGATAGCCTCGATTTATGATCAAACAAGAGTATTGCGTCTCACACAGTCAATGACTTATATTACGGGTTCGGATATACCACAAGTCTTACTAACTGACATTTTCCGTAGGAAAAAAAATCCTCCAAATGAAATTTTTCGGTCTGCAGGTGAGATTAAAAAAGTTAATAAATGGACTCACGGAAAAGAGCAACAATATCGCATTATGGTCACGTATATGTTCGAAATACATTTGGAGCAAAATGAAGGGAATGAAATTTACAAGCATGGTTTATAGTGCTGTTAACTTAAGTTGGAAACAACCAGTACAATCGAGGAGAAATGTACCATCTTAGACACAAAACATATAGGTTTGCATGTGAACAACTTTCTTACGTACGATCCCAGAATAAACAATTCCAAAATTGAAGTATGTTCTCGCGACATCAGTAGATGCTAAGAGTTCGTTTTCTGCCCACAAACTTGAGGGACATGAAGGTAGAGGCCCATGTTTTCTTGACCTCGGTGGAGATGGTGTGATCGGCACCACGCTCGGACTGCCTTTTACCCCCGGAAAAGACCCGGTACTCAATTTGTTAGGAGGCTAAGTGAACTTAGGGGCCGTTCTGGAATTTGTTAACGATAAAATATCGTCACCATTCCGGAATCGAACCCCGGACCTTCCAGTCCGTAGCCAATTGCTCTACTGACTGAGCTATACACGGCCGCCGCCTACAAACTTGTGCTAACAGATAACAAAACTTGTAAATTGTCTTTCTAAGATTTGGAAAAGTGAGAATGAAGGTTGTTCAAATGAATAAAATATAAAATATAAACATATATATAATATATTAATGTAAATTTAGGGAATAAAATAATTCTTCGTTTTTCATCATTATCGCGTACCATATCCATTCATTTTTAATACACCCCCTTTAAAGAGAATTAGAGAAATACATATTAAGGAAATTTCCGAAGTACAACATTTTAATAAGACTCTTAATACTGACTTAATAATGGTAGATATAAGATATATAAGAGTATTATAATTAATTTTTAGTAAGATGAGATGAAAGGTCATTTTAGTTATGGTTTTTAGAGCCTAGTTTTATTTTTCAGAGACCATTTATTTCATAATTTTATTGAGCCTATTTTAGCCACCTAAAATCTAATTTTAGAGCCTAAAAATTCGAAGTCTATTATAACCATTCCTCTGAAAACCCGAAGTCCAGCCGGAGAGCAGTGTAGGCCTATACGGGGCCAACGACTTTACTTCGTCATCAGATGGAAGCAGCATCTATGACTTTTTCCACTCACGGCATAGATTGAATCTTGTGTCCAGAGGCAACCATTAGGACGATCAAGACATCTGTACACAGAAAATTTGTCACTTACGTCAAATATACCGAATTGCATACAAAATAAACCTATAATTACGTCAATCTTTTAATTGCTAGTTGTACAAAGTGTACGTGTCAGGTATTCCTGGCCCAGGGCCAAGATCCTACGACGCATACATCATTAAATTTCTTTTAAATCTTTAATTGCAAGTCCAGAAAACAAGGTATAAGGTAGGCCCTACAAGTTCTTGATATCAATTCTTCATAGTTTCTATTTTTGAAATGTAGTTTTACTTCTTTTCTTTAAATGTACCTTTACAAGTCTTTTTACTAAAAACGTAAGCACTCAGGAAAGCAACTTCCAGGTAGTCTATCAAATATTAAAATATTCTGACAGGGAAATTGAACATTCAAAACCAATGATACACGTAGGTTGTAAAATATTTATCAAACTATTTGGACATGACTTGTTTCTATTTATGTCGAAGAGTTATCCGAGAGAATAAAGCATCAGAGACCCGGGTTTCGAGTCCAAGCGAGGTTTGCAATGGACAAAGGTGGTGTTTGAGCACATTTTTCGGGGTTCTCTCATTTTTCCTACCACAATTTTACAATTTCCTTATGGTGAAAAATAACTTTTTCATTAAGTTATTTAACGAAGCTGTATCAACTACTGGTTTCTTTAGCGTTGATGGAATTGATGATAGCAAGATAGTATTTGGTGAGACGAGGCCGAGGATTCGCCATATATGACGTGACATTCGCCTCACGTTTGGAGAAAACCTCGAAAAAACCAAACCAAGTAGTTATCCCAAGCGGGAATCGAACCCACGCTGGAACGCAACTCCGGATCAGCAGGCAAACCCTCTGAAAAGTGGCCGACAATGTTCCAGATAGTTTGATTTACATAAAATTCTAATGGATTTCTTTTGCAAAATCAAGACACTACCAATTTTGGTTCCATTTCCCCAGAAAATTAAATTAGGACAAAGAAAAGTAGGCACATCTTAAATAATTTTGAGAAACGCAAGTCGTTAATTTCTTTAACAAGTATAAAACTCTTTGTGCATATGTATTCGATGTGGTTATCCCATGTTAAACTGGAGTCTATAAAAAGTTCTAGAAATTTTGTATAGTTGAGTCTATTGTCCTTATTTATTAGATAATTTACGCTAAAAGTTATGTTGATAGTTTTTTCTTGATTAAGCAAGAAACCATTAAGTTTAAACCATAAAGCCATCTGTGATAAAATATCGTTTTCAAGAGCATGTATGCCTAATTGATTTATAGCATAGCCACGAACCTAAGTCTGAGAATAGATTGTCTATACACGAGGTACCACAATTTTGAAGATTTAATTCGTTTCTCATATTCTATTTTACTTGACATTTCGTACGTTTATCAAGGATCTGAACGTATAAGTAAATGATTGAATGAGAATGAATGAATAAATGGGAATGAATAAATAAATAAATAAATAAATAATAAATAAATAAATGAATAATGAATAAATAAATAAATAAATAATGAACAAATAAATAAATAAATAAATAAATAAATAAATAAATAAATGAATAAATAAATAAATAAATAAATAAAATACCACAGTTACGCACTTTCGAAAACACTGTGCTCTGGTAAGTGGTTAGGATACCGTCAATCATAAAACAGCCTTATATTTTCAAATGTCTTGTGTTGATTTTATTATTCCATAAGCATTGAAATTTGGTACGTGTGTCGGATTAAATCAATGTAGGCCCTACCGGTAGTACGAATCTCAAAAGTCCCTGAAGTACTAAGCGTCAAATTCATTACATTCTCTGTTGAGTGATGAACTTGGAACTTTCTTTGAAAAGACAAAAGCTCCTCATTTTAAATTAGTGAGGTAATAAGACGAGTTAGAGTAAAATGGTTCCATTTCCACTCATCTCTTAGAGGTCAACACAGAGACAAGAGCCTAAAAAACCGGCCTAGAAAGTCGTAAATGGGTAATTACTTCTTACGAGCAAAGCGAAGGAAATGAACGGAAGGTACGAGAATATAATTGGGACTCTGTCCTTTTTTGCCAGTTTATCTTAATGAAATGACCTTTATATAATGATCACTTCCTTTGTCGGAGACATTCTGTGAGAACGTTAACTGTTTCACCAAGGAAGCGATTTCAACATTTTGAAGAAAGTAGTTACCGGTATTACAGGTATAGCTCATATCCTCTAAATCATTTTTTTATTGATCCAATTCTAAGGAAAAGGTCCTGTCATAGCTCTTCACTCAAATGGACTGCAGTTCGATCCAGAACACACATTACAAACTTCCACATACGTGACTGATGTATTACCTGACAAGCCATTATTTTGTTTCTACCTGTTGTTGTTTAGTCAACTGTCCGAAAACAGGTCTGAACCACACAAGTAATATTTTTTGTTAAACTTGGGAAATTTTATGTTTATACTTTCTCTTTTTGGAATTAAAAAGTATATCCAAGGTTATTTAAAGGTGTTTATTTGCTCAATTATTTTATTATTTGTAAAATTTTTCTCCTACTTGAGTCCCCTCGCAGAGTCATTCATTTTGACATGGTAGAACCATAGCTCTATGTTATTGTTTGTCACATCTCTATTGATCTTTGTAATGTATCCTCGACTCTGCTACTATATCTGCAAACAAAATAGTACGAATTTCTTTGTTTTTTGAAATGTTTAAATCTTTTAGGTTGATTCTTTCCATTTCAATATACAGTAATATTATTTATATATGCATAAGTTACGTAAAGTAGGAGAAGAAGGTATCTTTGTCAAACACCTCTGTTAATGTTCACAAAATTTGTCAAATTTAGTAGGCCTACCTATTTTACGTTTTATTCTATTATTATCATACATTTTCAATACTGCTGTAATTAACGGATTAGGCATGTAATGTTCTTTTAAAATATGGAACAAGAGAAGTATCTTCTTTTCATTAAAAGATTTGTCATAATATATGAAGAGAAAATGGATTTATAGAATAAATTTCCTTTTCTTTTCTAATAATAACTTAAGTGTAAAGGCTGTATGTACAAGATGGATCCTTACGAAATCAGCATTGGACTTAATCTAAAAACGTCCTAGAATTTGTTTTTAATTCATTATTCAATATACTTGCATAAATCTTATAACAGAGTTCAAGGCTCTTATTGTGATGTAATGGGGCAGGTTTAATAATCCTAAGCCTAGATAGGTTTATGATTATTAAGGAGAAATTAAGCTGAATGCAACAATTTTATTTCTATGCTACTGGAGTACACAACATTCAAACGCATTTCTAAGATGATACCTTCATATAATTAGATCACTCTCTTCGATAGTGGTGACTTGGCATGAGATAGAATTCTGCACGTTCAAGACAATAAATCAACAAAATCCCCAGACAACCTGTCTGCACTCAAAATACGCACAACAAACTAAAACCTGATTATAAGGATGACTTGACGAAATTTTCAATCTACTGTTATAAAATTTAAATGTCCTTGTGCTGGGCCGAAGTTCCAGCCTTAAAATAAAGAAATAAAATCAGTTGATAAACTTGTTGTAACAGCCATTTCGTATGACCTAGAAACTGGTCAGCTACACCTGACCAAAAAAAAAAAAAAAAAAGACAAGACGAAACGCATTCATCAAATAGTATCCTTGAATTGAACGAAGAATATGGACAACTTTCAAGGTAAAAGATGCAGATACATAACAACGTTTTGAAACTAGAGATTAGTGAATGGAAGAAGTTAAGAAGATTGTGCATATTTTATTGAGACTGAGAAGAGACATGAAATAAAACTAAAAGGAAACCTTCACATGTTTACTTATCTTACGCTATATCATCTTGGATCCACGAATTAAACGTACTTAATTTATGAACTACGAGTATTTTAACATGTATAGATGAAGAGGCGAGACCTGGCATGTGAGCTGCGAAGAGAGGAAAAATTAAATTGTCAGAAAGAGAGTTCGTTTCATGATGGTTAATATTATACGAATCTACCGACACATAAGTTTTTCTCTGCCTAAAACCTACATTTCCTCTCCATACCCATTGGTGATACAGCCACGGCACATAATGTCACAGGACAGGTGTTGCTTTCTCTACTGTGTATTATAATATAATACACTGTAAGTAAATACAATATTAAAACAATATAAAATGTAGTTTGTTTTATTGTTTGTATGCTTATTTTGTAAATACAGTGCGTCTAGACATAGAGTGGACAGTATCTGGCAGTAGGTAAGGCAACTGCGACAACTCTAGCCCAGTCCAAGACCATCACCGCGGTCCACTCTATCTCTAGACGCACTGTACAATTTACAGTAAAATCTGTCTACCTTCAACCCTTCACAACATACGCAAATTCTCGAACAAGATGAAAATGTAGTGCAATCTTTATCTTATTCCTTTTCCTCATCCTTTGGAGTGTCTAATGTTTGTCCATTTTCTGTTGCTCTATAGAAACGTTGCAAAAATGCATAGAATTGCAACTTTTGCGGAATACCTTTGTCATCTATAATATAAACATAGATGTTAATCCTGACAAACACCAACGAACGTGACGTATTCTTCAGAAGGGAAGGCAAAGACCTCTGTGCCACCAGGACAAAGAAGAGGCTGAAGATAACGGGATATAAACCCGGATTACACATCCGTTTATTGCCTGTGAAAATATTTGAGTCTTGCAGTATCCTTTGTACTGAGTGTTTTAAAAATCGGACTGTAAACATGGCTTAATTGCATGTTTTGCTTTAGGCTTGAAAGCAATGACGAAGCTCAGCTATCTACTCGTTATCAAAATGCAGTGATTGTGTAACATGGGAGCCGGAAGGTTAAACTGCACTCAGACAATTCTGCGATGAAAGAAAGATAATTAAAGGAGGAAGAAAGATCTAAGGATGAAAACTGTTCATTAGTGTCCGCCACTGGGGCTTACAAGCAAACATTCTCATGGGGGCAGAGAAAAAAGTTAATTTTTTTCTTCCACCATGTTAATAACGTCAAAACAAATGATAGTACAAATTTTGGCCACTCCAGCGCAATTAAGAGGGTCATCCAGAAAATAAGTTTCCCTGGGACCGTTTACAGAAAGAAAACACAATTTCGTCCGAAAAATTTATTGGAACAGATACAAATGTTGAGCTATTTTTCAACATATTCCCCACTGGAACTGAGACATTTGTCATACCGTGGGATCGACAGAGAGGTGTAGACGGCTGTCACACACTGGTTCCGATCCCAGGCAGAAGGCTTCTACGACACAGGGATACAAAAGTTAATCCCACGGCATGACAAATTTCTCAATTCCGGTGGGGAATGTGTTGAAAAATAGCTCAACAATTGCACTTCATAGGTTTTTCATCTTACGGAAAAACATTAACTGACAGAAGGTGTAATGTAATCTTTTTGCTGAAAATAAGAAGTTACTTCTGTTATATTGTAACCTGTGTCAGTGTTGAGTTCAGCCGAAGTAAGATATTATATATTATTTGGTGTAGAATATTGAGTTACTGTACCTAGTTTTTGCATTCCAGTAAGAATTTCATAATAGCGAAAAACTATTTATGCACATTTATTGTATTTTATTTGGTAGGATATTTAATATAGGTCTAGACAGAATTATCAATCTCTAGAGGCTTATTTTGTAAGTATTCATAAATATACCTACTCAAAATGATTTAGCAACGAATATATTTCGGCGTTGAAATATCTATTTCATGTTTTCATATTTTGCCAAAATAAATAATATATTTTTGTAGAAATTTCTGAATATTGTGACGGCCTCTGATCATAAAATTAGAAGTCGTTTCTTATTCATGGATATATTATCATCATAATGGCACAAGAAAATATTTCAGTGGAAATAAAGTAATCGAGTTGGTATGCTGAAAGACTTCCGTATAGTGTCGGAACTAAGAATTCAGTGACAAGCATATTGTAGTGACCATAGTGATAGTCTGGATGTGGTAATGGAAGTGATGGTGAAGGTAATTGTATACAGAGTTGTTTCCGATCTCTGATAACGAATTTGAATGACATGATGTGTCTCAGGAGTCACACGACAGCTGAACTGTGGCGCGAGGTGACAGAACAGTAGTTAGTGATCTCATAGAGTGCACGGCGACTCACAGGAGAAATTCTCAAGAAACTCGAGTCTTTTTGGGAGGAGTACATAACCCTTTCCGATGCCAAGTACAGTTAAGTGAAAATAAAAGAAGCCTGCAATAAACGAGGTTATGTTATTTCCAAAAAAGACATTTTCTGTGTACTTAAGATTGGTAAAGCTCGAATGGAATTAATTTGTATCATCTCGTGGGGTACGCCAACTTGTGACGGGGGGTGGATTTACTTCCTTTTTCCACTCTGGAATTAATCTCATTCGAGCTTTGCCAGTCTTATTAGGTACACACAAGATGCCTTTCTTGGAAATAACGAAACCTATGATTTTCACTTAACTGTATTTGGCATCGCAAAGGGTTGTTATGTACCCCTCCCAAAAAGGCTCGATTTTCTTGGGCATTGCGACTGTGATACGCCGCGCACTCTGATTATGAAACCACTCGCTACTGACCTAGATCATATATACCCAGATTGCTCTGCGTTGTAGGCTTTGACGGTAACAACTTTTGTCAGGTTTACTATGCTGCCATCTAGTTGTTACATCAGGAGTCTCGTCATAACTCCCATTTGAATTGCATTAGCGATTGTACTGTCATCTCGTGTTCGTTTACGGCGGACGGGTGGCGATCCTGGCGGTTGTTCTATTCAAAGTGCAACCGATTTTAACATAGGAACGAGCAATCTATATGTGATCTGGGCTACTGGTCTGTCACCTCTCGCCGCAGTTCAGCTGTCGGTGTGATTTCTGACGCACATGACGTCATTCAAATTCGTTATCAGAGATCGGAAACAACCCTTTAGTCAAGGGTGGGCATAATGCAATATTGATAACGGTTACGGGGCTTATACTTATAATGATATTATAAATTGTGATGGTTTCACAAACATTGCCGGTAATCTAATGGAAACATGTGGGTCCCTGAATACTGGAACATCTCTTGCAAATGAACCATACTGCCGCTGTGCAAACCTGCAATGCTAATCAAGTGAGCAGTCATTATGAATGTTTACACGGAGTTATGACGCGATCACGACGAAGCGTATACTTTTCACTTAGAAGTGGTACGAGAGCGGCAGCAGCTACAGAGCCCTTGTTATGTAAGTGAAAGACAGGCTATTGTAATGATAACTCATTTATATACTGTCAATGAAGAAGTCAATTTCCTGCTGAATGGACGGGGGATTCGAGTACACTCTACTGCAATTCGTATGCAAACACGTGTTAGGGCTCAGTGCTAACCTTGGGGACTCTTGCCAATAACAGTCAGGGCTTCACCAAGTAGTGCCACGTTTATTTGGCACGCTTCAAACTACACTGAGCAGTCTATTTAGCGAGTGTTCACGATTTAACTTCATGTCTTATAAACTATTATTTATTTTATTTATTTATTTAATTAATTTATTTAACCTGATAGAGATAAGGCCGTCAGACCTTCTCTTCCCCTCTACCAGGGGATTACAACTATAATATTAAAAATACATTTACAATTAATATCACATTAATTACAAATACAATGAAAATCAAAGTACTAAAACATTAACTGATTAATAAAGGGTAAACAGTTCATTGTAGAAGTTAAGAAGGAATACTTTTTTTTATTAATTAAGTAAAAATTAAACCTACTCTACACAGTAAGAAAATGCTTAATAAGTTTGTTTTTGAGTCCTGCTAAATTCTGACAGTCTCTGATGTAACTGGATACGGTATTCTACAAGCGCGACAGCGAGCTTGTGTATGGTGATGAATACGATGATATCTTATGTGTTGTATGGCTAGTATGTGGCTATTTCGCGTGCGTGTGAAGACATTATGACATGATGACAGGTAACCGAAACGGGAGGGAAGGGAGAGGTGTGAAGGATTTGGAAAAGGAGAACAAGGGAATGAAAATTTCTACGTTCGTTAAGTCGTAGCCAGTTTAGAGTTTGGAAGGATGGGGTAATGTGGTCAGCGCGTCGGACATCGCAGACGAAGCGAACACAAGAATTATGAACACGTTCTAATCTTCGCGACCGATTGACATTGAGGTCAGTCAATAGAAAATCACAATAATCATAGTGGGGCATTACTAGTGTTTCCACTAGTATCTTTTTTAGTGATAGTGGGAGAAATTTTCGAATGCTGTTTAAGGAATGTAGTATGGAAAGCACTTTTTTGATCATATTTTTTATTAGTCCTACACAATTATGTTATTTTTTTTAGATAGGTAGCCATTCCTAAAATTAAATATTTTAACTCTTAGGGATGAAAATGAATTAGCCAGCAGATAGGCCTACAAATGAAAGTAACATTGCAATCTAGAAAAATAGCATTGTAGGCCTATAATTTTTTAAGAAGGCCTTGGAAGGCCAGAAAAATGGAATAACCAATAAGTGTCGGAACAGCTCTTTGATTAGGTTATCTATCGACGTTGTATTAACTTCTAGGTTATTTAAAGTTGACGCTATTGGTGAGAGCTAGATGATATTTGGAGAGATGAGGTCGAGAATTCGCCGTGGGATTACCTAATGTTTGCCTTACAATTTAGAATAACATCGAAAAAATCACAATCTTATAGTTTATCTAACTGGGAATCGAACTCACTCCCAGGTGCTATTCCGGATCTGAAGCTTTGAGTTGTACACACTGCACGGTATATCTTGAGCGATAGCGACCGTTAAACTGGAATTTGTGGTACCTATTGATCATGTGTTACACTGATTTCTACACTGTAGCTACAACACACAAGTCGTGTCAGAGGTGATCGATTTTTGTAGTTTGTAGTAGGCTATACGAACGAGCATACGCTCTTTCTTTAATCCTAATGTCCACTGAAATCACCTAGCACTTTAGATACCGTTTACCATGATATGTGTAATAAATTATTATTTTGTTCAGAAGAGGGAGAAAATCTGAAGGTTAGAACATCGATTTTTCCATTCTGGAAAGTGTGTTGAGATTTCTGAAATGTATTTTTCCATTCTCCTCTATTCCCAGCAGAGAACTTTTTCGCGAGTATTAAAAAGCACAGAACATTTTAAACAAATATTGAGTAACTTACACTTACAGACTATACTACGAACATTATCCTTTTGTTTATTTCAGACATTAGTGGTCGGAACGTTAAATGAACTACCATGGATACAGAGCTCTAGTTCTTTAAACCCTGCAACCTTGGACTTAAAATGTCGATACAATTTACAAGCGTCTTATTCTTTAGATAAACTTTATGCATGAAAAATTCCTTGAATTGATTTGTTTTTGTTATGAGAATGTCGCACGATTTGCCGAGGCCAATGTATCAACTATTAATTGATAATAAGTTTATGACCCTTGAATTTGTTTAATACTGAGACAATGATTTGTCATTTATTAATCTATAGATGAAGTGACTGCAAACGGATGCCAGGAAAGATTATCGTCAAACTAGAAGAGACATTGGGGGTTATATTCAAGTAGGGAAGAAACTGTAGCGTAATAAAAAGAAAAATCCAAAGGCAGCCAAAGTTATCTGCTAACAGCATCTCACAATGAAGGAAGGATCTTGGGCCTATTCTGTAATTCAAATAATATGTATGCTGAACGAAATTTTCCCCCTGACACTCATTCTATCTTTGCCACAATGACATCACAGATCACCGCCTGTAAGTACATTCTACAGCTTAAACTGACATTAAATGAAGACCTTACTTTCAAATTCATCTGCCACAATTAAGTTAATTGCAAATTACCTACATATCCGTGTATGTTCATATATACTTCTACGCCTTTGTATCACGCCGTTATAAACTAGCAATTTTTTTTTTCTCGAAATTAATTCTTGCATTACATAGCATTTTGTTTGCCGTATTTATGTAACGAAGATACAACACAATTGCTTATTTTTATTTGACTTATTTTTGAAGACAAGATGAAATTGTATTATTAAAGGGAAGGAAACGCTAGAAATGTTTGAAAACTCTAAAATTTACGTGTATGATTATTTTTTCTTTTCGTCTTCTTCTTCTTCTTCTTCTTCTTCTTCTTCTTCTTCTCCTCCTCCTCCTCCTCCTCCCTTATCTATTCTTTATACCGGTTTTTATCATCTTCTTCCTTTCTCCGTCCACATCAAGAATTAGCACACAACACTACCTTCTTCGATTTTACAACTTCATCAATACATGCATGCGATGGATTTTCCACGTAGTGATGTATAAATACTAATATAATTCAAGTGATTTTACTGTAGCTCGTATGTATCCCGGAAACTTGTTTATGGTTGAGATAACGTGGCAAATTAGTCTTAACATTTCAGTAACAAAGAAATTACATCACTGCTCTAAAACCCACAAATCCACAATATGTGATATTTAGAACGAAGTCCACATCCGATTATTTCTATGAAATGTGACTAAATATAAGTATTTTAGTGAAGGAATACTGAGTCAGTATGCAGAAGCGTTCATTAGTATTACCGACAGAAATTTATTCTACTTTTCGCGGACTTCAGGAGACAACATGGCAGAGTACAGAACTAAACTTCTGAGATTAATTAATTCTTTATTAATTTTAAATTATTCACACAGTTTTATTTTGTAACACCGATAAGCATAACACACTAAAAATAGTAAACGTACTGCACTTTGTATACTATACACGGCTTTCTTTATTATCCATGAATATTTTCACTGTCACAATCGATAAGACATAATCTGCATACCGTATTAACAGTAAAAAATACAATTTTATTATTTAATGTAGCTACGAAACTTAAAAATTAATTTCATTAAAACATTTAATTAGGTACACAATTGAAATTCAAATGAAATGAAATTGGTGAGGCCTATTGCATGTGGGCATATCTTATATGAAAATAAGTGCAAATTTGGTGGCGGTTACCCATAGTCATCCAGTCAGAAAATACAAGTAAAAATGTGGAATATTTGAACTGTCTTTTGTCACAAGGAGCACCAAACTCATTTCCAATCTATTAATGTGTTACTCCCTGCCCCGTTTCTCTTAAAAATAAATTCTATACCGAAAACAAACAAGCTAAATGCTATTAGATTACAAAACTAGTAGGTTTTATAATGCCTTCTGTATATAGTTATGTCTTTTGTTTTCGGGCCGATGTCCTCGTTGAAGTGGATATCGACTTCGATCGGGTATATTAATGAACGCTTCTGTACTAATATTATTTTGATAAAGAAAGCGTACTGAAAAGTGAAACATTATCTTTGAAACAAATTCTATTTTCGGCAGTAATTAGAAAATTATATTCACGCGAGAAGGATGTACCAATGTCTCCGAATACAAAATCCGGAGAACCTAGTTCAATTTATGGAGTTCAGTGAAGATATAACAATTATTTTTCGAAAGTAGGTGTATCCCTCTTGCCTTTCATTTGCACCACGTCATCTTGTTAAGCGGTATTTTTTCTCTTTTTTATCTATCTGATCTGAGAATCGCCTTGCTTATAAAATGCCTAACACAAATTAAGTATGTGAGCATATAGGCCTAGCCTATCCCCAGGCGCAGATGTATTAATGACTTCTTCTTCAGCAGCAGCAATAATAATAATAATAATAATAATAATAATAATAATAATAATAATAATAATAATAACAATGGTAATAATTAGAGACGAGAATTCCATGCACTTTAAAATCCCAAAATATGCATGCATTCATGCACTATCAAACTATGAAACATGCACGATCAAGCGAAAAATACATTAAAATATGCAATTCTATTTTTGTTCCAAATTTCTTATTTCACTTTTCTTCTTTTTTTGCACAGTTAACTAACAGCATGTCTAAATTGGTTTCTGTAAGGTTCCTGCGCTTGTCAGTCAATATGCTTTTGTAGACTGAGAATAACCTCTCTACATTGCAAGAAGTTATGGGTGCAGACTTGAATGAACTTTTTTCTGTTATTTAGTTTTTTTCTTTTCTTTTTTCAATCCTAATTCCTGAAGCTAAACGGAGGGTCATAAAAATCGAGAAACTGAGGTGTCCACTCAAAACCATTAAAACATGCATTTAAACTGAATATAATGTATACTATATGCATGATTACACTAAAAAATTGCTTAAATATGCATTATGCATGTTTTTATCCCCAAAAAGACCAATACGCACGGAAAAAGTACTAATATTTGGAACCAGAAAGTAATGAAATTGATAAGTACCAAGTTTGAGCTATGCCCTATGTTCCTATAAAAACATGCATTTACATGGAATTCTCGTCTCTAGTAATAATATTACTGAGATAATTTCTGTGGTTTAGAAAGACCGTAAAATATTTAAAATTGTAATTTTAATCTTTTCAATTAAAATCAGAATGCACTAAGTGAAGAACGAAGGAAGAACATTATCTTTAATTTCAGGTCTAATGAGGTTGATAGTGCTAGGACTGCCATAGTGATTCTTCGTTGAACTGCTGACTTATCCTTGTTTGTCCGTGAATTTAGTTCAATGTCGCAAGGCAAATGGGAGGGATTATAAAGTTTATTTATGTAGCTTAACGTCAAGTGAAAGTTACAGCAGTTACACAGGCCTTAGTCTTAAGCTGAAGGTCTCTGCTGCACCTCTCTAAGGGCAATAATCTCTTCTGTTTTTTGTTACTCATGGAAAGTTCCCTCTTTGCATAGTAACTACGCTGAAATGATTTAAGCTGCCATAGGGAATATACAAAACGTACTGGTTAGATTATTATAAGCTGATTTAACACAACATAGGTGTCTCAAATTAGGTTCGGAAATGTAAAGTGTATTGTTATTCACAAAACTCTTAAAAACACACCAAGATGTCAAAAAGACATAAACTTGTTACGTTCTTTTTCATTTCAGAAACAGTGATTCAAGATACAAAAATTCAAGCACCGGCAACATAAAATGAGGAAAAAGAACTATCAGAATCAAGCGTGCTTTATTAAGGGTCAAAATATTGCAGCCTACCCTCTCCACAGCATTCACTAACCCACAACGAATTTGTAAACTCTTGAACAATAGTAAGTAGGTACATATTTTTTTTAAGTCTCTATAATGCAGTTCATCATTAGACACTGGAAATTTGGAGCTTATTTCGACAATTCCAGATCAATGACCTAAATGGAAGCAAATTTGTGTGATAGTGAGCGAACAGTGGATCTCACATAATTTTCTTGTCTGTATTTGAAACAAAAGGATTTACTGGCAACCTAATCGGCAGTGTATGCAATGGAGGGGAAAATAAACTGGCCGCCCTACCCCATTATCTTCTGGCTAGTTGCCTTATAAGTGGTGCCTTGTTGGTATCACTTGTGAGGTTCAGACCTGTCTTCGGGCGGCTGACTAAATAATAACATTATGTGGAACTACATAAAGACATAAGAGATAACAAAATGGCTGATAGGAAAGGTAGATTTGAGGCTAAACCAGGACAGAGTTTCTACAAAGGTGGTTGAACTATTATGACGCAAGATATATCAACATGGAAGTTCTTCAGTTTGCGTATTGGGGCCGAAGTGTTGTTAGCTGTGTTCCAATGGGAATAATAAAAAAAAAAGATAGGTTATAAATGTTTCCCATCGGACAATTTTAAAAAGATATCATTAATATCCATTGCATACAGAATTTGCCAGTTTCATAACATCGAAATAATAATAACAATAATAATAATAATAATAATAATAATAATAATAATAATAATAATAATAATAATGAAGTGTTGTTAGCTGTGTTCCAATGGGAATGATAAATAAAGACAGGTTATAAATGTTTCCCATCGGACAATTTTAAAAAGATATCATTAATATCCATTGCATACAGAATTTGCCAGTTTCATAATATCGAAATAATAATAATAATAATAATAATAATAATAATAATAATAATAATAATAATACTAATACTAATACTAATACTAATAATAATAATAATAATAATAATAATAATAATAATAATAATAATAATAATAATCAGAGACCAGAACTTTGGCAGAATGCCTTTTTAAATGTGTTAAATCCATCTTCATTTTGAAAGTAAATCTGTACGAAATATACCTTTGTGATTGAAACGTCACAGTTTTATGTTGCCCTTTTCTGCCTTTTAAAATATAAATGCCTAATTTACAAAATAAACGCTTTTTTGCCTTTATTTGATTATTTATCATTATTTATTAATTTATTATTAAAATTGCCTACAGGTATATTTTAATTTATTTCTATAACCGCTACAATGAAAGTGACTTCACCGAATGTATATTATTGTCTTTCAGTCAGTTCATATTATCTTTGTAGCTAGCTAAATATTTCATATCGCAAACATATCAGTACAACCACACACAAAAATGCACTTTTCAAGGCTACTAGGAAGATGATTTCTTTGCTTCCAACATTAATTGCAACATCGAGTCGAAAATCTCAATTTGCATTCGACTTATGTAAAGTTTCTCTTGCTGCCGAAATCCCTTTGTGGAAAATGCAAGGTTGTGGGTCTAGTGCAAGGTTTTTGTAATTGCCTTTTATTGCGTATTTTAGCTATTTATAATGCCTTTTTGCCTGCCTATTTTAGCTATTTATGATGCCTTTTTGCCTGCCTATTTTAATGATTCATAATGCCTAAACTTCCGATCTCTGATAATAATAATAATAATAATAATAATAATAATAATAATAATCATCATCATCATCATCTATTGATGTAATAGATATTTGTAATACCGATAGGGCTATGTAACATGATATGTAGTTCTCATTTTTGCTACCACTGGCAATACTATTAATTTATGTCAACAGACTCTCCATCGTATATATTGAGTTGGAGGTCTTCTAATATAGCGTACTTTTCAGTTGTTTCTACTGCATGAAAAGAAAGATGGAGATATAAAATCCCTTTTTGCAAGAAAATGTTAGAAATGCGTGCATTACACTGTAAAATCATAGCATTGCGTTTCTTAGAGGATATCTAGGCAACAGACGTCGAGAAGATCAATTAGAACTTCGAAAATTGCAAGTGTGTATCTATAGTACATAGGAACAGATATCCACTTGAAGAGAGACATGTCTCGGTGTGCGTAACGGTGCAAGGCTATTGAATTCAGATGTCCACTTTCTCGAGTGACCTCCCAAGTACAAATATCGCTCCTCGGAAGTACAGCCAAATAAAGACTGGCAGCCTTCAAGCTATGAATATTTTATCGACATTACCAGTCTCTATTTTCCCTAGCTTGCTCAGGTATTTGTATTACTTATTTTGTTCTCTACTATTAATAGCCATTGTGAGGATAGAATACAACTTTTAAGAAATAATGACGTATTGCAGAATAATTTAAAATGAAGTTAATATTAGGAACAAAACGGGGTAGTTAATTATGAATTCCATCGAAGATAAAATCTGGGCATTCTAGAACATCGGTATTTATTCTTCCGCATGCTTACTTAAAATGTGGAAGGAAACAAAAGCAATAACTACGAAACACTTCCATTGGCTACCGGAGAAGTAATACCATTAAAGAAAGCGTAGTGTAGTCCCATGATAACTTTTTTTTAGTAGGCCTAATTTAATGCTTGTGACTAATGGTTGAACTCTCACTTTAAGGCGATATGCTACTGAAATTTCTAATATCCACAATTTTTTTTTAGCTAGAGTGTTGAAATTTTTACTGAATATGTATAAGAAAACCATAATCACACATTATAAATTTCAATCTTTTCTCGTAAAAACTTTTTACAAAATTAAGCTTTTGTTTTTTTTTTTTTATTTTAATTTTCTTAGTGAAAATCCTATTTCCAAAAAGAAATTATTTGATTAAAAATTTAAGTTTTTCTTGAAGGTAACACTGCATATTGTTCAGTGGAGCATTAGTAATTCCGTACACTAATTTGTTCATTTGTAAAAAAAAAAAAAAGGTATAATTTCTTCTATGTTCAAACATTAATGAAAAGATAACACTGCTTTACGTATAATTCTCTAGCAATAAAACTATGCTGAATACAGCCAATCAAGTGCTCCATTTCATAACAGATATATTACTGAATAAGTTTCATCACTAGGGCTCGGAAGTTGATGAAATATCATCTTTTTTTCTGAGACATCACAGACAATGCAGGTTGCAATACAAACGCGTTTCATTTCAACACGAACAAATATAGCCTACTTTTATTTTGCATTTTTCGGCATTTAATTGTCTATTGGTCATTTTTAGGAAATGTTTTACTTCTTGTTGCATTTTTGCCCTTTTCTCCTTATATTCTAGAATCTATTGCAGATTGCTTACGCAATTCGATTGCGCCTTTCAGGAATTTTCTTTATGGTTGGATCAGCCTTGACTCCTGATCACGTGTGCTACGTGCTTCCCCCCATTCAATGCAACAGAACAAATACTGCAGCCGCAGTGCTCGCAGTCAGAATATTGTATCTCACAAGTGAAGACGTAAAAATGCCGAAAGGAAAACAAAGCAGACAAAGTTCTTTTGCGACAGTTAGTCACTGACTTTGGTGACAATGTGCATCCATAGATGAAAATATACTATTTTTTATATTTTATCGTTATAATCATGCCTTTTTTTTTTAATTTACTGTCATATTTTGAGAAATTTAAGATCATTTTATAGGTCATTTTTATGTGATTTTTAGGTCATCAACTTCCAAGTCCTATTCACCACTCTAGCTTTAACCACTGAGAAATAAAATAAATACTTGCCGTTGAAAACGAAGAAAATCTCTTTTTTTAAATAATTAAATTTTAAGATTTGGTTACAGTGAACTCGTACATTAACACAACATCTGCCAATTATATGAAAGTATACTTGTAATTAAGATATTGAAATAAAATTTTCATGAAATCGTACATTTTTTAGAGTAAAAATAAAAAATAAAATAAAATTTGTCAAAATTCGACTATTTCCAGAAACGCATAGCCTTAATATCTTCAAACAGTAGATGTCCTCCTGTTAATAATCTGTTCATAGCTTCCGATTTGATTTTAGTTGCCACAAAACACATTTTTATTATTTGAAGTTTCTACGGTATTTTGAAATTTATTAGGCTACATGAACTTTAATAGCCAAATAAGGAGCACTTTAAGGAAAATAGATAAGATTAGCAAACAATTTAATGTGAAAATGTAATGGCAACTCGCTATCATTACCTCGCAATGAGTAAGTGTCGGTATATTAGGCCTAACTGAAACTTCAGTTTCGTAAACTAAAAAAATATGAGGCAGGTGAAAATTGGTGTGATGAAACTTATGGCTTCGTATAAGAAACATCACCAAGGAAAGCAAAGCCTTAACAATGTAATGAGAAAGAGAATTGTACTTAACATGTTTTACAAGTTCGCTGATGAAGTCAGGATTGATGATATTACGGGAATTACAAGTGAATTTATTGGTACAGTATTTCGGTTCCAACAATTTTTAAGGCTCGAAAAGATTTCTAAGAAACAGGAAAACTGACTATTTCAGACAAATATTTCAGACAAGTATTTCGGTTCCAGCAATTTTAAGGCTCGAAAAGATTTCTAAGAAACAGGAAAACTGACTACTTCAGACAAATAGAAAGAGTCACTTTGCGGAGGAATATATTGGCTTTTAAGCGTTTTTGTTTATCTCCACTTTTTAGTAAAAGCGACAGAAAAATAGTAGTTTAACAAGTATTGAATTGAAATAACCGACGTGCAAGCGGACGTTATCATTAGGTACTGCGGAAATATCTTATTAGGGAATTGTAAGAAACTTGGTTAAAAAGTACATCTATTGCATTTCTGTTTATCGAGTTAATTCGGCTATTGGGAAATGAGTAAAATCATTAAGAAATGAATAGGCCTACATAATCATTATGTATTATTTTACGCATTTCGGAGGACTTAAACATAACTCGAAAACTTTGGGTCAAAGACCACCATCCTAAAATGAAGTGATCGAAGTGACACATTTTTGATTAGATGGAATACATTGTATGAAATCCGATCATAAAGACCGCCGAGCCGGTAGATGACATTGTCCAGTTACAACTCATTATTAATCGACACCGACAACGATTAAACAAGGATCGATTCTGACAACATGAAATTTAAAGGACATGACTGTTTTCATTTAAGATACTAATACAGAAACACTTTTATAATAAAATAAACGCTAGATTTATCATTGTAGGCCTACGCTTAGGCATAGGTAGTTCCGGGGACAGAACAACTAGAGGCTTCAGTGACATCACTATAGAAGAACTCACATACAGCAGAATAATGAAGGATTCAGAGCCATAGTGAGCCAGGCGCCATTTACTAAAAACGGAGAAAGCAAGGGTTAAAGTTAAGTGAATACCATCGTTTAATGAAGATTGGCATATCATTTAGTTTTAATGTGTATATTTTATATTACTTGCTATATGTTTTCATTGAATTATGGTAATAACTTCATTTTAACCCTTGTTTTCTACGGTTTTAGTAAATGGCGCTTAGCCCACTAACTTATGGTTCTGACCCTTTTGTTCGTTGCACTACAAACTGAAAACACTGACCACTTACTTTCATGATCTAGCTGCGCTCTCACAATAGGGATATCTTATGCGAAGTTTTACCGTCAGATGGCAGGAGCGTTCCATGCGGCGCAACATGTTGTAAGGCTATGTTTTGTCATAGGCCTATGCCTCAGTTGATTACGTTTTCCCGCTTGTTGGTTTTCTGTGCGTGTCAAAATTATATTTACAATTATTTTGTATAACCTAGTATAATTTAATATAATTCAATATTTTCTTACCTCATCATTTAATTTAATTTACAATAAATAATAACGTAAACCTGTATAATATTCAGCGATTCCTCGAGATGGGTGGGGAAATCTGCAGTATGCAGAATATAAATACGAGTAAATTGAATGTTCATGAACCTAAACGAGAACTTTGAGAACAATATGCACGAATAAAAAAAAATAGGAAATATGTCGAAAGTGTTATTGCCCTCTTTAATAATTAGTATTTAAGAACCGTACGCTAAAAACAGGATATGCAGCCACCAATGTTTTTTTTTATAGGGAAGAGACTATCGAGATTGAATTCCTTGTATTTTTTTCTGTAGATCCAGAAAGATCGAATGCAATTTTTAATAGGATGATACAATATGATCGCAGTAGTATCACGGTTAGTCGTGTGTTTTGTAGGTTAAGGACATGCAGTTTTGAATACTATGTAGGATGAGTTTGAAAATTTGAAGTTAAAACATGGTTTTAATAATTAGGGTACAGTACATTAAAAACATTATTCACGAAATGGGTTCCACTACGGATCTTCCTGGATAATAAACATCCCAGTTTATCGAGAGTTTACTGCAGGCGTAAACTTCGGAGACTCCTACAACTACTGCATATAATCTAAGCTAACATAGCTCGCTGTCGAGGTTGCATAGGTTTTTATTAATTTTTCTTTTTTTCTCTTCCAAAATGAAACTGTAGTCAACAATTCCTTACTTGAAGTAGTTACTTTTATTTAAGAGCTAGCACTTTCGAGGCGCAATTTAATTACTTATATTTTTTTTAAGATTTAAAGCATATATTCAGAATATTTCGGGATCTGATTGAAGACAAAAAGCTTTCCCTGTGTTTACATATAGGAACATAATAAAAATTTGCCATTTTTAGTTGTTTTTAAGAGTATTTAATATACTAATACACTACGTATATCCTCAATGTTTATATGCCGAAAATCAAATGCACACGCAAAGCGCGTCCCTCATAGTATACCTTATTTTATTTCAAGAAGTGCAATTCGATGGCTCCTTTGAACACCCACTTACAGATTTATGACTTCCTACATAAACACCTCTGACAATTCCATCCTGTCCCCTCGTCCCAACATTGCACAGTTGCCATAATCCTGGTGACCCTGAAATGAGACTGACGGGATTCTTGGAATTCGGAAAAGATGCAGCAACTCTGCCTCCACGTGGATTTGACGAGAGTATGTCAATTCTTCTGAACAAGGGTTGTGATTGGTTACTGACAGGAGAAGACAAGATTTCCGTCACCGTAAGGAAGATAGTTATTTATGACAACCAATTAGTAGGGGGCAGTAGAAGGTCTGTCGGCAAAGTCCTTTCTATGAAACTGCACTCCATGAAAAAAAAAAATGCAGTATACACGTGCACTATCTGTTGGTTCAGGATATCCCTATACAATAACTTCCGTTTCAAAAAAAATGTTTTGCAGATGAATGGTACTGTACCTGCTAGTGCGGAAGGAAGGGGAGGTCGGACCGCTTAAAAGTAACGGTCTCCAAGCTTCTAGATGTTCTGTCCCCGGTGAAAATTTCCAGCAGGTTGTTGTCTCAGTAAATGTTACTGATGCGTGTTAAATATTGTTTTCGAATTGTTTGTAGGAGTTTCGTGTCAAATGAATTTCTTTAAATAGTCGATCCTTCCAGAATCTTGTTCTGAAAGCAACCAATGTGTTGTAGCTTTCAGTACCTTTGTTTACGTTTCACTGCTCAAAATTTAGTGCCTATTCAATATAAAAATCTACCTGCCGATAGTGTAAGCACATTTGGTGTGCATGGATAACTCTCAAGGACGTATTTTGTATTTGACAATTACACAGAAAAAGAGACCCAGTGCCACAACAGAATGTCATGTATTTCATATTCTGGAAATAATATAACTCACAAAATAAGTGAAAGTTGCAATATACGAGAACATGAGCGAGCATGGGACGAAAGTGTGTAGACAACACTACACAATGCACAATGATGACGGTGAATGATGATGATGATGATGGATAGTAATAATAATGATAATAGTAATAATATAATAATAATAATAATAATAATAATAATAATAATTTCATTTCATCTTTTACATTTAACTGTCTTTATTATACAGGAATGTGTACGACTTTGTTATTATTTATATTTGATCTAGAGGTCTGGTTCGGCACCTAGCAGAGTGAGAGTGATTATGGGCTCAAGTGATATCTTGCTCGCCTTCCATACAGGCGACTCGATCGTGATTGAATTTGAAGTGGATAAAGCAGACTTTGCATATGATTCTTCTCGAGGGTACTAGGCTTTGCACATGGTTCTTCTCGAGGGTACTCGGTTTCTTTCCCCCCCTCATATCATCTATCGTCTGTAATAGCGTCCACATCTGTGGAGTAACGGTTAGCGCATCTGACCGGAACCAGGTGGCCCAGGTTCGATTCCCGGTTGGGGCAAGTTACCTGGTTGAGGTTTTCCCGGGGTTTTCCCTCAACCCAATATGAGCAAATGCTGGGTAACTTTCAGTGCTGGACCCCGGACTCATTTTCCCCGGCATTATCACCTTCATCTCATTCAGACGTTAAATAACCTAAGATGTTGATCAAGCGTCATAAAATAACCTACTTTAAAAAAATAGCGTGGATATCTGTGGAATTTCAGGGTCTCCAGCATAGAAAACCACACATTGGCTCTTCGACTAATAGTGCGGCTATATGACAATGACAATTGCTCGGCTTTGAATGGACATCACAATATTCTTTGCCGGCAAAGGAGCGGTCAGTCACCGATAAGAAAATAATACATCGAAAGCCGGGACCAATTTTTATCGAAACATAAAGTTACGACACTATTTTACTGGAAGTGCGACATGTATTATGATACTAACACTATCAACAAGAAGAGCAGCAGCACCGATAATAATTTATTTATTTATTATTCATATTGTGTGCTGAACAACAGCCAGAGGCCAATTATAGTTATAATAATAATAATAATAATAATAATAATAATAATAATAATATAATTAGTATAGGCATATATATATATATATATATATATATATATATATATATATATATATATATATATAACATAAAAACATTAGCACAGAAAAATATTCCATGGCTTATTAACTTCATTCCAGCTTTTCTAATTTCCCGTCAGGAAAAAAATGTCTTAAGTAGGCCTATTAATCAGTGTTTTACGGAAAAAACACGGAAGTATACAGAGATACAAATAATCTTCACAGATAGAGATAAAAACACACTTCTTAGACAGATGTTGATACAATTTCCATGCACTTGAGATAATCTTATCTAAATAGTTTTCAAGAGAAATTTAGAACAAGCGATATATTTTAAAATTCGCGGTATGCTGGCGTATTGTTTCTCTACATTTAAACGGAATGAAGATAACAGTAACCCAAGCGCGTGTTGCGGTTTAAGTAGGAAGCAAACGTAACGAATCTAGGAAGTGAAGTTTTGAGCAGTAACCAACTACAGTTACTAATAAGGGGAAAGAATGGGTGAGAAGATGATAATTATGATGATAGCTATAGGTAGACTAATGAGAAAATTTGGTTGCAGAATAATTTTGAACCGGTCAGGGTTGCCAGAATGTCATATTTTAAGGGACAGACCCGAATTTATGAGAAAAGTGTGTACCCTATAATTCGACCACAGAACGCCAATTGTCCAACATTTCGAACTCACGTTTCAATGGCACAAATGATAAAATGGTATGTAAATATTAAATGAATAACAGTTTTTAAAATATATGGACAATAAAATATTCAAATTAGTACATTTTCACTTAAATATATTAACTTCAAATGCATTTGTAGAATGAGAAATAACTTCGAAGTTAAAAGACATAAGGAAAAGTATTCATTAGATGTAATTAAAACATAATGAATAGTTAATTTCGATCAATTTTTTTTCTTGCAAAGATTTTTTTCATTCACTTTAAATTAAATAAAATTTATCGGATAAGGGCCTGAAAGGACAACTACAGTTGTTAAATTTGATTCTGCAAGTGAATAAATAAAATGAAACTTCAATTTATTGGTAAGTGACTACAAATGCTTATTTGCTCATTGAAAATAATGATTTTCTTAACATGTCAATATATGTTTAAATGTCTGTCTCTCTTATTTCGGTCTGATATATCTGGATACCTGGAACCGGTCAAAGTGGTACTGTACCTAACTACAAATACATATAAAACAATATTGTATTTACCTTTGCTTCAGTCCCTCTGTGCGTCGTGTTTCCCTGCCAGAATTTCCTTGTATATCCTCTGATGTATCCCGTTATAGATTTCTCAAACTCGAAACCAGGATGCCAGCAAAGAGATCCGTAACCAAAAATCCATAAACCGGTAGTAGATGCTGCTTCTTGTTGCTGCATGTTGATGGCTTTTCTTCTTAATTCTTCAGTGAAGTAAACTAGATCACACGGATGAAAGACTAGTGAGCAAAACAAGTGAGAAACGATGCTAAGAATAAGCGAACATCGATAAACGTTTCGTTTCTATGTGTTTGTCCTCCCGCACTTAATCTCCAGACTGTTGGAAAACTAAGACGATGCTTCGGACTTATAATACTGTAAACAAACCGCGATCAAATCATGACTCGTCCATATTGTCATTACAGACGTACACTTCTGACCGACTCCTTTGACGGAAGCAATGAGCTGCTATCGGTGAGGGGGAGGGAGGGAAGCAATTTCCCTAGCAGTAGAGATCTCGGCCAACGCTCGACGCGCGGGAACACTCGAGTTTGAACCTGATTGGCCGGTTTGCCAACACAGCTGAGAGCAGTCAATGACAAGTCAGCTGATGTAACACACACGGCTAATTTCAGGCTCTCACCACGTGAAACTGGTGGAGTGTGCGTAAAAGCTTAGTCGCGTATATAGTGGCGTGCGAGAAGAAGAGGGCAGACGGAAAAGCCACAGCTAAATGACGTAAAAGAATGAATTGTTTGTTGAAGCTTACCACCCATATTAAGTGTGAAGACGCAGGGAGATGGATGCATCGAACAAGAGAGTTTGCAATGGTCAGTAATCCGCATCAACGTAACCTCAAAGTTGTCACTTTTTCCAGTAGTTACACAAAATAAGCATATACCTACTTCTATATGTATGACGTTCGAAATGTAGCGCAGTAAATTCTCTTAAAGCAGAAGCGTCATTTAGGAGGGCATTGCCCTCCGCCTGAGTTAAAAATAGAAAAATTGAGTAGTACTATTAAAGAAAAAATGTCAGAACTGTACTTTTAATAATGAAACATTCCACGTTTATAAACGCCTAAAAAAAAAGAGCTAGTTAATGACATTGCTAAAGCAAACAAACACGGCATTACCCTTTTACCACATTAGTGGTTGTAACCTACTGTAAATAAAGACATAATTTTTTGTTAATTGAAATTAAAATGTGTGTGTTCATTAAATTTGTTCGCATCTACGTCATGTTAACATGTAAACTGTGTGTCGCAGAAGTACGATAAGTTGAAATTAAACCTATGTGTGAAAACTGAAAATTTAGGCGTACTGAACGGTGGGATATACTTGACACTAAAAAATTAAACCATAACGTCAGCCTCATTTGTCACTTAAAATAATAATAATGAAGTGGAGAAAATAGTAATGAACTTTAAAAATAAGTTCAGTGCACTTGATATGGTTTAAATCCTTCTCCTTTACACTCAAGTTTACGGCATGGAAAATAGTTCACTTCAGAGGAAATAGGGAGGGAGTACGCAATGCGATATACCCTGTGAAATTTTGCTTCCTTTCCAAGTAAAAATTGATGAACTAAACTAGCTTTAATTTCTGTAGTTAAGATTATTTCCTGCATTTATAATAACTCCTGAGATGTCATATAAATTCTGTATCGTTTAAATAACTTACAATATCAATAAAAATCATACATGTTTCTAAATTAAACTACATGTGCTTTTCAATCATTTCTTTTATTCCTTAATTCTTTTCATGTTCAATGGTGTGATTTTCTCCATAATTCAAACTATTTTAGGAATGAAGAGAATAATTATCTACTAGAACATTTGTAGATCCCCATTGTTATGACACGGTCGCTTTCGTTCACTTATTCAGTTATTGCTATATTGTTTCGTAGAATTCTTGTGTCTTTTTTCTGCCCTCTTCTGGAGCATAAACTGTAATACTATCACTCTTAGGTAGTTTCTCTTTCATATGTATTAGTACAACTTTTAGTTTTTGTACTCATTTTCCATGCATAAAGATGGCTACCCTGCAACTTCCCCTTTTATTTTGTTCTATGCCATTAAAAATCATAGTGAAATTACCGAGCTTTTCTATTCCTTTTTGCTGCTATTTTAGTTTCTATTAAAATTGCAATATTTACATATTTTCTTTTTAACCATTGTTAAGTTCTTTTTCTTTTGTTTCTAACCTTCTAACGTTCCAGGCACCTAATTTTAATACGTCTTCTCACGCAAGTTATTTTCTTTTGTTATGGTTATGTCTTCTTCCAATGAATCCACCCGTTTAAATAGCATTAATGTATTCATTTATAAATCATTAGATAACAGTAGCGTTATTTCAATATGGGGTATTAACTGTACTTGAGCGTGCAATGCAGTATCTTTCTTTTCTTTTTGCATAGATGGCAGTCACAGATCGAAGAAGTGAGTGATCTTGAACTTGGTGACATTATCTTTGACTTGGGGCGTATCTACTTATCACATCCTTGACGAAGGGAGAGGGGAGTTGCCTCCAAAAATACACACATTTCTAGTTTTGATAAGTGGAATCTAAAAAGGTTATCTGTGCAAGTTTGCGAATGTTCCTGACAAGCAGCAAGGTTATTAAAATATCCGAATTCGTTAAATATATGAGATTTAAATTAGACAGATAACTAATGGATACTATTTAATCACGTTTAATATTTATAGGATTATAAATGCAAATAAGACGAAGAGCATGGTCATAGGAAGAAAAACACAGAAGATAAACTTGCGAATTCTTAATGAGGCAGTAGAGCTAGTGGACAGCTTCAAATACTCGGGGTGTATAATAAGCAGTAACATGAGCTGCTACCAAGAAGTCAAAAGGAGGATAGCAATGGCAAAGGAAGCTTTTAATAGAAAAAGGAGCATCTTCTGCGGACCTCTGGAAAAGAACTAAGGAAGAGACAAATGAAGTGCTTTGTATGGAGTGTGGCATTGTATGGGACAGAAACATGGAGATAGCGACGAAGTGAAGAGAAGCAAATAGAAGCATTTCAAATGTGGATATGGAGAAGAATGGAACGTGTCAAGTGGACAGACAGAATAAGAAATGAAGCTGTGTTGGAAAGAGTGGGTGAAGAAAGAATGATGCTGAAACTGATGAGGAAGAGGAAAAGGAATTGGTTGGATCACTGGCTGAGAAGAAACTGCCTACTGAAGGATGCACTGAAAGGAATGATGAACGGGAGAAGAGTTCGGGGTAGAAGAAGATATCAGATGATAGATGACATTAAGATATGTGGATCATATGAGGAAACGAAGAGGAAGGCAAAAAATAGGAAAGATTGCAGAAAGCTGGATTTGCAGTGAAAGCCCTACCCTTGGGCAGAACACTAAATGAATGAATGAATGAATGAATGAATGAATGAATGAATGAATGAATTGATAGTTCTTTTGGAAATTTATTATAATTTTACTGAGCGAGAGGAAGATCGGTGTTTTGCGTCAATATATTAAGGGAATGTTCGTGGAAAGTTGCTGCACAAAACCGGTCCTTCTCTCGCTGAGTAAAATTTTAATAAATTCTCAAAAAGAACTATCACAATATTACTCGTATCACAGTATTACCAACCTTTACCCTACTGGTCAGAATTTGACCTTTGGAACTCTTTTTAAGTTAGTAACATGGAAAAAAAAAAAACTTAAAACTATCGCTGATTGACGTGAGTTAATAGTTTGTCTAATGTCCATATCCGTAAGAAATATGAAAATTTGAGACATAGGTCACAATCAATCTAATTTAGACATGTAGCAAGAAATGATCTATTACGTGGTTCGAGATTTCCACTGTTTCCAACGTGGTGTGAATTTTTTCGGTGTTTGTATCGTGCCATAGTTCCAGTATAATAAAATTCATTGTTTAAAAGATTTTACTACAGTAAATAAAGATGCGGTCAGAAATATCCTGAAGATATCGGTTAACTGCAAGAAACGTTTGACAATTCTCGGTAGCTTTATTTCTGGCAAAAAAAAAAAATGCACACAGTGCGCAATTCCTCTTGCAACACTGTTCTAAATTAGTTATAGAACAGATTGAATATTGTGTGAGACTTACCTAGGAAATGAATTAGAAAACATTTGTGATGGGAAATGACGGTGTTTCATAAAGGTGTACAAGAATTTCAATCACTTTTATTATCAGAAACTAGTGTTCGTGTTACGAAACGAAACGTAAACCTGATTCTCTACCTTGAATGTTAAACAAATTCCACTTGTCTCAATCTGAGTCAATAGAAAAGAGCTTTATTATTTTTATGACGTTGAAAGTAATTTTAATGTTTTTCTTATTTTTAAACGCAGCACATTAATTTGAATTTTAACAGTTAAACTTTTAAATATGATCTTAATATTACTTTTTTATTACAAAATATCTACTTTAAAAACGTAAGATGTCTTGACAATTTTATTACTTTTCAGTGTTTGCGTCACTTGGAAACTAAGTCCCGAGTTGAAATCTCGGAGAATCCAAGTGGAAGTTCTTTTCTCGGGCTGCCCTCATTTCAGAGTAAATTTTCACAACTTCTCCATAATTTATTACTAATCCTCCAGATCGCTACAAAAAATACTGCACCGTGTTATTTTCCGAGGAGGTGATACCATGATGTTCATGAAACTACTTACGAAAGAAGTCCTGAAATGTGCAGTTTTGGTAGTCTTTACTGTAAATAATAGCAGCTGTGTATATTCGTAAGAACATTTCTGCCGAGCACGGTGGTGTAATTGTTTACACTTTTTCCTTATGCAAGGTCCGTTTTCGAAAATTAACTACTTACTTAAAAAAAAAAAAAAGAGAGAGAGAGAGAGAGGGAGAGGGAGAGGGAGAGGGAGAGGGAGAGAGATAGGGAGGGAGAGAGAGAGAGAGAGAGAGAGAGAGAGAGAGCCTGGCTATCCTGATTTGGGTTTTTGCGGTTTCCCAAGTCCTTCCAGACAAATACTGGATTAATATAGGCTAAATTACAAGGACCATGACCGCTTCCTTCCCAATCCTACAATCCATAACATAATTTCGTTGTCATCTTCTCACCTTCCACGACAGGACAGCCACATGTCCGAGAAGTATCGTAACTGGCTGAATGTGCTTCCCTCTACCGCGAGAGAAGAGCATTAGAGGCAACTGCTGAAAAACGGATCGCCTAACAAAAATAAAAATAAAAAATAAACAAATCTTGATCAATTTTATAAATCGCAGAGTTACGCATGCATTTTATCATATAAACGATTATTAAAGTAGATGAAACTGTGAAGATATGAAAAAAAGTGTAAATAATGTTATTTGAAAGTATTTAAAAATAAAACTAGTACCTACTTCTTTAAAATTTTATAATGTAATTTAGGCTAAAAATTATTACGCAAAAGAAAAACATGTGTAAACGAGATGAAACGTTCTGAAAGAAATGAAATTAGCCTACATCTTTTTAATATTTTGCCAGGAAAAAAATGGACATAAAACAGCAATGCAAGCAATTATTGCGAAATGCTTAACCTAAATGATGATATGAAGAACATACACATTACACACACAATATCAGACTTGCCATGCGTAGCGATTGAACATTTCAATACTAGCTTAGCACTTCGAAAAATAATTATGTCCAAAAAATTAACGTTCAATTGAAGAGACGTAAATTGTTGCAGGCAATAGATAGGCTATGTAACTTGTACAGGATAATAGTGATTTTAATCTTCACAGTCGAGTTTTAATTCAGAAAAGTTTGAAACAATTGTTACGTACCTTAACCTTCTCAAGTTGTGGTTGTGTTGAGGAACGTACCTGTAAAAAATGAGATATCTTTTTATTTAGAAGGAAATATAAATTAAGAAATCAAAAAAAAATATTTTATTACTTTCGAACCAGTTATTTCATTTAAAATTCAATTAACATTCTCTAAAATTTATTCTAATATTCTGTGTAACTGGTTATTTTATTCTAATACAATGCCACCGAATGCACTCAGCGTCCGGAAAGAATACGAACTAAGATGTGCATGCCCAGGACCTTCTAAATCAGCGGTGACCAAACTGGGTATCGTGATTACATCGTGTAATCAAAGACATTCATACTAGTAAGGGCAGTTTCCTGTACAGTAATGGCAAAAAAAAAAAATAAATAAAAAAATAAAATAAAAACCGGACCGACTCTTGTAGCTGATTTCAGAGTCACAGATTCAAATTTTGCTAGTCACAAAGCACGTCCGTCTTGTATAAATTAATTGTAACAATGAAATTTATTGCATTTCTTCGATTCTTACCGTCTTTTGTTTCCTTCAGTGCCTCACATTTACAGACGAAAAAACTTTGAGAGTTTTATTTTCATCTGGCGTCAATATTACATTCGGAAAAGATAACTGCGTATTTTTACATTAAATAGCAGTAGGCCTACATACTTCTGGCTTCACTATCCATATTGAAATTACAATTTCAAACAATACACAGCACAGGATTCTTTTGTATCGGCTACAAGGGTCGGTCCGGTTTTTTTTGCCACTACTGTACATTGCTCTCTGTCTCGCTCACGTACTCAAGCTAAGCAGTGTCGGTACCATGTCGCTTTACAAACCCTCTGTCTCTACGAACAGGAACAGAAGGTTTCGTACAGAGTAGTAGTAGTAGTAGTAGTAGTAGTAGTAGTAGTAGTAGTAGTAGTAGTAGTAGTAGTAGTAGTAGTAGTAGTAGTAGTAGTAGTAGTAGTAGTAGTAGTAGTAGTAGTAGTAGTAGTAGTAGTAGTAGTAGTAGTAGTAGTAGTAGTAGTAGTAGTAGTAGTAGTAGTAGTAGTAGTAGTAGTAGTAGTAGTAGTAGTAGTAGTAGTAGTAGTAGTAGTAGTAGTAGTAGTAGTAGTAGTAGTAGTAGTAGTAGTAGTAGTAGTAGTAGTAGTAGTAGTAGTAGTAGTAGTAGTAGTAGTAGTAGTAGTAGTAGTAGTAGTAGTAGTAGTAGTAGTAGTAGTAGTAGTAGTAGTAGTAGTAGTAGTAGTAGTAGTAGTAGTAGTAGTAGTAGTAGTAGTAGTAGTAGTAGTAGTAGTAGTAGTAGTAGTAGTAGTAGTAGTAGTAGTAGTAGTAGTAGTAGTAGTAGTAGTAGTAGTAGTAGTAGTAGTAGTAGTAGTAGTAGTAGTAGTAGTAGTAGTAGTAGTAGTAGTAGTAGTAGTAGTAGTAGTAGTAGTAGTAGTAGTAGTAGTAGTAGTAGTAGTAGTAGTAGTAGTAGTAGTAGTAGTAGTAGTAGTAGTAGTAGTAGTAGTAGTAGTAGTAGTAGTAGTAGTAGTAGTAGTAGTAGTAGTAGTAGTAGTAGTAGTAGTAGTAGTAGTAGTAGTAGTAGTAGTAGTAGTAGTAGTAGTAGTAGTAGTAGTAGTAGTAGTAGTAGTAGTAGTAGTAGTAGTAGTAGTAGTAGTAGTAGTAGTAGTAGTAGTAGTAGTAGTAGTAGTAGTAGTAGTAGTAGTAGTAGTAGTAGTAGTAGTAGTAGTAGTAGTAGTAGTAGTAGTAGTAGTAGTAGTAGTAGTAGTAGTAGTAGTAGTAGTAGTAGTAGTAGTAGTAGTAGTAGTAGTAGTAGTAGTAGTAGTAGTAGTAGTAGTAGTAGTAGTAGTAGTAGTAGTAGTAGTAGTAGTAGTAGTAGTAGTAGTAGTAGTAGTAGTAGTAGTAGTAGTAGTAGTAGTAGTAGTAGTAGTAGTAGTAGTAGTAGTAGTAGTAGTAGTAGTAGTAGTAGTAGTAGTAGTAGTAGTAGTAGTAGTAGTAGTAGTAGTAGTAGTAGTAGTAGTAGTAGTAGTAGTAGTAGTAGTAGTAGTAGTAGTAGTAGTAGTAGTAGTAGTAGTAGTAGTAGTAGTAGTAGTAGTAGTAGTAGTAGTAGTAGTAGTAGTAGTAGTAGTAGTAGTAGTAGTAGTAGTAGTAGTAGTAGTAGTAGTAGTAGTAGTAGTAGTAGTAGTAGTAGTAGTAGTAGTAGTAGTAGTAGTAGTAGTAGTAGTAGTAGTAGTAGTAGTAGTAGTAGTAGTAGTAGTAGTAGTAGTAGTAGTAGTAGTAGTAGTAGTAGTAGTAGTAGTAGTAGTAGTAGTAGTAGTAGTAGTAGTAGTAGTAGTAGTAGTAGTAGTAGTAGTAGTAGTAGTAGTAGTAGTAGTAGTAGTAGTAGTAGTAGTAGTAGTAGTAGTAGTAGTAGTAGTAGTAGTAGTAGTAGTAGTAGTAGTAGTAGTAGTAGTAGTAGTAGTAGTAGTAGTAGTAGTAGTAGTAGTAGTAGTAGTAGTAGTAGTAGTAGTAGTAGTAGTAGTAGTAGTAGTAGTAGTAGTAGTAGTAGTAGTAGTAGTAGTAGTAGTAGTAGTAGTAGTAGTAGTAGTAGTAGTAGTAGTAGTAGTAGTAGTAGTAGTAGTAGTAGTAGTAGTAGTAGTAGTAGTAGTAGTAGTAGTAGTAGTAGTAGTAGTAGTAGTAGTAGTAGTAGTAGTAGTAGTAGTAGTAGTAGTAGTAGTAGTAGTAGTAGTAGTAGTAGTAGTAGTAGTAGTAGTAGTAGTAGTAGTAGTAGTAGTAGTAGTAGTAGTAGTAGTAGTAGTAGTAGTAGTAGTAGTAGTAGTAGTAGTAGTAGTAGTAGTAGTAGTAGTAGTAGTAGTAGTAGTAGTAGTAGTAGTAGTAGTAGTAGTAGTAGTAGTAGTAGTAGTAGTAGTAGTAGTAGTAGTAGTAGTAGTAGTAGTAGTAGTAGTAGTAGTAGTAGTAGTAGTAGTAGTAGTAGTAGTAGTAGTAGTAGTAGTAGTAGTAGTAGTAGTAGTAGTAGTAGTAGTAGTAGTAGTAGTAGTAGTAGTAGTAGTAGTAGTAGTAGTAGTAGTAGTAGTAGTAGTAGTAGTAGTAGTAGTAGTAGTAGTAGTAGTAGTAGTAGTAGTAGTAGTAGTAGTAGTAGTAGTAGTAGTAGTAGTAGTAGTAGTAGTAGTAGTAGTAGTAGTAGTAGTAGTAGTAGTAGTAGTAGTAGTAGTAGTAGTAGTAGTAGTAGTAGTAGTAGTAGTAGTAGTAGTAGTAGTAGTAGTAGTAGTAGTAGTAGTAGTAGTAGTAGTAGTAGTAGTAGTAGTAGTAGTAGTAGTAGTAGTAGTAGTAGTAGTAGTAGTAGTAGTAGTAGTAGTAGTAGTAGTAGTAGTAGTAGTAGTAGTAGTAGTAGTAGTAGTAGTAGTAGTAGTAGTAGTAGTAGTAGTAGTAGTAGTAGTAGTAGTAGTAGTAGTAGTAGTAGTAGTAGTAGTAGTAGTAGTAGTAGTAGTAGTAGTAGTAGTAGTAGTAGTAGTAGTAGTAGTAGTAGTAGTAGTAGTAGTAGTAGTAGTAGTAGTAGTAGTAGTAGTAGTAGTAGTAGTAGTAGTAGTAGTAGTAGTAGTAGTAGTAGTAGTAGTAGTAGTAGTAGTAGTAGTAGTAGTAGTAGTAGTAGTAGTAGTAGTAGTAGTAGTAGTAGTAGTAGTAGTAGTAGTAGTAGTAGTAGTAGTAGTAGTAGTAGTAGTAGTAGTAGTAGTAGTAGTAGTAGTAGTAGTAGTAGTAGTAGTAGTAGTAGTAGTAGTAGTAGTAGTAGTAGTAGTAGTAGTAGTAGTAGTAGTAGTAGTAGTAGTAGTAGTAGTAGTAGTAGTAGTAGTAGTAGTAGTAGTAGTAGTAGTAGTAGTAGTAGTAGTAGTAGTAGTAGTAGTAGTAGTAGTAGTAGTAGTAGTAGTAGTAGTAGTAGTAGTAGTAGTAGTAGTAGTAGTAGTAGTAGTAGTAGTAGTAGTAGTAGTAGTAGTAGTAGTAGTAGTAGTAGTAGTAGTAGTAGTAGTAGTAGTAGTAGTAGTAGTAGTAGTAGTAGTAGTAGTAGTAGTAGTAGTAGTAGTAGTAGTAGTAGTAGTAGTAGTAGTAGTAGTAGTAGTAGTAGTAGTAGTAGTAGTAGTAGTAGTAGTAGTAGTAGTAGTAGTAGTAGTAGTAGTAGTAGTAGTAGTAGTAGTAGTAGTAGTAGTAGTAGTAGTAGTAGTAGTAGTAGTAGTAGTAGTAGTAGTAGTAGTAGTAGTAGTAGTAGTAGTAGTAGTAGTAGTAGTAGTAGTAGTAGTAGTAGTAGTAGTAGTAGTAGTAGTAGTAGTAGTAGTAGTAGTAGTAGTAGTAGTAGTAGTAGTAGTAGTAGTAGTAGTAGTAGTAGTAGTAGTAGTAGTAGTAGTAGTAGTAGTAGTAGTAGTAGTAGTAGTAGTAGTAGTAGTAGTAGTAGTAGTAGTAGTAGTAGTAGTAGTAGTAGTAGTAGTAGTAGTAGTAGTAGTAGTAGTAGTAGTAGTAGTAGTAGTAGTAGTAGTAGTAGTAGTAGTAGTAGTAGTAGTAGTAGTAGTAGTAGTAGTAGTAGTAGTAGTAGTAGTAGTAGTAGTAGTAGTAGTAGTAGTAGTAGTAGTAGTAGTAGTAGTAGTAGTAGTAGTAGTAGTAGTAGTAGTAGTAGTAGTAGTAGTAGTAGTAGTAGTAGTAGTAGTAGTAGTAGTAGTAGTAGTAGTAGTAGTAGTAGTAGTAGTAGTAGTAGTAGTAGTAGTAGTAGTAGTAGTAGTAGTAGTAGTAGTAGTAGTAGTAGCAGTAGTAGCAGTAGCAGGAGCAGCAGCAGCAGCAGCATATAGAAGCGACATTACAGGGCATTACGCTGAATACACAGGCATAACAGGTATTATTATTACTATTATTTTATTATTATTATTATTATTATTATTATTATTATTATTAATCAGCAAGTGTTACCATAATTCTTATATACATGTCTCAATATACAGGCTTACATCTTCCCTTGAATGATAAAATAATTACTACTCCATATCTCCATTTTAATTTATTTTTTAATATTTTGATGACTATTAGCAATTATTTTCTACTTATTAATTTAATAATAATAATAATAATAATAATAATAATAATAATAATAATAATAATAATAATATAGAGAAACCTGGTTGAATGTTACGTGCTAGTGTAGTAATGAAACGAGCCATTAAACTCCAAGAACTGAAATGAGCCTTCAATCATCGTCATGAAGAGAAAGATGACAAATAAATGTAAGAAAGCCAGCTATCTAGTGGGAACGAAATAGCTCGTTCTCTTAAGCCTTCCAACGAAGGAGAGTTTTACAAAAGCGTAATGATCAAGGTGGCTGAAATAATTTGTCCAATAAAGTTGTTAATTAATTTTGAAAAACTGCGCATTTCCCAACTAGATATCCAGAAGAGAATTCAGGAAATTTCTGATTGTGTTTATGAGGAATATTTAAAAAAAAAGCAAGAAAATTGATTGGTTCTTGATGACAGTAATGACATTATTCATACAGCAAAGCTTGCAATTTTTGTTAGCGGGTTGATAAAGAACTCAATGTTAGTGCACGAACCACCACTGGTTGTAGTTATCATGCCATGTACCTCTCCCCCGTCTCCTTACTTCTCGTGTGTAATCACTGCCGTTCGAGCTTTGATCACCGCTGTAAATGCTTCTGGACATGACACTGAAAGCGGAAGTGAGTAAATATGGTGGACAGCTGAGTGGTAACGCAGTTGTGAAAGTGCTTGTACTTCATGTGACTATTCATTGTTTTCTCGTATTATTTGTCTCTAGTAATCGTCGTGTGGTTTATAAGTTGACGCATTATAAGAGCCTTGATCTTATAATTGATATAGTAATTGTTTTCATAATGAACAACACTTGAAAGTTTTATTTCTTATGTTGTAACCAAACTTAACCTTGAAATGCTCAGCACATGCAATGTTCCAGGTTGTAAATCGAATTACGATATTAAAAATTCCCTTCTTACATGCATTTTTGTTTCCGGAAGATAAAGATTTAAGGGATAAGGGGGCATTTTACCCGAACAAATAATTCAGTGGTTTGTATGAAACATTTTGATTCTAATTTCGTTACCAGAGAAAATAAATTTCCATGTGGGGACGGTTCGTTTATAACTGTGCCTAGAAAAAAGTTGGAACTTCAAGGATTATATCAAACGATTCTTTTTAAATATACTCTCCTATTTACGTAAATAATTACCACAGAAAATAATACCCCTTTTGTCGTCTTTATAGTACATTCTGTTTTAATGTATTATATTATTATTATTATTATTATTATTATTACTGGATAATGTATTATTATTCATAGTTTATTATAATCCTTTCATTATACACACTTAAATCTTGCATCAAATTATGTTTATTGTAATTCTAACACCCTAATTATAATAAACGTTTCATATCATAGGGATTTCCTCACATACCCTATCTCTCTCTCTCTTTTTTTTTTGTTCTTTCGTAGGCTATATATAGATGCGAATTTTCTTCCTTAGTCGCTCAAGGAAATGGAAATATAAAAATTGGAAATTTATCATTTGAAGAAGGGACAAAATTCAAATACCTTGGAGCAAGAGTAACAAATATAAATGACATCAGAAAGGAAATTAAACGCAGAATAAATAAGGGAAATGTCTGTTATTATTCAGTTGAGAAGATTTTGTCACCTAGTTTGCTCTCAAAAAGGCTAAAAGAATTTATAAAACAGTTATATTACCGGTTGTTCTATATGGTTGTGAAACTTGGACTCTCACTTTGAGAGAGGAACAGAGATTAAAGGTATTTGAGAATAAGGTTCTTAGGAAGATATTTGGGGTTAAGAGAGCTGAAGTTACAGGAGAATGGAGAAAGTTACACAACGCATTGTGTTCTTCACCTGACATAATTAGGTACATTAAATCCAGACGTTTGAGATGGACAGGGCATGTAGCACGTATGGGTGAATTCATAAATACATATAGAGTATTAGTTTGCAGGCCGGAGGGAAAAAGGCCTTTGGGAAGGCCGAGAGGTAGATGGGAGGATAATATTAAATGTACTTGAGAGAGGTGGGATATGATTATAGGGACTGGATTAATTTTGCTCAGGATAGGGACCGATGGCAGGCTTAATTGAGGGCGGCAATGAACCTCCGAGATCCTTAAAAGCCGTAAGCAAGCAAGTCGCTCAAGGAAATCTTAAAATACGCTAAAATATATACTTAAATAAAAGTCACAACTTTTCTTATGCGCGCGAGAACATATTTAAAAATCTAAGAAATTCAAGCAGATGAATTAGAGAGCTTTTGTTTTCGATTAATTGAAGATTCGAAGTAAGTATAATAGGGCTAAAGGGATCATGTTGGCATAAAATCTGCACTGGGTTTCATAAAAGTCTAGGTCCCATTTTGGACATGAGTGTCAATAAATCTACTTTAATTTCATTGGAACGAAAATAAAACTGAAGAGAGAGAAACTATCCCCGTAGCCTTGATCCCATATACTATACCATCATTGTTTCCGATACGACGAGATTTTTTTGAACTCAACCTATTATCACACAAGGAAACCACAAATTTGCCAGAAATTGAACCCATACCCTCCGGACTTTTTGCCAGACAGAACGTCACTCGACGAAGATAAAGTCTTATTAGGCTACTAATTAAACTGTACTCTATTATCAACAAACCTAGATAAAAGTTATGTAACATACGTCGAACTACTGGACCTGCCGCCTCGAGTCAGATTCCATGTCTGGACGTTTATCTGTAACGGTTCATGGGTCTATCAGCATATTTTACACTTCGCATGATTCTCAATTTCTTCCTTACTTAATAAAATATGTTTGTATCTTTCTGCGCGTTTCATTGTGTTACAACATATAGTGTGATTCAGAAGGAATAGTGAATATTTTGGGACGTGGACTATTCTAAGTAAAAGAAGTTCATAGTGCCTCTGATACAATATCTTGTTATTTTTCGAGGGCAGAGCTCTTCACAATGCGAGCGATCAATTCCTTAATTGTGTTTGCTTTGTTTTTGTATACTTCACCTTTCAACCACTCCCAAAAAGCCGGACAAAAATCGAAAGAAATAAGGTCTGGAGACGTTGGTGGCTAACATACGTTGCGTAAAAACACAACTAGTCATAATTATCTGCTATCAAAAAGAAGAACATAGATGTTATATATATATATATATATATATATAAACATTCCAGAATCGTCATTCTTCCACTTACTATGTTCTTCAATATATATATATATATATATATATATATATATATATATATATATATATATATTGGAAAATTCAGATCTTATATCTTCATTTGGCGTTGCTGAAAATAAAATAAGTTCACGGTTAGATTTTATGATCAAAGAAAAAAAAAAAATTACCAAGTACCTATGGCAGCTTAGTTTTTAAGGTTTAATATATGAGATTACATCTAGAAACCCTAGAATCGTATGAAAAAAAGATTTTTGGCATCCTGACACGTGTTTCAGCCACTTAACCAGAATATCAACTCGATCATTACATATTTTGACTCTATACGAACAAATGAATTAAGTTTTATTTTGTTTTTCTATTAAATAAATGTTAAAATAGCAATTAAGTGTGTAAATTTATTTTTAAATTTATATTAAAATCCAAACAAGTTATTCATTTCTTCTAGGGTTGTGTTTTCCATCGGTATATGTAGAATTGAACGTAGCAAATACACTTGATAGATTCTATACAGTGGTCAGACTGGGCAGGCTCTGACGAATTAGAGCACAGCACGAAACAAAACATAGTAACTGTAGTTGCTAGGTTTTGGAAACAAATTTATGATTAGTTGAAGATATAACTGATAGATGAAGTCCACAGTAAGTAAACTTACTGGCTAATGTTTCATAATATGTTCCAGAGAATTTGTTTTAATATTATCATTCGTTTCACGAGGTATTTATATTGATTAATGACACTTGCCCATTGATATTATGGGTACAATAAAGAGTATGTTCAATCTTCATAACGAGATATCTAACAAGGGGACCGTCCCAGATCGTGAAGCTTGAATTTAATGAAAATAGACATTTAAGCTAATCTTCTTTCGTTAAGAAACATGGTGGTAGTCTTCGCTTCGCTTTTTCCTCGTTCAAGAAACATATTGACTTGAAAAATGTTGCTACTTATACCGCTTCTTGCGTGCACTCAGATCCTCGTAGTCAATTTTTTTTCTTAACTCACATTAATACAGTAGCAGTGTAATCCATGGCATCTTTCACTCATTTGTACACAGTCCAAATCCACAGGTATGCAGGTGGAAGTTTAAGAACACGACTGTATATACTATGCTTTCAGGAACCGAAAGAGGAACTTGGACCTAAAGTAAAACAACGTGTAGACAAAGATAAGCCATTTAATGTCGTGGTCGATACAAGTAATTCCGGTAAACTGGCAAAAAAAATCACGTGAGAAGATGTTTAAGATATGTATTTCTCCCGGATGTTAAGAAAGACACACTACTACTTCAGGATTCTTGGAGTGGTCAGATAAATGACACCACATTTATTTTTCAAGGAGTAAACAATACTTTACAGTACATGGTAAGACAATTAAAACATAGATTATCCCTCCAAAAACTACAAGATTTGTGCAACCCTTGGTTATGTACTTTTTTAGACAATATAAAATTGTAATTCAAAGATTAAACGAGTATTTCAGACATAAAATTATCTGTGAAAACATTCCAGATACATTGCAGGATAGAGGCTTTATCATGACATTGCATTCTGTTGAATATCAACAGTTTCATTTACCTGTCCTCAAAGAATGCTAATATACGTGTAGCAGAGGTGTGGATATGTGACTGACAAACATGTGAAAAAGTTTGATAACGTTCTTGCAACAATGTTGCATGTTGGAAATAGTATATGTGTTTAAAACAGTGTAAAAACCAGCCTATATAAAAATGTTTGTACTGTTCAATGACTCTTTGTTCCGACCACTTCATTTAGAATCCACACCATCATATTTAAAGTGAGTCACAAACTTAACATATATTTTAAATTCAAATTGAATTTGCATTTCAGCAAGAACATTCTATTAATGTGAGTTAAGAGAAAAATAAAATAGACTAGAGCATAAATACGGGAGCTGTGATACGATGTCGCGAAACTGAAGATCCGAGTGCGCGCAAGAAGCGGCATGAGTAGTGACGATTTTCAAGTCAATATATTTCGTAAACAAGGAAAAACCGAAATTAATGACTTTCACCATGTTTCTTAGCGAACGAAAATGAACTTAATATGCACTTTCATTAAATCCAAGCTACACGACATGGGACGGTTCCCTTGTGGGAGATAGATAACCTGTAGTACCAAAAATACAGAGACGTCTTCAAAACCCAAAACGTAGTGCTTGATATTCCAAGGCAATATTAATGTGGAGAGTGTTTAAAAAAAAGCAAGTAGATAAATAAAAAATTATAATGTAGAACACATCTAAGGTATCCTATGTGTTAGAAAATTATTGTAATGAGTACCTACGTCTGATATACCGTAGATAATAGTACATTATGCAACGAGCCTATAATGAAAGTAATTAAGAAGCGAGTATGGATATTTATGAAACGAGCGCAAGCGAGTTTCATAATTTTCATACGAGCTTCTTAATTACCATTATAGGCGAGTTTCATATGACTTTTTATGTTCGACCATATTTCTAACTTGATATTATTAATTTTCTTTGTATCTGACCTTGGCCAATGTCCCGTATGTTGTGAGATGTGCGCAGACGCGAAAGTATTGATTTTTTCCGAGGAACAGATGTTCACATTGACCTTGCTAGGCCATAAGAACCTACAGAGATAACATTAAAATTAAATTAGACATTGAAAAACGAGATGACAAATTGAATTTATTTAAATATTATTTACAATTAACGCTAATTATTATAGTAACAGAACATAACCTTCTGCGACAGTATTGGATTTCCAGCCTCCGTGACTTTTCGCTAATTCTCTTTCGATTGCAAATCCGAGAATAATCGATACTTGCGGTTTTATAACGGTAGAAAGCTGACCTGTCATTGGCTGAACAGTTGTAACCTGAGTCGTCATTGGCTGAAAGACCTGACCTTTAATGAGTAGGTGTACTTTAATGACATACATTAAAGGTCTGCTACCAGGTGTATAATTACTACATTTCGGCATGGTCGAGCATAAAATGCATTAAACAATAGCCAGAACAGAATACATTAAAGACTAAGAAAGATAAGCAATTGTTGTAAGAAACTGATTCCATTACTACTTGACGGAGTGAAACGTGGGTGATGAGAGAAATGGACAAAACACGAATAGAAGTAGCGGAAATGAGATTTAGATATGTATGATCTCTACTGGGAGTAACGTTAAGAGATATAAGAAATGATCTAAAACAGCGTTTCTCAAACTATGGTCCGCGGACCACCTGTGGTCCTCGACGTCTGCCTTTGTGGTCCTTCAAAAAAGACAGAAGAAAAAATAAAATTCAAACGAATTGCATATCGTACTATAGCTGAAAATCTCAGAGTTTGGAAATGACACATGACAATCGCCTTTCACTTTTCCTTCCAGTAGCCCAGTGATATCAAAGCAAGCGCATTTTTCTGAACTTGACGTCATGCGCGGGCATTAATCGCTAGGTATGCTAGGAGGAATAAGCAGCCTGTTGGATTAAGAAAACAGTGGTGCACAAACTTCAAACGGAAAGTGAAATTTTATGTCGTTATTTTTATATGGCTTCTTTCTGTTTGTTATTTTCTATATTGTCTGTAAAACAAAAGTACTAACACCTATTTCTTAGCCTAATATTGCAGTTGTGTTTTAAACGTTAATAACATAATAAAGAATAAAGAAGGAATATTCACACGAATTCCATAATAACTGCAACTATACTGTACTAAGTGAATTAAACACATCATTCATAAAGAAAGTGTTATCCCAAAGAAAGACACTGAATATGACACGATAAGTTGAAATTGATATTGATAGTATCTTTAGCCTTATAAAAGTAATCAAAACAATATTATAGTACAAAGCAAATTTGTCTAGGTGTATGTTTTAACTGTAACTAATATTACATAATAAAACTTTTATCGCATTATGCTTTTAGGTGATATTAGTGCGCAACTTTCTGTTATCAGAATATCGAAATCTGCTGAAGCTATAGAGTTGACGTTTTACCAACACATAGGCACATATCTTTTGTTTGTGATGTAACAGTATTTGCTTTGTTAATTAATTTCCTTACAAGCATTTTCCATGCGAATATTTTCAGTAATACGTATTTACGATATATTAGATTTACGAAAACATTGTTTTAGTACCTGTAAGGCTACTAAACAAACATCTAAAAATTTCACTTTTCTGTAAAAAAGTTGAAACAATATTCCTTTTGAATAAAAAAGCAAACTTGTGAAAAATGAACATTAAAATTAAAACTTACATTCTTATAATGCACTTATACTTCTCACACAAATCTAAAAATTAACATGGATACAGTTTCAATAAGTTCTCTTCCCTTTATCCATTGAATCAGTGCTGGCCATCTCTGTATATAGCTCGACCAAGCGGCATATACTACCTCTTTCGTCTGTCTCTTTCCTCTCCGCCGTAAAGCGCTCAGGCTCTCCTGGGCTCTAAAGCGCGCACTTGCTCCTATGGTCATCAGTTGACATTACTGCAGTAGCCTAGTAACAGACATAATGAAATTTATTTGGCGCCTGTAATCCAGCCAGGGTCCACCCGAATTCTTAACAGAGGACCAAAATACGAGCCTTTCCATGTATTTATGACTTTAATAGTTTTGCCGATACCCAGTATGCACATTGAAATGGTGACGTACTGTACGTCGTAGGCCTGCACCAATAATACAACTCTGAGGTCACAATTTAAAACTTATTTTCCAACTAAATATGACGAATTTTCATGAGTTCGTGATCCCTTTCATTGTGATATTGAAAATAAATTTTCATTGAGTGAAAGAGAACAGTTAATTTAACTCTCGAATGAGACTAGACTTAAAATGAAATTGGAAGCGGAAGGTGTAGTTAAATTCTGGACCTCATCACAAGTCAAAAGAGATTATTATAGGGAACTGTATAATGGTGCTTTATAGATTATAATTCAGAATTCAGTTTTTTTCTACGTATCTGTGTGAGATAAGGTTTTTATCACTAACTAATAAAAACGAAGTACCGAAATAGACTTTATGTACTGTATGTGACGATCTCCGATTCTAGCTTACCAGCATACGTCCAACAATATTCAGGCTCATCCAGCTCATTAATGCGAGTACCAACATTTTTTTTTTTTAGTTAATTAGTTAAAGATTATCCAAACTATAATACCTTGAATTATTAAAAAAAGAAAATAAATTTTCTTCTATTAATATTAACTTAATTAGTTAATACTAATATAAAATTAATTGAAAGAGTAAGGTGGTCCGCGGAATTATTCTGACTTAAAAAAGTTGCCTCCACTTCAAAAAAGTTAGAGAAACGCTGATCTAGAAAAAGAATTAAGGATAAAATTAAATCCAGTGAATGAAACAAGAAATAATTAGGGAAAACGATAGGCCTACCACCACGAGCAGAGGATAGCTCGAATCGACTCCACTGCGAATTTCATTATACACAATTGGAAAGACGGGATATAGGGAGTTGGAGAATAAGATGGAGATTAGAGTTCAACTGAATTCGGTTCGATATGGAGTAACACAAAATCCTTGCATATGATAGAAGAAAATAAATAATGCTATGAAGAATACAAAGTAGCCTAGTGAAAATTGTTTGAAAAATTGAAATTTGACCAAAATAGCTCTGTCCACCACGGTAGTCACATAATTTACTTGGAATTGAAACCCAAATCCCTTAGTAGGTTTTTGAAACGTCTAAGTGCAATGTTTTCTATCCATTGTATCATAAATATTAATACGAGTATCCGCACAAATTCTTTCACTGACGTGAGGTCTCGTTGTAAACATAGCATAAAAATATCCAAGCCTATACGTAATTCATAACAAGGAAATATTTATTAGCATGAAAACTAGCATACGGCTTTGAAATCTATTTCTGCTTTAAACTGCATTTCTATTCATGGAAAGCAGTTTGTACTTTGTCAAGAATGTACGGAAATGACATTTAATTTATTATTTTAATAGCGCAGAGTAAAGGAAGACCAGAGTTTCCGCTTGTATCCTTGTCGTGTCTTGAATTTCATGGAAACGTCACAGGAAATATCCGCTATGTGGTGTTTAAATATTTAAGCAACTTTAAATGTTGAATGCGACAGTGTTTTCCTTGAAGTATTCAAGCTCATGAAAGGCAGAAAGGAAATTTCCTTCAGGAAATGACGGATGCTTAAGACTGATTCTCTACATACAATCTGCAATGTTAAGAAAGGTTTACCGAGCGAGGTGGCCCATTCTGCACGGGACTCGCATTCGGGAGGTCCGAGGTTCACATCCCCGGACTGACCGATCTGATTGTGATTTTTCCGTGGTTTTCCACAGTTTCTTAGGCAAATGCCCAAATGCTGGGTTGGAATTTTCATTACCACGGTCCATTCCCTTTCTCTTCCCTGTAGAAAAAGAATTGAGGAGCGTTTTTGCAAAAGTCGATAGATGCGGAAATCAAGATTTTACAGAAATTACACTAAGTGACAGGATCTATCAAGTTTTGAAAAAACCTGGAAGGTTTGGTAGTCTCTACATACGGTATGAATCAAGTTTTGGTAAATCTGATTTCATAGATCGATTCCGGAGGAAGAAAATATACGATACCCATATGTAACTCACTTTCGAAAAATTCTGCATCTATCGACTTTGGCAAAAACGCTCCTCGATTTAGATATCATATCATTCATCTTCATCAACTCATTCCATAGACATATTCAGGTCATGACGCATATCTTCGTCCGCTTGCAGGAGGGGCGTCCTCTTCGAAACAGTGTCTGAGTTCCAAGCCTTTCGCAATAGCCTATCTCTGCCAGGATTCATTCCTTAAGAGCTTCGACACCTGAGAAGGGCCGTCGCAATGGATCCTATGCTACTTGATCACCTTGGCGGTATAAACTTAAGGCCCCGGTGTAGGGGGCTGAAGGGTATTATGCGGCCGGTGGGCTGGTACACCTCATTCTCATTCATCCCATAATTCGGGTGCACAATATGCCACTATCGAGCTGACGTGCTAAAGGGTCGTCCCTAATCCGCCGCTAGTTGCTACTGCTACTAAGGAAGGTTTAACCTGTTAGTAATTATTAGACATCGGATTTTTAGGCACTAAAAATTGCAGTTTTAGGCGCCTAAAATAAGCTCAAAATTTGTAAAATTAGGCTCTATTTTAATGAAAATAGGCATTTTAGGCACATCAAGGTATCATACTTATTTCTTTCACTGAAATTTTTAGTTATACACTAAAATACGCACAAAAAAGTATGTTTAAACATTAAAAAAGAATACTATATTATATTTATAAACAGAGCTGCACAAATTTAATATATTGAAACTAATGAAATAATGATTATTGATATCAAGATTACTCATTTTAAGTTATTGAAATTCAGTTCCATGCTCAGACTTTATTATAATTATCTGCACAGTACACCACCAGAATTTTTTCTAAATTCTCCACAGTTAACCTTTGCCTTTTGTCACTGAGAATCATTTTGAAAGCAGAAAAACTTCTTTCAACCGAAACTGATGTGAGAGGCGCAAATTTTTAATTAGGTACAATAGAAACATCAATACTTACTGGAACATTTACACTTTCTCCCGATATCACTCTTGATACTTTTTCCAACAATGAAAATCCTACATTCTTATTTAATACGTTGTCCCACTTATTTTTAACTTTTTTCCCCAGTTTCGCCCAAAGCAGAATGTATGTTCACTTGAGCCTCATTTACTATTGCTATTTGGCTACAAAGAGATTGTTTTTCACGTTCTAATTGTTCAATTCTTGCAGGTATGAAAGAAAAGTTTGATGTTATATCGTTTTTCACTCGTGTGTCATTCAGACAATCTTTCACTGCTTTCACACACGCTGCACTATCAGTTTCAGGTAATTTATCAATAACTGTGACCACTTCTTTAAAATAGTTAGAATAATACACCACTGACTGAATCCAGGTTCCCCATCGTGTAACAACCGGCTGAGGTGGGAGTGGGATATCTGGAAAGTTCTCTCTGAATATTGAAATCCTGGATGGGGCTTTACAAAAACATTTCTTTGTGTTAGAAATAAACGAATTGACAAGAAGAAATTCATTCCGGATTGTTTCAGAAACCCTGTGAAGGCCATGTGCTAGACAGGTTACATGCGTGAGGTTAGGATAAAATGTTTTAAGAAGTGGAGCTGCAGCAACCATGTATGAGGCAGCATCAGTACAAAACAACAGAACTTTAGAATCGTCTATATTACCTGAGTATAAAGACCATAGGCCTTTATTTACAAAATAAGCAATGGCTTGGCTATTCACTTTCGAAAGTTCCTTAACACATACGAGGTGTGGAATCGAAGGTCCATCAGGACTAAGTTTTCCTACTACCATATTTGCTATATGAGTATACCTATTCATAGGATCTGAGGTTTCATCCACAGAGACCCATATGTAAGAATCACCTATATCCTCCCGAATGGAAGCTAAAGTTTCATTGTATATTCTATCTAAGTAATTTTTTCTTAGGGTCGATTCAGATGGGATATTTTGTTTGCAGTATTTTTGTAAAAACTGTCTTAAAACCGGATTTTCAATTGCATTCCAGGGAATGTTAGCAGCAACAAACGCTCTGGTTAAATCAGCATAGAAATTGCTGCTGAGATTGGATGAAGTAGGCTGTGTTAGTAAAGTTTGTTGCAGTTGATTTTTCTGCTGAGCTTTAGCCTTATGAGCCGCTCCTTGCACATGCTGCTTTAGGTGGCACTTCTTTTCTTGCGAAATCTAAAAATGTAAAGTAAACTGAATTAAAATAAAATCCTAATTGTTGTATTGCCGTATTTCTATCACAAAGTTAGTGGGTTCGAACAATCAAAATTTTAATGACCTGCAAATACTTTAACTATCGGAATTTAAAAGGTTAAAGTGTAGTGGTCTTAAAAAGAATTATACCTCAGGATAGCTCAGTCAATGTATAAATATTATAGGCCTACTCATTAAAATTAATAGAATTTATATATTTCAACTATTGTTACATACCTGTTTGCTACAAATCTTGCAGAATATTATTTTTCCATCATAAGTGAATTCTGAATATTCTGTTAGCCATTGCCGGATCAATGTAGATTTTGCACTTATATTTTTCGGCATTATCGCGTTAAACTTCACAGGAAAACGTCCTACCGCTCAAAACTTCTCAACACAAATAAGGTGAGGGAAAGAACAACTGTTAACGAGCATTCAAATGAACCGTTGTTATTGAGATTCAATTGGACAAAAATACAAAGTTCACTTATTGTTGCATTTCCTGGTAGTGTTAACACTAGGAGGGCCATTCTTTTAAATATTTTGTAACGGTTTACCCTACTAATTCGCAGTTTTACGACTTTTCATAAATATTTCAAAAACATTCTTTCTCCAAAAATTGTGATTTTATGACACTCTGAAGGGCAGTACAGCTAATCGGTTTCAGACCGAAAACAGTCATTTTTATAGTATAGTATATCTCTGAATCGGTAGCAGCACATGTTGTGATTGTTGCCTGCTTCAAAACTAAGGTTGGTTCTTTGTCGGCATTTATGCCTCCAAACATGTTAAATTCGGTGAAATCTATTGCGAGTGTCGTGAGAGTCAAAACATTTTGTTTCCTTTATCAATGGTTTCATGGCCGGAGTGAAGCAAACTTTCCACTTTTTAAATGCCTTAAATTTCGCAGTGAATGCATGTATAAATTATAAAAAGTAAGAGTAAAATGCGAAACTTTACAGTGAGTTAGGTATTTTTAGGCGAATATTAACAAATTAGGCTCTAATAACCGTTTTAGGGCATTTTATGGCACTATAAAACTCTTTGAATACCTTTCAATTTCCATGAAACACAAATATTAATAATTATTTTTACTTTTCTCCTAAAGAAACAAAATAGGCATTTGCCCTAGAATCCGATGTCTGGTAATTATTTATGTAACAAGCAAAATAGAGCTTCAGCAGACGAACCTAGATGTGTGAAAAAAGCGCTAGTCGAGTCCATAATATAAGATGTGTCAGCTAAAGATCTTTCCATACTAATTAGACTTATTACATTCTAATGCTAAAATTTAACACAACTTTGAAACATATGTATTCATCATTATTTAAAAAAGTATTTTAATTTATTTTAGCAATACGAACTGTATCATAACTTTCTCAATCTACGAGTATTACCTTACACATGAAAAAAATTATTTGAACATACAGCAATTTTCTAGCATTCACAGTACGGTGTTAAATTTTCAGTGCATTGTTTACGGGTAATTTTTTTTGGGGAAAAGCGGCCATTGCAATAGTTGTCAATTTTAAAATGATTTCAGCCAAATTTTACAAGGAGATACATTAATCATCCGTGAGTATCACAATAGCCGCACTCCATTGCTCTGCATAATATGGCAAGATTTATAGCACTGTATCAGAATAACCCTGTAGGTGTGTCACAATAGCTCACATACTAGTTTTGTTTTAATATTAATCATTATTACAAATAAAAAATAAAAATCCTTCTTATATATCTAAAGTCCCACACGTAATATATTTTTGTTTTCAAATTTGATATGCTTTGACAGAAAATTATAGCAAAGGATTGATTGGTTGTATCATAATAGCCCTACTTGACCTTACAATAGTTAAAAATAGGCTGTGGTGAAGTCTTGGGATGGTACGGATTGGTAATATGGGTTTGTGATATATGAAGGGCGTGCGGCTCCAGCTCTGAGACTTACCAGGCATTCATTTAAGGTTAGGTCCTAGCTCTTTCAGACTGAGACAAGTTGGTCCGCCTGTCAGCATCGAATTCACGAATGCCACCCAGGCACCGTCCTGTCGGACTTGGGACAACCATCCCATATAGGGTACACATTGTTTAATGCAAGGGCTCTTGAATTCATTATTAGCAACGGGTGCACAATACACTGTAAGTGTCTGGATCAGTCCCAGATCCGGTCCTCGAAAAAGCGAAGCCATATAAATATGATATAATAAAATGGAACCTAATCAAATGTACGTAACACAACATAATATAAATATAAATATAAACACAAATATATATTGAGTAACGTAGTCTGTATAAGCTGGCCTTCTGTGCTCGAGGTTGCGGGTTCGATCCCGGACCAGGTCGATGGCATTTAAGTGTGTTTAAATGCGACAGGCTCAAGTCAGTAGATTTACTGGTTTGCAAAAGAACTCCTGCGGGACATAATTCCGGCACACTGGCGAAGCTGATATAACTTCGGCAGTTGCGAGCGTCGTTAAATAAACCATAATTTAAATTTTTATATATAGACCTAGGTATATATACTAGAGTCTGGCTGGGCGGAAGAGAAGGCCTACTGGCCTTAGCTCTGCCAGATTAAATAAATAAATAAATAAATAAATTAATTAATTAATTAATTAATAATAATAATTATTATTATTATTATTATTAGATGTTTAGAAAATGTCATTTCCCCCGACGCCACAGACAGTGAGGTGCTAGGAAAAGCCAAAAGGCAATAAATAAATTTGGAAATGCAACATTGTTCGACGGAAGGAACTCGAGCATTTTCATGAGGTTTATAGGGTTGATTCTGATCTCTGATAACGAATTTGAATGACATCATGTGCGTCAGGAATCACACCGACAGCTGAATTGCGGCGAGAGGTGACAGACCAGTAGTGAGTGATTTCATAATCAGAGTGCACGGTGTATCACAGTAGCAATGCCCAAGAAAATCGAGCCTTTTTGGGAGGGGTACATAGCAACTCTTTCCGATGCCAAGCACAGTTACGTGAAAATCATAAGAGCCTGCAAAAAAGCGTGGTTTCGTTATTTCGAAGAAAGGCATCTTGTGTGTACCTAATAAGACTGGTAAAGCTCGGATGGGATTAATTCCAGAGTGGAAAAAACAAGCAAATCCACTCCCGTCACAAGTAGCTGCAACCCACGAGATGATACGAATTAATTCCATTCGAGCTTTACCAGTCTTATTAAGAACACAGAAGATGCTTTTCTTGGAAATAACGAAACATTGTTTATTGCAGGCTTCTTTTATTTTCACTTAACTGTACTTGGCATTGGAAAGGGTCGTAATGTACCCCTCCCAAAAAGGCTCGATTTTCTTGGGAATTTCTGCTGTGGCTCGCCGTGCACTCTGACTATGAGATCACTCACTACTGGTCTGTCACCTCGCGCCACAGTTCAGCTGTCGTGAGAGTCCTGACGCACATGGTATTCAAATTCGTTATCAGAGATCGGAAACAACCCTGTATAATCTCTGCTCACAAAATTTGATTCAGTGCCTCAATTTCTTCACGAACCATGTAACCATCTCTATCAGCCACTTTTATGGTATTCATTTGTTCTTTTTTCCTGATCTAGGTTCGCATCTGTCAGTGCCACTTCCAAGTCTGCTGCACATTTTCATATGATATCCTTATTGTTAGATGCGGGGCCCGATTAGGATAAATTTGTCCAATCGGCTCTGACTCACAGTATTATTATTATTATTATTATTATTATTATTATTATTATTATTCGCAACATTACAAAAAAACAATAGTTGTAAAGAGCGTGGAAAGTATGTACAATGAAATTCTGTTTGTGTAAAATTCGTGACTCTCATTTATAGAGCCTATGTATTGCACATACATAAGCGCACAAAGTTATTCATTCCCCTTGTAAATCTAGAGCATGGCGCTCGCGACTTCTTTCCCAATGGAAATCAAGTTCTGATCTTCGTCCTCGGTTCGCAAACCACGTAGCTAACGACCAGCTGGCAGCCACTCAAATCCAGGACATGATAAGAAGAATACAAAGAAGTTTGGATCATAAACGATTAGATAGCTGCACAGGCATGACTACGATGAGCTGTGAGGGCGTGGAGGACTTCTAGTGAGTCGTGTTACGTAACTAAATTGACGCAACTGCAGTTTACATTAAAAGAAATTAAATGTTTCTCGTTAAAACCTGAACGATTGCCTCACAGCCTGTTTTCCACGTTTAGTCATGCACAGCGGTTTGTTGTAAATATATGAAAACTGACGTACGCTGATGTTAATGTGCACGAAAGAACTTTAACAATAATTTATAAGCGAAACTAATGTTATATTACAATGGCCGGGTCTGTGGCTCAGTGCTAGCAGGATGGTCTTCATTCAAGCGATCCGGTTCGATCTTCGACTTGATCGTAATGAAAACTATGGAGCACAAAGGCGTTGAACAACATTTTTCTTGGGGTACTCCCGTTTCTCTCTTTGATTCCATCAACACTGTTCATCTCTCCCTAATTTCATCTGTCATTACGTACAGTAATTAAAAATAGGTTGCGGTGAAGCCTTGGGAGTAACAGATGTAGGATGTATGGGCTAAGGGTTCCGGGCTCCGGAACATGGGTTTTATCTGTATCTCATTTGTTTCCTGCATAATTTAGATAGTAAACAATGACCTAAAATCAATTATTTCATGGACGAAAAATTTGGGCTAAAATTGAACTCAGAGAAATCACAGGCAATTATAATGGGACATCAACGACGTTTAAGTAAATTAGGCCTAAACATAGGTGACATCTCCTGTTAAAATGAATGAAACTATTATCCCTTACAGTGATAGAGTAAAAATCTAGGAATTTATATGGACAATAACTTAAGTTGGAATACTCAAATCACACACACATGTAAAATAATTTTTCTGAAAATTCACACACTAAAGAGTATCCGAAATTTCCTTCCGTTGGTTCTCAAGAAGAATTTAGTGCAGTCGCTCTTGATGCCTCATTTTGATTACTGTGATACTCTCTACACTGACCTTAACATGAGACAGACAGACTACAGCGTGTTCATAATGCATGTGTTCGATTTATTTGCAACGTCCGTAGATCTGACCGTATCGCACTTTCACTAAATATGCTGTCCTGGGTGCGTCTCAAAGAGCGAAGAGCTATTCACTCTCTCACGTTACTCTTCAATATTCTTCAAAACTCTAACCCTACCTACCTAGCTTCTCGTTTTCAACGTTTCTCCTCATATCACGAAATAGATACTCACTCACAACACCATATCACACTCTCCATTCCTAAATATAGAACATCCTTCTACTCTTCATCTTTCACCGTCTCTGCAGCTCATCTCTGGAACTCTCTACCACAACATGTCAGAGACTGTCTGACATTGTCTAGTTTCAAAAATAAACTAAAATTGCACTTTTTCAATTCAGATTCCTTTCAGTTATAAGCCCTTTTCTCTGCGATAGTTTTGTAAATATATGTATTCCTTTTCCTTCCTTTCCCCTTTTTGTTCTCTTGATCAGCAGATAAATTTATTATCATACTCTTTTTATTGTGACTTCTATTTAATTTTTGTATTTATTTTCTTTCTTATTATTATTTTATTACATTCTATTTTGTTATATTCTTCCTTACGTTTCCCATATTAACTATTTGTACTAAATGAGTTGCTTTTACAATATTCCAATGTATTTTACTTTCTTTTTTCTATTATGGTATTATTTTCATGTTGTTTAGTGTCGATTTTATTATGCTATTATTATTATTATTATTATTATTTTTTTTTGTAATATGTTAGTATTCTGTTCTTTAACTGAGTCCATAATCGTGCCTATTTTTAAGAAGGGGGACAAGACTAACTGTAGTACAGCCCAGTTACTTTATGGTGACAGCTCGTCGACGCGAGAGAGGAGAAGGTTCGACTGTGGGAGGGAGACCGACCCGAGACGGAGCGAATGGAGGGAGGGAAATACAGTCATATTAGAAATGAAGTCTCACGTTGCAGCGTCTGCATAATTTTGAGCTCCTGTCACTGTGTTCACTTCATACTCCGGAACAGTAGTCACTAATAAACACTAAAGAAGTAAACTAACATGGAAATACAATGAGCAGCAGTTCGGAACAATAATAAACACTAAAGAAGTAAACTAACATAGAAATACAATGAACAACAGTTCGGAACAATAGTCACTAATAAACACTAAAGTAGTAAACTAATGGAAATACAATGAGCAGGAGTTCGGAACAATAATAAACACTAAAGAAGTAAACTAATGTGAAAATACAATGAGCAGCAGTTTGGAATAATAATCACTAATAAACACTAAAGTAGTAAACTAATGAAAATACAATTAGCAGGAGTTCGGAAGAATAATAAACAATAAAGAAGTAAACCAATGTGGAAATACAATGAGCAGCAGTTCGGAACAATAATCACTAATAAACACTAATGTGGAAATACATTGAACAGCAATCGTATCACTATATTTAACAGTCAATCACTAATTAACAATGAAATATACTCATGCGGAAATATCGGTAATGTTCATCAGTGCTTCACTGTTACCTTTCCCACCACTATCATCATCATCATCATCATCATCATCATCATCATCATCATCATCATCATCATCATCATCATCATCATCATCATCCATGTAAAAGATGGAGCGGCCTTCTTCTCTGTACTTCTTTATATTCCTCAAATACTGCAAACTTTTGGCCCTAATGCTGTGATGCTCGACCAGAATTTGGCGATTATTTTGTGTTTTTTTTTTTTCAATGAAATCGTAATTTAAAAATAACTTTCCTCAAAGTCGAGATACCTCCCTGAAAGTCGACAGTCTTTCAATTCAAATAATATATATATATATATATATATATATATATATATATATATATATATATATATATATTTTTAAGCGTGGGCCGCTATTTCTGTGAAATATAGAACTCGTGCTTTGGTTCGTCTTATGACAGCTTCATTAAAGTTATCCACAGTTGATTTTGGCGCCGATTATCAATATCTTTAGTCTCCCTTATTATTTGGCTAACACAGCTCTCAGACACAGCAGTAAACTCTGCTACAAGTTTTCCAACATTTGTTACGTTTTTTTCTCCCGGCGCTATCTTCATAAAGCGCTACACGTTGCTCACGACTTCTCGCGACTGCGAATGCAATACCCGACCTTTCAGTTTGCTTCTAACAGGCAGCATTTTCACAAACAGAAAATAGCAGTGAATCTAGACAATAAATACTACATACTAAATAATACAAAACAGAAGCACTACAACTATTTAAGTAACTAAATGAAATGTACGTAACAAACACATTAAATTGCAATATACAAGACAGTGGTGGTGTAGTAAGATCTTAGCGCGACTGTACGCCCATACTAACGTTCCCGAGATGTGACCGCTGGCGCAGCCAGGGGAAGACTGAAAGGAACACCCCTTCGAACAAACAGTGAACTCGCCCAAACCACTGCGTCGCCAGGCCAGAGCTGTCACCATAAAGTAACTGGCCTGTAACTTCCAAGGGATATCACTTTTGTTGACGTCGTACAAAATTTTGTCGAATATCCTTTTGAGGAGATTAACTCCATATGTAGAAGAAATTATTGGGGATCATCAGTGTGGTTTTAGGCATAACAGATCGACTATTGATAAGATTTTTTGTATTCGACAGATATTGGAGAAAAAATGGGAGTATAAGGGTACAGTGCATCAGTTATTCATAGATTTCAAAAAGGCGTATGACTCGGTTAAGAGAGAAGTTTTATTTAATATTCTTATTGAATTTCCCAAGAAACTAGTTCGATTAATTAAAATGTGTCTTAGTGAAACTTACAGCAGAGTCCGTATAGGCCAGTTTCTATCTCATGCTTTTCCAATTCACTGCGGGCTAAAGCAGGGAGATGCACTATCACCTTTACTTTTTAACTTCGCTCTAGAACAGACGTGGGCATTTCAAGAGATGCGCCGTACTACTCTGATTGCTGCAACACGCATCATCTGTTAACGTAATACTCAGCGGTGGATCGCGTGAAGTATTGAAACACGGAATGTTAAGTAATTAAGCAAGACAAGAAGATGCTCAGTTTTCTACAAATGTTATTTTTATGAATAATGACAATGAAAGAAAACATATTTTCCAAAACAAAAACTATTTTACAAAAAGCTGAAACATAACTTTATTTCTAATTTAAACAATTATTGTAAAAACCTTATAAAATGATATAAAACGTACAATTCCACAACAGTTAAAAAGTAACGCCATAATCTGAACCTATTTGTTTTGAAAGGGCATCAGTCACTAATTTGCATCCTTTGAAAATAAAATTAAGAAACTAAGGAGAAATAGATTCTTAACAAAATATCAAGCACATTACCAAGAAACAGAAAAGCAACAATTAGGCTATTTTTTAAACTTCTTACTGTAGTTCTTTGTTGTTTTTGTCAATTTACGTCAATTGACTCATGTCCTTAAAGGAAAGGATTCGTTTATTCTTCTTCGTCACGTAAATCAGCAAGTGTTTCAAAATTTGGAGTTATGTCAGACATTGCATTTGTGAGCTGACAGAATAAATTTTCGTCTGAAATTCGTGATCTTGATTTGGATTTTACAATGGCCAACTGAGAAGGAAACTGTTCACAAATAAAGGTTGAGCCAAACATAGAAGCAATTTTCGTAACAAAACTCCGAAGATGTGAATATTTTACTTTGCAAAGTTGTTTAAGCTTATATACATCTAAACCAGCCATATTTGTGCACTTGCACTTGGGGTTTCGCGGCCAGACGCGCTAACCGTTACTCCATAGGTGTGGACTACTATTATTATAAAAAATAAAATTAAAAAATTTTTTTTCCATTAAAACGAGTCTTTTCATAATGTCGCTCAACGTGCTAGTAAAATTTTGTAACAATAATAAGCACCTAACGCTTTCCCCTTCTTCGCAACAAAAGAATTCATTTTCCCATTCTTTGTGGAAATTATATTTTTGGACTTTTTTTACTTCAGGAGCTTTCTTAAGAGAGCGACATTTTTTTAGTGAAATCCACCGCTGACTGCCAGTATAGTACTTCAAACCGGTCGGACAGGTATCCCAGCTAGGGGTGTGGAGGAAGGGAGATCACATCCTTGCGTTCGACTCCGTTCGACATGTATTACTGATGCCCACGTCTGCTCTAGAATATGCCATTAGGAAAGTTCAGGATAACACAGAGGATTTGGAATTGAACGGGTTACATCAGCTTCTTGTCTATGCGGATGACGTGAATATGTTAGGAGAAAATCCACAAACGATTAGGGAAATTCTAGTTGAAGCAAGCAAAGCGATAGGGTTGGAAGTAAATCCGGAAAAGACTAAGTATATGATTATGTCTCGTGACCAGAATATTGTACGAAATGGAAATATAAAAATTGGAGATTTATCTTTCGAAGAGGTGGAAAAATTCAAATATCTTGGAGCAACAGTAACAAAGCTAAATGACACTTGGGAGGAAATTAAACGCAGAATAAATATGGGAAATGCCTGTCATTATTTGGTTGAGAAGCATTTGTCATCTAGTCTTCTGTCAAAAAATCTGAAAGTTAGAATTTATAAAACAGTTAAGCCTATATTACCGGTTGTTCTGTATGGTTGTGACACTTGGACTCTCAATTTGAGAGAGAAACGGAGATTAAGGGTGTTTGGGAATAAGGTTCTTAGGAAAATATTTGGGGCTAAGAGGGATGAAGGTACAGGAGAATGGAGGAAGTTACACAACGCAGAACTGCACACATTGTATACTTCACCTGACATAATTAGGAACATTAAATCCAAACGTTTGAGATGGGAGGACATGTAGCACGTATGGGCGAATCCAGAAATGCATATAGAGTGTTAGTTGGGCGCCCGGAGGGAAGAAGACCTTTGGGGAGGCCGAGACGTAGATGTGAAGATAATATTAAAATGGATTTGAAGGAGGTGGGATATGATGATAGAGACTGGATTAATCTTGCTCAGGATAAGGACCAATGGTGGGCTTATGTGAGGGCGGCAATGAACCTCCGGGTTCCTTAAAAGCCCGTAAGTATGTAAGTAAGTAAGTAAGTAAGTAATTAAGTAAGTAAGTAAGGTAGAGTGTAAGAGAAGGCTCTATGGCCTTAACTTTGCCAGTATAAATAAAGAATTATTATTATTATTATTATTATTATTATTATATTTGACTGAAAATGGCGGCTCTCGTGTGGGCATGGGATCTGATTTTGCTGAGACATAATGGTCCGTCTATCATCATCGGATTTGCGAATGCCACTCATGCCAGCCGTATATTGGAACATTAATCGCATACAGGATTTCTAAATGATATGTAAAAATATATTATACGTCACTGTGTACTTTAACAGAAAACCACAATTTCAAGTCACACCGATACCCGGCCCCGGAACAATTTTTCGCTTGAAATTATTGAAATCTGATAACTTCTTCTACTCCGAACTCTTCTCCCGATCGCCATTCCTACCAGTGCATCCTTCAGTAGGCTGTTTTTTCTCAACCAGTGACCCAACCAATTTCTTTTTCTCTTCCTGATCAGTTTCAACACCATTCTTTCTCCACCCCCTCTTTCCGACACAGCTGCATTTCTTATCCTGTCTGTCCATTTCACACGCTCAATTCTTCTTCATATGAACATTTCAAACCCTTCTGGCCTATTCGCTTCTCTTCACTTCGTCGTAATGTCCATGTTTCTGCCCCATACAATGCCACATTCCACACAAAGTAATTCACTAGTCTCTTCCTTAGTTCTTTTCCGTTGAAACTTTTGGTGAAGCTAACATTAGTGAAATAGAATTTTAGTAAGTCAATTAATACCAATATTACTGTATTAGAATATTTTAGTTCTTCTAATCTTTATATACTTCCTTCTGTTTCCATATTGTTTCTTTGTTTGCTAACAATCCAAACTGCAAATTTTTTACGGTATTATAAAACAAGTTTTACAATCGTCATTTGTTTAGCGTATAGATAGCCAACTGAAAATGGCGCCTCTGTTCTAACGTACTGGTGAAGCTAACCTTAGTGAAATGGAATTTTAGTAAGTGAATTAATATTTTATTGCATTAGAGTACTTTATTTCTTCTATTCTTTATATACGTACTTTCTTCTAATCGTTTGAGAGTCAATTAAATCCCACTCGAGTTCTGATTTTCTGTAGATAAAAATCAAAACCTCTAGTGAGATTACTATTGATAATAACTCAACTTTTTTCTGATCTCTCTCTTTGTAATGATTATTTGCTTTTTGGAAGATGAGGTAACATGCATCTCATGTGCTAAGGATTCATTTAAGGACGCCTCCATCACGTCCGGATTGTTTACGTCGGGCCATATTTTACTTTCTTGGTTACTATGCTTGCTATTTTTGAAACTGTAGGAAAACAAATTTATGAGCAATTTTACCTGTTAGCTTATGATAAAGAGAATCTGATAGTTCAGCATGCAAACCAGTTTGAGAAAAAGTACCGTATGCGAAAAGCTAGAAAATGTTTTCCAGAAGAATCCTGGACTTTAATGCACCAGCCAATGTTTTGTTGGGGAAGTGTAACAAAACTGGAAAGTGTGACTTCCAGTATAAACGATTCCAAAATTGAAGTATGCTCCCGTAACATCAGCAGAGTTAAGCTTTCGTTTTCCACCTACAACTTGGGCTAACAAATAATAAATTAAAATTGTCTCTCGAAGATTTTGTAAAGTTAGGCCTACTAGTCGTCTATTGCGAGTGCAATTGTGAAAAGTACATGTGATTAAAATGAATGAATCTGTAAGCAAATTTAAGGAATATATAATCCTTCAGTTTACCATCACTGCGCAGTTCCATCCCTTTAGTACCTATACCCCAATGCAGACAGCTGGAAAATTATACTATTGTTTAATGCAGTTTCTAAAAAACAAGACTTCTATGACACGTAACATTTAAAAATAATAATTATGAGATATAATCATTAGGGGAAAGTAACCATCAATGGACCATCTAAAGATTTCTTGTTATATCTAACAAAAGTAATGTCTTAAAATTCCGTTCATAGGCTGGAAAAATTACATTCATAATTGGGAGTGATAAAATCAAGTTTCAGGACTACATTCTATTTTTATCTGTTTAAAGTTTGGCTCATTTAAAATTCGGCTATTGGTTCAATGAAGGCGACAGGTTTCTATGAATGGACCACCATGTTCCTATGAATGGATCAAAAGAAAAATGTAAAATATTTATCAAAATAATGTCTACAAATGACAAATGATAACAAGGAAGAAACATAGATTCTATTATTGGATGTTGAAATCTTTTTTTTTTTTAACTGAAAATAACGAAAAGAACATTCCTTGTCATTTCAAAATTTTAAAGTTATAGGCTATTTCAAATTAGCTAATATAGTAGTTAAAAATGTTAGTAGACAACTTTAAATTACAAGACAACAACATAATGATGTGATTGTACATATGAAATTATTTTGTGGAGTCTGAGATTATTCTTATACTGTAGATAAAATAGTCTTCCTTTTCAAGACACTCATGCCACACAAGGTATTTCTTTTGACTCCGCCCAACATTTGCACAAGCTTCATGTACCCATTTCCTGCAAGACATAATACACTGAATCATATTTTCCTCGATGGTTTCTTCACATATGAAACAAAACCAGGAGTCTTGATTTTAATTGCTTCCTGAAGGGATCTTCATTGTTTTCTTTTTCGGCTCGCTTCTTTAACTTTTTCCCCAGTGGAAGAAAGCGGCATCGAGAGGCTGAGATGAGATGAAATTGTCAAGTTCATTTCGATTGGAATTGGTTTCCATGAATGATCCATTTTAAAATCAGTCCATTCATGAGAACTCTAGCTGGTCCACTTATAGCGACTTCGACATATTATAATTACACTTCAAGAGTGCTGAACAGGTTACACAAAATATTTTAATGTACAACTAAAGCCTGTGTGATGAATCTTGTCTCACTGTGAAAAGAGAGAGAAAGGAGATATGTCTTACTTCGTCTGTGTTGTTATGACGACGGGGAGAGTGAGTGATGCCGTCCATCCATTCAGTGGCGGAAGGGACTAGTTGATACATTCTGCAGCACAAAATAAAATAACAAAATATCTCTCTTCGTACGTTTAGTTCCGTCACTGAGCCTGTCTTTCAAAAACTGAGTTTTGGTAGCCTGTACAATAACAAGGTTTTGAAAGGAATCCTGAAAATTTATAATCCTCCTATAATCTCCACTCTCATTTGAAGCGACTTGGTTTTATTGCTACTGAGACAAGACACTGCTTCCAGATAAATATGTCATTTCATAACTTAATGTCATAAAGCCAATGTGTTCTGTAGGCTACTTAAATTTAATTTAAAATTATACTAAAAATAACAAGAACATATTTGAGCTGCTTGTTCAGCCTACGTGTTTGCTGCCGCCACCAAAGACAACTCAAGAGTGACATACACGAGGGGAAGCCTTGAGGTGACGTTTCACGCATACGCAGTCAATATGACCAGAATATGGCAACGGTCCATTGAAAACAACGGTTCATCGATGTCTACTCTCCCTTAATTCTGAGTAAGACGTAATGAAAGGTTATTTTAAATGTGATTTTTACAGACTATTTTTAATTTTTCGAATATATTTAATAGTTTTGTTGAACCTATGTAAGGCACTTAAAATAGCCTATACTTTTTAAAGTCTAAAAATTCGAAATCTAATCATCATACTGAAAATTTCTGACTCTATAGATTTCTCTACTCTTAATAAATCTTCGCGGCCGAGAAATACATAGGCCTACTGTAAGCAAACTGGCAAAAAATGACCTGATTAAGTTCGGTTATCTTATCTGCAAGTTGTGATAAAGTGCACTACCGAATCTAACATGAAAACACAGATGTGAAGTTTCAGAGATGGAATGGAAGGTTATTGCGACCTTATATTCGCGTCTTCAAGGCTGCGAACAAGGTCGGGAAACACTAGTCTATCTCCTTGCGTCACGTCTGAATGAGTTGCCACAATCAGATAATGGTGACTATTTAATTTTTCTGTCTGGCTGCGCCGTATAGAGGTAAAATTTACAGTCATCACTTAAACCTTGAATCCTTAGGTTCGAATGTATTCTAATTTTACATTGTTAACTTCAAAATTCTCAAGTTATTTCATTTTTCTCTTTACGGTGAACAACAAAATGAAAATGTTACAGGCTGCAAAATAATCCGTGGTGAAACAGTCCATGAAAGGCCAAGGTCCATCAGTTGACTGCTGGCCTCATGTTCACACGCCTTAACAGAAGTGAACGGTCATCCAACCAGTACGGGGGATAACATGTGGTTAGTACATTTCTTTCCCAGCCGTTGCAGCTGATTTCGAAACCTGGTTTATATACTGGCAGAAATTTCCATTAAGAGTGCACAAAAATCCTATTAGTTCAGAGATGCTGTATATCCCGGCCGATCAGCACCTCTGTTACTCTATACACGTGTATCTAGCTAGATACATATTTACATCCACACATAACCTTAAGCATATTTATCAGTGACGAAGCGTGGCTTCCGAAACAGGGGAAGCAATCAAGATTAATTTGTTAATAATAATTATTCTTAAAATGTATTAAAAATAAAGCTATAATTTTACTTCTATAAATAAGAATCATAGACGTTTGAATAAGTAAAAGTAATATTGTGGTATCAGTCTTACCTTATCGTTTATAATGCAGTATATTATTTTTAAATGGTTTGTTTAAAAGTTAGATACCGGTACTTTAATTTTCAATTATTATGTAATAAATAGTCTATCCATTACAGTACCTATCGAACCGTATAAATGAAATTCTTTATAATTTAAAAGTTATAGATATAGTTACTTACCAGATTACCTAAATATAATCTAATACAAATTGCAATATTTTCACTATTTTTTACTCGTAAGATACAGTACACAGTCTTAATATTTCAATATATAACTTAATAACATTTTAATTAAATTTAGGAATATACAGTAGGCTAATTTTAGTTTTCTATATTAACATGGTACATTTAAATGGACATCTCTTTGGGAAAAACGCTCGTTATCATTATCATTTCTGTAATACTTCACGCGCCCCTTGCTACTTAGTGGGAGTGCGCCTATGCAACCTGCAACATAACGATCCTTAGTGGCAGTAGGCCGATGCAACCCGCAACACATCATCGAATTCTCTGTCTCCCTTTTTAATTCAAAGATTGTTATTCTCCAAGATATTTAAAATGCGTAAAATCAAATTTATATAATTAAATTTAGGTTAGCTTCCTGTATTTTTAATTCTAATACTACCGTTTAATGTACCGATAATGAAATCAAATTTGCATAACTATAAGCTATTTAGATACGTAAGTTTAGTTTTCAATATCTTAATACTAACTTTGCACGCACGCACAAATTATTTGCAATAAGGGACCGAAGTTTAAATTTAATTTATTTCAAAACTCATTTTATGACTTGTCTCCCTTTAACTGAACACCATCTGTGCGTGTGCTTAAACATATAAAAATATGTTAATATACACATATATATATATATATATATATATATATATATATATAAAACATGTCTATGTATGTGTGTTGTTTGTCCTTAATTATCAGCTTTTGTTACTTTATATTTCTAATAAGTGCCATATCTATTTTAATAGGGAATGTAAGCCTATATTATTCATGTAGTAATGGAGTATTTTCTATCTAACTGACTTAGACCTATATTACTATATCATAATATCGGTAATATGTAATCGACATATATGTAGTCTACGCCTATGGAGTAACAGTTAGCGCGTCTAGCCGCGAAACCAGGTAGCCCCGGTTCGATTCCCGGTCGGGGCAAGTTACCTGGTTGAGGTTTTTTTCCAGGGTCTTCCCTCAACCCAACATGTGCAAATGCTGGGTAACTTTCGGTGTTGGACCTCGGACTCATTTCATCGGCAAATGCTGGGTAACTTTCGATGTTGGACCCCGGACTCATTTCACAGGCATTATCATCTTCATCTCATTCAGACGCTAAATAACCTAAGATGGTAATAAAGCGTCGTAAAATAACCTTTAAAATATAACAAATATTATCTGTATCAATTTGTAATTTTGTGTCATATTTATCTTCTTCATTATTTAATATTAATATTATGTGTGCACACGATCTTAGTTGGAATATTTCTACTTATAGCTATAGTGAATATTGGTGATCTTTAGTCCTTCAGTTTGGATATAGTATTCACTATTGTATGGGAAATACTTTTGTTTAGTGACTGCTCCCGTAATATCTGCTATTTCTTCTTAAGTGGTCAGCGTGTATATATGCCGGTACTATTTATAGATGTTTTTTTTTTACAGTATACAGCATTTAGTTTACATGTAATTTGCAAGTAGTGTATAAGTTGGAGCTATCAAATGATAAGATAACGGATGTGTTTGTTTATTTTATTGACTACAACAATATTATTTATGAATATGAACTATAAAACTGTTCAAACTTTCCGAACATTAATTATTATTACTGCATAGTATATAATTAATAAAAATATTTATAAACTCCTAATAAGAAAACCAAAGCATGTAGTATTACGCTGTGTAAAGGAACATGTATGATGAAATAAAACAAAAAAAACACACGAGTATATAGCCTATTTTAATATTTTAAAATATAAAATGAAGGTAGAGCTCTAATCTCTACCTCCATGCCCCCCCAAGTGCCTTCATGGCATGTTACGGGGATACCTTTTTTTAAAACATAAAATGTATATGGCTATATGTGATCTTTTTAGAGTTTGAATATCCCAAGTCTACTAATAAAAATGAGTAAAATCGTTCAAATAACCACTTATTCGTAGGTACTAAACCTATAAATATTATAATTATTATTGTCATCATCATCATTTACTAGTAATGTTATATTTTTGAGTTGTAATGTTAACAGATATGTAACTACTAATATCATAATGGCTTAAATTTTGAAACGCTACCCAGTATCGAGCTGCGAACAAGAGCACGTGCTGTTGTCAATACAGCAAAGGCCAGAATCAACCTGGAAGCAAATTGCTTCTTACATACCCTTAGAAACAGAAAGCATAATACTTTTGTATCTCTGTCTCCCTTTTACTCCAGCAACCCAGTGTGACAAGCAGATATATTTGGAAGCTAGCATCTCACATCACCCGCGTGTGCAAATCCATTCAGAGTCAAAACGTTGTATAAACACGAGATAATAAAATATAAGAACAAACTAATAATAATTAGATACCTTATCTGTATACAAATGAAAAAAACTTTCCTCTAAAAAGAAAATGGAAAGCAAAGCTTCCACCACATCTATGGACACTACGCACCGATTTATAACTGCTAGTTAAAAATATTCCAAATGTTTATCGGCGCTTAGAACTACCTAACTATTCACCCATCATCCATCCGTCCATCTATCCATCAAAAAACTCATAACCGAAATCGGATTCATATAGTGAGAAAATGTGAAGGAAGTGAGTTATGGCCTTAGTAACATAATTACTTAAAAATGGTTCATATCTACTAGTCACAAACTTCGACAAATAAAGACGCGGACGCGATATCCATCTATGAAATGAAGATAAAGAGGGAGATTCTGGGCATCAGCCCGAAATACTGACTACGGAAATAGGACGACAGGACCAGAACTAAGATTCAAAACACTGCGATTGCTTGAATAAGCTCCAAATAGAGTTGACAGAATACGACTGTTGTTAAGATCACAACAGATCGGGGCATCGACTGATAGCTTGAAACCCAAGAACCGCCAAATAATAGCGTAAGAAGACGAATATCACCCACAGTCCACCTTAAGGCAGAATCCCAGATCTTAATTCCACTCTCGTTTTCTCCCTCATCCTATTTGAGCATTGATTTTATTCACCCATTCATCCGAGTGCCATTAGGCCGTAACCATCAATATAACAATGAAGTACAAGAAAAATATAGCATGCAGTGATACGTCTTTCATAGGTTTATTGTAGACCTCTGCATTCTCTTGAAAACGGCCGACCGTGCTCGCCGATCAGTCTTCGGTTGTGAAGAAGACAGCCGGGAAATGATGCTCTCGGGCGCATGCAGTCGAGAATTTGTAACCGATCGGTTGAAACGCTTACTCTGTCGGTCGCGAGCGTTCGAGGTTGTTGCACTACAATTACATTACAGTCTACCATATACAGTCACGAAGCTTGAGTTTTGAGGGTGCTAGAAACAATAGACTGTGACGGTACCATTTTGCATTGCCTGTAATGAGGCGATATTAGCGATCCTAGTGGTGAGGAACTATCTAATGTTTGCATATTTACTACGTATTGAGCTTCGCGACTGTATATACTAGACTGTGATTACATCACATTTTAATGTCTGAAACCTAAAAAAGCCTACCTAAGAAGGTTACCATTTTGTTTTTATTTCAGATAGCACGAAAATTAGGAAGTATTTGAACGTTTAAACAAGAAAACGTAAAATACATTGAAGGTGAAGGTGATATGTTACACTTATATGAACACTTATAACTTTATTGAAGATGTTAGTCAGACAAGTTTCGGAGAATGCTTCTACATCTTCAGTGATAAATTACATCGACTGCAAACGAAAACAATTATAATAATTAATAACTTAAATAGTTATATGTCAAAAATAAAAAAAAAAAAGAAATGAAAAAATTTAAAAAATTATCTTAAATTATGATACTTTACAAATGTCTTTTTTCATTGACTGGGAAAGTTAAAAATGTAGAATATAATTGGATTCTGAATATCTTCTGTATATGCATATGATGACAAAAATAATTATAAGAAACTGCAATAATGTGTGATAAATTTGAATAAAAGTTATGAAAATTGAATTAACATATGAAAAATTAAAAAGTTAAAATCTTATAATGTATATACATTTATCTGATAAAAACTGACAAAGACCATATTTAAAATAAAGATAAAAGAAGAATGGACAAAATTGCAACTTAGATGAATGACTCACCATTGCAATTTTGTCCGTTCTTCTTTTATCTTTATTTTAAATATGGTCTTTGTCAATTTTTATCAGATAAATATATATACATAAGATTTTAACATTTTATTTTTATAATGTCAATTCAATTTTCATACTTTTTATTCAAATTTATCACATATTATTGCAGTTTCTTATAATTATTTTTGTCATCATATGCATATACAGAAGATATTCAGAATCCAATTATATTCTACATTTTTAACTTTCCCAGTCAATGAAAAAAGACATTTGTAAAGTATCATAATTTAAGATAACTTTAAAAAAATTTTTCATTTCTCATTTTTTAATTCTTGATATATAACTACTTAAGTTATTAATTATTATAATTGTTTTCGTTTGCAGTCGATGTAATTTGTCACTGAAGATGGAGAAGCATTCTTCGAAACATGTCTAACATCTTCAATAAACTTATAAGTGTTCATGTAACTGTAACATATCACCTTTATTGTATTTTATCGAATCAATGAACACTGTTTTATTGACAAACATGTGTGTTTTATCATTAAATAAGAAAACATAATTTTTAAACAACACAATTCTTTAAATGAAATAATACTTTATATTATCAATAATGTTATTCGGCATCCATCTTGTCGAACTTATATCAGTAAAGAAAATGTTTAATGTAGCTTGGTAATTATGTGATTGCATAAAAAGGACAGAGATTTTGTGACACGTGTCAAATTCCTTTAAAACAGACATAATTTATTTCAGTCACAGTATTTAATAAAAATAAAACCATATCTACATGTTCACTTTGCTTAACATTTTTACAATAGGCCTACTGTATATTAAGAGATGCTTAATCGCAGAAAATGATTGACATTGGAGAATACTTTTTTTTTTTACTTGTCAGCAGTTACCCTGTATTCCCATCTTCCATACTTCAAGGTCTTGCCAGTCCCCTTCCTTCAGATTATCTTGCTTCATCATTTGGACTACACCAGACTTCCATGACGCTCTCGGCCGTCCACGCTTTCTTCTTCTTCCAGAAGGTGACCAATGGAGGAAAGTCTTAGGAAGTCTTTCACAATCCATTCTATTGACGTGCCTGTACCATTGTAGAGTTCGTCTTTCAATTCTCTCGATAACAGATTCCTCCATTTCCATTAGCTGTCTTAAATCTTCATTTCTCCTTCTTTCAAAACTAGATATCCTGGCCCCTCTCCGGATCCCATCCATCTCTACTGCCAATATTCTATTTTTCTGCCTCTCTACTAACGTCCAACCCTCTCTTCCAAGATAATGCCATAAATACTCAATGGGATTCAAATCTGGACTCTGTGGTATAGTACTAAGTCTTCTGGAGGCATTATGTAATAGCCATTCTCTTGTTCTTATAGCTGTGTTTGGGGTCCTTATCTTGTTGGAAACTGAAGACTCCATCCAGGCCGAGCTTGTGCACAATGTTGGACAAAATATTTCGCAATACACCAATGAATTTGTACCGATGCATTTCTCCATCAATAAAGACCAGATTTCTAACTCCCGAGGATTCCATGCACCTCCAAAATCATAACATGCCCACTTCCGTATTTCACTGTTGGAACTATGTGTTGTTGTAATTCTGTGTTAGGTTTTCGCCACACTTTCTTCCTTCCTTCAGATCCGAACAAGTTGAACTTCGACTCGCCTTAGAATATGGCAGTATCCCAAAATTCCAATGGTTTTCCACAATATTTCTTGGCAAACTCAAGGAGTTTCTTCCTGTTTGCCTAAGAAATATATGGTTTTTGATGGAAGATCTGCCAGCACTATTCAAGACATTCCGTACTGTTTGAACACTTACCGTCTTGTTACATGTTGTTGCGATGTCAGCAGCTAAAGCACTTTTTGTAGGTTTCTTTTGGGCTAAACGTATGATGATTCTTTTCTCTCGATATGCGAGTTTTCATGGGCGATTAGATCTCTGCTTGTTTCGTGTGGATCTTGTTCTCTGTGTTTATGTATTAGATCTTACATTAGAGAAGCTTCTAGAAAGTATTCTACTTATCTGTCTGTAACCTTTTCCTTGTGAGTGCAGTAACACAACTTTATCTCGAACAGAGGACGAATGTTCACCTTTCTTCGGTCCCATGTTGACAGTAACCACACCAGACTTACGACTGACTGGTAAACAACCCTTAGTGAATGTACAGAAACATTACCTTGTGTTTAATGTAGTTTAAATGACAGAAACGTACGATGCCGCCACCGTGCCAATAATGTTTTGGTGATTCTAATACTATATTTTAATTTCTATCGTTTATAGTGTCATTGAATAATTTCATAATTAAAATCGTTTAACTATCTTATCTTTGCCCATATACATAAACTGAATTTTTAATTATCTTAAATTTAACCCAGTACTACAACAAAATTGGGTGCGCTAATAGTTTTTGTAGCCAGTATATCTTCCTATCTACCTACAGTACACATTTATCTACCTATTACCTCCTCCCTACTATCTACCTACCCATTTATTTACCTGTTGTTGTTTAGTGAACTGTCCCAAGACAGGTCTGAACCTCACAAGTGATACCAACATGGCACCACTTATGAGGCAACTAGACCAGGATAAATGGGGTAGAGTGACCAGCTCCTTTCCCCTTTCATTGGATACTTTGCCGATTAGCTACCTACCTACCCATTTATCTATCTGCCTACCTGTTTATCTACCTACTCACTTACCCTACCCATCTATTTATCTACATACCTACACACCTATCTACCTACTTACTGTATATACATATATACCCGTTTAGCTACCTATCTACTTACCCTACCCATCTATTTATCTACCTATCTACCTACTTACTGTACATATATACCTGTTTATCTACCTACTCACTTATTTTACTCTATTGCCCTTTAGTTCTGCCTTCTTTTGTACTTATTAATTTTCCTTGCTTTCTTTTCCTCCCATTTCCTTCCCTGGAAGCTTTTGTGACGTGAATCACGCTGGCTGCTAAACAAAGTGTTGAGTGGTGCCGAACAGGTGGTGTGATGGCTGCCGGCAGAGTGTCTCCTGTTCCACGGCTAATTGTTGTGGTTTCGGGACTGGAAGCGTGAAGCTGACCGCAGCGCTGCGCTGTTTCCTTCACACACCTGTTACCCGATCCACACTCGCCTGAAAGCCGCGGCGCGGAAAGTCATCGCGAGTTTCACACGAAACGGCCGCTGTCAAATAGACAAAAGAAAGTTGGAAACCACAGCCATCGTAAATGTAAATAAAGGCCATCGGAACCCAGAGGAGGGCTGCGACACACGCACTTAATGTCTGGATTTGATAGATTGTCGCAAAAAGTAGCACAATGCGGAAATTGCAATATTCTCTTCAAGCAATTTTTCTTTCACTTTGAATAACGTTTGCAGGTTATTTCCTAGCCTGCGCTAGACCCAAGATAAGTCACGTTGGCGTTAAATTCCAAAAACACAGTACAGTCGAACTTCCATATCTGGAAGTGCTTCCAAAATCTGGAAGTTCTTCCAAAATCTGGAAGTGCTTCCGTAAATTAGTAATGTTTTGACTTATCGAAAATTCGAGATATAGACAATATTAAACAATTTCCAATACCGGTACCATAAATTATTATTGATGACTACTGCTTAACTTTCAAGAAAGATAGGGTGCTATTCATAGACATTTCGCAGCACGCGCTACGAGCTTACTAACCTAGCCCCGGCTATCCACTGGTCAGGGGCGGCTTTCGAAGAGGGGCTGCGGAGCTGCAGCACCCCCAGACATTTGTGGCCCTTGTCTCGTTTTATGTTGTGAAAAACATTTATTATACAGTCTTTATCTAGCAGCTCGAATTTTTTAAAACATTTCGCTCTCAATGACATGCACGCAATTGTTAGTGAAGTCACTTCCTCCCCTGGTGCTGCCAGAGCGAAACCAGAGACAAGGACTGTAGGGTGAAGCCACTTCCTCCTCTGGAGCTGCCAGTCTCGTCTCGGATGCTTTGCGCGTTAGTTTTACCCCTCCTCCCTGCTGCCCCTTGCCATGAATCCAGACTTTCCAGGCGCTGCAAAATTTGCAGCAGTTTGTCAGTAGCGCGCAGTTTTAAATACATTTTCTTTAACAACAATGTTTAATTCTGTACAATATTTACAGTCTATTCAGTTCAGTACCTTAACAATTCAGGAGAAATGTGAAATTAAGTGCCCATCAGTTGAATCTCATAATGGAAAGAGCCGCTAAACAAAATACAAAGGCTCGCATATTTTTTGGTAATTTATCCAATATCCCTGCTTTCTTCTCTCGATCTCCATACAGTCTGTATTAGATTAATGTGTTTCAAAGACAATTCCATCAGCTGGGGCAACAAGATGGATTTAAAATAAGAACAGTAAATGTTGTTCATGAGAAGAAGGAGCCATTGCTAGAATGTTTTCAAATCATAATGGAATCTAAAACAACTAACATCACAATAAATGAGGCAAGCGCTCTGGTGCGTACTCTTGAATATCCTGAATTCAATTTCTGGCTCAGTAATTTTTTTCATTTATTGATGTATCGTGTATATATATTATACAACAAACTACAACATCGCCAGTTAGATATTTCTAAGGTTCAAATCTGCATATAAAAAATTAAATTATGGCTTATTTAACGACACTCGCAACAGCAGGGGTTATATCAGCGTCGCCCGGAATTTTGTCCGTAGGATTCTTTTAAATGCCAGTAAATCTACTAACATGAGCCTGTCTCATTTAAACACAACTTACAAGATAAGGCGCATGGATCTAATCTTTAAATAAAGTAAGTTGCTTGGTTTATTTTTGTATGCAGCCCCCCTTAATTCAATTCTCACGAGCCGCCACTGCCACTGGTTACTAGTACAGAATTCAAATCATATTCTATCGCTAACACTGGTTTCTGAATACGAAAAATGCTGATCATCCACCGGAAGCCCGCGCTAAAAATGTCTATGAATACGGCCCATAAAGTCGAGGTTGTCCATTGTCTCCTGAGTCCTGAGAGTACACTATATTACATTATATTATATTATATTATATTATATTATATACTTCATACATGATTACATGTGTGTGCAGAGACCCGAAGTATAACCTGCATTTGTGATCTAATTTTTTTTCAGCATTTTTCCTTATGTCGGTGACTTTTTTTAATTGTAGAATTATATTGAACATTAAAAATAAAACAACAAATGTCTCATGGCCCAGGAGGATAGATACTAGAGATGAACAACGATCGAGAAAACGAGACTAACAGCGCCCGCAAAGCCGAAAACCAGCACGACAATGTATACGTCGCGTCCTTGACGTAAAAACTGCTTGTGAGTCTTCCGAGACTCGATATTGTGATCAAGTCCCGAAGTCAGCAGTTGTTTATACCTGACTGAACTTTTATCTGCTTTGGCAGCTGTTATATAAGTTATGCATAAGCAATCAAGTAACCCAGCTATGGGGACTATAGGCAAAGTAGGGAGGGAACGTTCCTACTCACCCCACATTCGTTTGATAGACATGCGAGGGGTAAGGCAGTTGTTTTGCTAAGGCAAGTGCAGTGGTGGACTCGACACATCTTGCGCAACAGCAATTTCTCCGCTCTTATTTCTCGTTTTAAAATCTTTACAGTATTTTGTTTATAGGAAGTACATGTATCATACAATAATTATGACGGCCACCTACTGTCATTAGGCAAATTATATATTTTTCAATTGTATAACCATTCCTTTATCATGTGCACGAAAAATTCTTGAACTGCCTTGTGATCGACATAATAAAGTATTTCTTTTTTAAAAACAATAAAGAAAAAAGCAAAGCTCCATTGTCACATAACTGCACAATATATTAAAAGATACAATGCTCAACATAATAAATTGTTTCTTTTTAAACCCAATAAAGTAACTAAGCTCCATTGTCATTTAACTTGAAAGATTTAAACACAATATAATTATCAACAAAATCAATTGTTTCTTTTTATAAATACTGAAGAAAGTAAAACTAAGCTCCACTGTCATTTAACTTTAAAAGATATTAAACAAAATATATGAGATATGAATGAAACGAAATACTACTGTAGGCCTATACTGCTGGTTTTCATTTTTTTGTTGTTGATTGCCCTCGAAATTTCTTGTTATTAACTATAAAGGATATATTTGGCTCTAAAATAGAACAACTCAACCATAATACTGAACCTAATGCATGTCTGTGATCCTAGACCTGGAGATACTTTTGGTCATATTCATTTTGAAAAGAAAAACCAGCTCGCAACAGTAAGTTGAGCCAAACATAGATACAATACGCATTGCAAATGTGCGCAGATTAGGGAATTGCTCCTCTGGTAGTATTTAAAGAGATCTAATCCATTTTTTCCTAAACACTTTAGTGGAGTGATCTTTTGCATCTCTATAGTGGCTCTGATGCTTGGGTAACATCAAATACAAATGGATTATTGAACAGACACATCTCCATGTCCATTGCAGTTACTTCTGAAAATCTTTCCTGGAAAGAGAACGCATCAAGTAGGCCTAATATGCACTCAAAGTTTTAAATAAGTTCAGTTCCAGATAGGCTACTTAATAAAATAATAAGTATCTAAATCCTGAAAATACCATAAACATATCTTGTTTTGTATCTTTTCACAAATATTACGAAAATAGTTTTTAAAACTCTAAATAAATACTTGTAATATCACCGAAGTCCGCTTTATGCTTCCGATCAAAGTGGCGTTTAATATTGAAGCGTTTTATATGCGCAATTTTAAACCTACATATTAAGCAACAGATTTTCTTCTTTTTGTAAGTAACAAAAAATTATTTCTGCCACTCTTCCTGAAAATGACGTCCCGAGATCGAAGCCATACCCGCCATTGAATGAAGCGTGTCTAGAGAAGCACCAGGCGGAGGAGAGGGTCGGTGGAGGTAAGGCGGCTTTGAGTGCAGTGGTCCTTCGGAGCCATTTTTCCCCATGGTTGAAGTAACCTATTTGAAACGTCAACTCTACTTTTCAGTGTATAATAATCCGTTCCCCAGTCTTTATTTAATTACTAGGCCCTTATTAAAAGGCTAGGAATTTTATTTTCATATGTTTAAGATCAAGTGTACAATCTCAAGTAAAAATATATTAATATCATGTTTTATGTTTCTTAGAAATGCAAATTTATTTGAGAATTGTTTTTTTATTTGTATAACCTAGGTAATATCATATAATAGAACCAGAACATTTTGATAACTAAGATACTGTTCTGTTTTGTCTCTTTGTCTCATTTAAACATTTATCTTATTTATTTCAATGATGTATGTTATTCAAAGTTACGAAATCTTTCCACGCCGACCAAATGCTATTTCGAGAATGACGAACGAGACTCGAAGCGCAAGAGAATGACGAGTCGAGACTCGAAAGACAAATGCAGCGAACACAGCGAGCGAGAGCGGCAGTTAGTTTTGTTCATGTCTAATAGACAGCTTCTTTGCTTTTCAGGTCGACGGATTTAGCAATTCTTGACAAAATTTGAGAAGAATAATTTAAAGACATGTCATTATGTCCTGGCAGTGGTGCTAATTGTGCTACACACTTACGGTACAGAAACCTGCCTGTAGTAATTGACAGGGATAGAATTAGTGCTAATGGGTTGATTCTTGGTGCAATATACAATGCTTGTTCAAGTAACGGTATTTCATCCGGAGTTTCTGAATTTGCTTCCAATTTCCGAATTGGCTCCCAAAGTATAAATTCTGAATTTCCGAATTGGCTCATGGTTTACATTCGAATTTTCCCCGAAATTGCTATTCTGCATGACCCCGACTCCAAAAACATTTTCCTTCCCAGTTTAATACACTTAGAACTGTCTACATTAAGTACAGGTCTTACCAAAAGTTTAAGGACACTTGTGTAAAAAAATAATTACTCCAGAATGTATTGACTTAGATCAGTCAATTTTGTCGGAGCATTAATTGAAATTATATTTTCCAAAAACACACAGAACAAAAGAACACAAAGAAATTACGTTATCATATACACATTTTAAGAGACAAACAATTGTTCCTTGAAATAATTCAATATAACAAATCAAATTTTGCTCGTTATATGATGTTGCTTTCAAGCAGGATTTTTACTGTCATGAATTTCATTCTCTGTAGGACTAACATAATATCACCGTCTTCTGTGGCCGAATTAACAAAACTACAGTCTATTCGTCTGAAGTGACAACACTATTTCCTAAACGTAATTACAGTACTGTAGTTTTGTTAATTCGGCCACAGAAGACGGTGATATTATACAGAGACATCATTTTATTTTTACTTCAATTTTTATTGTACCCGAGTTTTTTAATGTACTTCATTCCCACCCCTTCTACTAATGAAGTTCAACCGACCTCCACACAGATCCAAGACCGCATATTCAGTCATAGTAACCTTACGGTTATAGTAAACAGTACGTTCCAAAAATATGTTCACGTTTTCCAGTGATGAAAGAGCTTTCAATATTGCATCATTTTCCATTTGCCTACGTCGCATCCCGGTTTCCCCTACCTGCTTCTATTCGCCTCTCTGTAAATGCTAGTGGCTGGGCTGTCTTAGCTCTTTTCTGGGAACATTAATTTCTGTTAGGAATTGGACGTCTATGTAATGTTATACCCAAACAAATGTTTAAAATAACTTAAATAAAAGGGCCTCGTTAAGTAATTAACTGTCAAGTGATTTCCTCCTTTTCTACGACGCTGCGACATAACCACTGGGACGGACAGTAGATAGCATGTCTGAGTAATTTTATTTTTTCCGATCGGGCAGAAGTGAAGATTGAATTTACAGTACGTAAGGTAATGCTTCAGTTTAATTTTTCTTGCTCCGTATTTTTAAGTGTTTATTTTAAGAGTTTGAGAGTTGATGATAGAGTTGTGTTGAAATTACGTTGTCTCTCTTTTATAGAGTAGGTACAGAATTATTTCAACATGAGTTACTGATACGAAGTAAGAACCTGGTAATTGGAATTACGTACAATAGTCTATAGTGCGATAATATGCACATTAGAACTGAAGCCTGTATCGAAATGAACGGCGATCATTTTCAAAAATGTGTTTAAATATCCATATTATGATTATTTTTCAATTTAACTTCATTCTCTATACTGTACGCTAATGTGCTGTAGACAGTATAATATACACTGCATAATGAATACTTTAGCATGGACAGCTGAATTCGTGAGTTAACTTATTGTTAATACTGTACTTTATTTTGATTAAACAAAAACCTAATGAAAATTATCAAACTCAAAAGCGTGATATTTCCTAGTTTACGTAAATGGATGGACTACTTTTCTTCCCTTCTATACCTAGTAAAGTGATTTGTTTGTATATTACGCCAGTATCATCGAATATCAGTCGTGGAACGGGGTAGCAAACGTGTTTCCGGTTCTTAATCGTTGATCCAAAGGTATAGCCAGGTTAATATTTGAAATGTTAGTAAAAATATAATGATGTCCCTGTATTAATCATACAGAGAATGAAATTCATGACAGTAAAAAATATTGCTTGAAAGCAACATCATATAAGTAGCAAAATTTGATTTGTTATGTTGAATAATTTCAATGTAACAATTGTTTGTTTGTTAAAATGTTATTTTGTTTTGTGTTTTTACGGATTATATAATTTTAATTAATGCTCCGTCATAAATGTTGTAACTAAAACCTTGTGCATCCCTCGTGTTTATCGTATGGCTGTCCTCGCCCCACTCGGTACCTGCACTTTGTTTACGTTTTCACTGTGCCTAAACGAGACGCTCTTACTGTACACCAATAGAAACAAAGCATACCTCACTTCTTTAACAGTATTTAACAATCAAGACTGGAAATTCAGGCTGTTTAAATTTCAACCAATCAAGATGGGCTAGCAGACTCAGCTTCCGAATTGGTCGCCAACTGCTAACTAGCCTTTCCTAAAATTTTCTATGTTAAAAAAAAAAACCTTGAAGGAAATAACTATCTGAAAATCTTCATAACTGAATATATATCTTTTATATAGCACACGACACTGAAACTTCAAACTTGGGTTTCGGGTTGGGTTAGCTTCGCTCATAATTGTTACGTCGTAAAAATGTTTTTTTTTTTTTTTTTGTATTCGCTTTCATTTTGAAGTGTTCTTCCTCTTTATTTCACGTGTTAAATAATCACTTTTAGGTTATCTATACCGATCAATTTTTTTTGTCCAATTTTTAGCTAATGTTTCCAAGTCAACTGACGTCCTAGGCCTATATAAATTAGTCTCATTCAAAACTACCTTCGGGGCAGAACGTTCCAGGTTAAACTCCACGTCGCGAGGTATTAACGCTGGAGTGCCTCAGGGCAGCATTCTGGCACCGATACTTTTCCAAATCTATATTAATGACTTACCTTTTAATCAAAACTTCAACAATAGCATTCTAGCGCTATACTCGGACGATTCGGCTCTTCTCACGGCATCATGGAAGGCAACGGTTGCCATTAACAGGCTACAAGGTCACCTACGTGACATTGAACCATGGCTCCTCAGATGGAGAATCAAATTAAATATTTCCAAAACACAAGCAATCTTATATAGCAGAAGAAATAAATTCAATAGACCGGGAATAAATCATACAAAATTAGCCATAAATGGATCACAAATCGAGTGGAAAACTTCAGTTAAATATCTCGGAGTAACATTAGACAGACGGCTCACTTTCTCCGAACATGTACTACAAAAACTCAGACTTGCCAATTCTAGAATGGTGGAGCTTTATCCAATATTAAATAAAAGCAGACATCTAAACATACACACAGCTCTAACACTTTGTATAAAACATTAATTAGGTCAGTAATATTATATGCTTGTCCTGCTTGGGGATATGCACCTATTAGAGTCCGTAAAAAATTACAAGTTTTCCAAAACAAAATTTTAAGATTCATTACAGGACTACCTAGAGTAACTCCTGTTAGATTGATTCATGAAGAACTAGAAATTTCGACAATTCAAGAGTATATCTCAAATCAAGGCTTCTGCACGCACATCAAGTCGTACAGCAGCACAAACCCACTAATTTCTTCAATAGGAAATTACAATCCTGCATTAGACAAACATAAAAGACCTAAGAGCGTAATCCACCCTCTAGCTTGGAATGACAACGTACAAGACGAATACCAACTTGAACACTAAATAACCACTTGACTCTACACACAGACAAGTCTATTAATGCACTAATAATGTTATTTCTCTGTTTCAGGATCATCACGTTATTGGCAGCATAGATGCATTGTTTTTATTGTAAACAATTTTTATGTACTTTTAATGTATTTGTACTTTGAATAACGATTAAAACAAAACCTCCCACCTCAACATAATATTCCGACCCCACTATAGCCCACTATAGGCTTGTCGTCAGCACGACATCTCATCCTGCTCAAGGTTTTTTCGTGGTTTCCCCTTGAGCAATAAGACAAATGTCGGGATGAGCCCTAAAGAAATGGGCCACGGACCACTTCCCTTCCCCCACTCTTTCTCTTCTACTATCACAAAGAACTTACTAATTTCTTAGATAACAACCCTGTATTATGATAATAGGGGAAAATAAATATATTGTAAGTTCACAGGGCTAACGGCTTCGAAGCTGGGTACCTGGTTCTAATGAAGTGCACTGGTAGGAATCTAAAACATGGGGGTATGAGATAGTTACTCTGCCTGCCATTAAAATTCACTTCAATTAAATCCCCAAGGTTAAAAAAAAAATACCTTCTCTCTGGAAATTAAACATTAACTTTTTTTTTCTTCAAAAAAGTCTTCAGTCGCGTGCTAAAGAAAACCCGAATGCATTTTAGTTACTGAAAAGTAATTTTAAATTGAAGTATAATATTGCGTAAATTATATATTTTAGTTAAAAAAAGTCTGAAATCTGAGGAGGGGGGACATCCTGGAGCCTGGAGGGAGAATTTTCCTTCCCATCATCATCATCATCATCATCATCATCATTATCATCATCATCATTATCATCATCCTCATGAATATGGCATGGTCGACTTGAAATAAAAGAAAAAGAGATTTCAGTCGTATCAAGTTATAGGAGCCAAGAAGTTTCTGCTCACCCCTAGGTCTGCCCTCCGGACCTCCCACAGCTGAATGGAGGACTTGCTTCTTATCTAAGCACTCTGATCGGCATCTGCGTCGCTTACAAACTGGGCCCACTAAATAAATTCCTTGAAGAATGTGGTTGAGTGCGACCTGCTTGTTATCGCGGCCAGCTTCATTTCGCGAGTTCCAAAAAGTTCAACAACGTAAATTTATGTCGTGGAAATAGGTTATGGGAACTTCTTGAAATCCCGTCTTAAGTTAATGGAAACAGGTGTTCTGCTCCACTGAATTAAATTGCTTGTCTATTTTTTATTGTGTTCATTTCAAGTTACTAACTTATCTTTTCTGCATTAATCTCCTCCTTAGTTCCTCTCCCCACCTTGGTTTCTCCGCCAGTCTATTTGTCCATTTCTATCTATTGATCTATAAAACCAATTGCCTCATTCATACATTCGTCCAGTGGCACCAACTTATATGGGCTCATGTGGCTCGAGCCCATCCAATAATTTGTTTTCTTCTTCTTCTTCTTCTTATTATTATTATTATTATTATTATTATTATTATTATTATTATTATTATTATTTTAGTAACGAGTAAGCCCATTTAGCATTACGCAAAGTACTTAGAGGCATTTCTTTGCCCATAGTTCTCTCATTCTTTGGCTGTGGGCTTCTTTTCTCTCTTCAGTCCACGTTGTTCCAGTCTTTTTCGTCGGTTTTTCCTTTTGTCAACTTGCCATTTTATGAACTTTGATTCCAAAGATCTCTCTGTTTAAGATGTCTTTTTGTGTAATTCCTGCTATTTAAAGTCATTTTTTATTTCGACAATCCATTTTATAGTATCCGTTTCTGCTTTACTCTTATTTTCATAAAATTCAACTATTTATTTTGTGAGTCTGTTGGCTTTCATTGTTTTGATATGTCCGTAAAATTTTAACCTTTTTTTTTTTTTTTTTTTTTTTTCTAATGTCACTTTGAATGTCTACGTTTCTTTTCCTTATTTACTTTTCAGTCTGTATTGCTCACGGGTCTAACATTTTCCTTAGAATTTTGTATTCTTTTTTCTTAATGTTTTCGACATTTGCTTTTCTATTTAAAATTAAAGTTTGATAAGACATTCTGGTTTAATGATGTGTCTATAATGCCTTAATTTTGTATGTTTGGATATACATTTTTTATTGTAAATATTTTCAATAAGCCGAAATGCTGTCTCCATTTCATTGGCATCTAATTTCGTTCGCCTTTGTTTCAACTCCATTTTCCTAATCATTTCGCCGAGATATTTACATTGTGGAACTGGTTTAATTTTACCATATTTGGTTTCCATATACTTTGGTGCTTCCAGGCAACGTATTCTGTTTTTTCGAAGGATATCTGGAGACCGATTTTCTCCGCAACTTCTTTTTCGGCGTTTTTTTTCCCTTTTCTTTTTTTCTTTTAATAGTTAAATCTATTTTTCAGCTGTTATGACGTCATGAGGTAAAATTGCTAAGTCGTCTGCAAATGCTAGGCAATTATCTTTAATTTTCCTCGGCCTAATGTGATTGGTTGATTAATTTTGAGGATTGTTTTTTGTTTACGCCACTCTTTTATTACTTTTTCAAGTACAGTGTTGAAAAGTAATGGAGAGTGTCCATCTTCTTGTCTTACCCCTCTTTTTATTTCGAGAAGTCTGAAATTTCACCCATAAACTCAACTTTAGACTTTGTATTTGTCAGTGTCCCTTTTATGATTGCAAGAGTTTAGCGGTCTAATTAAACCATTATTATTATTATTATTATTATTATTATTTATGAGATTTATTTATTTTAACTTATAACTCGTGTTTGAAGTCACCCAATGTTTTCCAAAAGTTGGCGCCACTGAATTCGTCTGTCAACATTACCCACCTAAACTCCAAGGTCAACAATCCTTATACACATACATCCATGGACTCATTCATCCACAAAGCATCCAACGCAACCATTTGCTCACCTCTCCTTCCCCCCCCCCCACAATTCTTCATTCACTAGCCAACAATTCACATAACTGGAATTATAGAAATACATACTTGCAATAAACTGGTATAAAGAGACAATCTAAAACATTCTGATTAAAGAAACTATATTGCATTGGACCTATATGATATTATTATAAAATAATCGACAAGTACGAGTATAACGAAATGAAAATAAGTTACAACAATAGATATTATTGTGGCATTCCTTACTAAATTATACATACTATGTAGAAAATAAATATCTCAATTGGTATATTTCTCTTTATAAAGTAGCAAAAGAAGGCATAACAATATATCCCTTTTGTTGTTTAACTGAATTTACATTGTTACAGTCTGTCCGCCGATCAAAACAGTCCTCATTTTTCTGACAATACGTTATGTAAGACGTCAACGAACTCAGGTTTGTCTCCCTACGCGAACCTCCCTCTTTGGCTACAACGTTGCAATCTGGTTACATCGTTCAATGGCTTCAAATTAGTGGTTTTTATATTAAATTTACACGAAAACCGTCCACGCTACTGAAATACGCCAGAGGGATAAATGATTCTTTATTAGATTTTCTATCGATATGGATAAAAATCACGATTCTACTGGCAATAGTTTTCGAATAAGAGAGTGTTAAACATTTGGGAAGAAACATTTTTTCTGAGAAAGCTATGAACCTTCCACGAATATGTTATTACACTTTTTGTTGCATACAACATGAGTAGGGTTGAAGAAGTATTGATGTCAGGGTAGTAAATAATTTCTATATACATTGTTTTCAAAATGAGTCGCTTTGCCGGGTATCTCTACTGTCTGAAGGAGCAGACAGAGTGAACATCAGACTCTCCTCAATGGTTGACCTGCTTAAGTGACGTGAGGTTGTATCAGAATGCCGAAACAAAAATCCAACACAGAAGAGATAATAAGAGGACTGAATTCAGAACACTGGGAAATTGTGCTTGACTGAATTGATAATGACGCTTTTTGTAAATTTAATATTTGTTCAGAGTCAATTAATTTGAAACATAAGTAATCCTGTAAATTCTATTATGAGTTCATTCATACGGAGCGGACTGTACAAGCAGCCAATACAGTAACTAGTCGTGCGTGCACACAAGCATTTTGTGAACACAGCTCTGCGTACGATGCAGCGTTATCTATAACCAATACTTTTTTCACCCCTAAACATGAGCTATTCGCTTTGAAAATCTGCAGGATTATTTCACTTTCACTCTGTATATTTGTGAATGAAGCAAAAATTTAAGATGAAGATAAAACTGAATCGGTCATTTATAAAACCACACGAATCCACATTTTTATGAAAATGAGTTACTGGTACTATAGCAAGCACTACCGGCAGACGCATCATGTCCAGTCGAAACAACATGAGTTCGATCATTACTAAGCAGCCTATAAAATATTAAAATATTGAGTTCCTTTCAAAACCAAATCAGTCCTGGACTCGTATGATTTTAACGAATAACGCCATGTTGCACCCGTGATGCATTTGCTACCATGCACTTCTCTGTCAAGATATTGGACAGTGAGTGTAGTTCCAAGAGTTCTGTAGAAGAAAAATAAGCAAAAAGGTGTTATTAACAGAGATGTGTATAAAAGAGAGGATAAAGCATTGCAAGGAGAAGGGTATCCCACAGAGGGAATAATATAGTTGCAAGGACGGAGATCCATGCATGTAAGTACAATACGATTGTTCAATTTATATTATCGGCATAAAGTTTTGATGGGAATAAGTTACATTATCACAAGATCTCTTTGTTAGTCCTGTCAACGAGAAGCATTTATTTTAAATTATGTAGGGTTATAGTCAGAAATATGGCACAGATATTAATATTGTCATTTTTGTTGCTTTCAGGTGCAAGGGACAGTGTTCTATGAAAATACCTGTACCAGATAGAATAGACATTTTTAACAAAACTCCATAATTTGAAAGCAAAAATGAGCAAGTTTTGTACCTTGAAGAATTGTAGAAGTGTATGATGAAAAGAGGAAACGTCCTACAAAAGAAATCCCAAAGCAAGAAACGCCTTATTTTTTTAGGGATAATATGCAATTTATGTTATTTACTTATTGTTAACGAAAGATATGTGTGTACTCATACATTTCCATTAAACATGTGACACATTGCTGTGAAAATGAATTACTCAGAAATAACTTTTTTAAAATCGGCTATGATATTTTTTATTTAATTTGTGAATGAAATGAACTATTTTGATTCTTAAGTAAAAATAACAATATAAATTCATTGAAAACTGTATAATAATGTATTTCACACTGCAACAAACAATACATTACATATTGTAACAGGATACTGGAGTTGTTCTTATTGGTACTTGTTAAAACAATATGAGTCCAAGAACTTATAAAATATTTTCATTAAAATGGTATGTAATGAGATAATTAATAAACTTATACAATGTTTTTGTAATCAGAAATACGAAGGTATGGTTCTCCTGTAAAAATTTCACAGAGCTAACATAAAATCCATTAGCTATAGATAGTTTTTTCTATTTTTCCCGAAACTTATTTTCTGTGGTTTTACAAATGACCGATTCAATTTATCTAATAGTATTTTGCGGTCTATACTGAGAATTTCTGTATCAAATAACGTTTTACCAAATATAAAACGATTGGTTTCTGGAAAGAGTCGAATATCTTGTAATTCTGACAAGAATTTGTCACACAACATACAAGCCTACAGTGTCTTAATTTAGGAGATGGAATAGTGCATTAGTTTTGTATCATATATATGACTGTTAGTGGAAGTAATGGTTGTACGGTAATTAAATATGTTTCTTACAGTGTAGAAGGTTTGTTTAATGAAATGAATTCCGTAATTATATGCTATGTTTTAAGCTCAATTTAATGTGAATGTGTTTTGGCGTCGTGCGTTTCAGGCGCTACGTTCGGTTCAATATTCTCGAGTGTGGTGAAGTTCGATATTCACCGATGTTCGCTCTGCAGAAGGCCTGACGTGTTTGTTCCACATTATAAAAATATTCTCTGTCCTCCATAGTGTCGTGCATTTCAAGTGCTATGTTCGGTTCAAGTTTGTCGAGCGTGACAAGAACCGAAGTTTGCTTTGAAGAAGCGGATCTATCCCGCTCGCTCGAATCTGCCCCTTAAGCTCGCTGAACTCTCAAGCTCTCTCGCTGATGAAGTCTGTAAAATCTTGGTTGCCGCTCTCATGTTCTAACATTGCAGGACGCCATTTTAAACCGCTTAAGGATTTGAGCACATATCTTGCGATTAGATTTCATACGAAACAGGACGAAGTTGGTATTTTTTTTAGTAGGTTATTTTACGACTCTATCTCAATATCTCAGGTTATTTAGTTTCTGAATGAAATGGTGATAATGCCGGTGAAATGAGTCTGGGGTCCAGCACCGGTAGTTATCTAGGATTTGCTCATAACAGGTTGAGGGAAAACCCCGGAAAAACCTAAACCGGGTAATTTGTCCCAATAGCGATTCGAACCCGGGCCACCTGGTTTCGCGGCCAGACGCGCTAACCGTTACTCCATAGGTGTGAACTGTTTTGGTTTTCTTCCTCATGTTTGAACATTGCACAATACTGGTCGGTACAATGAACACATGCGTTTTCTTCTTTAATATATTTTGTTTGATTTATTTATACGCATACTTTCGTAAATGTTTAGTCATATTAATAACAACAAAAATACCTATACTCATTGTCATTACTATACGTAACTTCGCAAGATATGTCCCTGGCATTCTTATGCATTTTTTTATTTAGGTTGGTTATTTAAGACGCTGTATCACTACTAGGTTATTTAGCGTCGATAAAATTGGTGATAGCGAGATGACATTTGGGGACATGAGGCCGAGGATTAGCCATATATTACCTTGCATTCATTTTACGGTTGAGAAAAACCTCGGAAAAAACCTAACCAGGTAATCAGTCCAAGCGGGGATCGAACCCGCGCCCGAACGCAACTTCAGACCGGCAGACAAGCGCCTTAACCGACTGAGCCATGCCGGTAGTTATCCTTATGTAGCTAAAGTATAAAAGCGCAGGGAGAGGAGGAGCTAAGGAGAAAGGCACCGAACATATGTAAGGAAGGGGAAAGATTGAACAAACGCAAAGGAAGCTTCAGTTCTACAGAGACTGGCAAACTTGAACGGAACATAAGGCCTCTGACCGGTTTTCAACAGACTCGATTATTTTAGTTTACACGTTTCATTTCCATGTACTGCTGGATGCGTAAGGAGTAGGGCGAAGTTCGTAGTACCTTGATAGCCCAGAATGGAGGTACTTTTCAAATCGTATTATGTCCATTTTCAGTAGAGAAGGAAAACCGTTAACTCCTACATCCTTGGAGATAAATATAAATATTTCAAGCGTTGTTTGCTTGGAACCTAATACAGTTAGACGCGAATGAACTTCCCAATTGGATAGAGCATGTTCAGAATATGCGGAAATGATATAAAACTCGATTACGTCAAGAAGTGGACTTAATACGTTTTGAAAAGTACCTCATCCGTCTCATGTTCGAACATTGCACGACACTAGTTCTCCACTCCCACCCTTTCAAATTTTAACCGTTTAAGAATTTAGCACAGATCTATTACTTTTTCCATAAGAAATACGATGAAGTTTGTAATGTCTTGGTTGCCTTTCTTTTATATTGGACCATTACAAGTCACTAACCAACTAAAGTTCATTATATTCACGCCTGTCTTGTGTTACCTGCTGCGCACAGGTGAGATAGGCCTACGCTTCCCCTCCATAGCGGAATGGTGAATCCAAGGTCATTCGTACGCTATTCCTTTGACATCGCTGCTACACAGTATATGGGTAGTATAAAATATTAACAAGTAAAAAGAAGTGCAAAGTAAAAGTTTCGAGTTTATTTTTTCGTAAGTGATAAGAGCCTCTTGTAATTATCATACTTCGATCAATAAAACGCAAATTAAGTGTTATGTTATGTTTTAGTATCCATAGCAACAACAATGTGTTAAACGCTCATAACATTTCTCATTTGCTGTTTAAGTAAGAGTACCAGGCGAAGGTGAGGTCGACAGTATCAAGTAAGTTATTATCTATATATCTAATAAAATAGAAGACTACGAAATTAGGCCCTATATTAAAATTTTCAGATAATTAGAACCAGAAAACTCCCTTCATGACGACCAAAAATTTGTTACGAAGAAAACGGAAAGTCTAAAATTTACAGGCTCTATTTCACTTTATTGAATATGACGCGATATGTCAACATTCAGACAAATGTTTACTGCCTCGTAGTGGCAGAGTGGAAGTGAAATAGTCTTGTAGAATTTTAGAGCGAATAGCTCATATTGTATGTAACAGAAAATTATATCATGTTGGTGAAAAGTCCATAGTTTTTCCAGAAAAAAATTTCCAAATGTTTTACACCCTCTTATTCGGTAACTATTGCGAGTAGAATAGTGATTTTTGACCACATCGATAGGAAATCTATCTCTCTGACATATTTCTATAGTGTGGACGGTTTTCGTGTAAATTCAATTTTAAAAACTCTAATTTGAAGTCACTGCACGATGCGAGAAGTTACAACGTCGTGGCAGAGAGCAGCTCACCTACCGACACACACCGAGTTGGTTGACATCTTACATCTGTATCACGAGTAGAGTGTGTTAGCGGCGATGTTGCCGGACTGCTGAAACTTCAAACTTAATTTTCTAATGAACCGTGCATTTAATCACATAACGTAATATAGAGTTTCTATTCATTTCATTGTAACCTATCGTCTCTTTCAATCTGTAAGGTTATTTCACTCCCACCCTGTATACTAGACTTGACCTAAGGGGAAGTATGTACGTACTGTCAATGTTCAGTAAGACAAGTCGTCGTAGAGGAGACTGACCTTCTCAGCGGGGGCAGGGGAAGGATGGATGGTTAGGTAGTTTGTCTAGTGAGCCATGTCCAGATTTCACGAGAGGATCCCTGCGAGGGGCGTACAGTCCTTGCGGGATAAGAGGAGAGAGTAAGCCAGTAACTCAGCGTTCTTGAAGAAGAAGGTGGATACCCCCATCCACCTTCTTCTTGGCCGGCTGGGACAAACAAGACTTAGTCAATGACCGGCCGTTCCGTGCTGGGGTAGGTTGTAAGAGTGGGGGAAAACTTGCATTACTTGCGCGGATCTTCTCGTGAAATGCGGACAGTATACCATTGTATATTTGTCGCTTTTCCTTCCACGGACGAAGGTACCAGGCACTAACGGTACACCTTCTACAGTATAATGTTACTGAATTTCAACATTTTCCCCCTCAGAATCATGTCCCTTGGAAATAAAAATATGCTTGCTTAACATACACTATTTGTACATCACTAAGAAATTTTAATGTTTTCGAAAATCTATCAGTTATTTTGTTTTTTTATTATTATGAAAATTTGTGGAGTATTTTGTTCAACCAGACAGCGTTTACCTGATAACTCAAAAAGTAATTAAGATATTTTAATGAAACTTTGCATGCATATTGTAGTTCTCACACGTGAATAGCACACTCTAAATCTTTACTTTCGAATATGTATAATAGTTTATTTTAAAAAGTAATAATATTGATCACTTTTTGAGTGATCAGGTGAACGCTACCCAACTGAACAAAGAAAAAAAAAAGTCCACAAATTTTCATACTTAAAAAAATAAGTATTTGGTTTTCAAAAAAATTAAAATTGCTTTGTGATGTACAAACAGTACAATGTTAAGAATGCCAATTTTTATTTCCAAAGGATCTACAGATTCATTCATTCGTTCATTCATTTATTTATTCATTCATTCAACGTTCTGCCTAAGGGCAGGTCTTTCACTGCAAATTCAGCATTCTCCAATCTTTCTTTTTCTGCCTTCCTCTTTGTCTCCTAGACCTATAGATTCTGAAAAAAAAAAAAAAAAAGAAAAAAAAAGAAGTTGAAATATAGTAGTATTATAGTACCGAAAGTTTTACCGATACCTCCCGCAGCCCTCATTGATGGAAAGTCTTTTTTGCGTGTGTCACAGACTAATTTTTGAAAGGGCATATTTCAGGATTTTTCATTTTCTTTTAAATTACTTGACTATTATTGATTTTTTGTAATCGTGAGATGAGCTTCGAATTTAAACATCTGAAAATTTTGACATAAATTGAAGGAATTAAACAATATTTAACTTCGAATTATGAAGGGCAAAATATCCATGCATTAGATAAACGTAATTGTGTACAATACGAACGATGGTTTGATTCTGGACAGCGCGGTTGTCCAAGAGTAGACGTATGTCACTTGTGGCTAACAAGGTCACAGTTGGAGGCTTTTTCTCGGGCCTCTCCCGTTTTCTCCATATTATGCATCTAAATCATTCCGTCGCCATTTCTCCATTGAGTACTTTATTCCTCTTCGGCCACAAACAGAAAAATCCATCTTTCGGATGGTTACAGTATCTTGATGCCATCTCTTAAAAATTAAGAAATGTATATACTGAGTAGTTTATATTAATTAATTAACCAGGAAGTTAGTTCTAGCATAATCATCACATAATTTTATTGAATATAATAAAAATAGGACTTACAAGAATTTGAGCTAAGAATAGGTATAAAAGTATGTAAAAAATCAATGTCTTGGTCATAAAAACAAAGTTTGTGAGCAATATTTAACATTACGCTATCTACACTTTTCAAACATAATCAATGAGGATACTATACTTAAATACCCGGGAACAAACAAAGAGTTAAAATTTGTTACATAGTGAATCTGTAACTTTTTTAGACATATTTTAATTATTATTCTTCTCGGTAATAAATCTAGAGCAGTGGTTCCCAAGCTTTTTGAACGCGCGACCCAGTTTTGAGCGAGACTTCTGTATGGGACCTCCACTAACGAACTGGTAGGTTACTGAACACCATTCGAAAAATACTAATTACTGTAGAATCGAAAATTGCGAAAATTTTACTCAAAATTAGTGGATGTCACCCAAAGTATGATCAAAATAGAATAATACAGTGCAACAATGAACATCATTACATGAATATTACATGAACATCATTTCTAGTAGCATACAGCTGAAATTTTCGAATACCGGTAACAGTTTGAATAATAGTTTACTAGACCAAGACGTCAACGTAAAAATACCCAGGAATAAAATCAAACGATTTATGAAGAAACTTGATTTCTGGTCTACATCACTTGACGAAAAGGAATGTGATGCATTCCAGTGTATTAAAGAACTCGTGGAGAAGTTAGTTACGTATGATACGAAGAACAGTGAGTTTGTTTTTGTTAAAATGTAATTAAGTTTGCATAGTTATTCTAAAAACAGCTTTTTGAGTATTTTCCAGGAGTTACTCAAAACAGTTGCGTTCAACTGAATGAAATTTGTTTTGTGCGAGATGGTGCGTATTTGCTTGCTTTCCGCACAAAACCAATACGCGGTAAGTGTGAAATACCACATTCAGTATTCCCAACGTAACACATATAACAGTTTCCCTCTTCGGAAATTAAAAAAGTTCAACTACGTTTCGCTTTTTCAATCTTTTCCTCGAACATGAAAACGTCAACATACCGCTCTTGTAACGCATATTACTATTATTCACTGCTGGTATTTTATTGACTTCTATAAATGCATTTAAAGTGTAAAACAATTACTAGACTAAACACACAATAAAACGGACACTATGGACACAATAGTGGTGAAATTAAAATAACATTTACTGCGGAACTAACATCGACACAGCCGCTTTGGCGACAGTAAAGCCTTGGTTTTTCTGAACCGACCGCATGCGACGTTCGACGTGCGAGGCCCGCCGCTCACAAATCCGGACTACACGAATGATAGTGAGTGTTTCTATAACCGCAAGGTGCGAGATCTGCGTACCTCGCAGTTCTAGAAACCACTCACTATCTCTCGTGTAGTCCGGATTTGTGCTCGGCGGGCGGCGGACGTCGCGCTTCGCATGCATCGGTTCAGACAAACCAAGGCTTAAGGACTTCATCCGGTAAGAAAACTTCTTCTTTACACAACATTTTGCTTCCGAAGAACAAAGATTTTAAATTTATTTACTCTGCATCCAACGCGACTGGCATTATTGTCTTTATTACTATTCTTTAAATCATAGCCAACTGTATTTAATGAAGCTTGAGGTGCAGAGAACACGAGGAACAATAGACTGTGCCGGTATTATTTCGCACTGTCTGTGATGAGGCGATAGTAGCGATCCTAGTGGTTAGCAACTATCTATAGATACATATTCCGTATGTATTGAGCTTCGTGACTGTATATACTAGTATTAATACGATGTACCGAAGTACATATGCTATTTCCGTGCAGAAATTCTGCGTCATATGATGAAGGATGAGTGGAACGGAGATAAATTCTCTCCGGCACCGGGATTTGAACCCGGGTTTTCAGCACTATCCACTAGGCCACTCCGTTCCACTCATTATTCGTCATATGACGACGCAGAATTCCTGCATGGAAATATCATAAATGCACTTCGGTACATCGTAATAATATATGACATGCGAAAAATAATCACTTTGTGATTTAAGACGGCGCTTACTCCGTCGGGTCCCAGCCAGTTAGTCACTCATAACGAGTGCACCTCTGCACATGTGTGGACATTGTGCCACTGTCATACATCTATGACGCAGTGCATGAGGGTAGGCCACTAGGGGGAACCCAAGAGGATTCAATCCGGCATCGGGATGGGAATCCGGTGTGGCTTAGTGGATAGAGCGTCAGCACGTAGAGCTGAAAACCCCGGGTTCAAATCCCAGTGCCGGAGAGAATTTTTCTCCGTTCCACTTATCGTTCATCATGTATATACTAGACTGTGATATTTAATTGAACTAACCATAGACAACAGTTGCTTTGAATCAAACAATAACAAATGAACCTAATAATTAATTTCAATTAAAAATTATTTTCACAGAAATATTACTTTACATATTAGTAGTGAAAAAAATATTGTATTCAACACTAGACTTAATAGATTTTCTTCACTTCTGGAAATTATCTCCTTCGGCTTCATCTCAGGAGGTACACTTTCCACTCATGAATAAAATCTTACTTAAGTCTCTTGTCACGTAAAATATGTACTAATAATTCCTGGTTGCAATAGTTATATATTTCTTTGATCTAAGTTCATGGGAACTACATTCGATAATTGATTGTGATTTTGCAGTTTATAATCTTTTTTTTTTTCCTTGAATCTTCTTATCCCTTAAGATGATTCGTGTGATAAAGTAGGAATAATAAGAAGTAATGAAAATGTTACATACAGTTTAATTCAGGAAAAATATTATATGTATTTTAGAAGGTCGTAGTACGGACTATTCTGAATAAAATAGTTCATAAAAACAAGTGTACAATTTTTCAATGGGTGTGGAGATACAACTGTTTGAAAGTCATGCATACCAAGCGTTTTAAGTGACAAGAAGGAAAGACAAATGCCTTAATGATTACGTTTATTGCTTTTTTTACGTGGTATAAATACATTTAAACAATTTTTATTTGGCCATACTATAATACGCTAATTACATGTAACGTAACTGTACCTTAATGACATACATTAAAGTACTGCTATTCATTATGTTATTCCAACTATCGATTTCCAACTAAGTATATGCGATATTGATTAAACGCATAAGCTATGAAAGAGCAATCCAAAATGGCAAGCACAAACTGCACAATTAACAACACATACTTAAAAAACACAATAAATTTTGTTCATGATAATTTTAATATTCTACTAAATTAAGTTAATTTCCTGTGTTTTAATGTGTGTTGCTTTGAGGTTAAAATCTCCGAATCAAAGCCCTACAATACGCTCGTTTCATAGATACACTCGCGTCCTAATTATTACCATTATAGGCTCGTTGTGTAACGTACAATTAAAGTAATGGTTAAAAAAAATCCACCACTGGCTTCAATACATTTTTCCGCTCTGTTGACAACGGTGCGTTTTTTCTGAGATCATTTATCGTTCTTTTGTGAAGATTGCACTATTAATTATACGAGCGACTATTTCGTACCTTGTGTTTAATTTGTTTTTGTACTCTACACCTTTCATCCAACCCACAGACAAAAATCTACAGGAGTAAGGTCTAGAAAACCATTTGCTGTGTACAATTTTGACATGTATAGTAACATTCCAGAATTAGTTATAAATTCCAAGATTGAAACTGATGAAATTACTCGATCAGTATTTTCGGCATTCATCTACATTATGAAGGGAAAATAGTACTCGTAACTAAAATATTTATCAGAAACAAAGCGAAAGATTGAATGAAACTGGCAATTTACTAAAAGTGAAAATTTCTGACTAATGCCTAGTAATGAATTGTCATATAAAAAGTAATTCACAAGGAATATACAAGGTCCGATTGGCATATTATTATTTTTTGAAAATGATACATTTCAAGTGATCCACTGTCTATCTTATGCTTTGTTGCAATTTTATCCGGACATTCTAATAACACGTTGGTTCTGACAAGTTTGGCAGAACTGTAAAATTAAATGAGAGCAACCACAATTAGCCTAAACGTTGTCTATAACATTGCGTGAACGGTCAATACACAGTAAAAAGGTGACCATAAGTTTGCTGTTTCTGCTTCTATTATTATTGAACACTACATTTTCCAAAATGAAAATGAGGGAGTTATTACAGTGAATGCTGAAAGGTATCGAAAAATATATCATAGACATAATTAAGAGACGCACTGAACACAGATGACATTTGGTTTCAATAAAATGGGACTACGGCCTTATTGCCAGACACACACCGCGGTAGTTGACAAATCTTTTCCTTGGACGCTTAATTTCTCTGTTTGGCGATATCAACTGGCCATCTCGATCACCAGACCTTACAGATGACTATTTTTTATGTAGGAATATCTCAAATAAAGGATATGTCAAACCAGACCACACAATATGCAGGATTTGAAGAACACAATACAAGACTTGATTCTTTTGTCTTGAGTCACATGAAGATTTTAGTGTATAAAACATCGGTTAATAAAATATAGAAACTGTTTTCATTCAAACTTCTGGAGTTGAACTAATTGATACTGTATTTCACGATAGTAAATATTCATAAAGTATCCGGCTAATTATAAGTGTTTAAATTCTAAGAGAGACATTATATTTGACGAAAGTCAATGCTGTATTTTGTTTTACAGGATGGGTATCAAGAATAGGATGTGTTTTGTCGTAACTTTCGGAATCATGTTGGTTGCCACTTCAAATGCAGACAACGATCTTTTTAGCACGTATGATCGAAACATTGCCCAATGCGTGAAGATGGTAATTCAACGATATTACACACTAGCAACACCACTGATGATATCGCACTCAGCAAATCACGACGGCGATGTCAAATCTTCATTGTCAGAATTTACAACTCGCATCTCGAACAGGAACCTCGTCGATTTTGTAATAGAAACAATATACGAGGAACTCAATCGGCCTATTTTAACCTCTGCTCCTAGCACTCAGGCTCGTTCTGCAATGACGCATAATTCGGAAGTATGCAATTACATTTTATTTCTGTTGCATACTGATTCCATTACCTCAATAATGAAGGGCTTGAAGATTAATTTACTTTTATATCCTCCTGGCAGATTCTTAGTGGTAGTGAATTCGCACATACAAACAGAATTGGTGTTGTCAATTTTGGTAGAGATGTTGAAAAATTATAACTGCTTTGATATTTGTATTATGGTTCCTTCCACTCATATTGAAGAATTTTCAATACATTCAGTAAAGGAACTAAGGCAATTTCAAAATATTACTTTGAATTTATACACATGGTTTCCCTTTCACAGTCCGGTGTTGAGTTATGACGAAGAAAGTGTCATTCTGATGGACAAATGGCTCATAGGAGAAGGGAAATTTGTTCAAGATACGAACCTGTTTCCTTCCAAAAGACCGAAAAATTATCAAGGACGAACATTGAAAGTCGGTGTAATTGTTCAAGAACCTACAACTTGGATTGAGAAAATTCCAACTGACAGTAAAGATGCTAAATATTCATATCATGGTCCCGAAATTGACGCTTTGCAAGAATTTTCTTTAGATCTTAACATAACATTGAAATTTAGTCATAGATTACACGGTAATGATTCATTCATGAAGAAGGTAAACATAACAATGAAAGATGTAGTGTTTAGGAAAATCGATATAGCAATTGGTTCTTTAATACTACTAACAAAATCATACATGAAACCGCCTATTGTTGATACGTCTATTCCATTTATTTATACTATTCAAAAGTGGTATGTGCCGTGTCCTCTGGAATTTTCCAGATTGTACAGGATTAGTAATATATTTGGTGTCACTGTTTGGATGATGATGCTCGTAGCATTTGTTTCGGTTGTTCTTGTACTGAAGGTACTTTCAAGAGGCGTAAATATGAGAGATTTTCCTTGTTATTCATGTATAGGCAGTTGCATATATAACGCCTGGGCAGTATTTCTGGGAATGTCCGCTACAAACATTCCCCGCACAATGGCTGTGAGGATCGCTTTCTTATTCTTCGTGTGGTACTCATATGCCATGAGTTGTTTATTTCAGACTTATTTCACAAGTTACCTTGTGGATCCCGGTATAGGGGCACAGTTAGAAACGTTTGATGACTTGATGAACTCTGATTTAGGATACGGCTATGTCTATGAGCTTCGCTTCCATTATCGGAAACATTTTGTTGGGCCTTACATTCAGAAAGTGAATCAATTGAAATACTGTAATGTTCTAGAGGAATGCCTAAAAAGAGTAATCATAGACAGAAATTTTTCAGCTCTAACAGTTGATATTTGGGCGGAATATACTGTCGCAAAAAAGTTTCATAACATGAAAAATGTTCTCTGTTCTGTGAAAGATAATTTCTTTACTAGTCGTTTGGTGATTGTTTTTCGAAAATATAACCCTTATATTGAGAGTTACAATAGAATTATAAGAGTTTATAGTGAATCAGGAATTATTAACAAGAGAGAGAAAGATATGTATGCCATGCTCTCGTCTAAATACAGATCTGAAAGTGAGGGTGACTCCAATGAGAGCGAGTCTACTGAGTATTTCGTATTTACCTTAACTCACCTGGAGCTCATATTTTTCATGATGATGTTTGGTTATTCACTGAGCGTCGTAGCTTTTATATGCGAAATTATTTTGAAAAAAAAAAAAGCAAACTTTTCATATGTGCGAAGAGAAAGTGCAATAAGCCTAAATAAATAAATAAATACTGGATTACTTCATTGAGGAGTATTTACCTTATTATCGGTCGGCATATAATAAACTGAAAATCATTCAGAGATATTCCTTGAGAATTTTATAAGCCTGTTAATGAAAAGTGATTTTAAAATAATTTGTTCGTCCGACTTCAATTAACGTTATTAGGGCAAGTATTGAATATCATTGATTCTCTTAATGTTAACTTTTCTAGTGTTTTAAATTCTCCATTAAAATATACAAATAGCATCAAAACCAGGACACAATTGAGGAATACGAATACTGAAGACAACGCCAATGAAAGTTGTTCTATTGGAAAATAATGCGTGTCTTTGTCACTGTAAAGGAGGTCTGAGCAAACAGCGCTCATTGAGCGCTGCCGTTCCTTCGGAGCGGGAGAGTCGTCTAACAGCTCGCCGGAAAGGTAAGTCAGAATGACATAGGCCTGCTTTAGGTAGAAGATAGTCGACGCAGCTATCTGGTCTAGTGTGTATTGTCAGTAGCTATTTCACTTTGCCTATCTACGGATACATAATGGAGGAATCTAAAAGACGGAAAAATTATCATTAGGAAAATTTTTTCAATATTGCATAGGAAAATGCTTATTTTTTCACAGCAGCTGGAGTCAATACTTATCTGCCACAAAAAGTTTGAGAGAAAGAGGAAAACATAATATAATGCGTCATTACTAGTCCACACATAGAGATAAGATGGTTTTGTTGGTGAAGATCGCAGTAAAAATGTTCAGGAATTGAAAGCTGGATTATAACATGAGGTAGGGTACGTTAAAATTTATTAATCTTCAACGATTTAAATATCTCTCTTTAGGGAAAAGGCCAGCTCATTGTTGATATGTTGAATAAATTACGAGATTTCAGTCGTAAACTTACACTTTTCGTAAGTCAGTTTCGGGAAGATAATATGGCTCACTTTCCAACGATAGAAACTGCTCGTGATGAAGCCATGTTAAACGATTATGTGCAAATATTAATTGAAATTCAAAATGAATTTAATTCTAGGTTCCAAGATCTTTTCTTAATTGGAAAGAAGTTTAAAGTTATCATAATAAACTCCTTCAACAGCAGTTGAAAGAGTGTCATACGATTTACAGCTTGAGCTTATTGATCTGCAAAAATGGCTAAATACCGTTTGAATAATACTACTAGTCTGGTTGGGTTTTTACAAGACTAAACCTCAGAAATAATATCCACGACTACATAGGCTGGCTGTGAAAATGATTGCTATGTTTGACTCAACATTTATATTTGTAAGCAACTGTTTTTTATTATCAACTTTAATAAAGGCAGACATTGAACATCTGTAACTGATGTTTCATTACGATCAGTACTGTTCCTTTCAGCTGCCAACAGCATAAAACCCCGTTTTTATGTATTAGTAAATAAAAATATAACAAGATGATATTGTATATTTAAATAGCTATAGAATTTCTATTATTTCTGTAAAATAAATGTTTCTTTATTAATTAATAATAGTCCAAGATAGTTTTGTAAACACTGAATGGGAATTCATTTCATGAAAACTCGTACTAATACTTCCTTTTGTGTACATTTTGTGCGAGATCACCCCTTCTTCCAGTCCACCTTTACACCTTTATACACAACGCAGCCAATATCTGCATTCCGCTCGCGAGCTGTGAGCCGACTTGGAGAGCGCAAACCTTGTGCAGGCCTGCTATAAAACCTTGGTTTTCTGAACCGACGCATGCGAGGTGCAAGGCTTGTCTACACAAATCCGGACTACACGACAGATAGTGAGTGGTTTCTATAGCTGCGAAGTGCAATACCTGCCCACCTCGCAGCTATAGAAACCACACACTATCTCTTTTATAGTCCGGATTTGTGCAGTTATGAGTATACTTAAGTATTTCCTTTACAAATTGAGAAACGTTTTTGTGAACTATTACAATCCAGTTTACACTATCGGAGTTTAAAGAATCTTTAAGAAATGACAGTCTATTCATGACGCTTATAAAGTGAAAACTGGTGACGGAATAAGAAATATTGAACTAACTCACAATAACATTTACTTTTTATTTTTACGAATTATTTCTTTACACTGGAGATGAGATAAAGTCTACACACTAATTTCTTACAAGTTTTAGCTTCTCGCTGTTTTTGGTGAGTACGGGTTGTTGAATTAACTTCAATAGGAAAAGAATTTTTGGTTAAAGTGTTAGTGTGATATGTAACAGTATCAGTAAGAAATAAAAAATTTCAATCCCTCTTTTGGCCACAATAATTCTAATAATTGAATGAGGTATGTAGGAACAGTGAAGCCATTCACTGTTAAGTACAGGCTCCTTAATATATGTGGGTGCGTAGCATGGAATCTGTCTTCCTGCGACAGAAATCAGCTAGTAAAATTTTGCCTGCAACGGCGGAAGCAGAAGTGGATTATGAAACCTACGTTAGAGTACATGTTGAAACTATCGTCCTTCCGCAAAATCGTGAGAATATGTTGTCACTCACTCATCTAAGCTTATCAATAGAATTAATTAGTGTTGTGGGATTTAATTGATTAATCGATCAATTTCTGTTGCAAGATTAATCGATCAAAAATATTTAATCGAATAATGAAGACCATTAAAATTAATCGGTTGTAGTTGATATCAATTATTATTTTGTTAATACAAACTTATACTAAAAATTCCGGAAACTGCTTACTTAAAAGCACAATATTACTGTTACTTTCTAACTCTAAATCAGGTAGCGCAGGGAAAATCTTTTCACAAACACTTCAGAAAGACATGGAAATATGAGGATCGTGACATAGTCTACCTCTATTGAAAGTTGAAACACAATGCGAAATCGTTATTAAGTTTTATGGTTTTCCAAGAAACCTTCCACCTTGTTGTCAGCTCATCTTCCTAGCATATGAAATACATACTTTTCTGGGATTCGTCCCCTCATCCCTTATAAAGTAACCATTTCTACACTGTGTGCAAGTGACAGCGTAAATAACTATTTTCTTCTCTTTCTAAAGTCTGGTAATTCGATTACAATAGGGGCCAGTCTTCTGTTTCGACCGCTGTACTTTTGCAGTTGCAGTTTCTGTACTGAGTTTGTATATGAAGGTTGTGTGTTTAGTTTGATAAAGAAAAAAAATCACATTTCTGTGGTTTGCGAAAAGTGTAAACTCCATTATGTCACATGAGAATTTGAGAGGTAAACTCGGTGAAACGTTTGGATTTACATTGAACGATCGTGGAGAAGTGCTTGGTAGAAAAAAAATTTGTTTCGTGTTTAGTGATGCAGGAAACATTGTTATTAAACGTAGAGCGGCACTTAATTCGGAGCATGTGAATGCACTCATACTTAAAATCATGGATGAAGCAGTATTAACTAGGTGAGTCTTTATACTTTTTGTTATTTATGTTTGTCTAAAAAATTCCCGGAGAAATTGACAATAATAAATATGTTGGTAAGTAATTAAAATAATTGTTTTGTAATATAACGATACAATATATACAGATATACAACATTTAATACTTATGCTTATCAGCGAACACAAGTTAAATTTAACGATAATTGTGTATTACAGTATATTAAAATATTTTTTCAACTCGATCAAAACTCGATTAATCGATTAAATTGAAATAGTTAATCGATTAAAATATTTTGATCGATCAACAGCACTAGAATTAATCCTTAATTCATGCTCTCGCTCTTTATAATTCATGACAGCTGTATTGTTGCTATGGTAATAATTGTAGTTGATTGAAAAAATGAAACTGTTATAAAATGCTTCATAACACGTTGCTAAGTAAAATAACATAGCAACGTGTTTTCCATTTCATTTAACGTTAAAGGCAAACTTTTGCAGTATAAAAGTGTCCAATAATGTCTTACTTTTTGCAACGAAAGTACATAAATTTATATACTAAGTGTATTAAAAATGTAATTCATTCTCAAAGCAGTGAAAATTTGACAATATGTAAAGTATGTTTTTCAATTGTTAAGGAAATGTATTCATTCAGAAGGTAATGAAACCGTCATGAAAATCTTTAGTCAATATGTCAATATAGAGGTTATGTTTTTAGGTTGTTATTTTTTAATGAATACGCAGTTTTAAAGTTAATAATTACATTTATTTGTTAATCACATTATATGATGTATTTTGATTTTTATATTCAAGTGTTAATTTTAATAGATTAGAAACAAGTTGCATTAAATATTTGTATACTAATGTTACATAGAACAGTATTATTGTGAACATCTAGAGAATTTCTGTAGAAGAAAAAATATATATCTTTGATTCCAAAATTTATATGAGGTTAATAGTATTGTTGTGTTCTTGCTCATGCCAGTTGTGGTAGAATTAAAACATAAATGAGATGACCAAGAATCTTGTGAACATGTAATAATATATTAACCATAATTTATCCAATATCTTGGAGGTAGTTGAATATTTCGTAAATTCAAAGCAGAAAGAATCACTTATTATTGTGCCCTATTTAATGTCGTATCTACATCTTGAAGTTCTATAAGTGCACAGCAATTACAACACACTTGGAAGTGTTTATATCATAAATATCCCATCGGCACGTGAAATATAGTATTTATTGTTTGGTGTTTCAGATATATACAGTGCTTACCTTTATCTTGTTGTGTAATAATAATGCAACATATTGGGTTATAATTTCCGTAAGGTAAAATTCACTAAAATAAGAGTGCTCGCGAGTTCTACTTGTGAATGTTCTTATATTGCTCCATATATGCAAATATAGTATTTGTTGTTTGGTGTTTCAGATATACAGTATTTACCTTTATCTTGCTGTGTAATAATAATAATAATAATAATAATAATAATAATAATAATACAACATATTGAGTTATAATTTCCGTAAGGTAAAATTCACTAAAATAAGAGTGCTCGTGTGTTCTACTTATGAATGTTCTTATATTGCTCCATATGTGTAAATACATGTTACTGTTATTGTAAATTAAAGAGATCTATCAAAGAGGAAAATTACAGAAAAATTATACCAATATTGAACTTCTATATCATCATATTTTCAGAGAGACATGAAGAAGAAGTTATTGAAATAACATGTGAAAGAAATTTGAAATATTTACAGCTTTGGTTGGTAAAAGGCTTTGAAAAGTTATACTTACTGTATGTAGCTTGATAATCTATGAAACTTTATTCCATTTGAATGTGTGTGTATAATGTGTTGTGGACCAATATTGTTCTTGCCTTTACAATAGTGTTGGTAATTGAGTTTCTTGACAATGTAGTACAAGAGTATTCAGTATTAATAAAGTGTATCAATACTTACTGCAATATATTGTTGAAGTACGAATTAAGTGACCAACCACTTTCAGGAATGTTTGTCCAAACATTTTCGTCCAATACAATATTTCGTCCAAATTTCTATGACCAACACATTTAAGTCCAGTGAAATAAGTCCATAACATAGAGAGTAAATTTCGTCCAGAAATTTTTAGTCCACAAAAATTTAGTCCAATATACATATTGTCCAATGTGATTGATTTTGTATATTCAGATACTAGAAGCACATTTTAAATAGATGGCAACAATAGAATATCAAATAATGGAGAACTCAAAATTGGACAGGTGTTGCTAAGGAAATGCATACATTAGTTTTACTTAAAATTATCAGGTATGGGTCCCAAAGTAATTACTTCAAAAAGAAACAAACCACTGCTTATGAAAGACGGCTACTGTTATCAACACCACACTTATAATAAGAATCAAACAGGATATAACTTATTGGCGATGTGAGAATCGGTCAACCTATAATGAAATTACACAGCAACCCGCAGAACCCCGAAGATGAAAATAAAAGAAGGAAATTACGCTTTCTAAGAAATAGCTGCAATGAATGCATGATCTTTGTTCCTTGAAATAACTGAAAATAAATCTCATGTTTTATTTCAGTGATTCTTTTTTTTTGTAATAAACACAGCTACGAAAATTTCAAGTAAATAAATTTGGATTAAATCAGGTAAAGACAAAATATATATAGAACGAAATTTCACATAATACTAAAATGACATGGACGAAAGATTTGTGGACAACATTTGATGCAGGACAAATCTGTTTTCAAATTTGAAATTTAATTAACCCATGACAAGATTTTTCAGGAAATCTTGCATCTTATTCTCAATTATAGCAGTTAATTTTGTTCTATTCTATATCCGAAAAAAATTCATGACACTAAGCATTCTAAGTGGTCCACTTTAAATGAAAAAAGATATGAAGGAGAAAACATACCAGAGAATTTCAGTTACTAAAATTAATTACTGTTGCAGATATGTAAATATAAGAGAACTTACAAACCTACTTACAATTTAAAAATCAATTTCTGGAAGACTTTCCTTTTTATTTGGACCCAAATCTCACTCAGAAAAGGACGCATCAATAGTGAGCAAGCAGCTGGGTAACCATTTTTCTGTATACATATAGGTCATTCGTTATCTCGTGAAACCAGGTGCCTGCGTGCACCGTAACTTATAATAATAACCTTAGAGTGGGGGTGAGTTAGCTAGCTACAAGTAGAAGCGTAGCGAGGAAGAGAAGCTTCCCAGTCCACTTTCGTCTTCCTCTGACGAGCAGATAACAAGAGATAACAATTGGCTTGTATCGCCTTTTAATTTGAGATTATCCTGACGGATTCTCCCCTTGTTCATCGCTCAGCGATCCAAGTTTCGGTGAAAAACTCAGATTAGAAAGTACAAATAACTCATTTTGATATTGTAAAAAACAATTTTTTTGCACTACATTAAAAACGAATGTTTGTTTTTAACTGTATGAATAATAAACAATTTCTTTTAAATATCTTCAAAATTATTAGCATATTGTAAAATTATTCAGCTTGTTGAACTTTCTGTTATGAGAGGCAAAGATTAGGATAAGTCGAACTCTCATAATTTCGATATCCCATACCCAGATTATTAGACTTGAAGGACGGACTACTATCCTATGCGACAAAAAATAAATTTTGATCATTAACTTGGAACGCTTCCTGCGGGCCTATAGCAGGATGTGAATTGCAGCGCATACGAGCTAGAGAACGTGTATGCACCAACACAGCACTCACGGGACATACAGAGTTCCGCGAGGGTTATACATATATAACAAATTGGTACAGCACGTCACAATGGCAGCAAAAAAGAAGACTAACAGGAAGTTGCAGTCCGAATGGGTTTTCCATATCTTATACAAGGAATATGAAGGAGATGCAATGTGTTCAAAAAACGCAATCATTTGATAACTGAAAAAAAGTAATGTAAAACGACAATTCGAAACTTATCATTTAAATAGATATAAATAATGTTGTGGGGGATGAACGGCTGAAATTATTAGCAGGAACAATGTATTGCATAAAACGAATGTTTGTTTTTAACTGTATGAACAATAAACAATTTCTTTTAAATATCTTTGAAATTATTAGCATATTGCAATTCTTCAGAGTATTTTCAGGAAAAGATTGGAAAACCACTCAAAACGGGTTACAAGACTTATAAGTTTGAATGCAATACATCGTGTCCCGCTTAGAGTGATCGAGAAATAAGTGCTAATTTAAAGTATAAATAATGGTTTTATAACATAATTTTTTGTATAACTTGATGTAAAAACTCTCCGAGTTTCGGAGAATGGTCAGTGCAATTCGATGTGTGCGCCTCGAACTACCCTGAAAACATAAACGTACTCAAACTTTTGCCACGAGTTCCATAACATTTGTGGGGTGATTAGCGCAGCTGCATTTATAATGCGCTGTCTTAGTTTTTCCAAAGTGTCAAGTGCATCACGTTGGTACACAAGACTTGTCACAAAGCCCCAGAGAAAGATCAATTTGGCGTTAAGTTGGTAGACTTAGGTGGCCAGGCAAGGGTTTTCCTCTTCCGATCAATCTACTGGGAAAGTTTGCATTCAAGAAGACACCCACTGCTCCGTAATAAGGGGGTGGAGCCCCATGTTGCTGAAAAACAGATTCTGTGAGGAGTTGATCAATAACAAAAGTTGTGCAACATGTCCAGATACACATTCCCTGTGATTGTTGCCTCGATGAAGGAGAATGGTCCAATGGCGGAATGTTCTACTGAATGGCACCAGGCTTGTTTCCACGATAAATGTTAGTGCGCATGCGCATGCACATGCAACTATTTTTAAACCATTGGTGCATAAACTTGGACAGTTTCTGCATCTTGTCAGATGTAAATCACAACAATATCTTCATCTGATTTTAAGTGGTGAACATTTATTTCTCGATCCCTCTAAGCGGGACACGGTGTACTTTAAGAACTTGCTGATAACCTATAACAATCATTCTACTGAAGTTCAGAAATGTGAAACTACTGAAGCCGTGAGATATGTGGAAGAATAATATCCAAGTAGCCTATGTAGAATACAAGTATACCAGTCTGCATAAGGCCCAATAGTCATTAAAGCAAATATGAAAAATGTCCTTGAAAAGAATTACGAGTGTGCTACATACTACACATGAGGTACACGTTTAGATTCACAAACCTACTGTTCACATACATTAAGAAGCAGAGGCGTTGAGGTTTTTGCAGATTACCCTAAGGCAATTTTTGGGTAAACAACAGGAAAGGTTTATCGATTTCGGAATGGACTAACGCTCTAAAATGTCCTCTAACATCGTGGCGGTTCGAGTAGTTCCTGGTAGATGTTCCAGTACAATCTGCTGCCGTCATACTGACTGTAGCGAAAATGAAATCCTTGCCATGTGTTGGGCTTCTGCCGTAAAGGAGAACTATTACACTCGCCATCATAAAGTACTATCAATGCTAGCTTTTTCTTTGTGAGATAAAAATTACACGTCTACGAAGAAGTATAATGCACCTCTCCAATAACACCCATCCGAAGAGCTGATATTATAGCTATTCATCGGAAGAAAAGCAAAGCTGCAGTTCTCGATCCTAGAGTTCGATTCGAAACAATTAACCAGGCAAAGGAAGTTGATTTGGGAAAGAAAAATATTTGTGAACCATGTATACCTGACTTGAGCGTCCGTTACGATGTACCTCTTAAAAACTGGTCAGTCATGGGAATACTTTTTGGTAGTAGGGGTAGTATATCCAAATTTACATGGGGCATATTAAAAACGTTTGGTATTCAACACCAAACTGTGGAAAAAATTATTATAGTCTTCATCAAAGATTCTTTGAACATTTTGAATTATCACCTTTATTTTAAATCCTAATACCTCAATTTGATATTAATTTTATTTGTTAAATACGAGTATATTGATGTATCATTGTTATAATAATATGCAGTATATCTGATTAATTTTTATGGATATGATTCAAAATGTTCAGTTTTAATTAGAAGTTTGCTATCACTTTTTTTTTTCAGAATTTATACACCACTTACTGTTCTTCAAACACTCGGAAATTTCTGTTTTCTAGAATTCAGGATCCTTGTGTTATGTCAACGTTATTGGTCTGATATTTAAATGAATAATATACCTAAGAAATACTGTATCATATTTCAGACTTGCTGCTGTCACGTCTTGTGACTTAGAGCGAATATTTTCCGGACACATAGTTTTTCTGAACATGGACTATTTCTTTCGATAAACTGAAAATGTACATTATTAAGTATTGTAACAAGTCTACAGACATATCACTATGCATTTGATTTGTTACTTTTATACATATGAGAAAATTATTTTAGATTGGAAATTACGAAGATTATAATTGACAATTAGTCTTCTTTATATTAGGTACCTGCTTATAGTGTTTCTTGTTCTAAGGACACAATTCAACCCATCACGTCAAATGCCGTTTACATATTCTTAACCAGCTCGATATACTTACGTACTCTAAAATTTCAAAGAAAATTTGAGGACGTATCTTTCAAAGCTTGCCACAGGCACTCGTATTTCTACTTCGGTAATTTTTTTCTCCTGAAACATATGCTATCCCAGGCCTGTGCGGATTTAACGATAATTGAAAATGACCATTACTTTTCCTTAAGTGAATCCCGAAAATCTGTTTACTAAAAAAAATAAACTCACTTCTCTTTCTATCTATTGCTTTAACAAATGTTTTCAATAAGCTTAACTTCATACAGATTGGCAGTAGGAAAATTTTGCTAGGATCTACAAGTGAATGGTACCGGTACTTCAAAATATTTTTCTCCTAACACTAAGTTATGTTTTCTCAACGGTCACTGATTCTTTTATGGTTCTTATCCCGACTGTTCCAATTGTAAAATAATAATAATAATAATAATAATAATAATAATAATAATGATAATGATAATGATAATGATAATGATAATAATAATAATAATAATAATAATAATAATAATAATAATAATAACAACCTTTACGTATCCTAGTTACATTCCAGTTTGAAGTCCAGTTATTTCAATATTCTCGCATATTTATATACAATCAGAGCTTTCAGGAGAATATGCATGTTCTGGTAAGTTTCTTTCATATTCACAGCATAAGCCAAATGTACCGAGGTTTAAACTTTTCCGTTGTGTAGTATTATGGCTTTTGAATTTAACATCCCAGGACTTTATAAAGGGGCGCTACTAATTAGGAATATGTTTCGTACTTAACTGACACATAAGACAATTTAATCTCTACATAAAGCAAGAGCGAAAGATTAAAAAAAAAAAAAAAAAAATGAAACCATATCGTGATGACGCTTTCGACACACACACAATACTTTCATGCTCAACTGTAGGATATGTCTTCGTTCTAGTCCAGAATATAATCAATTTTGCTGGCTTTTCTGAGATTTAAATGTCTTGCGAATTAGTTTAAAATATATTGCAAATTTAATGGGCCTTTTCGGATTATACTGAATCAGATTCAGAAGTGAAGGAAGGTCCTGATTCGAGAAGAGTTTGACGTTTTCACGTCTGGGTACAGTGCTTCCTAGAGGCTGTAAGGCTGGCCAAAAATAGTGACGACAATTTTAACACACTTACTTGTCTACTTTTGGCATCATATGATATAAAATAACGTAAGAAATATAAATCAGTGCTACTTGCTTACTTTTCAATGTAGTTTGGTGTTTATTTGTCACTCGCTGTCACTACAGTTGATCTTTCCGTCAGAGGTTGGAATCAGAGTTCTTGTAAGTCGATCCCCCTTTTATTCAGAACTCGATAGATTAATAACATCATCAGGAAGGATTTTTTTGTCTTTTGTCCACTTTGATAGTAAAGATATGAAAGTTTGTCATATTTAATATTGATAATTACCGGCTCCTGTGACCTCAGAATACGGTAAGAAGTATAGTTGTATAGATCTTGAAGTATCACTTCTGCATGAGATTCCGTAGCTGAAACAGATTCAGGATAACAGATTTTCTTGGCATTTAAGTTCAGTTTTTCCGACAACCATGGTCTTCGTCTTTTTTGCACTTATCGTCATCCGATATTGCTCACAGCTGTCATTTAGCTCCAGTAGCATTTCCTTTAGTATCGTCTCCTCTTCTGCTAACAACTCATTTCACCAGAAAATCTGATGCACTTTATTATTCTTCCTCCTACTATCACCTCACCCATGTTCCAAAAATAGTTCTTCACTAAATCCTGCAAGTAGCTATGTTCTGAAAACAGATCTTTACTAAATCCTCTAAGTAGATATTTCAATATATCTGCGTGAATTTATTGTATCCATAAAAATGTTAGACCAATTATTATTCCCGTTGCTTAATAACGCAACGAATACCAACTTTGGATCATGTAGCGATCTTTCGTGAATTATGAGGAAGACCGTGTATGCAACAAACTTAGAAATTGTAATCTCTGTACGTATATTAATATGGCTGTACTATTTCATCACACTTCTGTATTGTTTTTGAAGTGTGGATATTGGTTTCTTATATGGTTATTTAACGACGTTCTGTCAATTGTGAGGTTATTTAGAGTCGATGAAACTGGTGAGTGCAAGATGATATTTCGTGAGATGAAGCCGAGGATTCGCCATGGATTACCTGGGATTTTACTTACGGTTAGGGAAAACCTCGGAAAAACCCAACCAGGTAATCAATCCAAGTGGGAATCGAACCCGCGACCGAACACATCTCCGGAAAGCCAGGCAAGCGCCTTAGCCGTCTGAGCTAAGCTGGTGGCTGTAGATATTGTTGATAAATTGGAGAACTCTTCTATGAAATTAATTTTCTGCACATTTGTCAATTTCGTAAATGCACTGCATTTTCTCTTGATGATTTACGACGCTGCATTATTATTATTATTATTATTATTATTATTATTATTATATTATTATTGTTATCATTATTATTATTATTATTATTATTATTATTATTATTTCAAGTCTTGTAAATGTATTATCATAATTTTGTCTACTCCAATCGTTCTCTGAAAGCTGTATCAAACCGTAAATTTTCATAATAATCGAGAGGTTTTTTTTGTAGCATCTAATTAAAGACATTGACTGTAATACCTACGCACATTACGTTTCACAGTTTTTGAAATTTCTTCAATAGTTTCTATTTAAATCCATTTCAAATCAGTCCCATTGCTATAATTTTCTTTTCTAAAATTATTGTTTACTAGGCTTGTAATCTTTTATATTCTACAAGATCTGATTCTTTCTGTATGTTTAGTCATTTATTGTATTATTGAAGTATTTTTGTTCACTTCTATTTTGAGTTCTTCGTTCCATTTGTATAATTTCTTATAGGGTGATATTTCTTATACTTCTCTAAAAATCTGGAAAGTTGTTTTCTGTATTATATAAGTCCAACTTTTCCATGCTGTTTCAACTTCATAACTTGAGGAAAGTCTAATTATATTCACCTTAAATAGCAATTAAAAAACGAAATCAAATATCTCACTTTGTTACTATAAATATGCTCTTTATGTTACACAGAAAACAACGTTTATTTTTTCAATGTGAACAGTAAACAATTTCATCAATCTCTATTGAATAACTTTCAAATTATCAATTTGTAAAATGATTGCTTGCTTGGCGAGTTTCCTGTTATGATAGGCTATGATTATGCCGAAGTGTCACAATCTCGATTTCGAAAACCAAATTCTTGGGGTGCTATTCATAGACATTTCGCTAGCCCAAGCTACGAGCGTGCTAAACTAGCCCCGACTATCGACTGGTTACTTGTACAGCGTTCATATCATATGATATCGCGAACACTAGTTTATGAATACGGAAAACGTTAGTTCGCTGATCATCTTCCGGAAGCCCGCGCTAAGAATGTCTATGAATACGGCCCTTAGACGTGAAGAGCAGATTAGTGTCCTATGTTGCAAGAAAGAAATATTGATCATAAACTTGGAATACATTCTATAGGCCTACAGTATAAAAAACTAACGAGTAAAAAAAGGTAAAACACTGAAGGTTCTAGTTTATTTTATTATAATATGTGCCTCGCATAATTATCATACTTTGATCAATAAAACGCAAATTAAATGCCATGTTTTGACGAAGTAACCATAGCAACGAAAATGTAGTAAAGGCTCACAACATATCTGATTTGCTGTTTAAATCAGAGCACCACTCGAAGTTGAGGCCGACAGAATCAAGCAGGTAAGTTAGTATTGCGAATATCTAATGAAATGTAACATTACAGAATATATAGTCTTAAATTTAAGTAATTTCAAATTTGTACTGTTAAATTTACAGGTCCCAATTATATAGATATGTTAATGAATTTTACACGACTAATACAATTGAAGTGCTAATATAAAATTAATTTTTTTATTAGTACATGGGTCTGATTTGTTAGAGACATTTTTATACTGGAAAACTGATTTCATCGTGATAAATAAGACCCCCATACAAGCAGTGCCGTGTTTTTTTTTTTTTTTGTACTAGCGAAGAAGAAGATATTATTCTTAGCTGTGAATAGAGGTATGTACAGTTGTGGCAAAAAAACCGGACCGACCCTTGTAGCTGATTTCAGAGCCTTGTTCACTCCATAGCACGATAGACTAGTAACAAGACTTTCGTGGTTCGAATCCTGTCTGAGAAGAAAACTTTTTTTTTGTTCCTTATTCAAATTATTCCCAATACTTTTCGATTGCTGGTAAAATTCATGTTCTGGGAATAATAAGTTAATTAAGTAGTAAAATATCGCTCCAATCGAAAAGTATTGGGAATAAATTTGAATAGGGAACAAAAATAAGTTTCCTTCCCAGGCAGGATTCGAACCACGAAAGTCTTAGTTACCAGTCTATCGTGCTCCGAGTGAACAAGACTCTGAAATCAGCTACAAGGTTCGGGCCGGTTTTTTTTTTTGCCACTCCTGTACACTTTTACTGTTAAATGTAGCTATGACAATATTTTTCACGCGAATTTTATGTTTTCTTGCAGAAAGCTTTAATTTGGGCGACAGGCCTAAACACGAAAAGTGTTTCCTTTTTATTTTATATATTCTAAAAGCGAATAGTGTATGTTTTGCGTATATACTTGGCGATACTTAAACCTTTTACTTTCCCTTATTTTGATACGTTGGTATTCACTGCCATTTACAGAAATTACTTTTTCCTACCAGTTAGTAGCTTGACTACCTATAGGGAACATTGCTTTCGGCCCATATGAACATAAAAGTAGGTTCTTAACTGTATTAATTCACAGAAGGACTCCGCCTATTTTAACACAAAAGATAGAATTTGACGGTACAGTACTCCAGGAAAATTAATATTTACAAACTATTTTCATTCTAATTTGAAGGTTTAGCAGTTAGTTTTCAAAATGAAGTGACGGTGTGAAGATGGGGCGAAAAGCAGAAATAAGAGCGTCTTTCCGTGTGGTGGAATATTCTAGACCTGAATTTTATTTAAATGGTAATGTTATTGTTCTGTAGAATTTCGTAACGTTAGAATTGAGTGGAAATTATCATGATTACATGTGAAGAACATGTAAAGAGGAAATTTTACGAAAAACGTGTGGAAAGATGCCCATAATAGGCTATATATATGTGTATATATATATATATATATATATATATATATATATATATATATATATATATATAAAGCTCTAAAGAGGCTACTAGGACTTCAGAGATCCTTAAAAAAAAAAGACTAAAGCTGACAAAATAGAATTGATCATGGATATTACAGAAATGTTGTTAAATATTAGCTTTCAAAAATATATTTATATAATAAGAGTCATAATAAACTGTAAATTGAATATTAAATATAAGTGTGTAAACATGAGATTATTATAAGGCGGGTTATCCAAAGCTTTCCCTATAAACAACTATTGTTTATTCAGCGAAAAGGAAGTGGATCAAATGTTAAGTTGAATGCCACACGTATTATTTGACTGCGACATTATCGCAAACATTTGATCCTTTATTCCACATCAAAAATCAAATTTTAGAAAAAAGATGCACTGCTCCGTCGATATAATAGAAAGTCAGTGTTCATCTACTTAGATATAACACGCGGAGCAAATCCCTGCAATCGGTAAACATCATTTTTAGGTAGAGCACCAAAATCGAGGAATATTACGGACAGGAAAACATCATTCATATGGGAATGGGTGATAATTCATTATAAAAAGTGAATCTAATACAATGTTAATAAAAATTAATTTTATTTCCTATAATATATCTATCTACAAAATACAATGATTATATATAGACAAACAGATAGATAGATAAAACATAAATAAATAAACAAATATGTACATTAGTAAATAATATGTAAATTAGTGAATGAGTAAATGAGTGATTGAATAAATGAATAAATTGATAAATAAATACCTAAATAAATAAATAAATAAATAAATAAATAAATAAATAAATAAATAAATAAATAAATAAATAAATAAATAAATAAATAAATAAATAAATAAATAAATAAATAAATAAATAAATAAATAAATAAATAAATAAATAAATAAGTACATAAATAAGTAAATAAATACATACGTAAATAAATATAATAAAATAAATAAATAAATAAATAAATAAATAAATAAATAAATAAATAAATAAATAAATAAATAAATAAATAAATAAATATCACCTTAAACTCTCCGGCAATATATTTAACGTTTGCGCCGTTTTCTTCGCGTTTAATAATATTTACGTTATCGAGAATACTCAGACGTAACGTTTTGTGGCATGATGTCTTAAGGCCCATTCACAATGAAAATTAAACAGAACCGTAACATAAACACAGAAGTTTGCGCCCAGGCCACCAAATGGGATCATTCACAATGATTCACATAAACACTGACATAAACATTACCGTAAGACGTTAACATGAAAGTTCGCAAACTCCAAACTTTCATGCTTATGCTTACGTGATTCTCAAACACAACACAATCGTGGAGCGCTGAAGTATGCGACAGAATATGAGGAAACGGCGTCGTTGTTATGTTTCCATTGTTACCAGGTATGTTTGCTGTTACGTTTATGTTCCCATCGTGAATGATGGTATGACTTCTTGATTTTACCGTAACGTTTATATTCTTAAGGTAACGCTTACGTTATGTTTAATTTTCATTGTGAACGAGCCTTTACAAGTATGCGGGAGTTTGGATTCTTGTTACGACAGACCATGTTGTAGCTACTACTTTCTGCTTTCCTTAGACTCAAGCGTATTCTACTAAAATCGACGGAGCAGTGTACCTTAAATTTTATTAATATTAGTCATATCACCATAAAAAACAGCTCTGCATATAAATTACACCGAAAATACGGGAGCGAACCGCACAGTAGTCAAGTTCGTAAAGAATAAGATGACAAACCTATCTTTAGATTTGTTCTTGATCCTTAAACATCCTCTTGAGCAAGATATCTACATTTGGGATTCGTGCTAACAAAGTGAAAATTTTATGACCATAATGCTACAAAGTCTGTGTAAAATGTTTCAGTAAGTATTTCGTAGAAGGGATTATTTGCGAATATTTTTAACTATTACATCTCTCTATTGTTACAACATTATGTCATTGGTAATCAGAAATTCTGAGTCCTTATAATGACTTCAAAGTTTAATTTATGCAATATTTGGATCTAGTCATCAATTTTTTAGTTTTCTTCCTTAGACATTATATACAATATTTTAAGTAAAATTATATTATTTTTATGTATTGTCTTGTGATAATCAAAATAGGTTATAGCCAATACACAGATTATTTCGCTCTTTTGTGTTTCTAAATTAATGTTACATCTTTTGAATTAGCCTACATGAAAATACTCAAAATGATATTAATGGTACTAATCAATTACCGAAACCTCCAATTATAATTGGTATTACTATAAAGAAAATTATAATGAAGGCAATTTAAATAATTTAGATTTGTATCAATATAAATCATCTTTCAACGATCTTTGTGTATAAAACCTTAGTTGATAAAATATAGAAACTGCATTTAGACACGCTTCAGAAGTCGAACCGCTGTAATCACAAATAATTCCTTAATAATAGCATGGCAATTATAAATACTATTCATCGGATTTTAAGTCGAATATTTCCGAAAACTATGAATCCAATATATTTGTGTTAATCATGAACCGAAAGAACACATCTGGAACGCTGGCGTCTGCAGACAGATGGCTGCACAAGCAATACAAGCATAGTTTCCAAAATGATGTCTATGCAACAGAAGGCATTCTATAGTTTGGAGTATGAGAAGTGTTTATCCATTGTTACCGTACAGGGTACATTCCGGAAACATACACTGCAAATGCACCGATAGGTGACCAAAACATTCTGCGATGGCATCGACAATTTAAGGCAACTGGTATCCTGTGTAAAAGGCAAAAGTAGAGGGCGTCAAAGCATTTATAACGAAACAGTGAAGCGAATTAGGGCGAGTTTCATACGTAGCCAACAGCCAATCGGGAATTTGATATTCTGAAGCCACTGTCACGATTGCGAATGAAACTGTACAGCATACACTTATTGCAAATATTAAAACCAATGATCTCGTCATACAATATGAATTTTGTAATTCCATGCAAGCTGCTATGAAGGACGATGGTTTTGTGGACCTTTTGCTATTTAGTGATGAGACAACATTGCATTTGAGTGGCAAGGTTAATCGTCATAATGTTTGTATCTGAGGTACTGAACAACATGTTTGCTACAATGTCTAAATCAAAGGTGTACGCCCCTTTCTCTTCGCGGAGAAAATTGTGACCGGTATGTAATTTCTCGATGTGCTCCAATTGTGGTTGTTTTCAAAAGTGACAGAGGATTTCAATATGTTCACATTCCAACTTGATGGGGTACAGCAACATTGACACACTGAAGTGCGTCGCTGCTTGAACGCGGAACTCCCACTCCGTTGGATTGGCCATTAAGCTGAAGATGATTTAGCGCTGTTCCCATTGCCTCCTAGATCTCCCGATTTGACAGTTTGTGTTTTTTCTTTTGGGTATTGTAAAAGACACAGTGTACATGCCACCACTACCAGCAACTTTGATTGAGATCAAGGATCGCATTAAAGTGCATTACCATTATTAAGGATATGCTAGAGAGCATGTCGAACGAACTAGAATACCGAATAGATACGTGTCGCGTAACGAGAGGAAGCCACATAGAACATTTGTGAAAATATGTCTGAAACTTGGAGAGTTTCTGCTTACTTTGATAAATCATTACTGTATTTGTTATTTTCTTAACACAGCCACTTAAAACCCGATGATTTATAATTGTCTTGTACATTTCACAAACATGTTTTCATAAATAATCTTAACTGTGAGATGCAAATTATATGCGCCAAAAGTAAGTGTCACATTTTGTTTTACAGGATGGGTGTCAAGAATATGATATTTCTTGCCGTAACTTTCGGAATCGTGCTGAGCTTCACTTCAATTGCACACGCTTATCATCGAAACATTGCCCAATGCGTGAAGACGATAATTCAACGATATTATGCACCAGCAACACCGTTGCTAATATTATACTCAGAAAATGACGATGACGTTGTTAAATCTTCATTGTCAGTTGTTACAGCTCACAACACTGACGCGGATATTGTCAATCTTGCAATAGAGACAATACACGAGGAACTAAATCGGCCTATTTTAACCTTTACTCCTAGCAGCACTCAGGTTCGTCCTGCAATGTCACCTAATTCGAAAATCTACAATTACATTTTCTTTCTATCAAGTGCTGATTCCATTATCTCAATAATGGAGGGCTTGAAGATTAATTCACTTTTATATCCTCCTGGAAGATTCTTGATTTTCTTGAATTCGTACATAGAAGAAGAATTAGTGTTGTTCATTTTGATAGAAATGTTAACATATTACAACAGCTTTGATGTGTGCATTATGATTCCTTCCACTCATATGGAAGAATCAATAAATTCAGTAAAAGAACAGACGCAGTATCAAAACACTACTTTGAATTTTTTCACATGGTTTCCACTTCAGAATTCGCTGTTGACATATTACGAAGAAAGAATAATTCTGATGGACAAATGGCTTATAGGAGAAGGGAGATTTGTACACGACACCAATCTGTTTCCTTCTAAAATACCGAACAATTATAAAGGACGAATATTGGAAGTAGGTGTAAATATTCATGAACCTACAACTTGGATTGAAAAAATTCCAACTGGCGGTAAAGGAGTGAAATATTCGTATCACGGTCCCGAAATTGACATTTTGAAACAATTTTCAATAGATCTTAATATAACACTGACATTTAATCACATAGGATACGTTAATGATTCTTTCGAAAACAAGGTATACAGAGTATTATATGATGTAGTGTTAGGGAATACTGATATAGCAATTGGGTCTTTAACACTTCTAACAAAACCAAAGGCCGTTCCTCCTGTTTTTGTTAAGTCTATTCCATTTTTTTATGGTATTCACAAGTGGTATGTGCCATGCCCTTTGGAAATGTCCAGGGTGTATAGGATTAGTAATATATTTGATGTCGCTGTTTGGATAGTGATGTTGGTGGCATTTGCTTCTGTTGTTGTTGTACTGAAGATACTTTCAAGAGGAGTAAACATGAGAGAATTTGCTTGTTATTCACGTACAGGCAGTTGCATATATAACGCCTGGGCTGTGATTTTAGGAGTGTCTGCTACAAAAATTCCCCGCACAATGTCTGTAAGAATAGCCTTCTTATTCTTCGTATGGTACTCGTATGCCATGAACTGTTTGTTCCATACTTATTTAACAAGTTATCTCGTAAATCCGGGTGTAGGAAAACGGTTAGAGACTTTTGATGAACTGATGAATTCTGATTTAGGACACGGCTGTGTCTCCGAGTTTCGCTACCATAACTGGAAAGATATTTATGGGCCTTATATTGATACATTCAATCAGCTGAAATATTGCAATGCCCTAGAAGACTGCCTGAAAGCAGTAATCATAGACAGAAATTTTTCAGCTCTAGCACTTGATATCTGGGCAAAGTATACCGTTGCGAAAAAGTTTCCCAACATGAAAAATGTTCTCTGTTCTGTGAGAGAAAATTACATTAATGGTCATGTGGTGATGGCTTTCAAGAGTCATAGCCCATATATTGAGAGTTACAATAGAATTATAAGATCTTATGTTGAATCAGGAATTATAAACAAGAAAGAGAAAGATATGTACGATAACTTTCCGCCTAAATACAAACCTAAACGTGAGGATGCCTCTAGTGATAGCGAATGTAGTGAATATTTCGTATTTACCTTAACTCACCTGCAGCCCATTTTTTTCATGATGATCCTTGTTTACACAATAAGTTTCTTAATTTTCTTATATGAAAATTTTTTGAGGAGAATAAAATGTTCATATGTACGAAGAGAAAGTAAGCACAATTAATCCAAATAAACAAATACTGGAATACTTCATTAAAGAAGTGGATCTCTGTATGATAAATTGAAAATCATCCTGAGATATTCCTTGAGAATTTTATGAGCCTATTAATGAAAAATGACTTTAAAGTAATTTATTCTTCCGACGTCAGTTGACATCGTTGGGGCAAGTAGGCCTATCAAAGTCAATAAGGGCCGTATTCATAGATATTTTTAGCTAGGGCTACCGGTGTATGATCAGCGTTTTTCGTATTCATAAACCAGTGTTAGCGATAGGATATGATTTGAATTCTGTACTAGTAACCAGTGGATAGCCAGGGCTAGCTGAGTACGCTCGTAGCGCGTGTTGCGAAATGTCTATGAATAGCACCCTTAATCTCTTGGTGTTAAGTTTTCTTGTGTTTTAAATTCTCCATGAAAGTTTAATATTAGGTCATATTATAAGTAATTTCGGTTTTTTAATTTTGGTGTTCTGTAAGATTTTAATGATTTTCTTTAGGTGGGAAATGCAATATACAGGACGTTATAGCTATTACTTGATATTGTGAGCATGTGGCAGTCATCAGTTGTTAATACACAGAATATAACATTAAAGTGATCAATTTTGAGATGGGAGTAATTCTAAAGCAGTCCTAGAAACAAGATCATGAAGATGCTGCCTTACCTCGAAAAAATATGTGAAATCGAGTGTAAAGATGTCATTAGTGTGCGCGTAGCATAACGATGATTCCAGAGTTTCAATAATGGAGAAGTTGATTTTAAATATTTACAACGTCCTGAAAGATCTAAGGCATGGAATATTGAAAATACAAGCAGATTTTTACAAGAAAATCCACACAAAAATAGGCCTACTCATAGGCTGCCCGAATAACTTGACGTTTCAAAAGGTAGAATACATCGCCACATTAGAAAGCTTAAAAGTCATACAGAATTTGTAGATCTGTAGCTCATCAATTGACACATGAACAAGCTCAACGCAGAGAAGATATCTATCGTCTGCTTACAGCAAATTTCATTGATGATAGATTAATTAGGAGAAAAGTCACATGTGGTAGAGAATATGTACAGTAGTGGCAAAAAAAACCGGACTGACCTTGTAGCTGATTTCAGAGCCTTGATCACTCCAGAGCACGATAGACTGGTAACTAAGACTTTCGTGGTTCGAATCCTGCCTTGTTCCTTATTCAAATTTATTCCCAATACTTTTCGATTGCAGCGATATTTTACTAGTTAATTAACTTATTATTCCCAGAACATGAATTTTACCAGCTATCGAAAAGTATTAGGAATAAATTTGAATAAGGAACAAAAACAAGTTTCCTTCAAAGGCAGGATTCGAACCACGGAAGTCTTAGTTACCAGTCTATCGTGCTCTGGAGTGAACAAGGATCTGAAATGAGCTACAAAGGTCGGTCCGGTTTTTTTTGCCACTACTGTATATTACCACAACCCTCACAACTCAAAACATTGGCTCGATCCCCATCAGCCTGCCAGAGCAGTCGTTAAGCAAAATCGGTTCGACCTAAAATTAATGTGTGTCTGGTGGAATTATGAAGGCGTGATTCACTGATTCACAGATTCCAAACGGACGTGCAGTCGATTCATTTCGCGGTGAACTAATTGACTGTTACTCCCATTTCTTTTTACAGAGCAAATGTACGTTTGATAAAATGTATGTAAGATCAGCATTTCGATTTGCTATGACTTATTCTTATTCATGGCACTCACGCTGGAATTGAAACATAAATGAGAGGATCAAGAATTTTTTGAACGTGTAATAACAAGTTAACTTAAAATTGAACCAATATCTAGGAATATGGTTGCCAACTCTGGTAAATAATATTACAGGCCATTTTACAGACGCAAGTTAGGATGAAAGAAAGAAATAATGTACTAAATACAGAATCTGCTATATGATATAAGCAATAATAATAATAATAATAATAATAATAATAATAATAATAATAATAATAATAATAAATTGAGGAACAATCTTGCTTCAGTGTTCAAAAATGCATTTATTCATGTATTTGGAGCCTGATACCACAGTCTTAAGAACTTTTTCTTTTCCTATAAAGCGATAAAATTATACACAACTGAATTTTAAGATTTTCCCTAGTACAAGTTCAGCTTCTACTATTTCCACAGTTAAACGATTCCTCCCATTATTCCACAAGACATTCATGATACTGAATGCACGCTCCACAAAAGAAATTGCTTGCAGAAATAGCAAACATTTGTTGAACTATCGTTCTTATTTGTGCAGATTTCTCCGAGGCATCCCTATCCGGAAATATTTACACCGTTTTACAAAACTTGTCAAAAGTGCATCTTTCACTAAGGAAGAATGCGCGACATTTAATAAGGACAGTTCATCATAGAGTATATCTTCATCTAATTGCAGCCTTAGTTTTTGTTTCATACTTAAAATTTTTTCCACTTTTGGTGTATAACCACCAAATATTTAGACTGAAGATTACTTAACAATTTTTATATTATTTCAACTGATTTGAATTGAAGGTTAAAATGTCCTACGAAATACATAGAAAAAGTATTTTATCATATATGATAAAAGCTGTTATCACAAGTTCTCAAACTCATTTAATAAAATTACCGGACACAAGTATGGACTGTAAGGGGTTGATACCGGCCACCGATCTTATGTTGAAATCCTCCAAAATTTCCGATCGTGCCGGTGAAATACCGGCTAGTTGGCAATCCTGTCTTGGAGATAGGTCTGTATTACGTAAATTTATAACTGAGAGAAGCACTTATTGTTTTACTTAAATTATACGTAAATTTTATTTAATAATGTATTTACATCGTCAAGTTGTGTAAGTGTTCAGAAATTACAACACACACTGAAGTCTTTACATCATAATTCCAATGAATGGTAAAAAATATATTATTTGTTGTTTGGTAGCCTATTTGAGATGTACAGTGTTCACCTTTATCATGCTGTGTAACAATATTACATCATATTGTGTTGTAATTTCTATAAGGGAAGGTTAACCAAAATCAGAATTCTGGCGTGTAGAATACTGATGTTGCGGTTAATAAGATAGACTATTCAAACTAGAAATTTTCAGAAAATGAGACTGACATCTGATTTCTATCTCGGGACATTTTCAAAGGGTCACGAGAATGGAGCTTTAACTGGTAAAAGGCTGTGTTATATTTAATGTTACTTGATAATCTGTGTGCTTTGTTTCATTTGAATATGAGTGTTATGTGTACACAGAATTCTGTATTGTAGGTTTTGTATCAATATTGCTTTCACCATTATATTCGTGTTAGTAATTTGTTTACTTTTCCATGTAGTGCAAGATTAATCAGTATTAATAAAGTGTTTGAGTACGTAGTGCAATAAACTATTGATCAGCGAATTTAATAATCTACTACACATAAAATTAAAGAAAACAACAAAAATAAACCAACTTAACTTCAATAACAGGAATAGAATTTTACAACTGCTAATCTTGATGATTTAAACGTTTGCTGATTTGGTGGAGGCATGCAAAGTGGAATATAGCCTATTAAGTATATTTTAACTGAAATATTAAAAATTATTACCAGTATAATATGTACGTAGGCTAATTTTACCAACATAAACTCAGTTTTTCAAACTGTTGATGTAACAATTTTTGACACACTCAATAGGTAAAATTAATTTTGATTTATTTAAGAGGTATAGGAAAGCAGCCTAGCAGTTTGAATACAAAAATGCCTAGTTTCACACTTACCAAATGGAATTACAAGGAAACTTCATAGTTGGCAATGTTTATATACCTCATGTGACACAAGGAGTAATAAAATTAAGAATGAAATCTCTATGCTGACATGAAGAATTCCTATTTTCCATTACTTCTTGTAAACTTCAATGGAGATGATAATGAAAATATAATACTGTGTTTTGCTCTAATGACGAAAGAAAACTATCCTAGAGCATACTTAGCTCTGCTATGCTGCAAGCTTTTGAAAGAAACTACTGCGTACTATTAGTTACTTACTGGCTTTTAAGGAACCCGGAGGTTCATTGCCGCCCTCACATAAGCCCGCCATTGGTCCCTATCCTGAGCAAGATTAATCCTGTCTCTATCATCATATCCCACCTCCCTCAAATCCATTTTAATATTATATTCCCATCTACGTCTCGGCCTCCCCAAAGGCCTTTTTCCCTCCGGCCTCTCAACTAACACTCTATATGCATTTCTGGATTCGCCCATAGAGGCTATATGCCCTGCCCATTTCAAACGTCTGAATTTAATGTTCCTAATTATGTCAGATGAAGAATACAATGCGTGCAGTTGTGTGTTGTGTAACTTTATCCATTTTCCTGTAACTTCATCCCTCTTAGCCCCAAATATTTTCCTAAGCACCTTATTCTCAAACACCCTTAACCTATGTTCCTCTCTCAAAGTGAGAGTCCAAGTTTCACAACCATAAAGAACAACCGGATATATATATCAAAAGTAATAAAATACCGTGTGACACAGAATTCAGTTGACAAATGGGAAACATTACTAACTGTAAAACTGAAATAATTACGTGTCCCCCCCCCAAGAAGTCCGTAATCTGAGTGATATTTTTCATTTGTACTGTTAGATTGGCAGTACATATCCCCCTTTTCTACTGATAAAATTCTTCACCTTTCGTCCTAATCTGCTACTGACGGACAACATTCAATAGACGTGATTGCGAAGATGACGTCCAGCCCTAAATGGTCAGTGCACTATGTGACTCAAGAAAGCGATATCAGCGCAGAATATTGAAATCAGCACGTTTTCATCCCTACAAATTACAGCTTTTACACACAATGCGAGAGGAGGATCCACTCAAGAGGCGAACATATTGCAACTGGATCACGCAGCGTTTACGTACTGATCGAGCCTTCCTTCAGCATGTTCTGTTCAGTGACGAATGCTTATTCTTTCTGGATGGACACACTCATACACAAAATGCACGATACTGGTCCAAAGAAAGCCCAAGTTGGATGCGTGAAACTATCAACCTTGGTGCTCCGAAAGTTACGGTGTGGTGTGGCATACTAGGTAATATTGATGTAGAACCATGTTTCATTGATGGCAATGTAAACCAATACATATGGAGAATTTCTGTACAGAACTATAATGGAATTCCTGTATGATTTGCCACTGAAAAAACGGATAAGAATGTGGTTTCAACAAGATGGGGGCACGGCACATTATGCTCTAGCACAGGTATGCTCATTCTCTGACTCCTGATTACGTTCTGTAATCGCAAACTTCGAATGTAGAGCGTGGTGTTCCTCGTTTGAAGCTCGACGGATGACTGCGGAAGGCAGTTCAAGTACTTAGTAAACGTACGAACAGTGCGGGACAATGACACAGTCAAAACCTTCAGTAAGCAAACGATCATTCCGTACAGTGTGGGAGGAAGAATATTTTTGTTGTGAAAACGTAAAGTGTTTACTATGTTGTAAGGTATTGTCAGGAATACTAGTGAGCAACATAAAACATTATACGCTCTGCCATCCAGAACATGCCGAAGTGACAGGGAAGCTGTTTTCTGTAATATTTATTCATATATCAACATTATTATTATTATTATTATTATTATTATTATTATTATTATTATTATTACTAGTACAATTATTGTTATTGTGGTGATTTTATTCCAACAGAAATAGGGTACATGTTATGATAAAATAATTTTTCAGGGGTGCAACGTGCAGTACAGTTTCAAGAATTGAAAGCATTTCATGATAGGCAAAACATTGAAGAGAGTCGAACAATTCAGAGTCTACATTTAGGAGCAAGTTATGTAGTATGTTGGGAATTAGCTAACGCACTAAAAATCCTTCACGGACGGTGAACTTTTAAAGAAATCTATGGCGCCTGAACAAAATATAATTAATTACATCTCTATACTGGAACAGCTCAAATGTGAATTTACAGAACATAGATTTAATGATTTTAGACATACGGAAAGTGATATTAATCTTTTTGTTAATCCTTTCATAGTAAATTGAGTACAATCCGTGAGAGTGCAGTTCCAGGATGAATTAATTAATTTACAAAGTCACGTAGAATTCAGAACTAAATGCGGAGAATATGACTTGCCAAGCATAGAAGTATTCAAAAATGAACAAAACGCAATATCCCAAGATGTGCTCATTCGCTGTCACTCGAAATATGTGTGCAAACAACTATTTTCGAGAATGAAGTTTGCTAAATCCAAAAATCCAAACATAGATCCCGATTAACAGATGAGAATCTTTTGTGCATTGTAGTAAATTCGTTGGAAATAGGTTTCCGATTACTTGCACATGTTGAATTTGGAATATGAAAATAACATTATCTATGATATAATAGTATCATAACTGTATAAAATATAATAAATAATGTAATAACTGAATATTTCCTTTTTCAAATTCAGTTTATTATCCGTATTTGTAAGACAGTGAGAGCGATGCCGCGGGCGGTGCTGCAATGTAGTTGCGGAGCCCAGTTCCTACACTGTGTGTGTTATGCAGTGCAACATCATCCGTGTAATCGGCTCTTTTACAATTTTGAGCATACCTGCTCTAGCAGTTCGCCAGAAACTAAGTGAAATGTTCGGTGTGGACTGGGTTGGACGAGGTGGATCTCAGTCATGGCCACTACGGTCACCAGACCACATACACTTCTACAATAAACTGAATAGCCTTTGTTAATCAGTTAATCTTTTAGTATTTTGATTTTTATTGTATTCGTAAATTTAATATTAATTGTAATTTTAATTGTAATTGTATTCTTAATATTGTAGTTGTAATTCCCTGGTAGGGGGGCCTGATGGCCTTATCTCTACCAGGTTAAATAAATACATATATACTGTATATACTATACTATATAAGAATATTAGAATCGAGCGAGACACTGTCTTCAAGTAAATGGAGCATATTTTGAACATGTGTGGTAGTGAACATAGTGTATACAATTGTATTTACAATTAGAATAATGTTTCCCCACTTGTAGGGATGAAAACTGACTTGTGCCACACGGTAAATTCTACTATCCATTTTATTTTTATATTGCTACAATAAAAAAAAAAACTACAAAAATCTGAATCACAAAAATACCTCAATATCACTTCATGTCATAGCTACGAGGTACTGCTCGCTTCCGTATCAAAAGTCACACAGAAGCAATCAGCTCTGGCTCGTATCGCAACACCGCACTGAGGTCGCTAAAGACAGCGAAGTGTCGTTTCACTAATTTTTCGCTCGTACCAAGAAGAGAACCTTTACTAACTTTTCTTTACAACTTTATTAAATTAGTGCTTTAGGTTCAAAGGTGGTATCATCTTTGATTCATGGTACCTCAGCACATGTTGTTTTGAGTATATGCCGAAGGCTAAAATGTGCGTATGTCCGCTTACAGGACTCACCTGGATTCAAATGTTCAGATCTCAAAAATATATGTATAAATGAAAAAAAATTAGTGCGAAAGATAAGAAAAATACAGGAATATCACTGCAATTGACACCTAAAATATTGACGGTATGGTCGATAGTCTACCATCCAATACTGTTTTACGTAAAGACTTACTGAGTGGTGAGATTAGATTGTGCAAGATCCAATTGAAAATGAGAAGAGAGAACGTTTTGTAAATCAGGAATAGGAGACACTAGCCCCTCTTTTGTTGATGGTGATGCCTAGAGCTCGGATTTTGTGTAATTAAATTGAGAAATATGTATACCCTTGGACACAAAAAATGACCGATCTCCTGTGGTGTGAATTTAAGTCCACTTCTGGTTTACGCGACTAGAGAAAGAATGTTTATTTTGCACCTAATTTACTTCTTGCATATATCTTCGATATAGATTATTCATAACACTTGACCTATAAACAGACAGAAAAAAACAACAAACAAACAAACAAAACAAAGAAGAAACAGAGTGGAGTTGTGCATAAGAAATTTCTTTTGTAGAAACCTACGCTCTCACGGAATCACTGAAGTCTTCTGAAGGTGATTTAACGTATGGCAGCCAGTCATTTGTGTGTCTAAGGCTGTGCATAAATATGTGACCAAAATTGGCAAAATAATGAATATAAATTAAAGAATATATGTAAGTACTTAAAACTCTAACTTTATTAAAATAGATTTATTTTACACTGATTCCGGGCTCTAGTAAAAAAAATATGCTGGTGCTGCTGGTGATGGTGATGTGATGTGATGGTAATGGTGATGGTGATGGTCAAGTTCTTAGCTAGCAACATTCGTAATATCAGTTTCCACTGATATGTAATTAGTAAAGTTGAAATTGAATACCATACATATATAGCACCAATTTATACTATAAATTGTTGGTAATTTGTATATAAATTAAGCAGATACTGTTGCTCAAAGTGATGCACAAAGCTAGAATATGCAAGTGATGCATATTATCGTAACCGACGAAATGAGAAACTGTATTTCTGTGCGCTGGTCATGTTACGATTCTTTGGAAGGTTTATTATTCTGCAATACAATTCTTGATATTGTTGCTCCTTTCTTTTCCTGGAAATGCACTCAAAGAAAAGAATTCTAGCAATTGCATGGGGCCGTGAGATCAAAGCCCTCTGGAAACCGCATTTACATATCCCGCGGAAGTAGAAAGAAGGATCGTACACCGTCACGATCTATTTATGACAATCAATTGTTTTCCTATTGTTAGATTCTCTTGCAGGACATCACACGCCTACCAGATGTACACATCTTCGGGAATTTCTACGTCGCTTGCTTATGAAATTTTTACGTCTCAGCAGAATACTAATTGTATATCTTGGAAAACAGAACATATTTCTATACTTATAATTCTGCATTTTATGTATTTTAATGTCATAGTCTCCATTTAAGACAACTGAGTATATCCCATTTAGAACAAACACACAAAATCCATAGCTATAGTAGATCGTGACTTCGACCACAAAGAAGGCTGAGAAATGAAAGCGCGAAACTTCAACGAAATCCTCACACCTAAAATTTTCTGCCTATTAAATCATGATATTGTTTGTTCAAAATATAATAATTTTACTCAATGTTTTAAAAATGTAATAATTATTTTAAACAATATCTGCATTATTAAAAATTTATCATTTATTTAATTTTCAATCGAGATATTGGCTAAGTAGGATAACATTTCACTGAACATATAATGAAAGGAATATTACACAATAATAGAATGTCAAATAGAATAAATTCCAATAGCAAATCACATACCTACATTTTAAAGTTTTAAAATGAAAACCATCTTCTATTTTCAGATTGGTATCGGGAAAACTGCGTTCAACATCTCAGGATGTTTTCTCAGCATATATAAATTAAATTAAATAAAATATCTGAATAACTTTATGATATCTTTACTGCGTTAACTTTTTCAATTTACCAGGCTGACTAGTTTCGAAGTGATATCTTTCATTATCCGAAGCCTAGTGCTGTCTTCTGGTTTCCTGTCGTGGAGAGGTGTGTTCATGATTGTGTGGAAAAGGGTGTTTTCAAATTCAGCTTCTCGTAATTTTCAGAACGTCCACGCTTCAACATGATATTTCATAACTTTTGTCTATTAACTTTATCAAAGGTTTTATCGAAGTCAATGAAGGCTAGATGTGACTGTAAATTTAATTTTCTAGTATTTTATCTCCAGATTGTTCTTTTCTAAAACCAACATCTTTTGAAAGTAAAACTTCTGAGAATAAATCTTTCATTCAGTATTTTAGTTTCATATGTTATTATAACTAGCATTCAGTAGATTTATATCTCTATAGTTAACACAATTATTTCTATCTCCATTTTTTAATAACGCAATAATTTTAGATTTTTCCCAATCAACAGAAATTATGAAAGTCATCCAACACGTATTTATAAAATAAAAAATCTTACTTTGAAAAATGTATCCCCATATTTAATTCATTCTGAATTTAAGCCAGCTGTTTCTACTGCTTTTCCATTCTTCGTTTTTCTCTAAGCTTTTTCTAATTCTTCAAGTCCAATTGAATCTACTGTTTGATAATTTTCCATACTTTCATCCCTCTCTTCTGTTAATGAATTATACCAAAGATTTTAATAATAGTCTTCCAATTCTTTAACGGGAATAATATTTCATTATTATTATTATTATTATTATTATTACTGTAATACCAACATGAATATAATGATTGAAGATTTACCGAAACTGTCCACACCTGTGGAGTAACGGTTAAAGCGTCTGGCCGCGAAACCTGGTTGCCCGAGTTCGATTCCCGGTCGGGACAAGTTACCTGCTTGAGGTTTTTTCCGGGGTTTTCCCTCAACCCAATATGAGCAAATGCTGGATAACTTTTGGTGCTGGACACCGGACTTATTTCACCGGCATTATCACCTTCACCTCATTCAGACGCTAAATAACCTAAGATGTTGATAAAGCGTTGTAAAATAACCTACTAAAAATTATCGAAACGCCATCAGATAAGGAGAACTTGTAAATACTGAGTCATGACCATTGTTTGGAGTACCCTAAGTTTTCGAGCTAAGTTAGCCTACCCACACAACGGGCTGCAGAGTATTACGTCAACTGCGACGATTACTGTCATACATGCTGCTGCATTTCAATTCTAACCGAGACAAAGCAATGACGTATGTGCAACTATTCGCGACTGAGTTGTCAATTGCATATCATTCAGTAGACATTTCTCAGCATGCAAGCCCGTAACTGGATGCTATCTGAATGAACACATTTCATTCAATGACGTTCTAACCCGCCTGTTCTACAGTCTGTTCACCGTATTTTTAATCCTTATGTCAACAAATATATGCATACATACTACATTGGCATTGGGAGAATGATTTCTACGAACAACTTGTTAACATGGCGCATAAGTTTCATATTCATTCATTAATAGTTTTCTGACCAATGGCAGGTCTTTCACTGCAAACCCAGCATTCTCCAGTATTTAATATTTTCTGTCTTCCTCTTAGTCTCCGCATATGATCCATATACTTTAATGTAGTCTATCATCTTAGGAATAGAGTGAAAGAGAAAAAGGATAAGGAAGAAAAAAAACAGAAAGAGTAAGCGAGTGAAAAAGAAAAAGGATAATAGAGTGAAAAAGAGAGAAGATAAGAGTCAAAAACAGAGAGAAGGTAAGATAGTGAAAAAGAGTAAGAGGATAAAACAGACGGTAAGAGAGTGACGACAGAGGCTAAGAGTGAAAAAGGGAGAGGATAAGAGAATAGAAAAGGGATAGAGTAAGAGAGTGAAAAGGGAGATGGTAAGAGTGAAAAGGGAGAGGGTAAGAGTGAGAAAGGAAAAGGTAAAAGAAAGAAAGAGAGGATAAGAGAGTGAAAACAGGATAGGGTAAGAGTGAAAAAGAAGAAAGTAAGAGAGTGAACGACAAGAGATATGGTAAGAGGCGAAAGACAAGAGAGAGGATAAGAGAGCGAGAAACGAGAGAGGTGGTAAGATAGCGAAACACAGGAGAGAGAGTAAGACAGCGAAACACGAAGAAGAGGGTAAGAGAGCGAAAGAAAAAGAGAGGGTAAAAGAGTGAAACAAGAGAGCTGGTAAGAGCGAAGGACAAGAAAGAGGGTAACAGACCGAAAGACAAAGAGAGGGTAAGAGATTAAGAGACGAGATAGGGGGTAAGAGAATGAAACAAAGTGAGAGGGTAAGAGAGTAAAAGGCAGAGAAAGTGTAAGATGGTGTAATAAAAGATGGTAAAAGAGTGAAGAGAGTAAAAGAGAGGGGGTAAGATATTGAAAAAAAAATGGTAAAAGAGTGAAGAGAGTAAGAGAGAGAGGGTGAACGTGTAATACACAAAAAAGGTAGGAAAATGAAAGCGAATGGGCAAGAGAATGAAACATAGAGAGAGAGAGAGAGAGAGAGAGAGAGAGAGAGGGTAACTTAGTAAAAGACTGGAGAGGAGAAGAATGAGATAAAGAGAGGGGGTAAGAGAGTGAACTAAAAAGAGAGGGAAAGATAGTGAAAGGCAGAGAAAGGATAAGAGGTCAAAGAAAGAAAAATGAAAAGAGTAAAATAAAGTGAGAGGATAAAAAGAGGAAGAGAGTGGAAATCAGAGAGGTAAAGAGGTTGGAAGGTAGAGAGAGGAAAGGAGTGGAATACAGGAAGAGGAAGAGGGTGGAAGACAGAGAGAACGAGAGTGGAAGGCGGAGAGGAAGAGAGTGAAAGACAAAGCGGAAAAGAGTAAAATACAAAGGGAAAAAGAGTGAAAGACAAAGGGGAAAAGAGTGAAAGACAAAGGGGAAAAGAGTGAAGATAAAGGGGAAAAGAGTGAAAGACAGAGGGGAAGGGAGTGATTGACAAAGGGGAAGAGAGTGGAAGACAGAGAGAAGGGAGTGGAAAGGAATGTTAGTGGAGTAAAGGAGAGAATGAGAATGAGGGATGGAGAAAAAGATTATTAAAGAGGGATGAAAGGAGTGAAAAGGATAAAACGAGAGTAAAAGAGAAATTAAAAGAGTGAAAGAGAGAGAAAGACTGAAATAGTTTGCGGGAGAAAGTTAAAGGGCGTGGGGAAGAGAGTAAAATAGGGAAGAGAAGGGAGTGAAAGAGAGAGGAATGGAGTGAAAGAAAGAGAAAAGAGTGAAATAGAGATAGAAAAACAAGTATACTGAAAGAATGCGCAAAAGGGACAGAATGTGTGTCAAGAAGGAAGTTAAACTGCAAAAAGAGATTGAAACAGGGAGGAGAAAATAGTGAAAGAGATAGTAAGACTAAAATAGTATGCGGGAGAGACTAAGATTGTGCAGAAGACACTGAAAGAGTGTGTGGAAGAAAGTTAAAGGTTGTAGAGAAGGAAGTGAAGCAGGGACGAGGGGAGCGTGAAAAAAAGGAAAACTGTGAGAGAAAAAAAGGGAAGAGTGAAACAGCTTCGAAAGAGACAACAAGAGGAAGAAGTAGATGTAAAAATAAAGAGAATGTGTACAAGAAATACGCAAGGAAATGACTAAAAATCTTTCAAATCCAAGTTAGAAAATTGTCTTATGACGAGTTGCCAAACTAACTTACTATTATGACAAATATTGTATTGCATGTTTCCACGTATTCACATTTTTTAAAATGTTCTAGTGATATGTAACTTATTTTATAGTTTTTTCCCATATTTTCCGATAATGGTATATCTATAATGTAATAAGTTGAGCTATATATAATCATAAATTTCTTTACTGTGTGTACTTAAAAATATTGTATTCGTACTGCTACTTCTGCTTCTGCTGCTGCTACTGCTACTGCTACTACTACTATTTTATCATTATTATCAATAATTGTCTTACATTTTTATACTTTGTATGTCTAATTTATTTTGACCTGCTGTTCACATTTTATTATGTTTTTTCCTTTCTTTCTGTATGTTAATATATTACGTCTGATTTCTACTTACTTGTTTACATTTTATTATTATTATCTTACTCAGTTTTGTATGTAAAATTGTAGTGTACTTTGTAAATTTGTAGTGTTTTTTGTAACGCAGTTTTACTCCTGGTTGAGTGTTAGAGAAGACCGTATGGCCTTAACTCTGCCAGGTTAAATAAATAATAATAATAATAATAATAATAATAATAATAATAATAATAATAATAATTATTATTATTATTATTATTATTATTATTATTATTATTATTATTATTATTATTATTATTAAAACGAATATAAGAAAACAGAAGGGCAAACGAATAGGTAGAGGTAAAAAAACAAGATAAAGGGAAAGTGTTACAAATGGATGCAGTAACAAAGAAAAGTTAATGGAGAAAGAAATGTTAGGAAAATAAATTGCAGCAACACAAATGAAGTTATAAGATTTTAGACACTTTAGTGATTTCTTCCTGCTTGTGTTGTGAATTTGAGGGATAGTATAGTGAGAATCGCAACATGTAATATCTTAACGGATGACAAGGATGAAATTACTACTACTTCATCTCATAACTTAAACGGTAAATGGATTATTGATTCCCTTCCTTTTGTTATAAAATTACGACAAAGCGACTAATGGATTCGCATGTGTCGCTAATCTCCGTCAATGTAGGCAACCCATCCGACGGAGCATTGTGGTGTGCTGCAGTACGAGCAGGCGGTGCCAGCCACGGTCTGCCCGCCGACTGATCGATGCGTCGGAGATTTCTCCGTCCAGTATCGCCGTGGCATCTTTGCTCCACCTCACGGCTGAAGCTTGCAGTACCGAGAAGTTCACCACACTCTTGACACAATTCTTAATTGTGTAGACAACTACTTTCATTCGTCTCCGCTACTGGATGCTGAGTATCCCCAGACTAATACCAATGTCACTTCACCGTGCAATAAAAGCAGCATATTAATCATACCCTTCATTCAATGTAATAAAATAATCAACGCTCAACTTCTGATACTGCGACAGGAACACGAAACCAGACTCGAACGTGGTTTAGAGTTTTACACATTCCTTCGTTGTCTATGTAAAGTCCTATGGTTTCTTACTTAGATAAAAGAAAGTTATATTACCTCTTTCCCATGCAAATCTTGTACATTTTGGAGTGAGGCCAATAATATAAATATTAAAAATGGGTCAAGAGAAATAATCTAGACGGCAACGAACGGAACACACAAAAAGCAGAGTGTTGGACACACGAAGATAGAGATAAGACAGACGAATGGGTGTACAGATGCGTATCAGTGGTGAATCAGATAGGTAATCAGCGGACAAAGGAATGGTTACATAGACAAGCAAACAGGCAGATGAATTAACAGAAACATAGAAATTCTACCGACAGAGAGACTACAGAGGGACTACAAGACAACACATACAGAGATGCAGGTTAAACAAAACAGAGAGAGGTGTGTTACACAAGAGAGAAAGAGAGAGAGGGGGTTAGAGCAGAGAGAGAGAGAGAGGCGAGTTAGACCAGAGAGAGAGGGGATTAGACCAAAGAGATAGTCGAGTTAGATCATAAAGAGAGGCGATTTAGGCGAGAGAGAGAGAGAGAGAGAGAGAGAGAGAGAGAGAGAGACGCGGGCTACACGAAAAAGACATAGGTTGTTTCAACAAAAGACAAAGACGTGGGTTAGACAAAAGAGACAAATGAAGTCGGGTTACAAAAGACAGATCAGGGTTTGATAAAAGAGAGATGCGAGTTAGGCAACAGAGAGAAAGGAGACTTAGATAAAAGAGATAGAGAGGAGGGGAGACAAGAGGGAAGACAGCAGAGAGAGAAGAGAGAAGACAGCAGAGAGAGAAGAGGGAAGACAGTAGAGAGAGAAGAGGGAAGACAGCAGAGAGAGAAGAGGGAAGACAGCAGAGAGAGAAGAGGGAAGACAGTAGAGAGAGAAGAGGGAAGACAGTAGAGAGAGAAGAGGGAAGACAGCAGAGAGAGAAGAGGGAAGACAGCAGAGAGAGAAGAGGGAAGACAGCAGAGAGAGAAGAGGGAAGACAGCAGAGAGAGAAGAGGGAAGACAGCAGAGAGAGAAGAGGGAAGACAGCAGAGAGAGAAGAGGGAAGACAGCAGAGAGAGAAGAGGGAAGACAGCAGAGAGAGAAGAGGGAAGACAGCAGAGAGAGAAGAGGGAAGACAGCAGAGAGAGAAGAGGGAAGACAGTAGAGAGAGAAGAGTGAAGACAGTAGAGAGAGAAGAGGGAAGACAGAGAGAGAGAGAGGAGGGAAGGCAGTAGAGAGAGAGAGAAGGGACGACAATAGACAGAGAAGAGGGAAGACAGTAGTGAGAGAGGAGGGAAGACAATGGAGAGAGAGGAGGGAAGACATTAGAGAGAAAGGAGGGAAGACAATAGAGAGAGAGGAAAGATAGTAGAGTGAGAGAGAAGGGAAGACAATAGGGAGAGATGAGGGAAGACAGTAGAGAGAGAAGAGGGAAGACAGTAGAGAGAGAAGAAGGAAGACAGTAGAGAGAGAAGAAGGAAGACAGTAGAGAGAGAAGAGGGAAGACAGTAGAGAGAGAAGAGGGAAGACAGTAGAGAGAGAAGAGGGAAGACAGTAAAGAGAGAGAGAGAGAGGTGGGATGACAGTAGAAAGAGAGGAGGGAAGACAATAGAGAGAGAGGAGAGAGAAGACAATGGAGAGAGGAGGGAAGACAACAGAGAGAGAAGATGGAAGACAATAGAGAGAGAGGAGGGAAGACAATAGAGAGAGAGGAGAGAGAAGACAATAGAGATAGGAGGGAAGACAACAGAGAGAGAAGATGGAAGACAATAGAGAGAGAGGAGGGAAGACAATAGAGAGAGAGGAGAGAGAAGACAATAGAGAGAGGAGGGAAGACAACAGAGAGAGAGAAGATGGAAGACAATAGAGAGAGAGGAGGGAAGACAATAGTGAGAGGAGGGAAGACAATAGAGAGAGAGGAGGGAAGACAATAGAGAGAGAGGAGGGAAGACAATAGAGAGAGAGAGGAGGGAAGACAATAGAGAGAGAGAGGAGGGAAGACAATAGAGAGAGAGGAGGGAAGACAATAGAGAGAGAGAAGAGGGAAGACAATAGAGAGAGAGGAGGGAAGACAAGTAAAGAGAGAGGAGGGAAGACAATAGAGAGAGAGAGGAGGGAAGTCAGTAAAGAGAGAGGAGGGAAGACAGTAAAGAGAGAGGAGGGAAGACAGTAAAGAGAGAGGAGGGAAGACAGTAAAGAGAGAGGAGGGAAGACAGTAAAGAGAGAGGAGGGAAGACAGTAAAGAGAGAGGAGGGAAGACAGTAAAGAGAGAGGAGGGAAGACAATAGAGAGAGAGGAGGGAAGACAATAGAGAGAGAGGAGGGAAGACAATAGAGAGAAGAGGGAAGACAATAGTGAGAGAGGAGGGAAGACAATAGAGAGAGAGGAGGGAAGACAATAGAGAGAGAGGAGGGAATACAATAGTTGAAAAGAGGAGGGAAGACAATAGAGAAGAGGGAAGAGGAGGGAAGACAAGAGAGAGGAGTGAAGATAAGAAAGAGGAGTGAAGATAAGAAAGAGGAGTGAAGATAAGAAAGAGGAGTGAAGATAAGAAAGGTGGATGACATAAGTGAGAGGTGGGAAGACTAGAGAGAAAGAATGGAAGACAAGAGAGAGGAAAATAGACAAGAGAAAGGGGGAAAGAGAATAAAGATAGCGGGAAGGGAAGACATAGAGGGAAGGTAGGACAAGAGAGATAGAGGGAAGAGAGGACAAGACTGATAGAAGAAGATATGGGAAAGGAAGGACAACACAGATAGATGGAAAGAAGGACAAGACAAAGTGAATAGACGACAAGTTACCGAGAATGGAAGACGAGATAAATAGGCGAAAGGGAAAAATAAGGCAGAGAAAGGAAAGGAAAAACAAGACAGAGGGGAGAGGGAAAAGATGACAGACAGTAGAAGATATACAAACAGAGAGAGAGAGAGCGAGCGAGAGTAGGAAAGGCAGAGGATACGGAAGACAAGAGAAATGGAGGAAAGGAAAGGAAGAGAAGAGAAGACGACACTGAGGAAAGGATGGAAAAACATGACTGATATAGAGTCGTGAAGACGTGGCATTTACTGATGAAAATATAAATAGGGAAACCGAACAACAGACAGACATAATATAGTTACGCAGACTGGCTGATAGAGAGGCATTTTATGACATGACGTGATTGATGAGACAAACTGATACAACACACTGGCAACATAAACAGAGCACATGCGACAGAGACGGGAGACGTGCGAATAGACAGAAAGGATGAATGGAGGACGACAGATCAGATTAAACAGGGGATAGACAGGGAACAAACAAGAACATAGAAATATTAATAGATTTATCGGTCCATAAAGCTAGTGACTGCAATTGAAAATCACGTGTTCCTTCCGTGAAAAAGAAACGAAGTATTCCTTCCTCATTACTCTCAGAATCCCTGCTGCTCACCGAGTCTTCCTAACTAGAGAAAATTTTCTGAAAAAGGTAGATACGTAATTTATTGACCCTATGAACATAGGAAGTTATCTAAAACCAATAAAAGTGGTAAGAAACAACGACTGGCTGAGGAGACAGAGAATTTTATCGCACATTTCGGAGCATTCCCCACCATTTTTCCGAATCCAATACTCCGAAGAGTCAGTTTCCCGAATCCTTTTTCCTGAGTTCAATTTCCCGAATGTGCAACAACCCGAATTCATATGTAGGCCTATTCTTCCTGAAATTTTCCGAAATAAAATTGCCGGAGTGAAAGCTACCGAGCGGGCTAGCGGCGTGGTAGAGGGCCGACCTTGCATTCGGGAGGTCCGGGGTTCGATCCCAGGGGCGTATGGGTTATGCAAATAGACCTAATGGTTTGTGTGTGTGTGCACAGAGCGAAGTTTATTTCATTAAATTAATAAGAGTGTTATAAAGTCTGTACTGTACAATGGATTGATGTAATATCCTTATAAACTATTATGTAGTGACAGACTGAGTGAATAGAACCGTGGCTCTTGTTATATTAATATAGGAAGGGAAGGTAGCTGTAATGTGAGTCCGCCACTGCGTGAGCGTTCTGCTCTGGCTTGCCTTGCGGAGTGAGAGCAGCTCAGGCCGGCTAAATGGAGCCGCTCTCATGCCTGGCCCTGTTCTAGATACTGTACTCTCTCTCATTAATTCATGCTACACTAGTTGTGTCAATCTGAAGAGCACATGTCAACGTAATGTGCACGAAGTCAGCACAGTGTGCTGTATAGCTAGTGCCAGCGATTTGACGTATAGAATTGTCCTATTGAAAGCTTGGATACGAGTTTACCTACTAATAAATTCATCGGGTGGCATGGCGCGTTGTCGATGTCTTATTGTTTTATATTTTGCTTAGAAACTCATTGCGAAGCATAGTCACTTCGAATGCGAGTAACCAGTTTAGCTAAGTGTGTTACATCTCCTGTAAATATGACATGTTGGAAATATAGGCTACAGCTTTCAATTTACATTTAATAGAGAAACCAATATTTTTAGAATAATAAGTATTAGCTATCATGTTCATGCACTTCCGAATTTTCTTCTTCTTCTATACAATCATTATTATGATTTTTCACTTCTATACCTCCGACGACAGGTAAATCAACTCTCGAAAGTATGCAACATGTTGTCATTTTCAATAGGAACGCTTTTATAACGTTTTCGTTTTCCATTAAAATGCAATATCTTTGATGACTCTTCTCAGGTTTTTGCAGCTACCATGGAAATTAATGTTTCTTTCAATTTTACTAACGATTTCTTCTTGGTGGGGGCAGAAGCCTCTTGTACACTTGGACAAAATGAAAGTGGCCGACGTCTGAGAGACTAAGTTCGAATCGGGTATTTCCGTGAGCGCTCGGGACAGCCAGGCTCTGTTCAAAAGATTGATATATTCTTCTAGTAGTTATAATGGAACCACAACTATTAATCACTAAAATCATCCGAGAAAATAATTCATAAACGAGATTTAAAATAGACAGATTGTTCAGAGTGTATAAACAGTGAATATTGCAACACAAATACTATATACTGTAAAACAGGTTCTCAAGTGGAGTATGACCATTCCTCGTTACAATGCCATTCTGACTGCAGTAAAATTCTTAGCGTAGTTGGTAGAGCGTTAGCTAACAATTCGTGAGGTTGCAAAGTTCAAATCTTTGTGGAATTACTGAACATTTTTTGTTGCCTATTAAATTCATCAGTGAAAATATAACAAGTTTTCATAATTTTTTATCCTTAGAATACTTTTCACTTTATAATTTTTTTCATGTTAATAGAAACTTTTGACGCTAGATTGAAGTAACACTAAAGACGACAATTAGGGGCTTTCATATTAAAATGCTGTGTTAATTATTTTATCAATCCCTGCTATTTTGCACTCTATTGCCTAAGGAACATTCAGTAAATAATGTTGACGGTTAAATAATTGGCAATAATTAATTTGCAATTTGTGCTATAGTGAATATGATTATTATACTAATCTAAATCCGCGATCATCAGGGCCTAAACGTAGTAATTGTAAACAAGAAGAAAAACCATAATTCTGATGACAAAATATATCCTGATTTCCTGGAATTATAACCACAAATTTTCACCAATTTTGTAATTATCTGTAAGTAACATGAATTAACATAAGCAAAATTATTTGATTGTATTACAGTAAAAGGATTTGTAAGAAATAAAAGAAAGGACAAAACAAAATACTCTCTACGGAGATTCGAAGCAGGCTGTGGAGGTAGCCCAAATCAGCGCCTTGTATTATGGAGTTAACTAAAGCGGCGCACGGAGGTTTACGGCAGTGAACTGCGCGCTCACCCAAGGGACTTAGAAAATTCTCACTGCTCAAGAGACCGGCCACTTTCATTTTGACCAAATGTACATACGAAGTTGTGAATAGTTACGTGTAACAACTATTCTGTTGGAACCAAATCTGGTAATTTTCTTGGGGACGTGACCTATTCTTCAATCTTTTTCAAATTGAGTTAGCTGACATGCCATTCACTTGTTATTTCTGTTTATTTCTTAGTAAAATATTTGTAAAAATATTCTTTTACGGTGTCATGTATCTGAATGCAGGAATAAGACAAGGCTCTGGTTTTTCCTACGTAATTTCGTCATTACATTAAATAGATATGAAATTACTAGCTTCCTTCTATGTAACGTTTCAAATCAAGAGGACGTAAAGCCTATATAAGAGAAATTATACCATTTCAGAATTATTAACCGATAGAAGTAATGGCATACGCTATTTTAACACAGGCTGTATTGTGTGGTCCAGGCATATGTCAACACAAGCTAGAACTAGACAGTTACTTTGTTTACTGAAAACTATGAAGGACTGGCAGAGCTCACTTGTGTGTTCCAAGGCAAAGGTGAAACGTAAAAATCTGTGACAGTACTTACACTGTACACTTGTGATACTGCAACTGTAAATAAAATTATGAAGTTATTCGACGCAGCGTGTCCGCCAAGTACAAAACATTTTTGATCTATCTACTATCGTAGACAGTAGTTGACAGTCATAAGTCTATATAAAATTGGAAGGAAAATGTTGTCTGAGTTAGTTTAGCGCGAGAAGCAAATGCAGTAAACAGATGAAATCAACCTGGAACCAACTCGGGTAGGCCTATAGCTCTGGGACGAACTGGGAACCGATTCACAGATTTGGGAACCAATTCCAGTACGCCGCCCTCTTGGTACCAATTGCGAGGTTCAGACAATTGACTGAACAACAATATTCATGTCTCCTAAACTATGTTGCGCATTTCCTTCTTCTTCTTCTTCTTAATTAGTACTACAGCCCAAGAGAGCCTGACTTCATTAATGATCCTCTTCCATTTATCACGATCCTCAGCCTGCTTCATCTAATTCCGGATTCCAAATCACGTTCCACACAATCCATCCAACGCGATTGTGGTCTTCCTCTCAACCTTGTTCCCTCTATTTTTTGTGTGGTAACCATCTTAGCCTTCCTAAGGTTCTCCATACATCCAACCACCTCAATCTAGATATTCTAATGAAGGGTTCAATATCTGGTTCTTTAAACATATCGTACAGCTCCTTGTTGTATCTGATTCTCCATGTATTACCATCTGCACACTTCCGAAAATTCTTCTCAGTATTTTTCTTTCGAAAATTGCTATTTATGTACATGTTTCCTTTTTTAATGTCCATGATTCTGAGCCGTGTGTTGCCACTGGCCTAATTAGAGCCTTGTATATGTTCAGTTTGATTTCTCCGGTTACTATTTTGTTTTTAAGCGTGGGTAAAAGTGCATAGTAGGCTCTATTGGCCAAATTAATCCTTCTCTGAATTTCATATTTTAATTCATTATTATATCTTAATAACGAACCAAGATATACAAATTCTTGAACATTTTCAAACATAAATCCTCCAATTAGTATTTCATTCCAGTTGTTGTTGGTATTATTCTGAGGTTCATAGCTTCTAGAAATTTTCATGTACTTAGATTTTTTGACATTGATCTTAAATCCCAGGGTCTTAGTTTGCGCATCTAATGCTATTAACGTTTATTAATTTAGAAATCTTCTCACCATTCGTGAGCTGCCACAAGGGACAAAGAGTACTTACCATATAAATGTTTACAAGTTCAGTGAACCATTAATTTTGTTTTGACAGTGAAACTCCTACAGGTACATAGCTGCAAATACATTTTGTGATTGGTGGAAATATACCTAGTTTTAGAGAGGCAAGTGTTACAAAAAAGTAAAGAATGCTAATGAACTTGGTTTCATTTCGAATATAGGTGATGCTTCAGGAGAGCAATTGATCCTTTCAATGTAGCTAAAGTTACAATCGGAATAATAGATGTAGGTATTCCAAGCCTCTTAAACACATCTTTCATGAAGAGAGTAGCGGTATCTCTTGCTCCAATCAGAAGTCCGATTACTTCAAGCTCTTTTAGCTGGTACTTTTGGAGGTAATATGGAATGGTAGGATTGTAGATATTCTTTTTTTCCTTAACCACTTCTGCTGACTGTTCCTCATTCGTTTCGAAACGCACAGTGGGATCAACTACGAATCCAGATCCTGTAGATTCCTTGAAAGCTATTATATCCATACGCCATCTACTGCCAGTGACGGAGAGACCATGTACTTCTTCAAAGTTGTTGTAATCGGCATCTTTATGGGTATCTTTTAACCTTCTTCCAGTAATGACAACATCATAGGCCAAAGCTAGAATTTGGCTACACTTATTGAATATGGATCCTTTTGTTTGTATTTTTCCCCCTTTTGAATTGCTATTTCTAGTGTTGCGCATTTTAACATACAAAAATAGACATTTTAAGGAAAATAATTTTTTAGATACAGAACCAGTTGACATGGAATGACTCTTAGGCCTATGTCATCTTAGTGTGTCTGGAAATCTGTTTAATAATTTACAATCATCACATCTGCGCCTAAACTACCGTGTACATTAGATTGTCTGTAAAGTACGGGGATAATATACGAAGTAAGGATCGTCTGAGTTGGACCGCTGCTAATGGTCGCAGTTGAGGAATTTGTTATTAACGGAGAAGTGGCAGTGATTTCACAAAACGTGTCTCTGTTGAACCGACACGCAGGACCCCCGAGTGCAAATCAAACATCGAATACCTCTTACTTTTCTTACGTTTTTATTTTTTAACGTTATCCATTTGTTTGTCAAGCTGTTCGAGTGTACATACATTAAATTGCATTACATGTGAACATAAGTTTCAGTAAAAAAAAAAGGCAGTGTAAACCGTAAATCCATCCTTAGAACCGGTTGAAGATGCATACTAAGTACACTGGCGAACTTTAAGCATAAGTCCACTGCTGGGCCTCATTGCAAGAGCGTCTTAACTCGTCATTTGCCCAGCCGTGAGTTTAAATATGCGAGGTCCTAACGAAATGGTGTGAGCAGATTCGTGTTCCGTGGCGATATACAATCTAATACCTCGTAAAATTGGTAAACAATGGTTTATATTCCATAAAGCATTCATATTTCATAATAGTTTAGTGACAATATAGACAAACTTATGTTAGAAAGTTAACACCTTCTTTACCTTCCCGTTTTATGCAATTCGCAAACTATTCGGTTCACTCACAATGTTGCCAACTATTTTTCGTTCACAGTTCCTTTCCTTCAACAAGAGACAGTGTGTATAAACAAAGTAATTCAAAAAGGATGGTGCAAAACTAAACTTATTTATTCGTTTAACTAGGGACCGAATTTTAAAGGGAAAATTTTGCATCAATAAAGGATAAAAAAAGAGAAAGTTAAAGTAAAAAAAAAGGGGGACTTGAAAAAGGACTATATTACTCCCCAAAACACATTCAGCACATTCATGGATATACATTGCACACATAATCTTACATTTATCGCTTCACAACATACGGAAAGTGTTGTATGTGATATGGTAAAAAAGGACTCCAAAAAGGACTATAATACACCCTCAAAAGGGTGCTATTTTAATTGAAGACACACTTCAGCACATTCATGTATATACACAGCACACACAAGCTTATATATATCGCTTCACAACATAAGGCAAGTGCTGTATTTGATATGGTCAAAAAAGGACTATATTACTCCCTCAAAAGGTGCTATTTTAATTGAAGACACACTTAAGCACATTCATGGATACACACAGCACACACAAGTTTATCGCTTCACAACGTAAGTAAAATGTTGTATTAATTTGATCACATTCAACATTTTAATGTGTTTCAACAAGATTCTGTCCTTTGATTGCAAATGTTTTTATGAACAGAAAATAATCGCTCAACATCAACTGAAACAAGAGGTGAAGAATTTATTTTTACCCTGAACTCTAAATCAGCACACTTTATTAGTTTTTCAATGTCTGGAATCAGAAGAAGAACAGTATTTATTTTCGCTTGATCAGGAAGTTATACGCCTATCGGAAGTTATAGGCCTATCGGAAAATATATAGAAAAATTATCTAAATGTTTGCGATATTCAGTCAAAAAATGACCAAAATAAGAGACGTTTTTAAAAAAGGGGAATATGGACTGAAAAAGGAAAGCCAAATCCACATAATCTGGTCGGTGGAAGATAGTTTGGAACATCGTAATTAATTATTTCATGTTTCGTGTTGAAATAAAAAAAAATTCCCTTTAAAATCCGGTCTCTATTCATAGCTGAATGAACTTAACACAACTGTATTAACGTTAAAAGACGCGTTTACTTCCAAGTTTTACCTGTGCACTACAAAAGCTAGTTATGAACTCTGTTGATGACACGATATATGTCGAGACAGTACTTCAGTTCTGTTCAGACTCATGCCATTATGTCCTCTGAGATTGACTCCACTGCTTTTGTCACCTCAGGTATTTCAGGTTCCGTGGCATGGGGTGAGACACGAAGTCTTTGGTATACTCCCACATAAAGAACTCGCAGGTTAAGTCCGGAGATCGCGGGGGTCAGAGTGATTTTGGTGAGTTGTCGTAACCTGTATGGCCGATCCAACGTTCTAGAAGGATATTATTACGTTTCCATAAGATACTCTATACCTTGGACTATGGCACCTGTAGTTCCCTACTAGTCCGCCTTGTTGAGTTGCTATGATTAGTTCGTACAAGGCTCGTATCCTGTTTACTGTATCTTCCGAAATCTGGTCTATCCACAGACATTTCATAGGACATAAACAACTAATTTCGAATTACGTCACAGAGTGCGCAATGCAGTTCCTATGTGGTGCATTCTTATCAAATTCAATCCTAAATTTTCACTGTCCTGTTACAACGGCCCCTAGTTTGTACGAATTCTGTGACGCAAAACTCCTCTTGCTTGCTTCGATGTCACTATTTTGTATAGCACTACGTTACGTCTCTGGTGGTGATGATATGAACTAGCAAATTAACACACAATAACTTGAGACCTGTCGCTTTTACTATTTTGAATAATTTACAGTTTATCATTGTTGTCACTCTCGCTAGAGGTCTTTACTTTTGTAACATCCTTTTTGAATTACGGTGTATTTTTAGGAAAATAAGAAAGTGAACTTCCATTTTCTATATGCAAAGAACATTTTTTTACAACCCGATAAATTTTATGGAGTGCAATAAACATATTCTATTTTTCTCAAACAACAGTCAGTACTGTGAAATCAGACTGATGAAAAGGAAAATTACTTCTGTAGATATTCGCTCTGGCAGCAATGGGAGTTCAGAAGTTACAGTAGCACTCTCGTTGAAGACCTGTCACATTAAAAGATAAAGAAAAAAAAAAAAGCCCGCCTATGGGAATTTGTATTACACGGCACTACGAGTCAGGGCAGCGTTATGATTGAATGATACTCCCAGCTGCAACTTTATCCCAGTGACCTTGATATCCCAATAAATTCTGTGCCTACTAATAGTAATCTCTAGGAATGGAAGTTGGGAAACCGAACCTATGAAGTTAATTACGTCGCGTACTATAGGTACAAGTCTTGTCGTTTACATCAACTTAGCACTACTATGCTTGAATCAAAACATTGCGCGGTATAGTCAGGTAACTAAAATAAATAGAGAATAAGACACATTCTGAAGTGACTTACCTCATTCTCTTTCTTATACATTTAAAATTAAAATAAATGATGTACTTAAAGTGTCAGTAATTTTATTGCAATGTACAACTGTTTACATTCGTAAATTGTCAAATATGAACCTTTTTTTCTTAGGTCATTTTACGACGCTGTATCAATAACTCAGGTTATTTAGCGTATATATGAGATGACGGTGATAATACCGGTGAAATGAGTCCGGGACCCAGCACCGAAAGTTACCCAACATTTGCTCAAATTGGGTTGAGGGAAAACCCCGGAAAGAACCTCAACCAGGTAAGTTGCTCCGATCGGGATTCGAACCCGGGCCACCTGGTTTCGCGGCCAGACGCGCTAACCTTTACTCCACAGGTGTGGACAATATAAACCTGTTTCGATTTTCACTCATATAAGGGAAAGTTCTTTCGAAATTACATGATGCTATTGATGCGATATTTCGAAACAGTTTATATTTATTATAATGTTGTTGTATATTATCTTGTGTCTGTTCACTATATTTTAATTCATATTGCAGTTCACAGAGTTTCGAATATAGAGGATTTATTTTCAAGAACACTCTTCACTTTTAGTTCAACCCTGTTATTATTATGAACAGCTGACCGTATAAAATTCAAAGTTATTTCTTAACACGAGGGTAAGTATTGTGTACGTATGGTTGTTGGAGTCGGCAATCTTCTAGACATAGGCCTATACTTCTTAAGTGTTTAAAATGGGGATTCTCAAGTTCATGAAACGGAATATTCACACATAAGTTACCATTAGACACAAGTCATAATAAAAAGTGAACTAATATGAAATCAAAACACTAAACAATTCCAGATGTTCGATGTATCATTTATAGTCACAATGGACCATATTCATAGACATTCTTAGCGCGGGCTTCCGGTGGATAATCAGCGAACTAACGTTTTTCGTATTCATAAACCAGTGTTAGCGGTATGATATGATATGATATGAATCCTGTACAAGTAATCAGTCGATAGCCGGGGCTAGTTTAGCACGCTCGTAGCGCGGGCTAGCGAAATGTCTATGCATAGCACCCTATGGTTTTTTAAATCACGGCGCTTATTAACTTTTATGTCCAACTTACACACTTGGGTGACCCTTAATTTTTAACTTCCGAATTTTCTTCAGGACACCCCTCATAGTTTTTACATATGGTGCAAATAAAAGTCGTGCAGTGTTTGAAGTCGATCTAACAAGGTAAGTGGTGGCATATCTTTTCTGAAGATTAACAGAGGAGCAACTTCGCCGAATATGGAGTTTTATTGTTCGGCTAACTTTATGGCTGAGGTTTGCTTTTGGTGGGTATGTGGTTGGGTTGTAACCATTAATTATTCGGATTCTGAAAACAACAGTAGAAATTTCCTGTTCACTCAACCGGGAGGAGCGTATTTATATTACATGAAAGTAGATTGAGGTAACGTATGTCGCATATCTCCGAGTGGGAACTTCCCTCCCCTCCTTCCGAGTATAGATTGTGGCAAATTTGAATCTAGTATTACATAGTGCACTGATGTATTGTTAGGATGGTGATGGAAATTGTTACTATTTAGTAATTATTGTGATTGAAAAGTAACATAAAATGAGAACACGAAAGTCTGATTCGCTGTTTCTCCACGATACGATGAGAGACAAATAATGGGTGCATAATAAACTTCTAATGGACAGTTTTAAGTGCTGTTCTGCAATACACATAAAGTTATGAAAGAAGTGGAAGTTTTTTGGGAGAAAGTTTCATAGAAACTGGAGGTATTGTATTAAAGAGTGGAGAATGTTACAAAAGAACTGTAAACGCAGATTTCAACTTCACTACTTGAGATACTTCAACGAGAGCAGGTATTTCTGGAAAAACTATATCATATGTGCGGTGTTTCCCATCAGATGATCACCTTTGAAGAAGACCGCCAATTTATTTTAAGCCAAAGGAAGAAAAGGTAGACTTGGATCAATGATAGAAAAATATCGCGTATTGATGAAAAAAATAAATAAAACGTATCCTACGTCAGCAACAGGAAGAATTCAGGCTCAGTGAAATGTCAATGCAAGGTATCTAATTTTACTGCCATTTCTTAAGAATTAAAATTGTCAATTCGGTGTCGGCTATAATTTTATTATTAATGGCGGTGATAATTAAGTGCAACTAACGCAATTAAATAATAAAAACTGTGAAGGTATATACAGAGTGAATGTTACCAGGATTAATTTTATATCACATTGACACGAACTTGTACTTTGTTTATTCACAAACTGTTAAAATAAATGAAGAAATAGTAAATATTTCTGACATAAACCGATTTTTATTTTCAGAAGGAAAAACACGCATTGAATCTTCTCCATCCATAGAAGATGGTTCCATTCCAATTGAAAAATCTGTTCCAAGCAATGCCCCTTAACCTAGCTACTTAAGAATAGCAGATGACTTAATTATTTTACAAGCTACTAAACGGGCTAAAATACACCAAAACTAGGTCTTTTTCGATGAGCTTGTGTTTTACTTGAGTAGATATTAGGGAGATATTCTTTATTTACAATGTATCTATGAGACTGTTTCGAAGAGCGTGTTCGATTCTACAGTCGCCAAGTTTTCTGGGCCTATTATTCCAATTTTCTAGCAAATTCAGGAAAATTGATCTAAAATAAATAAAGTGGAATTGTTTCCGGGCATCGGAGGTGAATACATCAAAGAAAGGCTGCCGAACAGTGATGAACTGACTTACTTTGTCCTAATAAATCTTAAACAATTTTCTCTTGAAGACTGTCAAGATGTGCTGGAACTAATGGTAATTTTCCTTGGAGAAATTCCCCCTTGAGGAATATCATTCAGAATTCCAGGATTCTTTCTTCAATCAAGGTTAATGACTAAAGCAATTTACTGCATTTAAATTTTACTTTTATGACGTCAGTTGCCTCGCTTCTCTGATGAATACAATGGAATGAGACGTACATACTTCGTGTACGCATCTTTGTGAAGGCGTGGATTCGTTCACGTGTTCTCATCTTAAAGATTTAAAATGTCTTTATAATCTTCGTTTTTATAGCGATATTAATAAACAGATCAGCAAAATTGCTTTGCAGAAATTTGTAACCATTCATGGTACCTTGCTTCAGAAACAACGGCACTGGCATTCTTTGTCACCAATCTTTCAGTAGAAACTAAAATAATTATGGCAGAAGCTCTGAAATGTGAGAAGTATAGAGAGAAATATAAAAATATTATCAGCCGAATCAAAGTTCTTAGATCACTGTTTAGTTTAAGGCATTTAAAATATATTTGCCGATATTCAAAGAGATTTTTTTAAGATTTTCAATAAATGGCGACATCTTAGAAACACATCCATCAGAATGGGAAAGTAAGGAGCATTTCCAAAGAGGACTACATATCGCAAAATGTGTTAAATTTATAAACGATGCAGCAGAACGGAGAGAGAAATTGATGATAGACTACAATAATATGCTGACAGCGAAAGAAGAAAAGTACAATTATTCACCCTGCAAATTGTTCGAATATCGACGGCGATATCAAACTGTGAAAAAAAATCAACGTTATTTAAAGAATTTCAAGAAGTATAATACCATTAATGGTGAAAAATAAAAGTAATCAAATATTTCGCTTGTGGTTGAACATAGAAGTTTAAGTATTACTCGACCAAGGCCAGTGGAGTCCTGCAGCGCGGGGCAGCCCGCTACTGCTCCTGCGTATACCGCATCGCGATAGTTCACATTACGCCCGCGGCTCCACTCGCCTTGGTCGAGTAATAAATGATGAAAACTTTAGTGCAAATACGCCACGCCTTATTATTACCCAATCCCTCCCAGTTTTTCAGGGAATTATTTTTTCAATATATATATAACAATTCTAGATGCACTATCACCTTTACTTTTTAACTTCGCTTTAGAATATGCCATTAGGAAAGTTCAGGATAACAGAGAGGGTTTGGAATTGAACGGGTTACATCAGCTTCTTGTCTATGAGGATGACGTGAATATGTTAGGAGAAAATGCACAAACGATTAGGGAAAACACGGAAATTTTACTTGAAGCAAGTAAAGCGATCGGTTTGGAAATAAATCCCGAAAAGACAAAGTATATGATTATGTCTCGTGACCAGAATATTGTACGAAATGGAAATATAAAAATTGGAGATTTATCCTTCGAAGAGGTGGAAAAATTCAAATATCTTGGAGCAACAGTAACAAATATAAATGGCACTCGGGAGGAAATTAAACGCAGAATAAATATGGGAAAAGCGTGTTATTATACGGTTGAGAAGCTCTTATCATCCAGTCTGCTGTCCAAAAATCTGAAAGTTAGAATTTATAAAACAGTTATATTACAGGTTCTTCTGTATGGTTGTGAAACTTTCTCTCTCACTCTGAGAGAGGAACATAGGTTAAGTGTGTTTGAGAATAAGGTGCTTAGGAAAATATTTGGGGCGAAGAGGGAAGAAGTTACAGGAGAATGGAGAAAGTTACACAACGCAGAACTGCACGCATTGTATTCTTCACCTGACATAATTAGAAACATTAAATCCAGACGTTTGAGATGGGCAGGGCATGTAGCACGTATGGGCGAATCCAGAAATGCATATAGAGTGTTAATTGGGAGACCGGAGGGAAAAAGACCTTTAGGGAGGCCGAGACGTAGATGGGAGGATAATATTAAAATGGATTTGAGGGAGGCGGGATATGATGATAGAGACTGGATTAATCTTGCACAGGATAGGGACCGATGGCGGGCTTATGTGAGGGCGGCAATGAACCTTCGGGTTCCTTAAAAGCCATTTGTAAGTAAGTATATATAACAATTCTAGGGGATGGCTTAAAATTTTTACGAAAAATAAAAATCACCTATATGGCTAAGGGCCATTCTATTACACATTTTACACCATAATATATTTCCCTCCGTTAAGAAGACTGCTAGATGGGGCCGAAACAGGTCTACAGAGGCCTAATTCGTGAAGGATGATGATGATGATGATATATTTCCCTCCTTGACTGAAAAATAGTCATCACCGAAGTCTTTTACAAGCATAAGCAATGTTACAGACTTTATTGGCGACATTTTAATACATCTTCACAGTACATTTGCTAGATCACAACTGAACTCCTTACGAAATGTTTACAGGCATGCTGTGTCGAGACAACATATTAGAATACAGGAAACAATACAAAACCTTCACTCATTTAACTTCCAATAAAGAGAGCTTCTCTTCACGCGTCTTTCATTTTGCGTACGAACCTGAAGGTACGTCAATAAAGTAAACAACTAACGTCATCCTGTAGCAGACCTGGGCGTAAATAGCTCAAGTGAGGTACTGACGACTACCCCTTAACTCCCCACTCCACATTTTCCAGTAGAGATAGTTATGTATCGGACCGAACTGAAGGTAAATCGCTAATTCGCTAGTGGATTGTATAAAACAGGCTTGCAGAATTGGGCGACAATTGTAGCGTTACGTCACTCATCGGATATGTCTCTCATTCCTTCCTTCCATCCCCGCGTCACTGACTTGGTAGGAGAGGGGATTTGTATTCAGTATCTGTCATGTGATCGCGTACGGGCCACAGATACGTCATTCAACGCCGGTGGACTGTGGACGGGAAACCAACACTTTCCCCATGCTTTCCACCCCTCTCTCGTCAGTTCTGTATCCCTGGTATAAACCATGCATCAAAGCTTTCGGCTATCGCTAGTCGTCTAAAATCCACCACTGATGCACATTACTTTATTTTGTGTTCGTTTCTAAAGCGCTGAACCGGAAAGGATATAGGCGAGGGTAACTTATTTCCTATTTCCTTCTCCTTCATGCCCAGGGCTGTCCTATAGCCAGTGTTCCTTAAACCTGTAGCCGTCTGTAAGCAATGTTTTAGTGTCGAAACTTCGTTCTCTAGTAGTCTCTAACCTTAAAAGAAGGTGATTTTTTCATACCTGTACGTCACGTGTTCTTCTCTGATGATTCTGCTGTGCTGGAAGCGGTGGATCTTGGACAAAAATCTAAAAAAAAAGAGTAGAAATAATCGTGTATTAATGATTTTTACTGGTGAAATAGTTCAATACGAACTATGCTATTTCATTTGTCAATTTTTGACACAGAACTGCGTCTTCAATCTTTGGGAATTAACATGTTTTAATGATTTAAACGGTTGCCTACTCTGATATTATTTTAAGTAGTCCAAAATCAGGTATTCGTCTATTACGACCATGATGGAGCCTGATAAGTACAGCAGCGTGAAAAATCTGAAGAATAAGTGACTGAGGACATCCGTGATAAAGTGACTGAGGACATCCGTGAAGCTATGGATAGGGGTGAAGTAACGGCACTAACTCTTCTCGATTTCAGCAATGCCTTTGGTTCTGTTGATATCGACTTGCTTCTTGCAAAGATGAAGGCTTTGCACCTGTCAGACAATACCTTGAGCTGGATGGACTCCTACCTACGTGACCGCCAACAGTGTGTTTCACTTGATAATCAATTCTCCCAATGGAGATGCACAAAGGCGGGAGTGCCGCAGGGCTCCGTATTAGGACCATTACTTTTCTCTATCTACATTAATGACGTATCAAAGAACTTACAGTATTGCCGATATCACCTCTATGCCGACGACCTACAACTTTACATACATTCCAGACCCAATACGATCAATGAATCGATTGACAAGTTAAATTGTGACCTAGCCACTGTCTCCACTTGGGCGGCCAATTTCGGACTCGCACTTAATCCAAGTAAGACTCAAGCCATAATTATTGGACATAAGCGTTTAGTTAACTCCCTTAATAACAGTAATCTTTCAGTTGTTACCCTTAACAACACGCTAATCCCTTATTCATCTGTCGTAAAAAATCTTGGCTTCTTTTTTGATAATAATCTAAGTTGGAATTTTCAAGTTAAAGAAACGATAAAAAAAAATCTGTTCCTCCATTCACTGTTTGAGTCGCTTGAGAAACTTCTTGCCCCAGCAACTAAAACTTACCCTAGTGCAAACCCTAGTAACGCCGCACTTCGATTATTGTGACGTTTTGTTAAGTGACCTAAGTTCTGAATTGTCAGTTAAGTTACAGCGAGCTCAGAATATGTGCGTCAGATACGTGTGCAACATCCGACGGTATGATCACATATCACCGTCCTTCGCAAGTCTCTCGTGGCTCCGACTTAAAGAACGTAGAACTTTACACTCTTTGTCTTTACTCTTTCGAATTCTGCACACTTCAACACCAAATTACCTTTCGTCTCGTTTCTCTTATCTATACTCTAACCACGACGTAAATACCAGATCACTTATCTGTGGCACGCTAAGTATACCTCTTCATAGAACATCTTGTTATTCATCATCTTTTACAATATCCACCTCGCGTCAATGGAATTCCTTGTCACAAAGTATTAGGGGCTGCAAGACAATAAACACCTTTAAGAACAGCTTAAAAGATAACCTTATTAGCATTTCACTCCAATCATACTGATTTAAATTATCACTGACTACATTGTTACTTTTTTCTTTAGACATCATCCTGATTGTGCTGTATTTTAATTGTCTCGTAATAATCTCTTTCTATTATCTAATATTATTTGAAATATATTAACATTCTATGTATTTTAGTTTAATTCTGCTACACGGTTTATTTCAGTGTTTAATTAATAGTTCATAGTATTTTGTTGTTTAATTTGTAAATAACTTTTGTATACATGTAACTCTCATCTAAATCAAATTGTTGGATTCTTTGTAAGTTCATGCATATGTATATACACTTTTTGCTGGTTGAGTGGAAGAGAAGGCCTTACGGCCTTAACTCTGCCAGCTAAAATAAATCATTATTATTATTATTATTATTATTATTATTATTATTATTATTATTATTCCCTAAAGTCAACCTTCAGCCAATCGTTTCTCTTAATTTATCTTCCCCAATCCTGCTGTTTTTTTTTTTTGGGAAACTTCGCAGTAATTTTGCCGCTAAAGTAGTTGTGAAACGTAAACTCTTAAGATCAAAGAAACAGAATTTTACTTCGCCATTTTGCGTTATTTCTTTTTATTTTAGTGCGAAATAAACTATATTTGTAGACAAATTGCAACATCGTAGAAAATACAGTAGCATTTGCCAATTCATGGAGAAAAGATTCCTTTACTGCAGCAATGGAGGCAATTATACAGGGTGTAAGGGGTATAAGTGCCATCATTTTAACTGATGATTACTCATGTCATAAGGAACAAAAAATGTCCTCACAATTTTTTACTAATTGCAATATTTTTAATTATTAAAGTTTACAATATTAGACGTTTGGCCACGTTGCTAAAGGGGGAGGAGAGAGTTTTCAAGTACACGGTACAGCTCAAGCGGATACAGACATACCGGTACAAAACAGATGCTCTGTTTACATAAAACGAACAGCAAATACAAACTTACAATCTTATTAATACAAGTTTATGGTAAATTTCCATCTTATTTAACAATATTGGGAATATTGGTCCATTTTTTATTGTACGTCTAAAAAATAAACAATAATGGTTTACTGCACAAAATCACACGAACACTTTTTTAAAATGCAACATTTTAATCTCTCCTGCTTCCATAAAGCAGTACCAGTTTTAAAGAAATTTCTGTTTGTGTTATTTTCGAAACGAGGTAAGAGACACCTGTGTTATAATAATCGCTGAAAAACCAATACAAAAGTTCGCCGATTAGGTAATCTTCATTGTGGAAAACATTGACGGTACATCTTCTTGCCTCACTTGAATTACGGCGACTTTCTCGATAAATTAATAACATATTCCTAAACTGTGAATGACATTGTAAGTTGTTTATCGAATACTTTGTACCGAAGTGTCATCCGCTCGGCAGTAGACCTATGGACAGGGAGCTTGAACTCAGCTGACATTTACGTACGTCTGTGCAGAGTAGTGCCTGCTGAACACGTTGCCACGTCTCTCACGCCAGAATATTAACAAATTTAAGCATGCAATTCGATTTAATTTCACGAAAACTTAATACAACACACAAATATGTATTTAAACTAATATTAACTCTTTGCTAGATATACATACCGATGTAATTATTTTCGTAATTTTACTAACGATATAAGCAGTATAACGCGAATAAAATAAGAGAAGAAATAATTTTTTTCTGGGAAAACTATCAAGTTTTGACCATATGTTGTATATACATTTTTTGATCCTGTAGACCGTCCCCGACGACTGTGAAAAGGACGGCACTTATACCCCTTACACCCTGTATAATCGATGTCAAACTCTTCCCAAGAGATCTATAATTGAATATTATTTGTGGTAGTCCTTGAACAAGCATTCGTTAATATATGCCAGTTGGTTTGGTAATTCTTGATGGCTTCAGTGATGATGACTATGGTGTTCAGTTTTCCTCACATAAGTTATCTTCATTCCGTTTGTAGTCTTAAAGAGTATAACATGTCAAGGCCTAATGTCTCATTTCAGAAGCTTCTGTTCTTCGAACTTAAGTAGATACTAAGATCTATGTTTCAGAACCATGTAACAGAGGTGGAATTGCCATAGTTTTATTAAATTTTAAGACTGTTTCTGGTCGGATTGTTTAGTAGTGTTCTTTTCATTTACCCGGAAGTTATTGGAATTTGGTTAATTTGATGTATATAGCACTGGGGGTGTATATAAGAGACAGTAACAGAGATAAATGAAAGCGGCAACTTGTGCTATAGTAGGCCTACTATCATTAATAACAATTTTGGATCAGATTATTTTTCCCTCTGAAAGCCATTGCTTTTGTTCAGTTCCTAGAAATGTCTAAATTATAATCATTTGCTATTTTTAATCTTTTGTGTGTTGCTCTTGGTAAGTTGTCTTCGGATACGGATAGAATAATTTGATAATCTGCGTTTAGCAATGTAGTGAGAGGGGGGTTTTCAATCATGAACTGTAAAGGTAGACTCACGGAAAATAAGGCAAATTGAGAGGCCTCAATATGGCAGCCCCACCACTAACCACTCTCAGAAATGGATTGGTACCTCATTCTGAGGACACTCCTCTTATATTCAAAATATCCTATCCACATTTGACAATAATAATTATAGGTTATTCGTTATCTATGAAACCAACCTGAGTGTGACGGGAAGAAGAAAATGGATTGGAAAACTTCTCTACGCTTCCACTTGTAGCTAACTAGCTCACTTACTCCCAATCTGAGATTCTGTACTGTAAGCTATGGCGGAAGCATACATTTGGTTTTACGAGATAACAAATGGCCCATAATATTTCTCTGCTGCTGCTGCTGCTGCTGCTACTACTACTTCTCCACTTCATGGATTGGGCATCTGCCTGTTCCGACTTTATAGTTGATCTCGCCAACACTTTTTGGGTCTTCCAACATCTCTCACTCCCATTGCTTTGTATTCAAAGGCCATTTTAGGAAGTTTTGTATCTGACATTCTATTCAGATGTTGTAACCACTTGTCACGCTAATCTTTTAGTCTATCTTTTATGGCATAGATGTTTACTTCATTTCTTATTTCTTGATTTCTTAGTTGGTCAAGTCTTGTGCATCCTTTTGTACTTCTCAGAAATCTCATTTCCGCATTCTATATTTTATTTTGAGATTTCTGTAGGCTATAGGCTAAATACTCATGTTTCCGAACCGTAGAGCAAAGTGGGTACAGCCATTGTTTTACGAAACTTAAATCTGGTCTGTAACCTTTACTTAAACATTATTCTTTTTATTATTTTCCTTTCATTTCCATCTTTATATTTTCCTGCATTTTCTTTTATATTCCTCCCATTATTTTCATTTATATTTTCCTTCCCTATTATTGATTCTTTTTATGCATTATTTTAGTTCTCTTATTCATTCCTTTTCTAACTCTTCATTTTCCTCCTTTCTTTCTGCATTTCTATTGTTTCATTATAGCTTCTTTCTAATTTGATATTTTTCCTGTCCTTTCTTTCCTTTATTATTTATTTCAATGTCATTTAACACAAATTTCTCTTCTTTTCTTACTTTTTTTAAAAGTTCTCTTTCATTTTGTTTTCCTCGTCCCATTCCGTTGGAAAGTGAAAATCAAAGAGTTAATGTTATTAAATGACACTAATGTAAAGCAGATTTTGCACCATAATGATGTAAATATTGTTGGCCAGCTTTAAGATTTAAAATATCAGACTTTAATTATTTGCAGCAGCCTCTATTATTGCTAATGTAAGAATCAGTTGACAAAATTCGTTAATATTTGTCGAAGTCATTAGGGATATAGGCCTATTTCTAGATAACCGCTTATACAAGAATGGTCACCTTGTAACGAGTGCAACGGTAATATAGGAGTAATATGATTATAGTACTGACATAAGTCACTTTTTCACTAAGCAACAAAATATTTGTAATACCGGAACTTGACGTGTGCCTTTCGGTGTTTGTTTGGGTGAACTGGAGTGGATGAGCATTTAAACGAGGCTTCCAGGCACATCAGCAATAGGATATGCCTCGGCAAGAATGCAGAATTACATCCCTTTATACTAGTACTGGGAAATTTAGAGAGGTTCTAGAATTTAAGGCCATAATCTTGAGATTTTTACTGATTGTCGAAACAAAACTTACGCTGTAATTCTTTATCATACCAAAAATATTTTTTGAACTGATATCGAGATCAACACAACTTGACATTCATTATCTTAAAGTAATGAAGATAGAAATTTCTAAGATATTAGAGGCATCAAAATAAATAATATTAGATGTTACTCATTTTTTATATACAGTACTTCCATTTCGTACTATGTTCTGGTCACGAGAGAAAATCATATACTTTGTCTTTTCGGGATTTACTTTCAAATCTATCAAATTTATCTCTTTACTTGCTTCAAGTAAAATTCCCGTCTTTTCTCTAATAGTTTGTAGATTTTCTCCTAATATATTCACGTCATCTGCATAGCTGATGTAACCCGTTCAATTCCAAAATCTTTCCGTTATCCTGGACTTTCCTAATAGCATATTCTACAGCAAAGTTGAAAAGTAAAGGTGATAGTGCATCTCCTTGCTTTATCCTGCATCCAGTCTGCTCTAAAAAACCTGAAAGTTAGAATTTGTAAAAGAGTTATATTATCGTTTGTTCTTTATACTTGTGTGAAACTTGGACTCTCACTCTGAGAGAAAAACAGAGGCTAAGGATGTTCGAGAATAAGGTACTTAGGAAAATATTTGGGGCTAAGAGGGATGAAGTTACAGGAGAATGGAGAAAGTTACACAACGTAGAACTACACGCAATTTAATCTTTATCTGATAAAATATTAGGAATATTAAAACCAAAAGTTTGAGATGGGCAGGGCATGTAGCACGTATGGGCGAATCCAGAAATGCATATACAGTGTTAGTTGGGAAGCCGGAGGGAAAAAGACCTTTGGGGAGGCCGAGACGTAGATGGAAGCATAATATAAAAATGGATTTGAGGGAGGCGGTTATGTTGCTAGGGACTGAATTAACCTTGCTCAGGACAAGGACCGATGGCAGGCTTATGTGAGGACGGCAATGAACCTCTGTGTTCCTTAAGATCCATTTGCAAATAAGATGTTAACCCAAGTTCAGAAACATTCCTATTGTTACTTCTTAAAGCTTTATATTAGGCCTATTTGTAACATACCCAAGCAGCTGGGCAAACCTTCTTGCATGCATGCACTTTTGGAAAGCCTAATACATTTCTTTTTTTTTTTGTGCAAGTAATGGCGGATACTTGACTGTACGTCATTCACCCAGTTGTGTATACCAATTTATCGACAGAGTCGTTGTCCAGGGTGCTCCATAGGAGGCTGGTCTATGCTACACCCGCTAAGAGATTAGATGGTGATGAAGATTTATTGAAATGCCACAGATGAACCGGAGTTTCCAGAGTAAACCCCTGTATTACCTGGACCATGGTCTTGCGCAACACAAGTTATAAATTGAACCCAAGTCCGCAGGATTGTAAGTCAAGCGCTCTAGCCACTAGACCACCTTGGCGGCAACAATGGAAATTAAAGTCAAACTTAATTTTAGTCACTTTATGTGAACTTACTGTAATTATGTATACTCGCATATTTTCATCAGCAAGAAGCTCTACTGTTATAAACAAATTAAATATAAATACGAAAAATAAAATACAATAGAAGTAGCCTATTAACGAGCATCACAAAGTTGTCACGAAAGTTTTTTGTAGCAATTCAGTGCTTCTGCTTTGTTGCGTATGGTAATATTGTTGAGAATTTTTTAACATTACGCAAGCTTGTTAAAATGCACTAGTGGATTGCCAAAAGTACTTTCAACACTACTGCGAAAATCACTTTTAACATTGCCTTTAAACTGTTTGCACTGACTGTCAATTCTTTTCCACCAGATGTTTGTCACACAACTGCAAACACAACCGATCAATAAAGAGGTTAAAAAGAATAGGACTAATTTGAAAAATGACTTTTTGGTCAAGAAGCATATACCAATTACACAGGCCTATGTTACTCAACAAGAATTTTATTGGTAACTATATGGAAAATTGAGAATTAAATAGAATTATGCAAATAAAAAGATATAGAGCACCCGGGTTTACCAGGGATCTCTTAGTCTGAAGCGCAATGCCCTACCATTGGGCTACACCGCTATCTGTTTTGAATGTGATAAAATTTCACTATGAGAGGGAATACAGGTAATGTAGAAGGCAATGGGGAGAATTTTCTTTTACCAGCACGGACGAACGGCTGTCTAAAAAAATAATACACGTCACACATATTAAAAACGATTTTAGTTTGTGTTTCCTTCACTCAGCACGCGGCCTCGTTTCACAAAATAAATATCCCTACCCACAAAATAAAGTGCTATTTTTAACCTTGCATCGGAAATAACTATTACAGTCGCGCTCAAGCCTCCTGACGTTTGCAGGTGTGTCCGCTTATCGGCGATAGCGAATAGTGCCAGTGCTGCGTTGCAACATATAGGCACGCAGACGCCGCATACTCGTCGCTTAGAAAGTCTCAAAATCAAGCAACAAGTACGCTCGGAAAATTGACATGTTGTAGGGACCCTGCATGTGTATATGATGAATGTTGTTTTCTGAACACACAGAAACAAAAATCACATTTCTACCCCGAGTGGTTCCAATTTTATGGGTTAATATAGTAAAACCTCGATAAGACGTTGTTCAAGGGACCGCGTATAAACTACGTATTAACCGGGACAGCATAGTAGGCGGATATACTAATTTTGACTTATATACAGCATCTATTAGTTTTTCTTTATTGAAATACATGATTCATGGCAGTTAATAAGTATTACTCCATTATGTAATTACTGTACTGTACGTCAAAGACATTTACAATATGTAGTGTACTTAATTCTTTCGAAAAAATGTAATTTATAGTTGTTTGTCGTGTGCGAGTTCTCATGTTTACCATAGTTCACTTTCCTGCGCTTGCATCCTCCCGACGTCGCAGCTGTAGTGATTTTTTTTATCGTCCTTAATGTCGATGACGGGATTCCTAATGAATCAGAGAATTGTTTCTGATTAAGACTACTATTTTCATTGTACTTGCGTAAGATTCCAAGTTTTCTGACACAGAAAGCGCTTCTCGTATAACACTTATTGTAATCACACTCACAGACATTTCAATACACTAAAGACAACAAACTGAACAGCAAAAAATTTCATTCAATGGCCAAAATGTGTAATTGCTGTTACAGCACATTGCTGAAAATTACATCGAAAATATTCTAGAAAAATAGCGTATTATGCTTTGACAGCATAGATATAATGCTATTTAGGGCCATGTCAATGCATTTGTACAGAAAATCACTACTTCAAATTAAGCCTATCATTTAATTTATTTTATCACACTGCACCTTTGTATTATTCGACAACTTTATTAACCCTAATAAAAGTAAAACTATAACAAAAACTGATATAAACTCAGGAAGATTAACACGTCTGACTCAACTAATTTTCCTATATTTTGTGACAATTTCGTTCGATCCAATCTGATGGTAATATTTATTATTATTATTATTATTATTATTATTATTATTATTAAGAAGCCTTCCATATCTCCCTATCATACCAATCTCGGGTAAAGGGTCGCGCTCCACAGTATTAAAACTACTGCCGCTGAGAGACAAAGACGAAGAAAGTAGTTGTGACCAGAGCAGTGTATATTGGAGAGTACCGCATTCTTTTGATCCGATAAATGCCGGCCCGGCAGCCATATTTACTCCTGCGGAGACTCTGTACAACGCAAGACTTGCGTAGGAACGCAGGTTTCTAGCGTGATATTCCACTGTTATCTTGAAGAATGCCGTGTTGTTGTGCAGTTAATCAATGTGTAATCAATTGCCGTTGTACAAAATTAGCATTGTCACAAACAATAGGAGGAATATACTTCAATGATTAATTTTCTCAACGACATAATATTTTCACTGCGGGCTAAAGCAAGGAGATGCACTATCACCTTTACTTCTTAACTTTGCTCTAAAGTCTAGAATATGCCATTATGAAAGTTCAGGATAACAGACAAGGTTTGGAATTGAACGGGTTACAGCTTCTTGTGTATGCGGGTGACACGAATATGCTAAGAGAAACTCCACAAACTATTAGGGAAAACACGGCAATTTTACTTGAAGCAAGTAAATCGATAGGTTTGGAAGTAAATCCCGAAGAGACAAAGTAGGCCTATATGATTATATCTCGTGACCAGAATATTATTCGAAATGGAAATTAGAAATTTATCCTTTGAAGATGTATAAAAATTCAAATATCTTTGGAGCATCAGTAAAAAATATAAATGACACTCTGGAGGAAATTAGGCTAAACGCAGAATAAATATGGGAAATGCCTGTTATTATTCGGTTGAGAAGATTTAGTCATCTAGTCTGCTATCAAAAAATCTGAAAGTTAGAATTTATAAAACAGTTATATTACCGGTTGTTCTGTATGGTTGTTGAACTTGGACTCTCACTTTGAGAGAGGAACAGAGATTAAGAGTGTTTGAGAATAAGGTGCTTAGGAAAATATTTGGGGCTAAAAGGGATGAAGTTACAGGAGAATGGAGAAAGCTAGACAACGGAGAACTGCACGCATTGTATTCTTCACCTGACATAATTAGGAACATTAAATCCAGACGTTTGAGATGGGCAGGGCATGTAGCACATATGGGCGAATCCAGAAATGCATATAGAGTGTTAGTTGGATGCGGGGGGGAAAAGACGTTTGGGAAGGCCGAGACGTAGATGGGAGGATGATATTAAAATGGATTTGAGGGAGGTGGGTTGTGATGACAGAGACTGGATTAATCTGGCACAGGATAGGGACAGATGGCGGGCTTATGTGAGGGCGGCAATGAACTTCTGGGTTCCTTAAAAGCCATAAGTAATGACATAAGATAATATCTACAATTGAAAATATCGAGGTGGGCAAAAGCGGACGTGGGAAACCATTCCAAACTGGTATGATACTGGTAACAAAAAAAGTTCTTGATTTTCAAGAAAGTTGTCTTAACAAAGCGAACTTCAAATATCTTATGGTAGATAGATCCACGCAGGATGCGTTAGAAAATTTATTTTCTACTGTCCGTTCTGTAAATTCAATCCCGGATGCAAAAGAGTTCAAAACTGCATTACAATTTCTCAGTTTTTCTCAAAAAACGAAGAAAGGAAATTACGCAGTTTGCGAGTCTGAACAATTAGTTGAGTTTCTAGGTACATATGTAAATAAACCCGAAACAGAAAGGTCTAGTGAAGATGAATGTTAGTAAAAGGAAAATGATAAAGGCTAAAAATAGTAATTTAACTGAAAATAGAAATATTGACTTGAGTGAACAACAAGCTCTTTACTATATGTTGGGATCAATTTTGTTCAAATTAAAAAAGGTTATGTAGTATTTGTGAAAACTGTTTTTCATCCCTAATAACTAATAACAGGGATGAATCTATAAATTTTATTAGCACATTAGTAAGTCTCAAGTCCTTATAAATACGTGTTTGATATAATTCTAAATGCAGGAAAATGTGAAACGTTGGTAGAAAATGAGTTAATACTAAAGTAGCCTATTTGAAGTCTTTATTCATTAACACTTCAACTCATACGTTCGCAACTTTTTACAATATTTTTTTAAAAAGTCTTATCACTGTATTTTAGAACTAGAATGTATTTATTGTTAAGAAAATTGTCAGTTATAGCAAACGACTACAACAATCTGTTAAATGTGGCAGTGGAAGTGTTGGTATGAGAATTGCAGCAGAAAATTGCTGATGTTATCCCTATTGAAATGGACATAACATAAATAATAAAGTGTTATCTCTAATAAGTCATTTCACTATGACATTATTGTTTATTAATCTTTGTCTCCTGTATTCAATAAACCACAACAACAAGTATGGTATCGCCTTTAATGACCTTCCTTCTAGCATTACTGCTTATGCTTCCGTGCCGAGCAAGGAGTAAATATGGCCGCCGCCGCCGAGAATGCGGTACTCTCTAATATACACTGCTCTGGTTGTGACAACGTCGCGCTCGCATGTTACTGGAGCTCGCGAAACGTCAGGATGTTTGAGCGCGACTGTAGACCTATAGTTTATTTTCTTGAACTACTTTTCGAAAAACATATAGAATTAAATAATATTAGTATTGATGCAAATCGTTTGCTGGATTACACACATTTGCAGATGTAAGATATTTGGCTATATTTAAGCATTCTAAGATTTAAATAGTTATGTAAATAATGACGTGTATTATACAAATTTGTATAATACACGTCACTGTTCGTTAACAGAAAACCGCAATTTAAGTCACACAGAGTTATTGTGCACTCAGTGTTGGATGATTGACGGTTGTCAGCCCACTTTGAGGTCTGTGGATATAGAGGGAATAATTGGATCGGTGTCTTGTAGAGTTCCCGGGTAGCTCAGTTGGGAGAGCGTTGGTACGTTTAACCAAAGGTCCCGGGTTCGATGCCCGGCCCCGGAACAATTTTTCCCTCGAAATTATTCAAATCAACTTTACAGGGAGTTCTACCTGAAAGCTTGATTTGTATGTAAATAATGTTCCCAAATTTACATAAAATAACTTAACTGTACTGAAATTTAATTTCCAATATTTTTCAATTTATAAAAATCAACGTTTAAATTATAGTTGAATGTCTACGTATATTTTACCTTACTTCAGCGGTTCTTTCATGCATGATATATAACAATCGCAAGGAACAACGTGGCGCTGTCATTAAGGGTATTGATTACCTGGGTTGGCATTCTACTAGCTTAATTACATACATAGATGAATACAGTATTCTTTATTATATATAGCTTGGATGAGTCATTGTAACACGGTAATATGACTTACTGCATTTTCTCTAGCACTTCCGTTCGAATTCGGGTACCAGTAATTCCATGTTAAAGAAGTGAGAGAGAATTTGAGGAAATCCCAATGGTTGTGTGTAACGTCTATCAGAAATTAGGATATTGGAAGTAGGATAAATATAATTTGGTATAAGATTTACAGTAAGCGTGTGTAATGAGCGGAATTAATTAAAAGCTATGTACTGTATAACAATCAAACAGAGCTCAACATGACCCCCATTGCGCACCCTGCATGACTCATAACGGTGATGCAATTTAGCCCATGTCCGTTGTAACATAAGAGAGGTGATTTCTTGAAAAGTGTGAGTAATTTTTACTCTCAGATCATCAATGTTCCTGGGTTTCTGTGAATAGACAATGTCTTTAACAAAATCCTACGCTAAGAAGTCAGGAGGGGTTAGATCTGGGGAGTTTGAGGACTAAGCCGAGAGATAGCTGCTTCTCGTACTGGGTTTCCCTTGCGACCTCCTGCATGTTTTTTTAACACAGAACCTGTTTCTATGAATGATTGTTACCACAACATTATGGAATCGTATTTAGGTACATTACACACACCATACTCACGTCGAAATTCCTTTTGAACTCTTTTAACACTCTCAAATTTAGCATACCAAAGAACACATTGTGCCCGCTGTTGATTTGTAGTAGCAATTTTAATCATCTACGATTTTCATTTGTCCTTTCAGATTATGCACTGTTGATTGTCATATAATATGGAAACTCCTATCTTTTAAAGGTTAAATATATTAAAGTTATGTATGCCGTCTTGTTTAGCTTATCAAATTAACATGTGATTTATTTATTCACATACATCATAACATATAGAAAGCAATAACAGATGTAAGTGAATAAATAAATCACATGTTAATTTGATAAGCTAAACAAGACGGCATACATAATTTTAACATATTTAACGTTTAACAATTTAGCTTATCGGAAATCCTACAAACATGGCTATAAAATTTCTGTCTTTCCAAATCTGGGCTGTAGGGGGGGGGGGATGGTCAATTTGTTCCCAGCCAAATTTCGAGATGAGATTTTGGGTGTCACGAGCTGTGTGTGGCCGAGCGTTGTCATGAAGCAACACAACTCCGTTCGTCAGTATCTCACGTCTCTTGTTCTGAATTGCGCGACGGAGCTTCTTCAAGGTCTGACAATAGGTTTCTCTATTAATGGTTTCACCCCGAGGCAAGAATTCGATGAGTAGGACTCCTTTTCTGTGCCAAAAAACAGTGCACATGATCTTGCGTGTTGACATGGTTTGTTTGAAATTATTTTTCCTTGGCGATGCAGTGTGCCTCCATTCCATGGACTGCTGCTTCCATTCAGGTGTCATGTGAGACACCCAAGTCTCGTCACTTGTCACGATATGGTCAGGAAACTCATCGCCTTGCTCACTGTAACGTGTGAGAAAGCTCAATGCACTGGAAGCTCGTTTGGTTTTGTGTTCCTCGGTGAGCATCTTGGGTACCCATCGTGAGCACAATTTTCGATATCGTAATCGATCTGTCACAATTTTGTAGACAACACTCCGCGACATTTGTGGAAAATTCAAGGAAAGCGAAGAAATTCTGAACTTCCTGTCCTCGTGAATTTTTTCATAGCCAGCACGCACCAAATCGTCATTGATCAAAGATGGCCGACCGGTACGCTGCTCGTCATGCACAGAGACGCGGCCCTCGTTGAACTTCCTAATCCATCTCCTGACCATTCCATCACTAATGGCATCATCACCATACACTTCACAAAGTTGACGATGAATGTCAGCTGGTTTGATGTTTCTCGAATTCAAGAAACGGATAACAGACCGCATCTCACAGTCGGCGGGGTGCTCGATCACTTTAATCATTTCAACTGATCACAACTAACCACACACACGGACTGAAGCTCTGAAACTGCATGCACAGCTTGCCTGAGGAGTGAAGAAGAAAACACGCATGCGCAAAATAACGATTGCAGCGATGCGACGGCTATAATTGAAAACGGAACTTACTTTAAGAACACGCTAATAATACTATACAAAGGAAACAAAAGACAGATTCAAAACCTACATTAACATATAAACAAAATACACCCAAAGCTACACTATACATTAGAAATTGAAAGCAACAAATTTATAAATTTTCTAGACATCACAATAACAAAAGTCGACAACAAATAAAATTCAAAATATACAGAAAACCCACCTCAACAACACACATACACAACACATCCAATCACCCAACACAACACAGACTACTCAACATGCAATGAGTCAACAAAACTACAAAGAAGAGCTAAACACAGTCAAATACACAGCACAAGACAACTGATACAACCCTGACATAATAAGAAAGACAAATCATAATCACAAAAAACATAATACAACACAAACACAAGAACACAAAAAATACATCACACTAACATACGAAAACAAAAACACACACAAGATTGCAACCTCATTCAAGACATTAAATTACAACATCACATACAGAACAAATAATACTCTACAAAAGCAACTTAACACACAAACACAAACAAACCAATACAACCACACAGGCGTATACAAACTCAAATGTAACACCTGCAACAACTTCTACATAGGACAGACAGGCAGATTATTTCAAACACGTTACAAAGAACACATCATAGCCATAACAAAACTGCAAAACACTTCCACATATACACAACACATCACAAATGCTAACCACACCTACAGCGACATAAACACAGACATGGAAAGTATACATATTCAACCAAAAAGCCAGAAACTAAACACACTAGAACAATACGAAATATATAGAAACACAAAAACACATCCAAATGAAATTCTCAACACACAACTCAATTTTAGAACACACACACTCTTTGACACCACATTACACTAATGAACACATCCCCACAGGAAACGCAAACAGTAGGCGCCAAGACCGACACCAACCAGTTCTGAAGATGGCCCATAACAGGCTGGAACTAGTTAACCAGGTACTGTAATATTTAGCACGTGAATGCTAAGTAATACGTATTCCGAAATATATTTTCTAATTTTTTTTCTGTGTTTCTGGTTTTCTATTCTGAATTATGGAATCAATTTCATTTTATCTTGGCCAAAACGATTTTCAGTGCCCGCCATTGTCTCCATGTTGTAGTACTAAGTACATACTGAATCTTAGTTATTTCTGTTCAATAAACAGGGAAAGTTGAAGATGATAAGGTCCAAAACGATGAAGTTTAATCTGAGACTGCGATAGTTTCCTGAAGAATCAGGAATTGATATTGGTGGGTTAATAACTTTAAATTATTGGGGGTTTTGTGGATCATATGTTTTGATGATCGGTCATATTTGAAACATTGTTTAACATTATTGGTAGAAAGTAGGATGACGTAAAACAAGTCAAAGAAATTATACAAGTATTTTTTTTAATAATTTATTTTACTACGCTTTATTAACATCTTAGATTATTTAGTGTCTGAATGAGATGAAAGTGATAATGCCGGTGAAATGAGTCCGGGTTCCAGCACCGAAAGTTACCCGGCATTTGCTCACATTGGGTTGGGGGAAGTCCCTGGAAAAAACCTCAACCAGGTAACCCGGGCCACCTGGTTTCCATACAAGTACTCGTGCTACTGTATTATAAGTTAGAATTACCAAGTAAAGCACACTGTAAAAAAAATCTGCTCGTATATTCACTCGTTAAGCCGGTCAAGCATTTGTTTCCCGCGCCACAGAAACAAACATCAGTTCAAACAATCGTAATGCCGCACTTTGAGTATTGTGACGTGTTGTTCACCGACTTAAGCACCGAACTCTCGAACAAATTACAATGCGTTTATAATATATGCGCAATGTCCTACGATAGATCATATTTCACTATTTTTCGAATCTTTATCTGGGCTCCGACTCAACGACGGCAGAACTTTACGTTTTCTTTCTCATATTTCTAATTCTGCGCACCTCAACCCCAAGTTATCTGTCGTCTCTTCCTCAGTATTTATGCTCCAACCATAACCTAAATACTCGATCTCAGATCACCGGTGATTGAGCATACCTCATCATAACACTTCCCGTTACTCATCGTCATTGGAACTCCCTACCTCGTACCTTAAGAGGCTGTCAGATATGTACTAATTTCAAAACCCGATTGTCAAATAGACTACTTAGAATGTGAGCTTTCCTAAAATATAATTTTTTCTAATATACAATTTTTATTTTGAACTTAAAAATTTCTTTATTATTTTAACACTTAATTATGTATCATGTTTAGTCAAATTTTCTTTATATGTAAACTTCTTAATATGTATGAAAATGATTTTTATATTTAAATATGACTATTAATATTAGATACTATTTTTGTCATTGTCTCATTGTGTATTTCACTTCTGGTAGTGTGGAAGAGAAGGCTTCATGGCCTTAACACTACCTTATTTACTTACAAATGGCTTTTAAGGAACCCGCAGGTTCATTGCCGCCCTCATATAAGCCCGTTATCGGTCCCTATCCTGTGGAAGATTAATCCAGTCTCTATCGTCATATCCCACCTCCCTCAAATTTATTTTAATATTATCCTCCCATCTACCAGAATAAATGAATAAATAAATAAATAAATAAATAAATAAATAAATAAATAAATAAATAAGTAAATAAATAAATAAGTAAATAAATAAATAAATAAATTTTGTTCAAAGAACGCATATGTTCTATTTCTTAATTTCCCATACCAGGACCACGGATAGTCTACAAGTTTTTCAAGAGGCCCATGTATGCAAGTGCTGTTGGTAAGTATTATGCTCCACGATATTCACTAAAGAACTATCGGCTGTGAAATGCAGAGTGTTTCAAAACGCCGCCCACAAATTCCAGGCCATAAAGCAATCCTGAGCACAGCACTAGATAATATAATTGCATTGAATCTTGTGGGATGAAGTGGGGTACGTGGCTCGGCGGCGGAGTGGAATTTATGACCGCATGAATCAGCTGACAGAGCATGGCGAATTGCACGCTGGGTACCGGAGGAATGCAACGTCGTTCAGTGAATAGCTATAACATAATGCACGTTGATATACATACTTTACCAGGAACGTGAAGTCTATATCAATGCAATATAAACACAAAGAAAGATATTTTAGAGGTCTCGCACAGAGTTACAGGTGCAATCTTTGTAGAAGATTTAAATTATGACTCAAATCGAAATTCTAGTAGAGTTGCTGACTTAATTTGTTGCAGTAGTTTACGTCAAGTTGAAGAAATGTGATATACAGATGGCATAAAGTTATTTACAAAAATATCATGAAGCACAGAAAGACATACATCAGAATAATTCAGAAAGATCTTAGATATAGTTCAAACCTGAAAAAAAAAAAACAGAAATACTCTATAGAATAAGTTGAAAATAGTGACAACTTGATATAGTATAAACTAACTATTTACGGTAGAAAACGTATAAGGCATTAATGGAGCAGGAAACGCCCAGATTTAAATTCTATAGGCATATTGTATAAGTTCCGATAAGCTGATATGAGTAGATTTATTGTATGTTTTGCCGTCTGACTAGCTTATCTTATGCTAAGTGAATTACTATTCACTAAATTAGCATGCTGTGTATGACAAATATAACACGGATTAACTTTTCAGGCATCTTCAGAGCAATTTAAATATAGATACAACAATATATATGAGCACATTACAGGGATAATATACAAATGTTAAAATTAAAATATAGGGTGATTCATAAATACCTGTACAAACTTTATGGGTGTAATGTAGAGGTAAGACTAAAACTAAAATATTCTATACAACTTTTGCCGCAAATCTTTACTTTCAGAGTTATGATGTAAAATGTTCCACCTTCCTAGGTATCAAAAACATGGACCAGTAAAGCCTTGGATATGTCATGCTCGCCTACATAGCGATTGTGTTAGATGTTTTTTATTCGGACACCCCACTACAGTTGATTCCGATCCGATAGGACTTTGTTTACTGTACGTAGGTATGAATTGATCTTGAAATTTTACAGACTCCGTTCAACTCATTCTGAACAGTTTCATAGCCATTTTGATGTCACTGCTGTAGTTCTGCTATGTTCGGAATTCGAGTGGCATAAACGAGCGCCTTCAGACGACTCCAAAAGTAGGAGTTCGGTGACCTGGCTGGCCAAGCAACTGATGTTGCACGATCTATCGCATTGTACGTAACTGAAGCCTACTGAACTAAAGACATAATGAGTGTGTACTTATGAGACGTGGTACGGTAGGAACTGCAATAGCACCATACAACTAAATATACCTATATAAGTAAACAAAGTCTTATCGGGTCGGAGGTGTACGAACATCTACCGCAGTCGCTATGTAGGGGAACGTGACACAACCGAAGGGTTTTACTAGTCCATGTTTTTGATGCCTAGCAAGATAGGAAATTAAGCATCATAATTCATAACTCTGAAAGTAAGAATTTTGCGGGAAAAGTTGTGTAGAACATTTTAGTCTCAATTTTACCTCTACATTACACCCACAAAATTTGTACAGGTACTTACGAATCACTCTGTATAGAGTCTGGCCGCACCACTCAACGATATAACTTCGCAGTTTCCGACATTACACTAATTCCTTTTCGTCTGAATATTTGCAGTTAGAAATGGCCCGATTGATACAACTCGCAACGAACTTCCTCATGGAAGACTCTTTAATAATTTTAATTACGAGAGCCAACAAAACATTGTTAAGAAAACCAGCAAACAGTTACATATGTTTTATCATTCTTCAATGTTACATTTCAAACAAGCCATCAATTACCAATAATTATTTTTAACTATAAGTTATTACCAGACATCGGATTTTTAGGCACTAAAAATTGCAGTTTTAGGCGCCTAAAATAAGCTCAAAATTTGTAAAATTAGGCTCTATTTTAATGCAAATAGGCATTTTAGGCACATCAAGGTATCATACTTATTTCGTTCACTGAAATTTTTAGTTATACACTAAAATACGCACAAAAAAGTATGTTTAAACATTGAAAAAGAATACTATATTATATTTATAAACAGAGCTGCACAAATTTAATATATTGAAACTAATGAAATAATGATTATTGATATCAAGATTACTCATTTTAAGTTATTGAAATTCAGTTCCATGCTCAGACTTTATTATAATTATCTGCACAGTACACCACCAGAATTTTTTCTAAATTCTCCACAGTTAACCTTTGCCTTTTGTCACTGAGAATCATTTTGAAAACATAAAAACTTCTTTCAACCGAAACTGATGTGAGAGGCGCAAATTTTAAATTAGGTACAATAGAAACATCAATACTTACTGGAACATTTACACTTTCCCCTGATATCACTCTTGATACTTTTTCCAACAATGAAAATCCTACATTCTTATTTAATACGTTGTCCCACTTATTTTTAACTTTTTTCCCAGTTTCGCCCAAAGCAGAATGTATGTTCACTTGAGCTTCCTTTACTATTGCTATTTGGCTACAAAGAGATTGTTTTTCACGTTCTAATTGTTCAATGCTTGCAGGTATGAAAGAAAAGTTTGATGTTATGTAGGCAATATCGTTTTTCACTCGTGAGTCATTCAGACAATCTTTCACTGCTTTCACACACGCTGCACTATCAGTTTCAGGTAATTTATCAATAACTGTGACCACTTCTTTAAAATACTTAGAATAATACACCACTGACTGAATCCAGGTTCCCCATCGTGTAACAACCGGCTGAGGTGGGAGTGGGATATCTGGAAAGTTCTCTCTGAATATTGAAATCCTGGATGGGGCTTTACAAAAACATTTTTCTGTGTTAGAAATAAACGAATTGACAAGAGGAAATTCATTCCGGATTGTTTCAGAAACCCTGTGAAGGCCATGTGCTAGACAGGTTACATGCGTGAGGTTAGGATAAAATGTTTTAAGAAGTGGAGCTGCAGCAACCATGTATGAGACAGCATCAGTACAAAACAACAGAACTTTAGAATCGTCTATATTACCTGAGTATAAAGACTGTAGGCCTTTATTTACAAAATAAGCAATGGCTTGGCTATTCACTTTCGAAAGTTCCTTAACACATACGAGGTGTGGAATCGCAGGTCCATCAGGACTAAGTTTTCCTACTACCATATTTGCTATATACCTATTCATAGGATCTGAGGTTTCATCCACAGAGACCCATATGTAAGAATCACCTATATCCTCCCGAATGGAAGCTAAAGTTTCATTGTATATTCTAAGTAATTTTTTCTTAGGGTCGACTCAGATGGGATATTTTGTTTGCAGTATTTTTGTAAAAACTGTCTTAAAACCGGATTTTCAATTGCATTCCAGGGAATGTTAGCAGCAACAAACGCTCTGGTTAAATCAGCATAGAAATTGCTGCTGAGATTGGATGAAGTAGGCTGTGTTAGTAAAGTTTGTTGCAGTTGATTTTTCTGCTGAGCTTTAGCCTTATGAGCCGCTCCTTGCACATGCTGCTTTAGGTGGCACTTCTTTTCTTGCGAAATCTAAAAATGTAAAGTAAACTGAATTAAAATAAAATCCTAATTGTTGTATTGCCGTATTTCTATCACAAAGTTAGTGGGTTCGAACAATCAAAATTTTAATGACCTGCAAATACTTTAACTATCGGAATTTAAAAGGTTAAAGTGTAGTGGTCTTAAAAAGAATTATACCTCAGGATAGCTCAGTCAATGTATAAATATTATAGGCCTACTCATTAAAATTAATAGAATTTATATATTTCAACTATTGTTACATACCTGTTTGCTACAAATCTTGCAGAATATTATTTTTCCATCATAAGTAAATTCTGAATATTCTGTTAGCCATTGCCGGATCAATGTAGATTTTGCACTTATATTTTTCGGCATTATTGCGTTAAACTTCACAGGAAAACGTCCTACCGCTCAAAACTTCTCAACACAAATAAGGTGAGGGAAAGAGCAACTGTTAACGAGCATTCAAATGAACCGTTGTTATTGAGATTCAATTGGACAAAAATACAAAGTTCCACTTATTGTTGCATTTCCTGGTAGTGTTAACACTAGGAGGGCCATTCTTTTAAATATTTTGTAACGGTTTACCCTACTAATTCGCAGTTTTACGACTTTTCATAAATATTTCAAAAACACTCTTTCTCCAAAAATTGTGATTTTATGACACTCTGAAGGGCAGTACAGCTAATCGGTTTCAGACCGAAAACGTCATTTTTATAGTATAGTATATCTCTGAATCGGTAGCAGCACATGTTGTGATTGTTGCCTGCTTCAAAACTAAGGTTGGTTCTTTGTCGGCATTTATGCCTCCAAACATGTTAAATTCGGTGAAATCTATTGCGAGTGTCGTGAGATTCAAAACATTTTGTTTCCTTTATCAATGGTTTCATGGCCGGTGTGAAGCAAACTTTCCACTTTTTAAATGCCTTAAATTTCGCAGTGAATGCATGTATAAATTATAAAAAGTAAGAGTAAAATGCGAAACTTTACAGTGAGTTAGGCATTTTTAGGCGAATATTAACAAATTAGGCTCTAATAACCGTTTTAGGGCATTTTAGGGCACTATAAAACTCTTTGAATACCTTTCAATTTCCATGAAGCACAAATATTAATAATTATTTTTACTTTTCTCCTAAAGAAACAAAATAGGCATTTGCCCTAGAATCCGATGTCTGGTTATTACATGTAACTATATTTTAATTTTTAACATCGTTTGTATTTTATCTCGTAATACGTCCATATGTTTTGTTATATTTTTATTTAAAATTGCTCTAAAGATAGCTAAATAACTTGCTGGAAACGTTAATCTGTGTTATATTTGTCATACACATCATGCTAATTTAGTGAACAGTAATTCACTTAGCTTAAGATAAGCTACTCAGACGGCAAAACATACAATACATAATTATATCTCAGAGATTTTGTACTTAGATAAGCAAACAGACGGTCCTTATAACATACATACATACATACATACACGTACGTACATACATACATACATACATACATACATACATACATACATACATACATACATACATACATCTTGTGCACCTATTATAACTTTTTTGTTTGGATAGGTATTGGAAGTTTTGTGTTTGAGCGTTATGTTAAAACGAGGGGCTAACATGAGTATAGAGATTTGGTTCATGTGACTACATTATGGTACAAGATACACGTGACGTCATTAATTTTGCAAATCGCACTACATACTTTAATCATGTTACATTGATTACACACTTTAAGATGAGTTCAAAAATGTATCATAATGTCATCTTCCTAACCAATAACAACAAAACGAAACAAAAAACATACTTCCAATATGATAATATTATGCTCTGCGAGTCGCAGAAGTTGTTCCAAATGGTGACCATTCACATTAATACACATTCTAAGGCGTTCCCCGAAAGACCGTATGATTGGCCAGCATGTTGCTGGTTGAATGGACACACAAGCCTGTCGAAAGCGTTGCTGCATGTCGTCTGGTGTTGTTAGAATGTTCTGGTACACACTGTCCTTTACAGTTCCCCACAGGAAGAAGTTGAGTGGCGACAAGTCCGGAGAACGTGCAGGCCACTATACTTGGATTGTGGCGTTGACAGTTGTTGTGGTTTGTTTACATGTTAAGACAGCAAACACACAACCCACGACGTGTATGGACGACAGTCTTTCGTTTTGTGTAAATTAATGCACAAAATGAATGGGGCACATTCTGAGGGCATTTATTTGGCATTTTGTTAATGATTGGGAAGGTGACATTGTGATAAATTTTTAAACTCGTTTTAATGTGTGTAATCAATGTAACATTATTAAAGTATATAGTGCTATTTGAGAAATTGATGACGTCACGTGTATCTTGTACCATAATGTAGTCACATGCACCAAATCTCCACACTCATGTTAGCCCCTCGTTCTAACATAACTCTCAAAAACAAAAATTCCAATACCTATCCAAACAATAAAAGTTATAATAAGTGCACAAGATAAATGTGACATTCTGTATATATAACTTATATTTATTTATTAATTATTTATAAAATATTAATTTATTTATAAAAAATCGGAGATTTAGTTTCAAACAACAGTTCATAAAAATTGAAATTTGGAAATCGCGTCATGTGGCATATTTCTAGGTAATACGTTCTTGCTATACATGAGATAGCATATCTACATCTATGTTTTCGAAGACAGTAGTATTAATAGACTGTCGTAACTCTACTAGATCTTGTGATAGGAGTGGTACATCTACAGCATTCTTTATATTCTCCTCAGAAAAATATCAAGGGGGTAATATCAGGTGATCTGGCTGACCAATAATTGCAAAATGCCAAGTCACTGTCAAGAAGCCCGGACAATGCAGGGGTGAGGCAGATGGTCATTCTTGTAAATTCCGTCTGGAATGCGATCTTATGGTGATGCCCCATCTTGCTGAAACAAGTAGCCGTTATAATAATCATCTAGCTGCGGGATTGTCACTACTACAGTATACCAGGAACAATCATCCCAGCTACGTTACAACCCATGAAGAAAAATGTGCATAGACTTTCCTCTATGATATGGTGTAAAAGACGTAGATCTTTGGTGAATTTTGGACATGTTTAATGATGTTATGAGAGTTCTCTGTGTTTCTTGAGGGATGCCAGAATTAATAGTTGTACGATAGCTTAAATTATTAGGTCAGATAAATAAATTCAAATTTAGGGGTATTTTAGAAAAGAAGCAGGTACAGGTTGAACAGTACATTCACCACTAGCAAGAGGAATTGTACATCTACAAAGAAGAGAATGAGGTAAGTCACTTTCGTAAATGTGTGTTATATAAGCTCTAACGCAGCGTTGCCAGACAGAGACTAAACGGAGCGGAGCGCTCCACTAGACTCGTTGCGTGCTCCGGTGATTCCACAGACATAAGCAAGTTCACGCACAGACTCTAGCTCCACAACCGGTTTTGGAGCTTACAACTCTGACACTACTACTCTAACGGAATCAACTGAGTCTTTCGAAGAGGACTTTACGTATGGCAGCCGGATTTTTTTTTGTCTAAGATTATACATCACTTTACCGCCTTAGACATTTCTCTTGGGGACAAGATAGAAGGTAGTGCTATATGGCACTATTAAGGGTGTGAATTAGGAGAAAGATAATCTACAGTAAAACTTCCTCAAAGACCAGCTAAGTCCCCCACAAATTCCACTTATCGTCAGAATAGTCGGGATATGAACCTAGGTCTTTAGCACAGAAGCTCTAGCAATTCGGCTAGTGGTGTCTGTAATATAAACCAATCTTTATTCTGATATTCATTTAGAGAGACTGGTTTTAAACCACAAGTCTTCAGAGTTCAATGACATCGGCAGGTATTGTATCAAAACTAATTTCCGCTCTTTTAATGTAATTCGCTTTCATCCAAGAGTGTATTTGCCATGCTCTTAGCACCAAAGTGCACATAAATTGCGATGCATCAGTGTTTGCTTAATTTGTATTATCTAAAAGCCTTTATTATGCTCTTTACAATACAGAAATTCCTTCCTCTGAGAAAACGTGGCCTCTGCACTGAGATGCTAGTTTTAAACACGACATTTCGCTCGACTTGTTAAGCATGAAATAACACACTTGTAGATGTGAGTTAACTACCCTATTAAATTACATATGCTATGCAGATTCCTGAGCTGAAATGGACCAATGGTGGGATAAAGATTACAAAGAAGTGTAACTATTTTATGGTACTTGACAATTTAAAATGGTTGTATACGAAAATATATAAATGGTCTTCATGCTTTTTCATTGTATGAAATGTAAAGAGAACTTTGTAATGCTGGAAAAGGCTATCTATTTCGAAATTGTTACGGTAATGTGTGGGTCCAGTAACGCTGACAACGAACAAGCGGATTCTGAAGTATCGTGTCTATCTGTCGCTTTGTTTGTGTATAGCTTTTTTTAAACTCCTTAATACCTTTCCATGACACACAGTACCAAGGTAAGTTCAACCTCGAAGTTTGCACATTTTTGTATATTTAATTATGTATGGTTGACTGAGTGATTGGTTATATCAGGCACGGGCACGGTAGGGGAAGTAGGGACGACACACAAAGAGTGGGGAGACTTGAAAACAGGTTTGATAGAAAGAGAGAGAGAGAGAGAGAGAATACCACAGCTATAGTCCCGTCGCTATAATTTCCGGCAGCCAATTGCGTTGCGGGTCGGCTACATTTAAACGTGTGCGTCTTGTGATTCGCTGATTCATTTCTTAAGGCTCTATAAATACTTAATATAATCGCCCGCCATATTAGCTCTTTCGTTGGCGTTCGCGGAAAGCACACGAAGACGTTATTTGCCGCTCAATTATTTGCTGAATTACATTGCCTTTGATTTATTATCATAGGAGGTACGACATGATAATGTTTAACGGTGTGACAATAGATTCCTCGTATGGTAGCTCGGCAACGTAAGAACAAAAATGGCGGACGATACTAACCTACCTAGACTTTATAGAGCCTTCACTTTCTAAGACGTAAGCAAATAGGAGGAGTCACGCGGAAATAACAGCGTCGGGACTATAGCAGTGGTGGATCATAATACCACTCGTTTTCTTTCTGGATGAATCACGGTATTTCGTTTTAACACTTTTCAAACATGAATAATAGTATATTTATGAAATGGCATATTAATAAATATAACAATAATTACTGGCTTATGTTTGAATTATTATAAATTTTAATTTTGATCATAGAACGTAACACAGTATAATGTTCAAACTAAGCTATCGAGAAAACTAGATAGATAGATGGATTTATTGAGTAATATTATACATACAGATGTTATATTATCATAGTTTTCTCTAAAATCCAATGCACGGGTCTTCTGACCATAAACGTGCTTTGTACCTAAAACAAGTTCTACTTTGTAGGTCTCACCCCCCTCATCTATGATTATATCCAAACACTCTCTAAAAGAACACACATATTTAAATGAAAATGACACAACATAAGACATTATATAATATATCCTAACCTAAAACAGATATAAAAGTGTATAATTGGGTAGATACCATTATCCCTTTGTCAGATCATGTAGCAAACTTCAACAGCTGAAGTTCTAAAACCAATAAATGTGCAAAACAATATATGTACAGTAGTGGCGAAAAACCGGATCGACCCTTGTAGCTGATTTCAAAAGCCTTGTTCACTCAGAACATAATAGACAGGTAACTGAAACTTTTGTGGTTCGAATCCTAGCTGGGAAGGAAACTTTTTTTTGTTCATTTTCGATTGCAGCGATATTTTACTACTTAATTAACTTATTATTCCCAGAACATGAATTTTACCAGAAATCGATAAGTATTGGGAATAAATTTCAATAAGGAACAAAAAAAGTTTTCTTCCTAGGCAGGATTCGAACCAGGAAAGTCTTAGTTACCAGTCTATCGTGCTCTGGAGTGAACAAGGCTCTGAAATCAACAAGGGTCGGTCCGGTTTTTTTTTTTGCCACTGCTGTACAATAATGTGAACATAAAACTACTCGGCAACAATTTCTGCATAAAATAAATTATTAATCAGTTGCTTTTATGAAATTAACTTTTTAATAAATTGTAATAATGTACACAGTATTAGTATTACGAAGCGCAATATTAATATTTCCTCTATATTATTAACGCGATTCACGGATAAAATTTGATTTCCCAGGTCAAAGATCCGAATTCAAGATTCTGTTGCTTATGTTTGATCTTACAGAAGGTTTCGTGATGTTCATGTGTGAGAATAATTTCTTACAAACATGCGCAGATTCAAATATTGCCATTAACCTGGCTCCAAAGTCATGCATCTGTGGGTATTCACCTTTCCGCAACTTCCTAAATAAATCCTATCTTCTAAGAGACGAATACTCGTTCCTGATGTGCATGCTATGTTTAAGTTCAATTACTTTCATTTGCAACTCGAGAGGAATCCTCAATATTTTCTACTGCAAACGGATTCAAAAATAAACTATCTATAATAAATAACTTTTTCTAAATTTCTGAAATCTTGCAATTTTTTTCTTATAGATTTTCAAGGACATTACTACATTATTTACGTCTGTCATTTGAAATACCTGGAAAAGTCTTCAAAGATGCATAATGAAATAGTTCGTTGAGACTCATCTGTTCCTTCATCTGCTATGGCACACACGCCACTGTCCTCTGTCCGGCAGGTAGCGTGTGCGTATGCTGTAGCGGTGGGGGAAGGAATACGTCATGCTGTGACGTATTTGGCTATTTTAGCCAAGTTTGCCCGTCCCTGGGTTATATCATTGCCTATATGGTTGATTTTGTTCGGTCGGTTGGTTTATTTACTGATTAGATGTTTAGTAAAGTAACTGATATGATGACTAGACCTTGGATTTTAGGTTAAATGCCTATTTTTGTTTATAGGGCTATTAAATGTCTTCACATTTCACATAAAATATGAACGTTTGATAGAAATTTTATTGTGCCTAAAATACCTATTTTGCCCATTATGACCTATTTTAATATGTTAGACCCTAAAAGTACCTATTTTGGGGATATATATATATATTTTTTTTTTGCTGCAATACTATAATAATATTTGAATATCACATCACAGACCTTTCAATTACTTTATTGTACAGGGACATTATTTTATTTTTACTTCAATTTTTATTGTACCTGAGTTTTTTAATGTACTTCACTCCCACCCCTTCTACTAATGAAGTTCAACCGTCCTCCACACAGATCTAAGACCGCATATACAGTCATAGTAGCCTTACGGTCATAGTAAACATTACGTTCCAAATATATGTTCGCGTTTTCCAGTGACGAAAGAGCTTTCAATATTGCATCATTTTCCATTTGCCTACGTCGCATCCCGGTTTCCCCCACCTGCTTCTATTCGCCTCTCTGTAAATGCTAGTGGCTGGGCTGTCTTAGCTCTTTTCTGGGAACATTAATTTCTGTTAGGAATTGGACGTCTACGTAATATTATACCCATACAAGTGTTTAAAATAACTTCAATAAAAGGGCCTTGTTAAGTAATTAACTGTCACGTGATTTCCTCCCTTTCTAGGACGCTGCGACGACGGAACCACTTGGACGGACAGTAGATAGCATGTCTGAGTATTTTTATCTTTTCGGATCGGGCAGAAGTGAAGATTGAATTTACAATACGTAAGGTCTCTTTTATAGAGTAGGTACAGAATTATTTCAACATGAGTTACTGATACGAAGTACGAACCTGGTAATTGGAATTACGTACAATAATCTATAGTGCGATAATATGCACATTAGAACTGAAGCCTGTATCGAAATGAACGGCCACCATTTTCAAACTTGTGTTTAAATATCCATATTATGATTATTTTTCAATTTAATTTCATTCTCTATATTGTAGGCTAATGTTCTGTAAACAGTATAATATACACTGCATAATGAATACGTCCGTATGGATAGCTCAGTTCGTGATTAAAAACACTCATTGTTAATACTGTACTGTATTTTGATTAAACAAAAACCTAATGAAAATTATCACACTCAAAATCGTGATATTTCCTAGTTTATGTAAATAGATGAGCTACTTTTCTTCCCTCCTATACCTAGTAAAGTGATTTGTTTGTATATTACGCCAGTATAATCGAACTCCAGTCGTGGAAATAGGTAGCAAACGGAGTTTCCGGTTCTTAATCGTTGATCCAAAGGTATAGCCAGGTTAATATTAGAAATGTTAGTAAAAATAAAATGATGTCCCTGTAGGAAGAAGTAAATTTCTAGAATGTTGCTGGTTTTTTTTTTGCAGATAGTAAGGAAACAAAGGAGCAGTGACCTTGTGAGAACTGGATTTCCCAAAGAGAGCACACGAATCGAACTGGCTATAACTTGTCTGCAGTCGAGTAGTGTGCAAAGTGTTACACGCAGTACAATTAAAAGCGTAGTACAGAATTTTTGTTGATTAGCCTACATTCGAAGATTATATTTACATAGTTTTAAATTAAGTTGTGTGAAATTGTGTAGTTCGAATTATTGTAATTGTGCAATGCGTAATATTAATTATTACAGGCATTGCAATTTCAGTAGGTAGACACATTTTAGGTGTTAAAAGCCTATTTTGAGTTGCCTTAAATAGTATTTTAGGTGCCTAAATTAATATTTTTAGTGCCTAATTGACAATTTTAGAGCCTATTTTAGGTGCTTAAATTAGTATTTTAGTGCCTATTTTAGGTGCCTAAATTAGTATTTTTAGTGCCTAATTGACAATTTTAGAGCCAATTTTAAGAGCCTAAAAGTGCATTTTTAACGGCCTAAAAATCCGACGTCTAATGATGACCAACTCCTAATCACAGAAATAAGGGGGGAGACTTGGTGGTTATTATTATTATTATTAATATTATTATTATTATTATTATTATTATTATTTTATTTAACGACGCTCGTAACTGCCGAGGTTGTAGCAGCGTGGCCGGTGTGCCGGAATTTTGTCCCGCAGGAGTTCTTTTAGATGCCAGTAAATCTACTGATATGAATTTGGTTGTTATTATTCTGAGATTACATAAAATTTAGAGATCATGATTGATAAAGAAAAATACGAAAGGATAAGAAAGATACATACAGGACCAAAGAGGATCTAAAAAATTAGCTGAAATACGAGAGTTTCCAGGATATACGGCAGAGTTGGTCACCCTAGTGATTAGTTCGTTATGTACTGTAGCTACTTGGTCTTGAATGATTAATTAATTGGAAAGTAATTGGATGATTGATTGAGTGACTTGTTCTGTGGGCGATTGATTCATCTTGTTTTATTGGTTATTAAATTACTTGGTATGATCACTGGTAAGTCAGTTCATACCCCGACTGATAGCATGTCTTTTTTTGTAGTTTTGTCATTTTTGTAGGGTGCATTGATTTCGTCGGCCTCGGTGGAGCATCGGCAGAGTGCTGGTCTTCTTCGATCCCTGTCCAGATCGATGTCATTTGTGCTTAAATGCGACAGGCTCATGTCAGTAGATTTACTGGCATGTAAAATAATTTATGCGGAACAAAATTCCGGCACACCGGCGACGCTGATATAACCTCGGCAGTTGCAAGCGTCGTTAAATAAAATATAATTTAAATTTAAATTTTACATTGATTGGTTGGTTCGGTATGGTAGGTTGATTTATTTACTTAGTATTATAGGTTGTTTTTGATTACGTATAGTAAGTTGATATTTTGACTTGATATGGTAACCATTAGTTATTAATGGAGAAAAATTCGCTCCGGGGTTGGGGATCGAATATTTAAAAGTTGGTCGAGTTTAAACCTAATTTAGAGAATCTCATGCATTTCGAACACAATTCTTTTGAAATAATATCCTAACCAGTTATACGCACTGGTTGCTCTAACCACTGAGTTACGCCGAAGCTCAATTCACAGCACCGAATCGAATCTTTTCCTTTGGTACTTTCCTTAGTGGCCTTACTCCATGTTCGACAAATGTATTGATCAGGGTTGATCCCCTGTGCCGAAGCGAATTCTTCTCCATTAATAACTAATTGTAACCATAACAGATAATATTCTGCAGGGCCAAAAAAATAATCTTTACGTTGGTATGGTAAGTTTACATGTTGTTTTGGTATGACACTTTTATATGCTGATTTGATATCGTAGATTAATTCTTTGATTTTCTATGGTATTTTGATTTTGTTTGGTAAGTTACTTGATTTGGTATGTTAAGTTGTGTGGTAGATTGATTGTCTAATTTTTGGTAAAGATAGATCCAATGATTTCGCAATGAATGAAAGACGCTGAAAAGTACAAACTCAGTACCAATTTACGAAGAACATTTAGAAGAGAAACATTGACTAATATGGTATAAGTTTATTGGCTAACTTGTTTGGTGAGTTGGCTGATTATTTTGGTGTGATAGGTTAGTTGATTGAATTAGTTTCGTAGATATTTGCTTATTGTGTGGTATATCGTTCGGTTGATTTTGTTTGGCTGGTATTCGCTCGATTGGGTTCGGCTGGTTGTTTGCTCGATTGAGTTCGGCTAGTTGTTTTATCTATTGGCTTCGGCTGATTGTTTTATCTATTGCATTCGGCTGTTTTTTTATCTATTTCATCCGGCTGGTTGTTTTATCTATTTCATTCGGTTGGTTGTTTTCTCTATTGCATTCGGCTGGTTGTTTACTCTATTGCATTCGGCTGGTTGTTTTCTCTATTGCATTCGGCTGGTTGTTTACTCGTCGATTTTGTTTGGCTGGTTGTTTCCTCGATCGATTTGGTCAAGTTGACCGTTTGTTCGATTGATTTGGTCAGGATGGTTGTTTGTTATATCAATTTTTGGTATGTCTAGCTATTTGCCCAATCGATTTGTTTCGACTGGTTGTTTGCCCGCTCGATTTGGTTCAGTCGGTTATTTGCTCGATCGATTTGGTCAAGTTGGTTGTTTGCCCGATCGATTTGGTCCAGCTGGTGGTTTGCTCGATCGATTTGGTTCAGCTAGTGGTTTGCTCGATCGATTTGGTCCGCCTGGTTGTTTGTTATATCGATTTGATTCGGCTAGTCGTTTGTTAGATCAATTCTGTTCGACTGGTTATTTGCTCAATCTGGTTCGGCTGCTGTCTGCTCGATTTGGTTCGAATGGTTGTTTGCTCGATTTGGTTTGGTTGGTGGCTGATTCTCTGTTCGATTTGTTTTGGCTGGTTGTTTGTTCGATTTGATTCATTGCTTGTTTGCTCGATTTGGTTCAGCTGGTTGTTAGCTCGATTTGGTTTGGTTGGTGGCTGATTCTCTGCTCGATTTGCTTTGGCTGGTTGTTTGTTCGATTTGATTCATCTGGTTGTTTGCTCGATTTGGTTTGGTTGGCGGCTGATTCTCTGCTCGATTTGTTTTGGCTGGTTGTTTGTTCGATTTGATTCATCTGGTTGTTTGCTCGATTTGGTTCAGCTGGTTGTTTGATCGATTTGGTTCGGCTGGTCGTTTACTCGATTTGGGTTAGTTGACTAGTTGTTAATTAAGTTGGTTTCTTCGTTTGTAGGTTGTGTAGTTGGTTTACTTCTTGGTTAATTGTGTAATTCATTTTATTTGTTTGGTTTCTAATTTTTCTAGACATACATATAAAAGATAATCCTGGATATTGCAAGGCAGAGTATCTTAATATTTATAAGTTGGGAACACTATAAATGATTTCATTATTCTTAATTACACGAGTACAAAGGTAGTTGAAAATTATAACAAACAGAGTGATATTCTAATATGGTCGAGAAATGGTCAGTAAATTCAGCGTGGACCCCTCTCATTTACGGACAGGGTTTTTTTTTTACGTGCTGTTATTTTATAACACAGAATCAACTAGATACCTATTATTATTGGAGAAATATTATTGACTACATATAGTCTTAATTATTCAATGAGGACGGCGAGGCCTCATATATTAATATATACAGAATCACCTATTTCACTTATCTGCAACATTAAACGCCTTTCTAGAATATTTAATCTCGAAAAATTTAGAAATACATACAGGCCTACTCTGCTACAAAAGAGCGGAAATTATTATTCAAATGAAGGATTCCATCTAAAATAATGGTAAGACAAACAATTTCGAAGTTTGATTTTCAGAAATCGCCGCATATGCTTACATAATTAACAGGAGTAAGATTGCCATTTAATCAATTATTGACAAGAATCTCTTAAAATTTACATTTTCATAAAAATATTCGACTCTTTAGTATCAATGACTTTCATGTGGTTACTATACTCGCATCCATAACATAAGTCCACCGCTCTGAAGTGACAGTTAGCATGTCTGACCATGAAATTAGTGAGCCAGGGTTCAAATTCTGGCTGGGAAAAGCTGCCTAATTGAGGTTTTTCTGGCGTTTTCCCTCAACCCATTAGGAACAAATGCTGGATAACGTTCCGCTCTGAACCCTGGACTCATTACGCTGGCATTATCACAAGCGAATAGGGACTATACAGAATAGACACGGGGCGAATTTTCCAGTGTTTTGTTTCTCTATGCGTCGGCATTTAGTTTCACTTTCAAGCGCTAGAGTTTAGTGTAATCGAGCACACTCTAAGATAATAATTGAGTACAGAGTTGAGACACAGGATCCAAACATCGCCTACCTTATTGTATAATGCAGTAACGCTTTGCTTCAAATAAATTCAAGTTAACAGCTTTTCCTTATTCCTAAGTGACAAACTAGTTGTACTAATTTTTTATATTTTACATGTAATAAATTATATTATAAAATATTATAATATAAAATTATGTATGAAATTCGTTTAATATTCGTATACAATATATTATAGGTATATGGTTTTACTTCTCATAGGAGTTTTGTTTTTTCCATTTTCAGCGCTATCAAATTATTACATATTTTAATTGTTGTTGGGACATTATAAAGGAACTCTAGGGTCTACACATTACAGTTAATGACGGATTTATTATTTCATCGGTCCAATTTATTTTATTTGAGTACATAATGTACCTAGATGTATTAATTGTATGTTATATTTCCGCTGTGTCGACTGCTAGCTGGTGTGATGTCAGTGCCAACTCCTGGGAGGAAGCAGAATCTCACGCTCAAATTGGTTTGAAGGTCATTGCAATCAGTCCTCCTACATCAAAGGTACCGATGTGAAGTGTCCATACTGTATAATTATCTATACGCTCTTATCACCTTCATCTCACTCAATGTTAGATAACCATAACAATTGATAATACGTCGTAATAAAAACCAACCAATCTATAATATTATTTTATAAACTGAACACACAAAGTTCAAAATTATACTTTGACAATATGGATGCTATAACATAATAGAAAATGAAGTTTGAAGATTTATAAAAAAATTGCGAGAGAGAAATTTTATAATGGAATTGTTTCATAATATGTTTAAAATAATTTCCTGTAAAAATTATGGTTAGGTCAATGTGGCTCACCACAATGTTCTACCAGGACCTCGATACACATTTGTTACAATATTTTTACATATTTGCGTAAGATCGTACATGATGTCTTGAAAATACTTTTTTAAATGTTTAATTTGTTATTTAATTAGGTTTATGTTTTGTTAACGTTGCAATTGAAGCGGTGAGATCAATAACCATTCAAGTCCACACCTGGTCATTCATTTTTTGCAAATTTGAAATTAAATTTTGGATATTTCCAAAAGTGTTAAGACTTTAAAAGTTGGTATACTACTTCGTCTTGATCTCTAAAACAACCAGAAATATTACGTGCAAAAAATAATTAGGTAAGAAATAAAAAAAAAATTGTTTTGCATTTTTCTCGAAACTTGTGTAAATATACTTGAATGGTTATTGATCTCACAGCTTCAATTATCTAACAGATGATATCAAGACTGTAGTTTGGCTATCTGAGTCCAAAGATTAGGCAAAGGATTACTCGACTTTCGCTTTACAGTTAGGAAAAATGGATATACTTTAGAATACGGGTTCCTTTTACCTCAAAAATTCCTACTTGTGGACACAAAACAAATTTTTGACACTGAAAAGTCTCTCTTCGTAAGCATTCGACAAACGCAGACAAATCTGTTCCAATAGTCTTCTAAGATAGATTGTCAGTGTACTAGAGTTTTCCCGAAAAAAATGTCTGAATAAAACCCAACCAGGTAATCAGCCATGGGATTCGAACCCACGTCTGACAGCAACTCCGTGTCATGCGTCCCGGTCGCTAGTCCGGTGGCCCTTCAAAGCTACGAAGCAGTTAACATATCAGATCTTGAGAAGCAGTGTGTGAATTACTGTACATCCACCATTCCCAAGACACTCTTAATAATAATATGGTCACAACATAAGCTAAAAATTCTGACAATGTTTTTTAACTTAAATCGCTCCTGAAGTATCTTTTGTTCTAGTGGTCACCGAGCTAGATGAGACGATAAAAACGTCTCGCACAGAGTAAAAACAACCATTTCCTGCATTTGTTCTTATCTAAATTTAATCTAGAACATAATTTTTGTTGGTTATTGTTCTTCCTACTTATTTAAATTTGGACACTTCCCAAATGATTTATCATCCCTTCTTTCTAGCCACGTTTACGTGACACTCATTTGCTCACACTATCTGCTTTCCACATCGTAATATTGGTAGCTTTATTTAATAACGTTATATCACCTGTTCTGGTTCCTTCATACAACATATGGAATATTTATAAGTTTATAACCAACCAATGAATTTGTTCATCAACTATTTCTGACAGAGAACGATAGCTTTCTTAGGCCGTTCGTCCATGAGTCGCCGCTTCATAAATTCTTCAGCATAGCTTCATTCTTACTCGCAGCTACGAAATCGCCACGCCTGCGTCTTCGTCCACAAAGCGTACAAGAATGGACTTTTGTCTAGTGACAAGATGTCGAGCGATGAATAAGTTCTGTCTTATATACTAATTGCAACATTCGGAATAGCAGACGAAGAAATGTCTGGGATCATCCGCACATAGAAAGACACGTAAGCAGCAGCTAAGGAACTTCCAGAGAATGAGTTGATCACAAATTTAACATCAGAAATTGGTACAAAACGTAATACCCATTATACAAAGGAAATATATATATATATACACGTATATATATGTATTACTCCCGAAAAAATAATTTGAGGTTTCAGTTCAAGCTCTCTTCTTAACTTCTCTCCTAGCATGGTCTGATATCATATGATTATAGAGGAGGGGAATCAAAATTGATAAGATTCGAAATTTTTGCTCGTTCTTCTTTAACATTATTTGTAGTTTGAATAAATTATTGTAACAATTAACATTTTATCTAATATAATTTGCCTTGATATAACAACATACATAATTATTTCAATTTTCAATAGAAAATAACCAACAGTACACACACAACTTTTGAATTACATTTCTTCAAACTTGATCAAGAATTACAGTGGTGAAAATAAATGTTGCAAATTGCTTTATTGTCAATACTGGACATAATAGGAAAGAAAGAAGGTTGTGTTCTGTCAGATACAGTCATAAGAAAACAAAACTCAAGAATATAAACACATTTCCACTTGATAAACACAAAGAAAAAGAAAAACAATAACACACAACATTAAAAACATTCCCCTGCAAACATTACAGTTTATTGTCACTTCATCGTGGATACAACATCGTTTATGAATCAATTGGCCCTCCTCTTAATTGGAGACACTTTTCAATGCGGTTAGGCATACTCCTTACAAAATTGTCCAGATAAGCCTGTGGGATATTGTCCCATTCCTCCACAGCGGCCGCTATGATGTCCTGTAAGGTCTGTGGTGGGTCAGACGATTGCAAATCGCTCGTTTTAGCATGTATTCTCAATGCAGTTGAGATCTGGGAATATGGAGGCCAATCCATCCGATTGATTGTATGCTCCACTAGGAAGGTGTTCACAAGATTGTGACGATGAGGTCGTGTATTCTCGTCCATCAGCGTGAAGCCCGCTCCAATATGTTCACCAAATGGAGCCAAAATGCGTGCAAGGATGTCGTCCCGATACTTCACACTAGTCATGTCCATGTTTTGACACGAGGGGTGTCCTGCGGCCATACGTGATTCCACCCCAAAACATGACTGAACCGCCTTGTTAAGGGTGGCGGTCTACGATACAGTTAGGGTGTAGACGTTGTCCACGTTGCGTCCACACACGAATATCAGTATTATTAGAATGAAGACTGATATGGGTCTCATCAGAAAGATAGTTGTGTCCCACTATTGCCCAGTCCACAAAGAGCAGTTTCTTGCCCATGCGACATGAGCTCCTTTCCGGACCCGATTTAGAGGAGGAGCCTTGAGAGGTCTTCTCGCACGTAATCCCTGATCATGGAGCCTATTTCGTATCGTTTGTATTGACACCTGTACTTCTGTCGCTGTTTGGAACTGCTGCCGTAGACGTGTACCATTGTGTTGAGGGTTTCTGCTTGCTGTTATATGCAGATATCGGTCCCGCACACATGTTTTTCTTCCGCGGCCACTTCTGTGACGATCCTCAACTGATCTTGTCGCTAGACACTTGTTCCAGATTCTAGAGACATCACTTCGACTCACAGTGACAATCGTTGCAACGTCCACCTTTCTCATTCCCTGATCCATTAGAGTGACTATACGGAGTTTCTGCTCGTACGTTATTGTTCTCCGAACCAATTTGAAGCACCACAACTCTCGTAATGACACAAAGCACAAGTACTGCTATGTATACAGGTGGCACGATTGCCATACTTTGCACATACTGCCCCCTCATGGTAGAAAAACGGACTGTTTCAATTTGAATTACATTACAAACAAACCAATGTATTGATATCATAACCTACTTCCGGATCACAAGGTTCAATATTAACGTTTCGGCAATATGCAACATTTATTTTGACAACTGTATCTAAAAAAGTAACAAACGCAAAAAAAAAAAAAAAAAAAAAAAAAAAAAAAAAAAAAAAAAATTAGTTACTGGTACTATTGCTGGTTACAATATTATGTCCAAATACTTTTCAAGATTCTCTACTGAAGTTTTTTCAATTGTCTCTCAAAATACATTTGAAGGACGGAAAGGTTCTTTTGACAGCACATGACGTGAAACTGGCTGCCCGAATTCAAGTTGATTATAGCATATCTACAGAATTATTGTTCATAGCTGTAATATAATTACGTCACATTTAAAATATTTAATGAGTATTCGTACACGGGCTTTCACATGACAGGAATGTCAAGGCGCCTGCACTATGTGCTCTCAAGAACCGCACAACATTTCCTTAAGAGCGATGATTGTACCTTATCTTGCTAAAAAGTGAACCTTGTTGGATTTGTATTCCTTGTAGTACTAACATGTAATACAGGCGCTTTGACATCCCTGCATATGACAGTAGAAGTAGACGGACAAACAGTAGAATTCCCATGACGTGGAGTCAGCATGGACAAGCATCCACAATCAGGAAGAGCTTCGAATCTACACAGTCGTTACAGAAAGATACAGTCTAAAACACAAACAAAGATGTGGAGAGTCTAATCGTCATTATAAACTGCGGAAACGACAACTTCCAAGCTGCATACAACGCGAAGTTCCGAGGTAGGAACAAGACAAGACTGCAGAAGCGCAGAGAAGGAACAGAACGGCGAGAGGGGCTTTACGTAACGAAGCTAATTTGCTGGCTGACTGGCTGCCGCCGCCGCAAGGCCTGAACCACCCGCTACAGGACCCGCAATTTAATCGGGAAACCGCACTGCCTAAGTCCAACTCTCAATTCGGATTAATGGAATCGGTAACAATCCTGCTACACAGGCGGGGAATTCCCTTATAGCTGCTGTTGTTTACCAAAGGTAGGATGAGTAGTAACTTTCGAATTTAAATAAATAAATAAATAAATTACAATTGGTATCTACATGTACATGGACTTCTGGATGTCTAGTCATCACTAGAGTCCTGTGTTTGGTTACCTAAAGGCCAGTGACGACTCGTGATATTTTTTGTATGTAGGATATGAGATTGACGACTGATGATCAAGACAGAAAATAATATTAATAATAATATAATATTAGTTATTAAAATGGATTTGAGGGCGGTGGAATATGATGACAGAGACTGGATTGGTCTTGCTCACAATAGGGACCAATGGCGGGCTTATGTGAGAGCGGCAATAAACATCCGGGTTCCTTAAAAGCCAGTAAGTAATATAATATTAGTACTTACTTAAAATGGCTTTTAAGGAACCCGAAGGTTCATTGCCGCCCTCACATAAGCCCGCCAGCGGTCCCTATCCTGTGAAAGATTAATCCAGTCTCTATCATCATACCCCACCTCCCTCAAATCCATTTTAATATTATCCTCCCATCTACGTCTCGGCCTCCCTAAAGGTCTTTTTCCCTCCGGTCTCCCAACTAACACTCTATACGCATTTCTGGATTCGCCCATACGTGCTACATGCCCTGCCCATCTCAAACGTCTGGATTTAATGTTCCTAATTATGTCAGGTGAAGAATACAATGCGTGCAGTTCTGTGTTGTGTAACTTTCTCCATTCTCCTGTAACTTCATCCCGCTTAGCCCCAAATATTTTCCTAAGCACCTTATTCTCAAACACCCTGAACCTATGTTCCTCTCTCAGAGTGAGAGTCCAAGTTTCACAACCATACAGAAGAACCGGTAATATAACTGTTTTATAAATTCTAACTTTCAGATTTTTGGACAGCAGACTGGATGATAAGAGCTTCTCAACCGAATAATAACACGCATTTCCCATATTTATTCTGCGTTTAATTTCCTCTCGAGTGTCATTTATATTTGTTACTGTTGCTCCAAGATATTTGAATTTTTCCACCTCTTCGAAGGATAAATCTCCAATTTTTATATTTCCATTTCGTACAATATTCTGGTCACGAGACATAATCATATACTTTGTCTTTTCGGGATTTACTTCCAAACCGATCGCTCTACTTGCTTCAAGTAAAATTTCCGTGTTTTTCCCTAATCGTTTGTGTATTTTCTCCTAACATATTCACGTCATCCGCATAGACAAGAAGCTGATGTAACCCGTTCAATTCCAAACCCTGCCTGTTATCCTGAACTTTCCTAATGGCATATTCAAGCGCGAAGTTAAAAAGTCAAGGTGATAGTGCATCTCCCTGCTTTAGCCCGCAGTGAATTGGAAAAGCATCAGTTAGAAACTGACCTATACGGACTCTGCTGTATGTTTCACTGAGACACATTTTAATTAATCGAACTAGTTTCTTGGGAATACCAAATTCAATAAGAATATCATATAATACTTCCCTCTTAACCGAGTCATATGCCTTTTTGAAATCTATGAATAACTGATGTACTGTACCCTTATACTCCCATTTTTTCTCCATTATCTGTCGAATACAAAAAATCTGATCAATAGTCGATCTATTACGCCGAAAACCGCACTGATGATCCCCAATAATTTCATCTATGTACGGAGTTAATCTTCTCAAAAGAATATTGCACAAAATTTTGTACGACGTCAACAAAAGTGATATTCCTCGAAAGTTACCACAGTTGGTTTTGTCCCGCTTTTTAAAAATAGGTACAATTATGGACTCCGTCCATTGTTCTGGTACAATTTCCTTTTCCCAAATAGCAAGTACAAGTTTATAAATTTCGCTATATAATGCACTTCCACCCTCTTGTATTAATTCTGCTGGAATTTGATCGATACCTGGAGACTTTTACTTTTTCAGATTTTCTATCGCAATTTCGACTTCTGAAAGTGTGGGTTCGGGTATAAATGGCTCAGCGGTTTGTATTTCAATTTCGTCCCGATCATTTCTATTTGGCCTATGTACATTTAGTAGTTGCGCAAAATAGTTTTTCCATCTGTTTAGGATTGATGGAGAGTCTGCAAGCAAGTCACCATTCTCATCCTTGATCACGTTTACCCTTGGCTGATATCCGTCCTTAAATTCCTTTATACCCTTACATAAATCTCGAATGTTTTTATTCTTACTATTTGTTTCTACCTCATTCAGTTTTTCATTCAAGTAACCTCTCTTTTTATTCCTAAGTGTACGATTTGCTTCCCGTCTTTCATTGAAATAATTATCTCTCTTCTCCTCAACTGGATCCTGTAAGAACTTCAATTTTGCCTGTTTCCTTCTTTCTACTACCATGCAACAATCTTTTTTTATTTATTTATTTTTTATTTTATTGGGTTATTTTACGACGCTGTATCAACATCTTGGTTATTTAGCGTCTGAATGAGATGAAGGTGATAATGCCGGTGAAATGAGTCCGGGGTCCAGCACCTAAAGTTACCCAGCATTTGCTCGCATTGGGTTGAGGGAAAACCCCGGAAAAAACCTCAACCAGGTAACTTGCCCCGACCGGGAATCGAACCCGGGCCACCTGGTTTCGCAGTCAGACGCGCTGACCGTTACTCCACAGGTGTGGACGCAACAATCTTCATCAAACCACGGTTTCTTTTTCTTAGTTTCATAATAACCTATGCTCTGCTCAGCTGCAATTTTGATACTATCTCTGATATTTTCCCACACGCTATTAACATCTAATTCTTTCTCAACTTCGTCGGAACTTTCTAAAGTGGCAAACCTATTCGAAATTTCGACCTGATAATTTTGCTTAGCTTCCTCGTCCTTTAATTTCAAAATATTGAATTTAGTAATATTAACTTGTTGCTCTACTCGCTTGGCTACTGATAATCTTTCTCTTAATTCTCCAATCACCAAATAATGGTCAGAATTACAGTCTGCACCCCTGAAAGTTCGAATATCTACTATACTAGTATGTCTCCGTTTATCTATCAAGATGTGATCTATTTGGTTGTGTGTCAATCCATCTGGAGAAGTCCAAGTATATTTATGTATATCCTTATGGGGGAATGTTGTACTTTTGACAATTAAATTTTTCGATGTGGCAAAGTTGACTAATCTAACTCCATTGGCACTACTAATTGCTTGTAGGCTCTCTTTTCCAATAGTTGGTCTAAAAATATCCTCCCGTCCTACTTTAGCATTGAAATCCCCCAATAAAATTTTCATGTGATATCTAGGGAACTGATCAAAAGTATGTTCCAATTCCTCATAGAAGCTATTCTTTATATGGTCGTCTTTCTCTTCTGTAGGGGCGTGAGCATTTATAACTATGATGTCGCACCATTTACCCTTAAGTACTAAATATGATAACCTGTCACTGGTAAATTCGACCTTTTTTTACTGCTGATTTTATTCTTTTATGAACAAAGAATCCTGTTCCTAATTGGTGATTATTGTTTCCTTCCCCATAATACAACAAGTAATCTCCTATTTGTGATATGCCATTCCCATCTAACCTAACCTCTTGTACTCCTACGAAGTCTATTCTATATCTAGCTAGTTCTTTTGCTACTAATGTTACCCCTCCTGTTCTATAAAGACTAGTTACGTTCCAAGTGCCAAATCTCAAAACCTTATTCCTTTGCTGTGGTCGTGCCAGAGAATCAGTCCTATTCCGAGGCTTATTATAGGGATACGTAACAAGCTGTTTTTTACGGTGATGGGTTGTTAGCCCTTCGCCCAACCCCCAAGCTGGAGGACCACCCCTTATCGGCTGTCCACGACTGCTTATTCAATATATTCGCAGCTACCCTCCATATCTGGAGGCCGTCTCCTCTATCCGCAACCTGAATATAATATTAGTATTAGTAATAATAATAGTAATAATAATAATAGAGCATGTAAAAATCAAAACAAGTAGGCCTATGTTAGTCTTTGACTAATCATTTTGGAACTGGCAATTTATTTGTAGTGAAGTTCGTTTCTCCTCCCCATTTTAGTTGCGAAGATGGCTCCTAAGCCATTGTACTGCCCGATATTTACCGATGCTCCGTCGTAAGTTTGCGCAATTAATTTCTTTCGGCTGTCCTGTCATTTGAAAGTCCTGCCAATTCTTGTATTTATTATAGCTTATTTTATTTATCTTTATGTAATTTTGTTTCTTATTCATTTTATTTTTTATATTATATCATTTTAAATTATTTATTATTTCGTATTCTATTCTTTTAAAATGACCAATGAACTGCATTTAAGAAGGCTACAAGGGTACTTGAAAATTCTTATTGTAGTCTCTGAGAATGTCTCCATCACCTAGAAAGAAGGGTCGTAGTATTAGGATATGCGGTCATATCTTCAAACGCGGTTAAACTCAAGCCATGCCCCTCCCTCCACACTCTTCCCTGTCCAGTAACTTCACAGCTAGAAAAAAATTTGCTGTAAGATATTTGGATGGTTCCTCGGAAATTATTTCTGAGCTGTGCAGTGGCGACAACTCACGACAGAGTGTGGAAGCTTAAAGGAAATTATTAAATCGGGACGCATTGAAAATCAAAATCTGTAATTAAAATGTTTTCTATCCTCAGAGGAACGAAATTAAACTGTAGGATCATCCACATATCCTTCATGCAGGAATCGTTATGCTAAAGCCTCCAAGCGACCCCCAACAGCGTAGGTATGTATGGAGTATAGATCGGCAGCACCAGACCATATTAGGCCTTCGAACATGTGAGGGGATATCAAGATATTACAAACTTCGCCGTATTCCATAGGCATTCGAACAGTACGTGGAAGTCAAGCATGTAAACTAAAATAAAGAGGTAAGAAGTCACATATGTTCGGTTTTTGTATGCTGAGTCTCTGTAGAAGCAAAGCTCTCTTTGCGTTTGTTCAATCTTCCTCTTTCTTTACACACGTTCGGTGCCTTTCTCCTTAGTTCCTCTTCTCTCTTCGCATTTATTCTTTACCTGCATAAAGATATGAGTCACATATCTTGCGAACTTACGCATAGTAATGAGTATAGGTAACTTTTGTTATCAATATGAATAAATATTCACAAAAGTATACGTATAAATAAATGAAACAAAATATATTTAAAAAACGCATATGTTCAAAGTACCGACTAATAGTGTGCAATGTCCAAACATAAGAGAGGAAACCAAGACATTACAAACTTGTCTTATTCCATATGGAAAACTAATCGCAAGATATATGCTCAAATCCTTAAGCGGTTTAAAATAGTGTCCTGCAATGTTGGAACATGAGAAAGATAATCAAGACCTTACAAACTTCGTCTAACATGGTATTTAATATAAAAACTAATAGCAAGATCTGTGCTAAAACATGAAGGAGTGGGAGTGGAGGACAGCGAATATTTTTATAACAAGGAGGAACAAACACGACAGGCCTTTTGCAGAGCGAAAATCGACATTAGGAAAGAAGAACATGTATTTTATCAAAAAGGAGAAATTTTCCATTTCAAACACTTAAAATGTTAACAGTCATTGATTGTAAAGTGTAGAGACTCGTAAAGCACCCGCTCAATTTGTTTTATTTCAAATTTGTGTTGACATTCATGTTTTTTCAACATGTTAATTTGAACCATTAATTAAATCTACAGCATATTCATGCGTTTTACGTAGGCCTATTGTAAAAATCAGGGGTGGATAAATTCCGGGCAGCATGTAGCCATGGCGACTAAAAATTTTTCTGTGGTGCATGAACTGTTTAGAGAGTTCAAAACTTTTTTAAACTTCGATTTCTTTCGTGTCACTATGATTAATACATAATGTTAACAAAAGCGGTTGTAGGAAGAGATTCGAATGTGGTTTTTATATTAATATCGTTACATTTGTTGCGTACCTCAAGATATTGTCACTACATAGCTTCAGTAGAGAGCATAGAGCGTCTCTGAGAGCGTGAGTTTGCACTGTATAGATATTTAATATTTAGCAGGGGGCAGTTGGCAAATACGACATATTAAATAACGATAAATTCTGTGAGAGTGTGGGAAAATTTACGGCAAAATTTCGACAGCTGAGGGTGAAAGTGGCCGAGGGGAAAGGAGCTGAGGAAATAAGGGGAAAAGTTATTTATTAATGTTGCAATGAGTAGTATTAACACTGAGCGAATGAGGTAATTAGGGGATAATGTTCTTTTTATATTTATTGTGTTTTTATCTATTTTTTATTACGTGTGTACATTTCTTATGTATTATCTTTATATTTATTATTTGGATTATTTATTGCAGTTTCAATAAAGAATTGAATTGAATTGTTTATATATATATATATATATATTTTTTTTTTTTTCACTGTGTGTTTTTTCTTTCATATCTTACATTTATTTTATTTTTATTATTTTTGTGAAATTTGCATGAAGTTAGATTAGTTGTATTTGTGATAATGATAACGGTAGTAATAATAATAACTATTGTTTTACTGTTTCATTATTAGTAGTATTATTTCTGTTTTCTTTGAAGATTCAAACTGTGCATAGTTATAGCACGAACGGTCGTACAGGCTCGTGCGAAGGATCTTGTGTACATGAGTTTGTATAATTTATTGTGTATCAATAAATGCACTTCATTCATTCATTCATTCATTCATTCATTCATTCATTCATATTTAATATTGTTTAATGTATTTCAGTAAAGGTATATTTATCTTAGTTTAATGGTTTTCTCATTACATGTGTGGGGAAAAATGTGGTGGTTTCCGAAAATAAAGAGACTGGGTCTTGAAAGTTTTTACTTTTGTCTAACCGTGGTAAAAAAAAAAAGGAATTATCTTTTACTGCATATAACGCTGCTTTTAAAAATATTTCGTTATTTTTTTTTATTTCAATTCAAGTGGGATTTTGTACATTGGTACTATTTCTGTTGTTCACAGACTTATACACACACAGGTACACGAATAAATAGATGTACACACACAACACCGGAGCGTGCGAGGAGAGTCTACTGACTTGCAACCTGCTCCCCTTATCAAGCGAATGCTCGAACTTAAAGTACACCTATAGAGGATTCCACATTAAGAAAAAAAAGTATTGGTCTTATGTGTCTTGCTTAGTACGCTGTTGCCGCAAGAAAGAGTGAGGTATAGTATCTCTGTCTCACTCTCTTCCTAACACTACAGTTTATCGCACAAAATAGGCATGTCGAGTCCGCTCAAATGATTAAAAAGCTATTAATGCCATAATGATTTCTGTAAAAAAACATACATTATACTGTATTTTATATATATATATATATTATAATAATTAAACTTCGGGCATTTAGGCTATTAACCAACTTTTAGGCACCTGAACTAGGTTATAAAATAATAAAAATAGGCATTAAAATACAGTTTAGGCAGCTAGAAATACGACTTTAGGCACCTAAATATTTTTTACCCACTCAAACTACAATAACTATAATGATGCAAATAATTAGCCTAAGTATTACGCTATACAGTGATAAAGACAGTAAAAAATTATTGCGGTTAAAAACTTCATTTTATTATGCCTTAAATTATGAATAATCAACTTATTATTAATGGATTCATTGGTCTCATTGCTCTATATGGCTGCTGATACATACGTCTCAATATTACAATGAACTAAGTAATTTCTTATTAACATATTATTTATAATTGGTTTTGCAGGACATAATGATCATAATATAAGACTAAATTTTCTGTTGTGAGACTTTATCTTTTGTTAGTTTTGTACTTATAAAATGGTACTATCTTTCCACGCGACACTGTTCTTTTGTACTCCTACTGCCCGCTCAAGTGCTAAAAAAAACCTGTTACTTTCCGGGAAATTTTTTATTCCTACAAACAAACTATTACAATATATTTAAGCCAGAACTTTCACTTTCATTGCTGCACTAAAAATACTTCGCCCGTATCGGACTGGTTAGCCCCCCTGTCTTCCAATGTGGCGACCAGAGTTCGATTCCATCCGAGTAAGAAAGAAATTTGTGACGGACAAAGCGTGGGCGCGGAGTTTTTATCGGGGTTCTCCCGTTTCCTCTCATCATTCAATCAATGCACCTCAACACCCTCATTCCAAGAGTCCCGAGCCAGTTCTCCAAAACAAATACAAAATGGCTGATAGTCGTACATATTTATGTTTAATAAAGGCTATTACTGATACACGAAAAATTAAAAACACATTAACAAAACAGACATAGGCATTTTTTTACTTTAAAACTTTAAAATAACCCATGAGGAAAAAATAGGTATTTTACGCACCATAAAGCCCATACCAAATGTTAATATTTTATGTAAAACGTGCTGTTATTTCAGCTGTGTTAGTTTATTCCTGCAGAAATAATAGGCATTTAGCCTAAAATCCGAGATCTAATTATAATATACCTATTACATGCAGTATACATATATTTCTAAACATTGTAGACAATGTTGTACATGTTTTAACAATGTGAAATCTTGGCCTCAACTGTACCACCCCTACTTGTCTGTTGAAGTCCACAGCGGGGATGTTTGGCAAGTAAGCGGAAGACTATTCCGCCAATTTAGCTGTTACCTCGTTATTCGTAAATTAAATATACGGTAATTCTTTAAATGTAACAATATTTTAGCACATGAAATCGCTCTAGTTCTCAATGAAATTGTGTTCAATGAATTAAAAGGAACTAATTAATTACCAATTCTAAAGAAAACATTTATAAATAGTTGATGGGAACAGCCCCCATATATTCAATGCTTTTTTCCTAACGTGGACTCCTCTATAAGCTGTATTTAAAGTAACCAAACGCAGGACTCTAGTCATAACTATCAAGAGATTTAAATAATGTGGCACCCGTCTGGAACGTTCTGGTCGTGTCTGGTTGTCTCGGGAGTGTACGCGCGCGTCCAGCGAAACGTAAGGTGCGGGGAGACGAAGCTCGAGCTTCGGTGAGCGCTAGGGCGCGGCGCGGAGCAAGGGGAAAGAAAGCTACGGGACAGCGCGGCGGAGAGGGTAAGGAAAACGTGTGGAAACAGATTGTTGTGGAGGTCCAGAAGTTTCGCGACACAGAACATGCTAGACGATCGTAGTAAATAAGTAACACCGTGAGTGAGTCTTCGAAAGTGTCTACACTTGAGTCTTCGAGCGAGCATGGAGGCCAGCCTTCGAGACTGGAGTTCGACGTGAGAAGGACCGCAACTGGGGCAGCGTCAGGCGAGTGCCAGGTATCTGAAGACTTGTGTTCGATGTGCAGTGAACTTGAGTGGGTCCGTAACTGTGGCAGCGTCCAGGTGAGGATCTAAGTTCAATGTGAAGTGAACTGTATCTGGGAGGCTTGGGTTCGACGTACAGTGAACTTTAGTGAGCTATAAGAACTAGCCAAGGCGAACGAACTGTGAACTGAGAACTGGCAGTTTTGTTCTGCACTTAGTGCTTTGTGAACATTAATTGAAATTAGGGGCACATTGCTGTTCTTCCCAATAATACACGTGTATTGTCATTGTCATCGTGTGGAGTGCAATAACGACTATTGTGTTGCTGTGTTGAGTGGAATACCCACTGTTGACGGGTGTGTGGTTAAAGGTAGAAATAAAAGTCACATTGTTGTAAATAAAAGTTACGATAATATTAAACGAGTCAATTCAAAAGTAACGGTCTCTCTGAACATGTGGCAGCTTGATGAAGGATCATAACTAGACTTCGTGGAATTGCCACGAGAATCGTAAGGTTTACTATGCACGCAGTATAGACTATATGAGAAGGGAACGTGCAACGGATGGAGTATGCCTCCGACGTAAACACTGAGCAGTATACTGCGGTTACAATAAAACCTGTATCCTGCATTCAAGAAATATAATGAATGATCATTGAAGTAGCAAATGTCTAAACATGTAAATACACAATTATTTTGTAGTGAGATATATTAACTCTTAAAATTTAATGTAATATACTCACATCATCCTTGAATATGTGCATTGCAGTGAAGAGTTACGTACATTTTGAGCGACTGCAAAGTGAACCTCCTCCGATGGTAACTTAAACAGTTTTTATATTTGGAAAATGTACATTCAACATCACACGATGTAGTAGGTGCATATTTGAAGAACGGAAAGTCACTACGTTTTAGTACACCAACTTCAGACGTCTTGTCGTGACCTGATAGTACATCATTTATAATACGAAGTTGTGAATAGGCAGAATTTTTAGCAATAATGTTTCCCAACTTACATTTCATTTTTTCTGAAATTAGTGAATTGTTATTTTTTATAATGGTTTGTGATACTTTATACAATATATTAAGGGCTTCTGAGAGTTGTAGTTTAGACGATTCTAACAGAATGATGCTTTTGGACACGATTTTAAAATTAGAATCAATGAACAGAATATCTTCCAATAGCTCTTCAGAAGGCAATGATTTTACAGCTGCAACAGCGAAACTGTCTGTGCTATCCAATGCATAAATTACCTCCATTATTTTGCTGTAATATTCTGCATAACAATTAACACATCCAACCACGTTTTCCAACGGGTCAAGACTGGCTGCGGGGGTAAGGGTATTCCAGGGGCAATAATTTGGTACAGAAACACTCTCATTGTAGTATGTTTGATTAAATTCTTGTCTGCACTGAACAAATGTTAAGCTTTGGCTATTCCAACCACAGTAATGCAAAAACAAGTTCTTACATAGGTATACATAGCTGTAGCTGCTCTATCTATTTGTACCGGTCACAACTCTTAACATGAACTGCTTATACTACGAGACCGGGCGGTCGCTCACCTCCTCTATACTACTGTACATCGGCAACCTATTGCATGCTGCGTGTGGGAATTCACGAAGTCTAATCATAACATAAGAGAGTAATTATCAATAGTTTTGAATTCACGGAGAATTGAAATGTGCTAAAATCATCATCATCATCAATAATCATCATCATCATCATCATCATCAGCCTTCAAAATTCTAGACCAGGTGGCCCTTTTCGGCACAAAATGAAATAGGCGGTTTATGGCCGGTTTCACGAACGTTCGTTATCATTATGCCTCGCCATTTCCGACCCACGGTCGTATAGTTTGTGATACATTTACCGTAGCGTTTCAGATTCCGGACACATGGTAGGGACAGGAGGTCGTATTAGCAATGGAGTGCAGACCTATACATCGTAGACAACTGGATGCGTAAACAAACAGACCCAATTCAACATGTGCTTTAACAAATTGTAGGCCTACCTGAAATAAGTGATGTTTGTAATTTGCAAATCAAATAGCATTAAGGTCTCATGTTCATACAGTGCAATTGTATATTTTTAAAAAACAGGATACATTGTATTTACTTAGTTCTGTTGTGCGATTGAGTACATTAAAGAGAGGAAAAGAACAGTATTTAATATGTGATGCATTGCAGAAAAATAATAATAAAAATGTTCTTTATAAAAAGTTTCTATGACTAAATTTATAAACATTTAATATAAAATCGAATTTCAGTTAATTTGGTATGTAAATAGGTAACTGAAGCGTTGGGCCGATTAACGGTGCACGTTACAATTGTTCAAAATCGAATTTTTAATGGAATAATGCTCTGTACAATCTTACACAGCTGTCACAAAAATTATTTTTCAATATCTGTACCAGAGGCGCTTCTACACGAGTTACAACCATGAATTTTTGGTTGGAACAACGGTCTATGTCACTAGCGTATCCAATTGTTCACATCGTATCGGGAGTTATTGCACTGGAGTTTGCTTTCTTTACGAATACTAGGTACTTGAACTCTGTGTATCAGGTTTCGATTGGCATTACGTAAAATTGACGACTGCAAGACAGTGACGATTTCTATGGTAGATATTGACCGGCTAAATAAATTTATAAAAGAAACAAATTAATATTAATAAGTGGAAAGATGTTTCACGAAACTCACTGAGAGATAGTGGTCTTGAGTATACAAGGAAGACGAAGTCGCAAGTTAGTGCGAAAGATCCCCCAAGTAATGTAAGTTCCTGTCTATTATTTTTGTAGTATTTTATTAGTTTATTTTAATTTACATTTTATCTAGTGTTAGTTGGTGTATGTTGTGTTTTGCCACTATAGTTTATCTTAGGATTTTATCAAGGTTTGAGGAAGAGATTTGTGGAAATTCTTGTAAGGAAATGTGCTCACAGCTTGCTCTTGATGTCACAAAAGAGCTGTTTAAAATGTGTTAATTTCTTACAGTCAGCATTTAAAATCTGTGATTGTTATTGTCTTCATTATTAATAAAATTAATACTTGACACATAAGCCATCTGTTGGGATGGATATTAGTCGCATTGAGGCGTTGATCAGTATTTCAAGGAGCAGCCATTGACGAACACGCATGTGCTACACTCTCCCACTTGGAGTATTCAAGGGATGTGTTACGACCAGCTAGCAGAGAGAGAGTGCAATATTTCATTGCATTGAACGAGACTCTACCTAACTTATGGAACTTATCCAATGCTATATTAACGAAAACAAACTAAGTATAGTACTTGACACAATTTTGGATCTTTTTAGCCAAGCCAAATATTACCTCTAATTGAGGTCCTGGCTGATAGGTACATCTATTTTCAGACAGTACATCTCATTTTATATGTCAGAGGAAAAACAATTGTTTCCAATGGAATGAGGAAAGGAACTGGCCATCCTACTCCATTATTTCCTGGCTTAGTTGCCTCATGAGTGATGCCTTATTGATGTCACTTGTGAGATTCAGACCTTCTTTGGACAGTTGACTAAACAATACATAACAAGACAAATATGCAAATCGTCAAGATACTGTACGAAGGATACCATGTCTTGCGCTCTAATTATCGGAAGGAATTAAAGAAGATAATATCGTCGAAACTCTCAGGAATTGGCATAGATGATTTTTATGAACTATAATCATGGGTTTTTCACGCACATACATTCCTAAAGAAATCATAAGTTCCTGTTTCTCTCAACAACACAACTTACAACTCCTAATTTTCTATGTGCACTACACACATTGCGTAGTGAATAGCTAGTCGGAAAATATAAGCATTATCCCAAGGAGATGCTCTTTATCGCCCCGTGTGGATGGCTCATAGGGGGAAGGGAACAGGCTATGGCATTTTTACATTGCCCAGCTATCCTTGCGCTGGCTGTACACCTGTATATATATTCCATAATCTGAACTTAACCCTACATATCACTGAACTGAGATATCTGCTCACAGAACGACATTCTACTGACTAGACTACACTTCGTTCCATAATATCTGATAGGTGATATAAACCAGGGACCGTCAAGTGACTACACTCTCGTGCGTACGTACAAACCCTCAAGCCCTGACGTACGGCTGCGGGCAAGGGTAGCTGCTTCCACAGTGGCGGAGCTAAGAACTTGTATGTGAACCAAATTTGTGATATGAATGTAAATTAATTTCAGCTTTTAATTGAAGCACGCTTTCACTGTTAACTGCACTATACTGAAAAACAGTACTCTATACAATTTTGTACAGTTAACTATATACGAAACAAATTTTTGCATGTTTGCACAATAATGAAACAAACCAACATATACACTTTTATACAGATTAATATACTGTTTGTCTTCTTCTCATTGCTATACAATTCAATTAACAAAATAAAACAACAGTACAAACGTTGTTATTCAAATACAATTCTCTAATAATAGTACTTTTTCTTAAACATCAGAGATCCGCTGCGATTTTTGCAGTTTTCTGTTAGTAAGCAGCTATTTAATTCTCAGAGCTATTGTTTTAGTACCAGCCAATCGCAAACATGCTTTCAATTGTTCATCACTTAGTTGTTTCTGTGACGTGACTTTGTAAACTTCATTAAACAAAACAGTGTTTCGCATACGTAGGTTGTCCCGAACATTTAAAACGTTCTTGCAGCAAGATTTTACTGTTTAGGAAACCTTTCTCGTGGAAAACAAGTATAGAAATGGTTAATACTTTTTCTGTTTTGATACTTATCCTTTAGCTCAATATCGCTTTGTAAATCAAGTATTTCTAATTGTAGTTCAGCAGGAATATCCAGGACACTCACTGAAAAAGATATTGCAAATATCTTAAATTGTTGTTCAAGATCTCTAATATCCTCAAATCTACGTTCGAAACTTCGCACTATTGTTGCATTATTCTTATGCATTCTTCCATGTCAAAGGCCTTCTAACAGGTTTCCCATGTACATCCATAAATAAGGCAGTTTCATTTCTAAGTGCGAGAAAACGTTCCAGAATTTTTCGACTTCACCACCTTACCTCGGTATGGTAGAGTAAATCCCCATACTGTCAATACCATCAAGCAGTGCCCTGAAGTCCCTGTGATTGAGTCCTTTAGACCTTATGAAATTAATTGTTCGCATAACAACATCCATTACATTGCTAAGGTTCATGTTTTCAGCACATAAATATTCCTGGTGCAAAATGCAGTGCACCGGTGCCCCCAAGCGACCTCGATAGGTTCCACCACTGATAGACTGCAGTGTATAGGTCGCGCCAGGGATTTTGGCAGATGGAGTTTCTTAATGCAATCTGGAGAGCGAGTTCTTACCGCTTGCATGATCGGCTGTTATCTCTGTCGCAGTGGAATGGGTAAGACATAGAGTAAACATGCACGCCCGAGTATTTGTGCACTCTGGACAGTCACCTCCAAAAACGAAACAAATATTACAGTAGTCTATACGTGTCTTTGGTATTCCCAAGAAACTTGTTCGATTAATTAAAATGTGTCTCAATGAAACTTACAGCAGAGTCCGTATAGGCCAGTTTCTATCTGATGCTTTTCCATTCACTGCGGGCTAAAGCAAGGAGATGCACTATCACCTTTACTTTTTAACTTCGCTCTAGAATATGCCATTAGGAAAGTTCAGGATAACAGAGAGGGTTTGGAATTGAACGGGTTACATCAGCTTTTTGTCTATGCGGATGACGTGGATATGTTAGGAAAAACTCCACAAACGATTAGGGAAAACACGGAAATTTTACTTGAAGCAAATAAAGCGATAGGTTTGGTGGTAAATCCCGAAAAGACAAAGTATATGATTATGTCTCGTGACCAGAATATTGTACGAAATGGAAATATAATCTGTTATATATATGGAAATATATATGTATATGGAAATATGTTAATCCTTAGTCAATAGATAAGACTGAGTTTTACGAAATACGAACATTAAGGGATGGAAAATGGGAGGCAGTAATGATCAAAATAATTATACCGATTTATTTTGTTTAACCAGCAGACGTGCAGCCTTTAAATTTAATACAAAGATTCACTCATAAAATTGGGTTAGACTATTCATCTCATCTCTCAGAATTGTTTCTAAAATTTATAAGAAAAGTAAAAAAATTCAATTTCATGTAGACTAGTCCCTTGAAATAATGTTTATTTTTTTTTTTACTTCCGAGCAGAGAAGAGAGAGAAAGAAGTCGACGATTTTAAAAATTCACTAAATTATGTTTAACTAGAGACGTAAAATTTAAAGTGAAGGTTACTCTCTACAATATTGGTTAAACATTCTTAGATTTTTTAAATACCATATCCTAAGGTACTAATGAAAAGGCAGAAGGGAGTGAGAAATCTCATGTCATCCGATCTCGATGAAAGTCGATATATGGGGATCTTTGCGATCACAGAATACGAATAAGGTATTATTTAGTCCGACGTTGTCCCTAAAGTGGGACAAAAATGGGTGAAAAATTAAATTAGATATCTTAGGGGTTTTCGAGACGAAAATTACGAATAATACAATTTGTGCGAATTCAATATGGCAGTTTCAGTACTATGAATTATATTTAAAAAAATTAAACATCGGATATCGCACAGGTAACACATGTACAGTATTTAAGGGGGTATGTAACACCTTTTCATAGTAGGCCTATACATTTAGTAAAATCCAAAGTGTAATTTCTACATATTCTGAATGAATGTTGTGCTGGAATTTAGTATAGTCATCAGCCAATACCTCTAGATTAATAAACAACTTTTTAGAATCTATAAAATACAGGATTTATTGTGAATGGTAATTATATTTTTCAATTGGTGCAATTTGTGCAGGGAAAATTGGTTTCTCCGATATTTTGTACGATTTCGAATATTTTAAAATGCTTTCTTCTCTGTTCTATTCACAATGTGCGTGTGAAGAAATTATTGCCCTTGTAATATCCATTACAATCCTATTTATTATACTCTTATATAAATCTAACATCCGCAGCATGCAATTTTACCCAATTAACCAAATTATATTTTGATTATTAAGAAGAATCGTAATTTTATTAACTTCAATTGTCGCACCACCAGTAGACGATCCCTAGATTATTACTGGACAAATCTTGTATATTGATCTGGTAAGGGTAGAATTTTTCTTTTAATTAAGAATTAATTTAATTTAGAAAATGTAGGAGACGTACTGTAAAATCATTGCGAACGGAAGTCATTTACATTTATTAACGGTATTCTTTGAGTAGGACTGTACCGTGGTGTGTTTCATAATAAGGATAATTGATATGAGCTGCTGTTATGAAAATATGAACGACTCAGAATGTTATCGCATCTCATTCACGCAGCTTACAGAAACAATATTGGCTCGCCTACTGGAAATGTCATCGCGGTCATCTGCCAAAATCGGTGCCTCCGACTATACAAGTGTACTGCCCGCAGTGGAAGCCGTAAGTAGGCCTGTACGCCCTCTCGCGATCTTGACTCGACTTGGCGGAGCCTGATATAAACACTGCTGACAGACGAGGAGAAAAGTATAATAATTGCTATTCAACTAATGGCAGAGGTTTCGCTCCACGCTTGATTTGAAGTTGGGTGGTGTGAAGTGTTCTACCCACGCCCAACTTCAAAACAAGCGTGGAATGTGACATCTGCCATTGGTTGAATAGCAATTACACTGCTCTCCTCCTCTGCCGGCAATGTTTATTTCTTCTGTCAGACATTGTGGAACGAAATATAGTGATGAGGTATGATTTTAGACGTATGATTTTTTCGCTGTGATAGTTTTGTCACTTGTTCCGACTGTGACTATAGTTAAAAAAAATCACAGCTCCCAGAAATCGCCATCTCAGACCGATATGTGATCCATAGGTATGGCGATTGAGGTACAAATTTCAGACAACTGCAAGTTAGAAGATTAACTTGAAGGGACAACATATCTGGAATCTAATTAACTACCATCCCAATCCAGAAGTTAACGAGGGCAACTCTGATACTGTAGCTATATGTACTCGCTATCGGCTATATTCTTCCACGAATGACTCACCTTCGTAAACATTCTTGGGACACGTCACAGATAACACAGGCCAGAGTGTGATTTGTTTTTAGTATACTCGCCGCGCTGATCAATGTTGTTTATACAAGATAGGTCAGCGGCATATCAATTAAATTCGGAGAAGAACGAACATTCGAACACAAAAATCACACTGTGACAAAATCGCTATTATCAATCACAGGGATTTTTCAGTAGCAGTGACGGCAAAACGCTGTCACACTCCACCTCTACTACCGACACTTTCCTCCTTGTACTAGGTGGAACGAACCTAATTCTGAAATTTCCTTTCGTATAAGTTATAATAAAGTATTGTATTATTAACAAAACTTTTCATCATTCGACTTTTCTTCAGTGTAGGTGCAGCACAATTTTTTTTTTTTTTTTTTTGCTTAACTGATAGACGATATCATAATAAACAGAAAACTTTAAATCTTCGAAACTACTGCCAGTTGCAAGATATTGCAGTGTTTCAACCAGTCTCTCTTCAATTGATAAACAAGGAACTGTACCAATCGAAGTAATTTTCCAGAAGTACAGTACGATTATTTAGTCCTGACAGTCGCTCAAAATGTGCGCCTGGGTCAGCAGAGTTCATTAAGTTACGCCAAGGGGTGTTCAGGTTAGTCATTCGCTTGCATTCAGAGCGATCGGATGTCACACGTGCGGTAGCGTTGTGTTTCCAGTACAGTGTACTGCATTTCTTTACTGACTGTTCGCTATCTCTACTCCGGAACTCTCCCCACTACTCCTATCACTTCCCCTCTTTCGCGTCACTGAGCTCTCAGGATTAAATAATAATCGGTCTGTACTCTCACCCATTCGGAAATAAATCCGCATGAATAAGCTGCATTCCCCGTAACAAATTCATGTGAGAATGCGTCTCTTGCTTTTGTAGTCAATCTTTAACCCATTGCTTCCATTTGACTCTTGTCAGAATTTTTTAATCCATTCTGTATCTTGAATACCTCGGTAAGTTGAATACATTTTGGTGGAACTGTAAGTTAGTTTTATTGTATAACGAAAAGTAACATTTATCATCTTCATGACACTGTTTATTTTCGAAAGAGATGCTGAACAGACATTTCGATCCGAATGTTAATATTGACTTTGGCAGCATCACAAAACTTTATGGTTACATTCCGTATATTAGGAAAATAAAGATTGTGGGATTAGGCAGAACAAGTGCGTCTTTGTAATTGGGAGAGACTGCACTACTTGTTACAGTTTAATGGAATGAAAATACTCCTTAACGAGCGAGCGGTTCAAGTAGGCCGTTAAACCTGACTGCGGTCCGTATTATCTCCCCTGCAGTAGTATGCTATTCGCTTACCAGGCATATGTAACCCTCGCAGGAACCCCAATTTATTAATTCCCCTCCACAATGATATCACATTGTAATTATACGATGCGCGTTTTATGCCTCTATTTTACTGGTCGTAATGTGACCCTTCGTTAGAAGCTGAGGCAGTCTCAGATTTTCTCTAAATGGACCCAAATATTTATGATCATTCCCTGCCTCATAAATCGTCCCCCGCTATTCCGTCTTCTTAATTACGTCGCCTATGAACTGAAGAGAATACCTGAATATGCAACAGAGCTCACAGAGGCCTGTGTGAAGCCATACACATCTTTGTAAATGCAGTAAATGTAAAAAGTCACCACATACCTATTAAAATAACATAAATATGTCTTAAATGTCTTGAAGAAGCGTTTTGTAACCCCAGTATATTAATTTATAATAAATAGAATATGTTGAGGGATAGATACAATATATATATATATATATATATATATATATATATATATATATATATATATATATATATATATATATATATATATACAAATATATATAAAAAAGGCAAGAAAAATAATTCTAGTTGGAATTCCGTTACAAAATGGAATGTAAAGAAAAATTTCAAATCAATGTGCAAAAAGCCTTCATACACAACCAAGTATTCCTCTGAAGCAGCTGAACCTCTGCTACAGGTAGGGGGTGAGGTAATGGCTGTTCAGTTCATGGTAGCTACCAGAGTGCTGCATTGGAGTTAAATCGCTCGCTTGAACTCGGTCGAGTGTCGCACCCTGGAAACTTCGACATACAGTTATTATTGCTAATGAATAATTATTCAATATTTGATTTACCACATAAGTCGATACATAGTGTTCCGCCTATATACTGCGACAATGTAGAAACGTTTTACAAAATATTATTGATATAGCAGGAGATTAATAACAATATTAGTACAGATATAACGTCACAGAAAATATAATAAAACGAATAATCACGCTGCAAAACTGTTACAGACGCAAAGATTGATACACTAATTGTTAAAGATTATTATTATTATTATTATTATTATTATTATTATTATTACTAGAAAACTTGATACAGTTCTTGCATTATCGTGATTGTGTTCTCCGTTTATAATAATTACATGTACATCCAATAACATCTATAAGATGTGGCAAAAACAAAATCACTCCTGTGTGGGGGGGGGGGGACATTTACCTACAACATTTATATTACATTTTAAAGCAAGTTTTGTAGTTTTGGAGAGGTTAGTCAAACACTGCGAAGTTTTGAAATAATAAACATCTATGATGTTACTACACAGTTCATCACTGTAACAAGAACGAATGTCTAACGCTCGGCTTATACCGTTCGAGCATTTATCGCTCGTGACAATTTTACCCATCATACATGTGCGCTACCTATCGGATTATGCTATGAACTACTTGGCGCTCGAGCGAAAACGTCCGATGCAGACCTCTGGTAGCTACACCCAGATACACCTGTGTACCAGTGCAGGCAGCATTTGTGTATTGCGTTGAAGTACCGTAATGCAGAAATATGAAGTGTGAGCGACGTGAAACGACTGAAGAGGAGAGAAGAATTATAATTAATTTGAAGGGCTTGGGATCCGATAATCCTACGCCACGTTACACTGAAATTGAGATACGGTATAAGGCAAAATATGTTTTTAAAAATCTATAAATCATAAAATCACATCATTGGCATTCTTACATTTTTCATTGTGTTCGTAGGAGTGTTTCAAACTTTATTGACTAATTTCATATATGTACGTGCAACCATCGTTGTGAAATATTAACAGATTTCCAAAGAAATGTAATTCACATATGGGGTAATTGTAAATTACAGGGAATCCACTTCGCCATATGTCGTTAATTTGATAGTGGTTTTCAGTGTCGCCAACATAATAATACACACCTAATCAAACCTAACCTTCCACCTGTAGCAACATTCCTCACGTTTAGTATAATTTCGTTTGCATGTATTGGCAACTACTGCTGCTACTCGTGTCGTGTGCAATATTCGTTCAGTGGCCGGTAATAAACTCCATCTTGGCTTGAGAATGTATTTTTTTTATCTATAATCTACGGTATGCTACAGTATTATCTCGAATAACAACATACTCTTCAATAATAAAAAAAAAATAACTGTCCATAACATAATATCACTTCCTTTTCGTTTATGTTCTGATTAAGTACATGAAAATCATCTGACCAAAACGGAATCTACATTTTATAAATATATTGGGCTCTGTCTTCTGTATTGACACTATTTCCAGACAATACTACGGTAGGCTACATAAAAACAGCAGAAAAGCTATCACTCACCGGTTGCACGTTCAAAGTCGAGAAGCACAGAAGACATGACATGATGTTACAGCGAACACACTGCACTCCGATTTGGAATTGTAAATTATGAGAGGAAAATACTATTACCACAAATGTACGGAAAATAACCTACACTTCAATAAGCATTACGCGGGAATATGTTGTTACGTAAAGACAATAAACTACAATCTCTGAACAAATTATCACAAGCACTGCTTCCTCCTACTGAAATAAATTAAAACTGATTTGAATTTCGCCAGGTGGTGGCGTTGCTGTCGTTGACATTCGATTATTATCGATGTCATTCATATTTCGAGCGCGTTCACTTTTTACCTCAGGGATTAGGAGAGTAATTCGCTATAAATTTAGCGGACTCATGTTTGGTTCACAGGAAGAAAGTGTAGATTTATTTGTTCTTAAAATGCTGAGAAAAATAAGATAATTATCCTATCATAATTATATTTTATGAAATTGTTATTCACACCCTAAAAACCCTTAGAAATAGAGTATACTGGAGTAACCCCCATACTATAGATCAGGACTGTACACGATTTGTACTCACTGAACAGCGGAGGGGAACAGATTGCTTACAACTCTCGCCGTACGGAAAAGGAGTGAGAGGGAGTAAGAAGTAAAAGAAGGGTTGGGAGTTTACAGGCGACTGAAAATATATACACATACATAAAGTCCTATATATTGACTGAAATGAAAGGAAATAAAGTTTTCTACCGATGTAGTTTTGAATTTAAGTTCATTAACATTATTATCACTCCAGATAGAAACATTTTTTTTTTTCAATGTATTTTACGTTTAATGCTACGATCTTGTTTCATTAGTAGTGGTGGTGGTGGTGGTGATAGTCGTAGTAGTAGTAGTTTCATTATTATTATTATTATTATTATTATTATTATTATTACTACTTACAAATGGCTTTTAAGGAACTCGCAGGTTCGTTGCCGCCCTCACATAACCCCGCCAGCGGTCCCTATCCTGAGCGAGATTAATCCAGTCTATTATCAAATCCCACATCCCTCAAATCCATTTTAATATTATCCTCCCATCTACGTCTCAGCCTCCCCAAAGGTCTTTTTCCCTCCGGTCTCCCAACTAACACTCTATATGCATTTCTCGATTCGCTAATACGTGCTAAATGCCCTGTCCATCTGAAACGTCTGGATTTAATGTTCGTAATTATATCATAATTATACAATGCGTGCAGTTCTGCGTTGTGTAACTTTCTCCATTCTCCTGTAACTTTATCTCTCTTAGCCCTAAATAGTTTCCTAAGAACCCTATTATTATTATTATTATTATTATTATTATTATTAGTAGTAGTAGTAGTAGTAGTAGTAGTAGTAGTAGTAGTAGTAGTAGTAGTAGTAGTAGTAGTAGTAGTAGTATTGTTTAGTTGGTATCTGCTTCTAACTATTGCATTTCTGATTTAAATAATGTTTATGAACTGTAGAAACATATTCCACAGAAATTAATAAATATTAAATATTTGAAAGTTGTAGTACAGTACTAAATACAATTTGTGTGCTTTAAATTTTGTGGCATTTTATAAATAAAACTAAAATATATGTTTTTAAATGCTTAAAACCACTCAACATGTGACGATATATATTTCATAAATTACTTCATGGTATAGAGATAATTTTAACTCGTCAACTTTTCTCTTGCGATCTTAGCCAACAAAATCATCATACATAGCCTTATGTATGGTGTCATAGTGGTGCATTACATTATGTTTTCGTCGTCCTTTTATAATTTTCTGACATATAAGGCACTGAGAATGTTCTGTAGCTGCTATAAGAAAATAACAGCTTTCCCATAACTTACGAAAACAACATGATTGCTGATCACGTTTCTTTCGTTTCCCTACGTCCATTATGCACTACAGGTAATTACAATTCTAGAGACAAGAGAATATTGAAGAATTCTGAACAGTTGACTAGAGCACTTCACTCCTTCACCGCAACGATACCAAATAACTCGCGAGTTATTTCTTCGACTCTCCTCCTTGAGCTGAGAGCTCGCTTTCTATGAGCACAGTTTGGACAGGGTCGCTATAGGATAGAGGATTCCAGCTTAAGAAAAAAGCACTGGTCTTATGGGTCTTGCCTAGTATACTGTTGCCGCAAAGTGCCTCCGATAGAAGAAAGAGTGCGGTATAGTTTCTCTGTCTCACTTTCTTCCTAACATGTACATCGTTCCCGCAAATTTATCGCACAAGATAGGTACGTCGAATCCGCTCAAATGATTAAAAAGTCCTATTAATGCCATAACGATTCCTGCAAAAATATATACATTATATACTTACAAATGGCTTTTAAGGAACCCGCCCTCACATAAGCCCGCCATCGGTCCCTATCCTGTGCAAGATTAATCCAGGCTCTATCACCATATCCCACCTCCCTCAAATCCATTTTAATATTATCCTCTCATCTACGTCTCGGCCTCCACAAAGGTCTTTTTCCCTCCGGCCTCCCAACTAACACTGTATATGCAATTCTGGATTCGCCCATAGGTGCTACATGCCCTGCTCATCTCAAACGTCTGGATTTAATGTTCCTAATTATGTCAGGTGAAGAATACAATGCGTGCAGTTCTGCGTTGTGTAACTTTCTCCATTCTCCTGTAACTTCATCCCTCTTAGTCCCAAACATTTTCCTAAGCACTTTATTCTCAAAGACTCTCAATCTCTGTTCCACTCTCAAAGTGAGAGTCCAAGTTTCACAACCCTACAAAACAACCGATAATATAACTGTTTTATAAATTCTAACTTTCAGATTTTTTGACAGCAGACTAGATGACAAAAGCTTCTCAACCGAATAATAACAGTCATTTTCCATATTTATTCTGCGTTTAATTTCCTCCCTAGTGTCATTCATATTTGTTACTGTTGCTCCAAGACATTTGAATTTTTCCACCTCTTACAAGGGAAGGGTTTCGGCTCGAACAGGAATTTCGTATCCAAAATTTATATACAGGCCCATCTTTATATCTCTATAAAGCTCCCAAAAGCATTCGTTTGTGTAATGTGTGGTTTGTCTGTTAGAGCATTGTACAAGTTAAGGGGTGGGGAGAGCACTGGACAAGTTAAGAGGATGGGACACCTTACCCGTAAGCCTAGCCTAGCCTAGAAGCTATTGCGAGTGGTAAAATGTCTAAAGCCTCTTTAAGAACATTTTTCTCCAACGTTCTGTCTGAAAATTTTGCATCTAATCAAAAGTGTACACTGTTGTGTGAGTCATTGAATGCGCACAAGGACGCAACCTTAATAAATGAATCATTCCAAGGCTAGGACATGGAATGTATGATCATTCCACCTAAAAAAACTAAATATATCCAGCCTCTGAATATCTATTTCCTTAGACAATACAAAATATATGCTCGGAGGATAACAGATTACATAAGGACTCTTGCTGAGAATCCAGAAATCCCAGAATGGGAAATCGAATGTTTATAATGAAAATGCACTCTGTTATTCAGAACCAGTTGTCTGTTCCAGTGTACCGCCCTATGATTCAGTATTCCTGGCATGTAATTCAGGTGGCATTTGATTTTTCAGCACGGGAGTGTGGTTCAGAAGATTGTTCAGGTGTTGCTTCTGCGTGTTGTGCTTATTGCTCTGCTCCATGCTGTTTCATGCATTTTGTAGAGAATCGTCATGTAGGCTACTTTTTAAAGAAGTGTATTGACCAATACCAACCAAACGGAGAGTTACACAAATGAATACTTTTACTGTCTTCATCACCATTGTGAGGTAAGCGTCTGTACAAATTTTTAACCAAAAATTCCTGTTCGAGCCGAAACCCTTCCCTTGTTAGCCACCATTCTCGTCCTTGATCACGTTTACCCTTGCCTGATATCCGTTCTTAAATTCCTTTATACCCTTATATAAATCTCGAATGTTTTTATTCTTATTATTTGTTTCTACCTCATTTAGTTTTTCTTTCATGTAATCTCTCTTTTTATTCCTAAGTGTACGACTTGCTTCCCGTCTTTCATTGAAACAATTATCTCTAGTCTCCTCAACTGGATCCTGTAAGAATTTCAATTTTGCCTGGTTCCTTCTTTATGCTACAATGCGACAATCTTCATCAAACCACGGTTTCTTTTTCTTAGTTTCATAATAACCTATGCTCTGTTTAGCTGCAGTTTTGATATTATCTCTGATATGTTCCCACACGCTATTAACATCTAATTCTTCCTCAACTTCGTCGGAACTTTCTAAAGCGGCAAATCTATTTGAAATTTCGACCTTATAATGTTGCTTAGTTTCCTCGTCCTTTAATTTCAGGATATTAAATCTACTAATATTAACTTGTTGCTCTACTCGCTTGGCTACTGATAGTCTTTCTCTTAATTCTCCAATTACCAAATAATGGTCAGAATTACAGTCTGCCCCCCTGAAAGTTTGAGTGTCTACTATAATAGTATGTCTCTGTTTATCTATCAAGGTGTGATCTATTTGGTTGTGCGTCAATCCATCTGGGGAAGTCTAAGTATATTTATGTATATCCTTATGGGGGAATGTTACACGTAGAATAAATTTTTTGTGTGCAAACTATATTTACGGTTCCGTAAGAGGAAGTATCCCTTTACAGAGGTTACATTTATGCAAAATTAACTTCTCTCCTACATAACAGATTTTTATGAAACTTTTTACAGGAGTTACAGGTAGCATTTATTTTTGTATACAAATTGTGATTACACCTGTATGCTACATGTAGGCTTTATTTTGTTATCCAAAGTTTCATAAAAATATATTATATATGAGAGGAGTTATTAATTTTGTCTAAATGCAACACTATAAAAGGGCAGTTGCTCTTCTAAAACATAATCAGACTTTGTAGACAAAAAGAAAATATATTCCACCTGTAACTTCCGTATAAAGTTTCATAAAAATCTGTTATATAGGAGAGAAGTTATTAATTTTGTTGAAATACACCCGTTCTAAAGGGGTAGTTTTTCTTGTGCAAACATAATCAGAGTTTGTACACAAAATATGTGTGCCACTTATAAGACATGTACAAAGTTTCATAACAATCCGTTAGAATGCAGAGAAGTTATTAATTTTGTCCAGCTAATGATTTGCGTTCTGATTCACAGTGCGTTTGTTAAAGTTATATAAAAATTTGTCCAATGTACTTTTAAACTGATGTTCGATGTCATGTGAATAATTTTGCAGGCCCAAAACACTCATAAGTGATTAAAAAGTTCCTTATTTCATTATTCTTTTTTGCTGTTAAGCCAAACATGGAACAGTTACCGTATGCCCTACCACTGAAAAAAAAAATTAATTACTGATAAATGCTCAAGAACGTGCAAACTTTAAAACAGGAATTCGACACTCTAAATCAGGAGTCGTCAGCACAGAGCACCCTGGGGCTAGCGTCTCTTACCCGCGGAAAACGCAGTGTACCATGGTGCACTCGTAGCTGCTAGCGGGTATGCTCTCTATCTCTTCCTGCTGCACGACGGTGCTCACGGGACGGCACCGCTTACACTTTGCACATTTCAGCGAGTGCTGACGACCACTGCTCTAAATAATGTTGCATTAAATGGTAAAAGAATTACTGTAACCGGACGTGACCGGCTATATTAAAACTCACATTATATTTGGAGAACTTTAAAATAATAATTTTTCCAATTGTAATGTTTAAACCAGGGCTGGGCACATTACGTGATTCTGAGAAATGAGCGCTGTGCTTTAAAGAGCGGTTTTTCCGAGCGCTGTGACGCATGCATACTGTACGTCATTCAGTGTCGGTGCAGTGGTTGACTCTGCAGTGTGATGGCGAACTTCGAAGACGGAGCTTCCGCTCATACACTAAAGCGGCCCGCTACTCCCAATGCTTTTAATGTATCATGGGAGGAGGAGTTCTTTTTCGTAGAGAGGAGTGGATTAGCAAAGTATTTAATTTGTCATAAAACACTCCAACTGATTAAGAAGTTCAATATCCAACGACATTATTCTTGCTACTGAATATGACAAATATGTCGGTAATGAAAGCCATAAATTAATACAACTTAAAGAAAATGTTTCTCAGGTACATTATATTAGAATATCTATTATATTTATATTGCATTATAAGTTATTATACTTTTAGCAATATATAATTTTAAATTATACAAGTATTATGTTATATCATAGTATAGTATATTACAGTTCATGATATATTATATTGTATTATATTATATTATGTATTAGCAGGATGACAATAATGCACTTAGTGAATCGGCTATGAGAATTAGCTACAAAATTTGCCACGAAATTGCAAAGGAATTGAAAACATTCAACGAAGGTGAATTCATCAAGCGATGTTTAATTATATTGGCAGATGAACTCTGTCCACAGCAAGTAGGGGAAGTGGAAGCCATACGCCTGTCTCGTAGAACCGTGGTGAGGAGATTGCAGTATGTGCGTATGGGTTATGTAAATAAGCGTAATGATTTGTGTGTGTGCATTAACCGAAGTTTATTCCATTAAATTAATAAGTTATAAAGTCTGTACTGCACAATGGATTGATGTAATATCCTTATAAACCATTATGTACTGACAGATTGAATGAACAGAACAACCGTGGCTCTTGTTATATTAATGCAGGGAAGGTAGCTGTAATGCGAGTCCGCCACTGCGTGGGCGTTCTGCTCTGGCTTGCCTTGCGGAGCGAGAGCAGCTCTGGCCGACTAAATGGAGCCGCTCTCATGCCCGGCCCTGGTTTAAATCCTTCTGTAAGAAGAATAATACTTTACAAACTTGTAATTGAAGTTACATTAGTAAGAACGTACCTATCTGAACAGATTCCATGTCTCACAACACAATAAACCACCAACAATTGGCTCTTTTTCACCCACATAGCAAGCCTCTCTGTCTACGGCTGAACAGGAGCTAGAAGAGTTAGGAAGAATTCATTGTTCATACCCTTCTAAATATAGCTTGCCGCAAATAAAACAGTAAAAGCTATTTCTCACAACATACTTTAAATATTAAAGAACATGAATTCATATTCACCTATGCCTAACTAAAGAAATGGAAATTTGATTTTTGTCCACCTAGACTGGGAAAATTGCACACTGTGCTTCGTCTGTATCACAGTAGCGTGGAGCGGCGTACTAGCATTGCTGTTGTGAAATGGAAAACACTGGAACAAAAAGAAACAGAGAAATTAATTTCTCTTCGTTCGAGAGAAGCCTTCTGCTGGAAATAATTTCGCAGTATAAATCAATTATTAAGAATAAACAAATAAACAGATCTACGTTGAAAGCGAAAAGTGAGGCCTGACAGAAAATATATGATCAGTTGAACATGCATTGCTGAAGTTACCCAGTGAACTGTTAAACAAAATAAACAGTTGTTTGAAAATGTGAAAAGGACTGCAAAGAAACATAATGCCGATGATAAGCTTGAAAGATACAGGACAGGAGGGGGAAAGTACACATCGAAAATTACTGAAGAGTCGACGAAGATATTGACAATGTTTAAGGATGAAAATCCATTATTGTGATGCAGAGTAAGTTGGTTAAGTATTATTTTATTTAAATTTGAAACCATGTGAGTTATAAGAGTGTGAAAGCCTGTTGTTCTTGAACTATTTTCTGTATTCTCTATTATTTCACGTTTCTACAGTTGTAATTAAATTTATTACTAAATCTCATATTTCTGTTTTGGTCATTGTTCTCTAGAATAATGTAAAAGAACTCAGTTGTAAGTATATTGAAAGCCTGAAAATTTATATGTCTGTCTCAAAAGTCTTCTCATATAAAACATATTGTTTTGGCGTGAATTCAAATGTTTTTTCATAACTTAATTACTGCAAACTCTTTATACTTAGGCTACTCTTAACTGACTGTGCGGCTAAGAGTGTGAATTTGTCTCCTTTAAAAAAAGTCAAATTTCATTTGTTTACTATCTTCTCCTGAAATCCATCTGATGAATTTATAATCCCTATAATATTGTCATTCATTAAACAATTTTTCAATATTTCATCTACAGGGTGTTAGGGATATGCAGATCTTTTCACAGTCTTTGGGAACGGTCTACAGGATCAGAAAATGTCCATACAATATAGGGTCATAACTTTATAGTTTTCCCAGAAAAAAATATTTCTTTCCTTATTTTATTTGCGTTATATTGCTTATATTGTTACTAAAATTACGAAAACAATTACATCAGTAGATACATCTAGCAAGGAGTTAATATTAGTTTAAATAAATATTTGTGTGTTCTATTACGTTTTCCTAAAATTAAATAAAATTCATCATCATCATCATCATCAGCATCATGGATTAAGCCTTATAAGGCTCGTTCCGGTCTCATTTTTTTAACACTGTTGAGTCCATCTTGTTTTCGGTCTACCAACATTTCTTCTACCTATTGGGTTATAGTTGATCATCAGTTTTGGTATGCGGTCTGCTTCCATTCTTTGTATATGTTGTTTCCAATTAAATAAAATTGTATGCTTAAATTTGTTAATAATCTGATGTGAGAGACGTGGCAACGTTCAGCAGGCAGTACTCTGCACAGACGTTAAGTACGAGCCAGCTGAGTTCAAGCTCCCTGTCCATAGCTCTACTGCCGAGCGGATGGTAGTTCAGTAAGGGTATTCGATGAATATCATATGTTATTAATTTATGAAGAAAGTCGTCGTAATTCAAGTGAGACAAGAAAGATGTACAGTCAATGTTTTCCTCAAAGATGGTTACCTAATCGGTGAACTTTTGTAGCACTTTCTCAGATTATTAGAAACTAAAAGTTTCTTACACAGTTTCGAAAATCACACAACCAGAAATTGTTTAAAAATGATACGGAAGCGGGAGAGATAAAAAATTTTGCATTACAAATGTTGTGCGACCGTCACTTGGGTCGCACTGTTTGCTAGCCGGATGGCTACTGCGTTCGTCTTCTGCTCTTGCTCATCAGGATCTCTGACACCACCATTGTACACAACAATGGAAAACTATTTTGCTTGAGCTCTCAGGATGCTATAGGAAACTACATGACTACATGACTACTAAACTAAGCCTGAAATGATTGCGTTATTGTAACTACTTGATTTGTTCTATATTTACAAAATGTACAAAGTTACTTACAGGGTATATCATTCTCCTCTACCGACGCCATCTTCTGTCAGGATAGATTCGACGTAGCTAGGTTGACAATCTCCACCAACTAATCAACTGCCCGCCACGTCTCCTCTCCAACACTTTTTATGTTTCTGTACTCGTTTCCCGCCCGGGGTACCGACCACGCCATCCACCCGGTGAGATGGTCTTAAAACATTTTTGATTTCACGTACTTACAAATATCGTCTTAATCAATCATTTATTACATTTAATTTTGATTTAGTGCATTATAGTGACAGTCGCTATAATGAAATTACGCGCAAGAAAAGAGTCCGAACAATGCGTGATATAATTTGACCAATTAAAATGCATGCCTTATTCTACTGGACCAATGGGATTGGGCCAGCAACGGTCTGAAGCGTAAGAATACTTTCGTTGTAGGCAGTGATTTTACCACACGCCCGACAAGACTGTCTATACCGCTGGCTAAGCATCTCAAGACCGTGTATTCCGCTGACACTGTTCCTGTTTCAAATTTAATACTCCACAGGAAATCATGCTACAGGGCGTTCTTTAGCCCTGGGGCATAACACAAAGAACGTTCGTGTGATTTTGTGCAGAAAACCATTATTATTTATTTTTTAGACCTACAATTAAACAATGGAGCAATATTGTTACATAAAATGTAAATTTACCATAATGTTCTATTGATGAGCTTGAAAGTTTGTATTTGCTGCTCGTTTTATGTAAACAACAGTATTGTCATGATCCGCTCCTACATTAGAACAGAGAATCTGTTTTGTATGGGTATGTTTGTACCCGTTTGAGCTGTACTGTGTACTTCTAAACCCTCTTCTCCCCGCTTGAGCTGTACTGTATATTTCTAAATCCCCTCCTCTCCACCCAGCAGCGTTGCAAATCTTCTAATATTGTAAACTTTAATAATTAGTTAAATATTGCGATTAGAAAAAAATTGTGAGGCCTTCTTTTCTTCCTTATGACATGAATAATCATCAGTTAAAATAATGGCACTTACCTGTATAATACAATATATTCCACAGACAATAATACACTAGGTGCGCACACTTACCCTCCTTTACCTTCAGGTGGAATCCCATCAAGACTCGCTCCAAATTTTAATTTCGTATTTGTACATAACGGTAATTCAATCTTTGTTTGAACTAATCTCTGCTGACACTGCATCCAGTTTTATAAAATTAACATAACCTAAATAATACGAATATGTCTGCATAAGGAAGAGTAGTATAAAATAATTCTCGCACTACTGAGTATTGTCGTAAAAAGGAAATATATAATGCGTAGGCCAGTATGTTTACTTTCTATTTCACCTTTCCTCAGTATTTCATGAAATCTGCAATAAATAGCAACGTCAGTCTGGTACCAATGAACCTTAAAGCAGTTGTATTAATCCATGCAATTGCAAGTTGCTACTCTATCAACTAGATGGCGGATGAATGCACATTGAGGTGTACTGTTTATACAGTTCAAGGTGAAATCTTAGACTAGTCTAACGGACTTCAGAGTGACTATTAAATAATTTACAAATAAGATCAATTAAAATTCAAAGAACACCGCTCGCGTAAACAAGTGGAATAGGGAATTCCCGTCCCTTTATCTATTGACACAATACATTCTCGAAAGGACGAGTCAAATCTGACCTTCGTTCCTTATTGTCATATCATGGACTCTTAAAATCTCTAATCCAACAACCCTTTCATATAAATTTCTTTTACTTTCCGTGTGTGGCACGCAGTAGCGTCTCGATTAAAGCGTTACGCTTTAAGCCAGAAGGTCGCGTGTTCGCTTCCTGATGACGTTATGAATTTTTCAAACTAAGAGCTGTTAATCAGAAGATAGACAAAAAATAAGTCAACAATCAATCACTTGTTAGTCAAATTTGCTAACAAATGACTAACCCAATCATATTTTTTGCTAATTGACCAACCTACAGAAAAATTAAATAACCAACCTTACTTACTTACTTACAAATGGTTTTAAGAAACACGGAGGTTCATTGCCGCCCTCACATAAGGCCGCCATCAGTCCCTATCTTGAGCAAGATTAATCCAGTCTCTACAATCATATCCCACCTCTCTCTGTATCCGCTTGAGCTATAGGCTTACCGTGTACTTGTAAACTCCCTCCTCCCCATCCAGCAACGTTGCCAAACGCCTAATATTGTAAACTTCAATAATTAGTTAAATATTGTAATTAGAAAAAAATTGTGAGGACATTTTTTCTTCCTTATGACATGAACAATCATCAGCTAAAATAATGGCATTTATACTCCTTGCACCCTGTAGATGTGTTGAATTCAGTGACTTCCTTCTTGGACAACAGCGATTGTTTACAAAAGTAATATTTGAAGAAAGATCATATTCTAGAGACGAAAAACAGTCTTTCTGATAATCGACATTGGAAAGCAGTAAATGTCCGACAGGCTTTTATACCATGCACGCTAAAATACGCTAATTTCACTATCACACTATCATGAAGAATGAAGGCTCACATGATCAAATGTTATTCACACTATTATACACAACTTACAAAATAAGGTAGGCCTATAGTATTATGAAATAAAATACCTTGGACTACAATACACAACACTGTGTATAATCTTAACTTAATAGTGTACGAGTAAATAATGTTTGATCAACGTAGGCCTACATTCTTTATTATAGTGTAAATAGTAAAAATAACCTACTATAGTGTACACAGTTTAAACAATTTAAATTGTGAATATTAACGTAATTGTTAAAGCAGTCTATGTTGTCTTCTGCCCCATTTTACGAAACGAGAGTAGCGTGAGAAGCTACTCAAGTACTTCGCTTGGTAAACGCACGCACATCGTTCACTTAAAACTCCAGTAATACTTAATCTTGTATCCTTCTGGGACAAAATACGGTCCCTACATATTACTTAAATTACAATCATTAGAATGTTTATCTATTGATTGTCCTAAATATTAAACATCGGTATTTTCTGGAAAGTAAAAGTAAATACCTAGTTTCTTATTTTAAAGAGTAAATAATATCCAAAGGGCATTCACTTACCTACATGAATGTGTCAAAACAAAGTTTAAATTATGTAAATAGAATTCAGCTAGTTCCTGAACCAAACGAAGACGAGGTGAATGAATTCAAGGGAATGATATCTGCTCAACAAGTTCACCGTTGCATAAAAGCCCGCGAGATGTGTGTTCAAATAAGGAATTTGCTGTAGATAATCTCTAGTTCCATATTTATGAAAATTCATGTGGGAGCAGAGTCCAGTCATTCACCTCGAGTCATCGCACTGTCACTCTAATTGTGTTCTCCGATCGCTAATCAACAGACAATTACGTGTTGAAGCTGTTGCCTGCGACCTGCTAACACCTGACAGGTGCTACATGCTCACGGTGACATCACTGTTCACCATAAAATGTAGAAATGTATTATAGTCCCGATCAACTTACTTAATACTCTAAAGGTGAAACCTAACCAATTTTCCCCCATTATCATATATGTTAGTGGATTATGGTGATTTTCTAGTTTTAAGTTTGAATTTTCTTTTGTCAACTTCGTTTCGAATTTCGGTACTGAGAAATATTATAACTGGTAGCGATTTTCTAACTGTTATGTTGGCAGCAGTAACAGCCGTTGGCAGTAGTGAAATTTTATAAAATTAAAATTGTCCTAGATTTCTGAGCCGATTACTAGAAGCTAGTGAAATTTGAACATATTAATAATTAAATAATACCAGTATTAATATTAATACAATAACAGTTATTTTCTATGTTGCGTTGCGTTGTGGTTACAATTCAAGATTATAGTCAGATAAATGTAAATAAATATAACATACGGTGTGTTACATGCACTTGGGTGATTGATAAAATTGCAATTTCAAATTTTAATTAATTTCTTTCGTGTTTAGATTTTTATTACAATAACGCCAAAGAGAGGAATTACTATGACAGTGACTCCTCGAGGAAAGAAAGCGCGTGTCATTCAGAGTATATGCACTGTTGGGCGAAGAATCTACATAAAGATTAACTTTTGGTCCTACAGAATTTACCAGTAATGGTAACAATGGTTATTAGAGGAGAAAAATTCGCTCCGGCGCCGGGGATCCAACCCGGCCACCAAGTCACTCAATTGAGTGTGCTCCTTGTATAATGGCAATTGAATATGGAGTAAGGCTACAAAGATAAAAACACATTAGAGGAGGGGAAATCGATTGGGTGCTGTTGATTGAACTCCGGCGTAGCTCAGTGGTTAGAGCGCTTGGTACGTAGAACTAAGGACTCCGGTTCGATCCCCGGCGCCGGAGCGAATTTTTCTCCTCTAATAACTATTTTTACCATAAAAGATAAATTCTATAGGACCAAAAATTAATCTTTACGTAGATTACTGTCTCAGCTGGGGAAAGTGGAGTAAGGAGTTAAGGGATGATCTGCTGTGACTCAATCGAGTTATTTACGCCCAGGCCTGATTGAGAAAAATGCAATATTATCAGTATTATTCTTCATTATTAAGTAAGCTTCGGGAAAGATGGTCGTGGTATAATTTCCAAAAATGTGCTGTTGTTGGAAGACAATGCACAACTCCCTGATTACGTGAAAGAAAGCTAATGAATTTTGGTTTGAATTGATTCACCATTCCGCATATTCGATAGATTTATCCCCCTCGGATTATCACCTGTTTCCGAAACGGAAATAGAACTTCGGAAGGAAAGAAATTTCAATGGAATTAAGCAGTAATGACTACTGTGGAAGTGTGGTTTACAGAACAGCACAAGTTCTTAAAAGCTTAGAATTACTGTATGATCGTTGTGCTAAATACATAGAGTGAAAAGTGATTGTGTTGAATATATATAAATTTATTTTGAGGTACAGTAAATCTTTCCATGCTAGACTAAAAACTTAGAACTATCAACACAGCTTCGTACTTCACCACCAGTCGACATCCACAAATAACTGACCATGTGAACGGCATGGAGTAGAACCATCAATTAACACAGAATAGCCACACGCCAAGGAATATCATCAGAATGTCTATGGGAGGAACGTAACCTCCGTTCCTCTCACAAAAGTCACACCTGTATCCCTTGGACTTGTAACCGGATACAACCAATTTACCAATATCGGAAAATTGTGGTTTGAATAGCTAGTTCCTTAAATTATGAAAAAAATTACGCCCGGCTATATTCGTTTCTCGGTATTCCAGTTCAAAATTATGAGTAAATAGTTTCCGGTATTTTACTGAAATCTAACCATAAAATACCAATAAACTGAAGTAAGTAATAGCAAATGAGATATCTGATACCTGCCCACGGCACATTTATTTCTCATTTCGAATAAAAGGACAAAAATTATACCATCCACAAAACTTACTCATCTGTAGAAAAGCAGTAATTTCCTAAAAGCACTTCTGCAGCATAGTGCAGAAGAACCACAGTTTTCTTTCGTTCTCTACAATTATATAACAATCCGTGCTGTGGCATAGTGGCCGCTCAGAATGACCATAATTCTTTTTAAATTGTATGCAGAGTTTTAAAATAAAAAAAAAATTATCCAAGCTTTGTTATGATTCATGATATGCCAAACTTAAAAAAATTGAATTTTGGTTTTCATACTTTGACTTACTGTGCTGCAAAGGATTAAGCAATATACAGTATAAGAACCTATGTAAACACTTTGTTATGCAAGTACCATAGAATCTGGGTTACACCCTAGATCATATATACCCAGATTGCTTGGCCTTATAGGCTTTGACGGTAACAACTTTTGTCAGGTTTACTATGCTGTCATCTAGTTGTTACATAAGGATTCACGTCGTAACTCGCATTTGAATTGCATTAGCGACCGTATTGCCATCTCGTGTTCGTTTACGGCGGACGGGAGGCGATCCTGGCGGTTGTTCTCTTGAAAGTTCTGCCTATTTTAACATAGGGATGAGCAATCTGTTACATATATGATCTAGGGTTATATGTAATATAGTTATACCTAGTTCTAGTTTGTATGTAATTATGCACAGGGCTTGGAAAAAGTGCACTTAATTACATGTGGATTATTTCTGAACTGTATGAAATTCTCTTTTGTAAGTAGTATCTTTTAAATCCAATTTGAATTTTACGTATTTTTGTTCTCTTTGCCACGTAGCAAAGTTTCCTTTTTAACTTCACATGAGTTGTCTTTTGCTTTGAAGCTTTAAATACATTTTAATCATTTTCCAAAATACTCAATATCAGTTGCGGGATACAGGAAACAAAAGTTATATGAATGTGAAGACCGCTGTCTCTTTACATCAGTGATCTAGAGGTTTTGGGGCTCATATCGGTAAGACTCACAAAGCCCAGGAAAGTACAGAGCCGGCATGCTCCGTCTTTACATGGTACCTTTTCATCTTCTTCACGGGACATGTTCCAAACATTTGAAAACAGTTACAGGTCACTCAGTATACAATTTATCTGCAATCATGCGTGGCAGTAAAAGGAGCTACACGCTAGAAGACAAGGTTAGATTTATAAAATAATATGAGGCAAATGCTAACAAAACAAAAACTGAAATTGGAGAAGATTTGTAATAAAATATATTATTTAAAAATTATAATTAATATACTGTGCCTTAAAGTCTGAGATCATGATTGATGGAAAGTTTCCATAGTAAATGTATGTAGTGCAGTTATATTAAACATTAAAGTCTCTTTCTATTGATTAAAGCACTTCTAGTTATTAGAAAATTAATTTATATTCAAACCTAATTTTATATACAGTTCTTAGTTGTGCCCCTGATCACATATACAGAGTGTACGAAAAGTGCCGTCCAATAATCACAGGTCGTGATAAAGGGGATCAAGACAATTAAAATAAGGATAGGAACCAACTCTCTAACTCGCAATTTTCACCCCAGGTCAAATGGAGTAATGAATGATAGAAGCTATGTCCTGTTTCTGAGGGAAAATCTGCTCTTCCTCCTGGAAGATATTCCTTACGCGATACGATGTAACATGGTTTCAGCTTGATGGTGCATCTCCCCACTACTCTAATGAGTGCCGTCAGGAGTTGAATAGGCAATTCCAAGACGATGAATAGGTCGCGGAGGGTCTGTATCTTGGCCCCCGAGGTCGCCATACCTGAATCTACTGGACTACTTCCTATGGGGTCACCTCAAAGAGCTCGTGTACAGGGTGAAATTTTTTTTAAATTATGATTTATTTAACGACGTTCGTAACTGCAGAGGTTATATCAACGTCGTCGGTGTGCCGGAATTTTTGTCCCGCAGGAGTTCTTTTACATATCAATAAATCTACTGACATGAGCCCGTCGCAATTAAACACACTTAAATGCCATCGACCTCGGCCGAGATCGAACCCGGAACCTCGAGCACAGAAGGCCAGCGCTCTACCAACTGCACTACCGAGGCCGACTCGTATTTCAAGGAACTTGAAAAAATGAAATCACTTTTCAATTGTGTTCTTTAAGTTGAAGAAAATGGTGTTGGACATAATAAGTTTTGATCCAGTACAGATGTTCGTAATTTAAAACCTTAATAAGGCAAATACATTAAATAACCAATCATTATCGTTATTATAAGAAGAAAAACATTATGTGTTAATATAAAATTACAATTTCCACATTAAAAATTTTGATATAGAGTATATTCATAACATCTTCCTCCTGTCATAATGTCTTAACGAGATAAATGAATGCATAAAAACAATTATTATTATTATTATTATTATTATTATTGTTGTTGTTGTTGTTGTTGTTAATACGATAAAATATATATACACATTAAACAAATCTTGATGTGAGCCTACAGGGTGATCATAACATCCATTCGCCTGGATTCATGGTCTTTGAATATTTTTCACATTTTTTCGAAACCTCCTCCTTCTTCTAAGCAGCCACAAGTTGCCATACTACCATCATCCTCATTGCCAGTTACCACACTAACTGCATCGATGATGTTAGAATAGAAATCTAAAGCTTCACACAATTGAAATAAGCCGCCCTTTTTTTTAACTGTTCCTTTCTGCCATAAGTTACTATAGATCATAGAAAGAAATGAAACAGTAATTTTACATTTTAAAAATTCCAGGGTAGATTTCAGCCCATTTTCCTTCTCCGACATCAAACCCTTGGTAAATATCTGATGCGTAAGATAGAGGTAAAAATCTGAAGATTTGAATGTTGACCTAGTACTGAATTAAATTAAATTAATATTATAGAATTTCTACATTCATTAAAATATTGCCGGGTGTAATAAGTGTTTGTAGTAGGTCTCACAATCCCTGCATTCTTAATTAAAATCTACTTTTTACGAACCTTGCCTCAGATTTCAGTTTATGTGCATGGTTTGCTTGCTTTTACCTCTTTCGGCGTCTTTCTGAACTGTCACCTACGACAGTTCCTTGTTCCAAATTGGAAACGACTTTCATCACACACTGCTCACAAGGAAAATACTATTGTCCGTATATTTTTACAATGTACCGAAGTACATATGATATTTCCGTGCAGAAATTCTCCGTCATCATATGATGAAGGATGAGTGGGACAGAGAAAAATTCTCTCCGGCACCGAGATTTGAACCCGAGTTTTCAGCTCTACGTGCTGACGCTCTAACAAATGAGCCACACCGGATTCCAATTCCGATGTCGGATTGGATTTTCTCAGAGAGGTGGAACTTAAACTGAGAGGATTCAATCCGATATCGGGATGGAAATCCGGCGTGGCTTAGTGGATAGAGCGTCAGCACGTAGAGCTGAAAACCCGGGTTCAAATCCCGGTGCCGGAGAGAATTTTTCTCTGTTCCACTCATCCTTCATCATATGATGACGCAGAATTCCTGCACGTAAATATCATGTGTACTTCGGTACATCGTAATAATAAATGATATGCGAAAAATAATCACTTTGTGATTTAAGACGGCGCTTATTCCGTCGGATCCCGGTAACTTAGTCTCATAACGAGTGCACCTCTGCACATGTATGGGCATTGTGCCACTGTCATACATCTATGACGCAGTAAATGAGAGTAGGCCACTAGAGGGAACCGAAGAGGTAGAACTTAAACTGAGAGGATTCAATCCGACATCGGGATGGGAATCCGGTGCGGCTTGGTGGATAGAGCGTCAGCACGTAGATCTGAAAACCCGGATTAAAATCCCGATCCCGGAGAGAATTTTTCTCTGTTCCACTCATCCTTCATTGTATTGTTCGTATTGAATATATAAGATTGTCGAGAAAAGTGCATCAGATTCTCAGTATAACCACAGTCTACTATCCACAGTCACGAAGCTCAATACGTAGTAAATATGCATCCATAGATAGTTGCTAACTACTAGGATCGCTAATATCGCCTCATTACAGACAATGCGAAATAGTACCTGCACAATCAATTGTTCCTAGTACCCTCAAAACTCAAGTTTCGTGACTGTATATACTAGACTGTGGTAAACTGACATAAGAAAATAATTAATAAAATTAATCTCATTTATACTAATTCTATAACATGAATATTGGACGTAATACGATATGAAACAGACATTAAGGACTGAATACGATTTGAAACAGCAGCTAGTTTTAAGCAGTCATTTACACTGTTAGCGAATACGATTTGATACAAACGGATTTCACAGCGTGAAAGAACGCATCCGAAACTATACGAAAATGTATCAAACTCAAATTTGTTCACCGGTGGACATAATACTATTTGAAACTATGCTCCTCATGTATACAAACACAAATACATGCATGCATACATATATAAACAAATGCGTTCTAACATGCACCTTGCTGCGTTGAATAACCTCAAGTGTAGCCAGACAGTGGTCTGCTGAGTGACCTCCATGCACCCTCTGGAAGCGACGCAGGCATGCGAGTATTTACCTATATCAGAGATCTGCGCCATTGGGAAATTAACCTCAAGACAGTTGACTTACGTCGCAACCTGTAAGAATGGTGCTATCATTCGATCTGTCCATCTGTTCAGCGGACCGGCCTACGTTCGTCATGCAACGCACCAGACACTGCGTCTAGTGCAGAACATCGCCCTGCTTCACTTTTACTTTCTGCTGAAAAGTGAAAGGAGGCCCTTTAGATCGTCTTCTTTCAAAGTTGCTTTGTATAATTGTCATTATAATTTCGTAATCTTTCCTTGTATTGTGCTTGGCCCGTCTTCCTTTATTTAAGCGGTGACTTGAAACCATGCTGACCACCCGGTCATGTAATCCCACTAGGCCACATCTGTGGCTCAGTGTTTGCATTTCGTTCAAGTGGTCCACGTTCGATCTGCGGTCAGGTCGTGATGGAAATTAAGGTGGATAAAGCAGACTTTCAGAGGTCTCTTTCCTCGATTAGAGTCCATATTATCTTCTTCTTTCATTTTCTTGGCCTCGGATTCAATTTACTGATCCCATAGAGCCAGCTAACTTGAGTCGTATAGATGCAAACCCCGACATTTCCATTTTTCAGCGAAAATGAGATTTTCACGCAAAAAATTTCTCCACTTTGAAATCTAAATGTTCACTAATAATTTTTGAGCAAATAGGGACAATTCCTATTCATTTGAATACTGCGAATGCAGGGTTTAGATTCAAACGCCGACATTTCCTGGGAGCAGTGAGATACAATCCCCGACATTTCCGTTAGCCAATTTACAATTAAGTCACATGATTCCCGCCTTTGCTACCAATTATCAGCTATACTTCGTTGTTGACGAATTGGATATTGTGACTGTGTGACTTAGAATATTATAAAGTAATAAATTGTAAGTATTTCCTGTAGCAGGCTATAGCTATCTTCCCTCTAATAGGGTTTTCGGGCAAATCGAAAAAATGGTAAGGAAAATATAAACGATTATTATTAGTCCCCAAGTATAAAGATATATTCCAGCAATTTGGTATAATAACATAACATGATAGGGACGTAACAATATGAAAAAATATGCTAAACTTATGAAAATTCCTGGACAGTGGCATTTCAAATTCAACAAGTATAAGAGAATGATCTGACTCGTCAAAAGGGAATTCTGAAAATCAGAGGTGAACCATTCTACATATCTGTTCAATGATTTGCAAATTCTGTTTTCAAAAAAAGTAATTACATTGACAAGGTCAAATTTGAAATTTTGTCCTTAGGTGTATCAGTTAAAAAAGAAAAGTGTTCTGATATTGATTCATTACTAAAGCGTCGTTTCAGAGATGAATGGAAGGAACAAAGTGACCTTGAGTTTTACAAGCGAATGGTTGATAACGTAGCACACAGTAAGTCATTACTAGTGGAAGAAGAATGCCTCTGTGAAGCACAGAATGAAGCGGAGTTATTGAGGACTTGAACTGTGTGCAATGGCAGTTCTAAGTATCTTTTTCTAAATAAAAATGTTTATAATACTGTATATAAAATATAAACTAAGTATCGATACTTTCAAATAAGTTTAAAACATTTTTGTAAAGAAAAAAGTATAAAAAGTAGTGACGATTCTGAAGTCGACTTAGTACTTGATCAACCAATGAATTAATTTTTTACATTTGTTTTTCAGTAATATTGTATGAAGTATTATAAATAAATTTAGGTCAGATTCACGCAGTTTTGTTAGTAGCAGCTGTAAAATAATGTTATAATGTACATTATAAAAATTAAGATAATCATTAAAAAGCAAACTCAGACATTTCCATATCATCTTGTCATACTGTACTTATAGAAAACAACCAACATTTCTTGCCATTTAAAGGAATAATTATGGTGTTAGTTCTGTCTTAAACGGTTAGTACAGTTTAGACATTTTATGTAACATAGTTTGTTAGTAAATCATTTTTTTCATTTCCTGAAAAATTAACAAAGATGGAAATGTCGGAGTTTGCATCTATACGACTCACTTATCTAATATAAAACTATACTCTGTAGAATAACTGAATAAGTAGTACTGAAGTACCACATCCACATGTAAGTAACTATTTTAAAAAAAACTTAAACGAATAATGAGTGATAAGAAATGATAATGAACACGTCTGAACTTCACGGAGACAGACTGATGAATGAGTCCGTATCTGAAGGGTGGCATCTACTCAGAAACATAATATTATCTTCTTCCTCAGGGACGATCCTACTTTTTAAAGTAGAACAGAGTGTGTCAGTTAGTATGAAGTTGGTTGTTGTGCTGTCAAGTTGCCTTTCGAACTGTATTAATTGTTTTTTGGTTATTTTACGACGCTCTGTCAACTGCTATAGCTAAGGATGTCAAAGCGCCTGTATTATATACTCATACTACAAGCAATATAAAACCATCAAAGTTCACTTTTTAGCAAAATAAAGTATAATCATCGCTCTTAAGGAAATGCTGTGCGGGTTCTTAAGAGCACGCAGTGCAGGCGCCTTGACATTCCATCCTATGGTTATCTAGCGCCAGAGTGAGATGAAAGTGATAAGGGCGAAATGATTCCAGAGTCCAGCGCCAAAAGTTACCCAGCATTTGCTCTTAATGGGTTGAGGAAAAATTCCGGAAAAAAAAAAACTCCATCAGGTTACCAGGATTTGAACTGGGTTCGCTTGTTTCACGATCAGACATACTGACTGTTACTCCACATCGATGAATTAACTGTGTTACTTCTCGACTGCAGTATGTTACACTAAACAACAATGTTAAACTTTGTTTCTGCCCTTTAGATAAAACTATGTAATTGTAACTAAATGGGAGGTGCTGAGTTCATTTCTGAAAACCAAAATTTTCTAACACGTACCATTTTCATGGTACACGCACTTCACTTATTTACATAAATTTGTTACACTAGTACATAAAGCAACCATTGTTTGTCCAAACTTCACAAATTAAAATGTCTTTTTTTGATCTTTTACGTTTGTAGACAGCGTCTGCAATCTCTCTGATGAGTCTCCAGCAATATTCAGCCAGCATACTTGCATTCCAGCTTCCATTGAAGCGCTTTTCGAAGGTAGATATTTTCTGATGAAATCTCGCCCCGTGTTCATCGCTTACAGCACCAAGGTCTTTTGGAAAGAAGTTCAAGTGGCTGTCAGGAAAGTGTACTTTCAGTGACATGTTGCATCCAATAAGTTGAAAGTAGGCCTAGTGCAACATTTCACTAACATTAAATAACTTTTTATTTTGGAGAAACAGTAGGCCTACATGCTGGATAAAAGCTAACTACAGATTCGTTTTTGCGATCACAAAATGCATCGAATACATGTATATTTTTTATAAAAAGCACAATTTCAAATTATACGTCAGGGCTAGGAAACTGTTTTTTCTGTCATAACATTACTAAACTCCCACCTCATCCCACTTTCTTTTGCCGTCTTCTGCTGGGGAAAGGAGCACTACTCTACCTCTAACCGTCTCTTCCTGTCATGTCGGTTCACTAGTTTCGCGCAAGCGAGTGTCATCAATTTGAAGCTGTTCTACATCGGTACTCCCATTTTTCTCTTTTCTTCCAAAAACTCTGTCCACTTCAACCTGTTCTATCTATAATCTCTAATAGTAAAAATTGGCTGGGGTGAAGTCTTGGGGAAAGAAATGATTGGGACTCCGGGTCCCGGGGTTTATCAGGTACTCATCTGGGATGGTACCTGGTTTAGTACAAGTTTCCGATGCTGATAGATTTTGGACTGTGACTCCGAGCCCTGGTGCTTATTAGGTACTCGTCTTGGGATGGGATCTGGCTCTTTCAGGACTGAAACAGTATGGCCCACCCGTCAATATCGGATTCACGAATATCATCCAGGTCACTTATCGGATTATAAATATCGTCTCATATAGAGTGCACAATGGGTCAACGTAATCCTATTTTAAGTGTGTGTGGTTCCATTCCGCTTCCGTCCCTCGAAATTATTATTATTATTATTATTATTATTATTATTATTATTATTATTATTATTATTATTATTATTATTAGACTCTGGATGAAGAAGTTAAAATTTTGTTTGTGTAAGTTTCATTAAAAGGAATATATAATTTTTGCTGACGATCAAGTATTTACTTCCAATGAAAATCACTTACCGAAGTCAAAATATGAGTTAAAATAATAGCAAAAGAACACAATATATCCATATCTACGTATATAATAATAATAATAATAATAATAATAATAATAATAATAATAATAATAATAGCTTATTGTTTGCCGTGAAGGTCAAATGCCTCCTGCTAGAGGGAAAACTAACTTTTTTTTAGCGCGGTGAGGTAATCCGCATTAGAAGTTACACTTGATTTTGTATTGCACTTTATTATTGTAGTGATTTTTAGTTCACGGTAGTGTCTGGTTGTCTTTGTCTTTCTCACACATTGCTCAGATGACTCTCTAGGTGTTTCCATTCACTTCTTCCTCTTGTTACTCGGGACCACTGTTGGCCTGCTCGCTCCTTGAAGAAGTCAGCCCATCTGCGATGAGATCTGCCCTGAAGCCGTTTGCCTGCACAGGGGTCCCACATGATTGTCTTGTAAGTCCATCTGTCATCTCTCAGTCTTTCGACGTGGCCTCCCCATTTTCATTTTGTTCTGATGGCTAGTTGTGTGATGTCCGTTGTTGGTGATAAATAGTGCATCGTCAAATTTGATATTCTATCTCTCATACATACACCTAGGAATTTGCATTGCATTTTTCGTTGACATAATATTAGGATTGAGTTCTTCTGTTTTTCGGTTAGTGACCATGATTGACACCCATAAAGTAATACGGGGTATATACAAGTCTCCAGTTCTTCAAATTTGATTCTCCTGCTTGGTGGTTTGTCTAATAATATAAATTGAAGGGCCCAGAGTGCTTTCCAAGTTAGAAACATTCTGTTTATTTCCTTGTCCATTCTGTCCTTGAAGGAAATTTGTTGCCCTAGATATGATTACTCCTTTACTTATGGGAGGACCGTTCCAGCTACTGATACTGGAGTTTCTGGACCTCTCGACTTCAACTGTATTTTGAGTTTATTTATTGAGAGACCTGTGGTTTTACTATGTGCACAGAATGCATTGTCTGTAGTTCTCTTGGTGACATGTCAAACCTACCACGTCGTCGGCAAATCTCAGATTTGTTAGTCGGCTTCCGTAAATACTCCGTGTCCCGCTTAGAGGGATTGAGAAATAAATGCTCACCACTTAAAACCAGATAAAGATATCGTTGAGATTTACATCAGACAAGATAGAGAAACTGTCCAAGTTTACGCAACAAAATCTGGCAACAGCTGCATGCGTAACTTTCGTTTGTTTGTTGCTAAAACAAGCCTGACGCCATTTTGTAGAAGAACACGCCATATCAACATGTGGACACCACAACAGAAAGCTCAGTGTGTGATATGGCTAGCAGAAGAAAAATCTGTTACGCGAGTACAATGCCGTGTTCGTCGTGCATGGATAGATGGGTTGGAAGACGAGGACCATTTGCCTGGCCAATCACGTCATCCTATCTGATCCGCTTGACTTTTTTTTCTGAGACTTTGTGAATGATCCTGTGTACGAAAGAGGCAGAGCTAACACTCTGGAGGAACTGAGACACGCATCACAAATGCAGCTGCGCTAGTAACTCCACAAATGCCACAGAACAATTGGCGGGAGGTTGAATACCGTAGTTTTGATGTCTACAGGGCAACTTAAGGCACACACATCGAATTGCATTCAGCATTCGCCGAAACTCGGAGAGTTTTTACATCAAGTTATGTAAAAAGTTATGTTAATAAACCATTATTTACACTTGAAATTATCACTTATTTCTCGATCCTTCTAAGCGGGACACGGTATATGTATATACTATCAAATATGATCGGCTATTCATTGCAGTTTTGTCGATCACATACTTATTGGTAATAAATTTAGAACACAATACTAGATCATTTAGAGGAGCAAAAACAATTCTGATCATAAATCAGTAATAATAATAATAATAATAATAATAATAACAATAATCCGTAACGCGACAGTCTATGAAGGGCTAACATCTGTAAACCGGCTGCTGGCATCCCGTCCACATGCCTCAGCAGAGATGAACGATAATCCAATCAGAACAGAGGTATCGTGTGATTAGCACGATGATTCCCAAGTCGTTGTAGCTGGATTTGTAATGCATTTCGCTGTCTATTACCGCTCCCCAAATTTATCACTATGCTGAGTGGGCACCGGTCCCATACACTGGCCGAAATTTCATGGGAAAGCTTCGTCCCTCGAATTAGCACGCATTTCGTAACGCGAGTTCTAGACACGATGCTTCCACGGCGCCAGATCATAAACTGGTAGAAAATAGCTATATTAAATGTTAGATTAAACGTTTTTTGTATTAAAAAACAATATAAAACGTGCGTGTGAATTAGAATCTCTGAATTCAGATCAGGACCGGAAATTATACGTCTCAAACGTAAATAATAGTATATTCCTATCAGATCTAGTGAGTGAGAAATACAATAAAACTGAAAATTAAAAAGACAAGAAATTAACAAAAATTAAGTCAGTAATTTATGAGGCAGCAAAAGATTTACTTAAACTTAAGGCACAAGTAAAGAAACAATGGCTTAATGAAATTTGCTATATTGCATTTGGTAAGGTTAACCGGGAGAAAAGAATGGCTGCAATCAAGCAAAGAACGAGAAAAAAAAAAAAACAAGCTTACAGATATCGCGAAAGAATGTCTGGAGATGGGAGTTGCCAACTGGAAAGATCTGATCACAGACAGTGCCTACAGAGTGGAGGCGCTTTGTGAAATCAACACTGAGTCGACATGCTTCAGAATCCCTAATTGACGTATTGACTGATTACTGCTACTCTCAATAACTTACCTCCGAATATTTTAGTCAGTACATTGTCTATCAACTCCAGTAAAATTTATTAAAAATTTTTTTTTTCGTTATACAACATTCTATGGAGTTCTTCCCGAAGTGTTTTCTAGTGCTTTTCATTGGTTATTTAACGACTCTATATTAGCGTTGATGGAACTGGTGATAGCGATATGATATTTAGCGAGATGAGGCTAAAGATTCGACATAAATTACATGACATTCGCCGTATGTTTGGAAAAACCTCAACAAGGTAATCACTCCAAGCGGGAATCGAACCCACGTCCGAGAGCAACTCTGGATCAACAGACAAACGCGCTACCGCCTGAGCTACGCCGGTCGCCTTGTCTAGTGGTAAAGAGGTTAATATCATGTTTGTTAGTAGACACGATTGCGATAATTTTCTTCGGAAAAAAACTGAAGCTGAGAATCTAAATGTTAAATGTTATGTTTTATTTAACGACGCTCGCAACTGCAGAGGTTATATCAGCGTCGCCGGATGTGCCGCAATCTTGTCCCGCAGGAGTTCTTTTACACGCCAGTAAATCTACTGACATGAGTCTGTCGCATTTAAGCACACTTAAATACCATCGACCTGGCCAGGGATCGAACCCGCAAACTTGGGCATAGAAAGCCAGCGCTATACCAACTCGCCACCCAGGTCGACCTATGTCTCTCAATAAGAGAGATCGAGAATATCTGTCGCTCAAGTGTTTTCAACCATAGTACTAATATCAGCCCTAGAATTCATAACAAATCAATGTATTTAACTCCAACAGTTTCAAGTTTTAAAATGTATGTAAGCAATTTTTATGAGAAAATATTAATGTTTTATGTTATTTTATTGCAATTGATGCATTAACATTATTACGTATCGAATTCTCCTCTGAGCACAAAATCACTCTCCTTCAGCGGAGTGCTAGAATTTTGTATGTTTACAATTTCTTTGTATTATATTTTTCTGGCAATAAACTTATTAAACCTAAACTTATAAATGATCTATATTTAATCTGTGTATCTTTTACTCTATATCTCCTAATTTACTTTACGAATTGACATGTTTCTCTCTCTATTTTTCAGAGGCACTGCAGATAAATAAATATAAATTCTTTCAACAGTGAATCTATCACATGAGGACTTCGATTTTATTTCTTTCGTCTAATAGAGGCTGCACGGATTTTCCGCCTAAAATTCCATCACTTTTGGTAAGTTTTTAAATGGCGATACTAGGGTCTAAAGTCAAGCTCGGTCAACACTTATCAGGCGATTAATGCAAAGGGAAGCATACTCTGCGATCTGACAGTTCTCTTCCTCTTCTGAGGTCAAGACACTCAGGAGTTAAGACAATGAGAACGTAGTGGACATTTGCAAACAAATACTGAAATAAATTGCATTCTTCATTTCAGCTTTCCTACAGTATAAGCAGACAGTGCCACAAGAAAAATTTTTGGTGAAATAGTTGGGGACTGTCCCAGCAGAATAAAGAAGGCATTTCCTGCAAAATGGTCGGCGTGTCGATTACCTGAAGACACAGGGTCTGCCTGCCTGCCTAGCTTGTTGAGATGCAGGCGAAGATTGCGTTAATTAGCAGGAAGTCGGGACCACTGATAACCGCGCACAGCCAGCTGCGAGGCCCAGCTCCCGGCAACAGCGGCACAAGTGCCTCCTCGTCTCTGGTGTGGTCAGTGCAGCCTGTCAGCTTGTCGGAGACTAAACACAAGCAGACCTACGGAATATTCTTTTATTTCTTGCCCTTCTACACTTTCTCTTTCCACCTTCTCTCTCCTCTATTTCTCTTCTTTCTTCTCATCTTCATTTACCATGAGAAGAAATTCTACAGGAGGACATGGAATTTAAAATAAGAGGACATTGCTGAAGAAAGGAGGACTTTTTAAAAATTGGTGTGAACAAAATAAAAGATAAAAGCAATGGTTCACCTTAGTCAGTTTTCTCACTAGTTGCCGGATCAGTATTACACCTCTACCATACTTATCGGTGGAGCCCTGAAGGGATCAACTTATAATTATCTTGTAACTATGGAACTGTTCTCAGGATATGTCCTTGAAATTATATTTCGCCATGATGATACCTCTGACTGTCTCCGTTAGCATGCGATTTCGTTCTTTTGTCCATTGAGCAGATATTAGGGAAAATACTTTCTCAGCACTTCCATTGTGACTTGGGATAAGAATTGACATATTTTTAAGAGTTCTGAGAAAGTTTCAGTGCTCGCAGAACTATTGAACGTCAAGAATTTGCACCATTCTTTATCTAAACTTAAATATTTGTCAAAACTAACTTGATTGGCATATCTTTGACCATTGCAGAATAAAATTGATAAAATAGCTTAGAATCATGAGTAGTGGCATTTTAAGAGTTTATGAATTCAATGCATGTCAATAGGTCATCATATTTTATGTTTTTTATGTGCTCCAACTTCAACCATTGAAAGCAGTTAAATTCTTTCATAGCTTTTCACCATTTCTTTAGATATTCTATGCATAATATCGCACATTATTCAATATTCATATTAATTCTAGCTGAAATGCGAAATGCCGGACATTTCAATTTTTTTTTAAATGCCTGCTGGAAGGATAAAATGATTAAAAAAGAGGACTTGTCCTCCTTTTGCCGGACGGATGGTAACTTTTTCCTTCCCATTTCCTTATCTCGTCTTCTTTTTAATTTTTTTAGTAGGTTATTTTACGACGCTGTATCAACATCTTGGGTTATTTAGCGTCTGAATGAGATGAAGGTGATAATGCCGGTGAAATGAGTCCGGGGTCCAGCACCGATAGTAACTCAGCAATTGCTCATATTGGGTTTGAGGGAAAACCCCGAAAAAAAACTTCAACCAGGTAACTTACCCCGACCGGGATTCGAATCCGGGCCACCTGCTTTCACGGCCAGACGCGCTAACCGTTACTCCACAGGTGTGGACTTCTCTTTTTATTATTTTACTTGTTTTCATTTCCTTCCCTTTTTTCTAATTCTTCACTATACTTCGTTTTCTTCGCCATTCTCTTAATTTCAGTCTCTTCTTCTTCATTTCTGTCTTCTCGTTTTTCCTTGTCATATATTTTATCTTTTCTTCCTCATCTGTCCCATTTTTCTTTTCCACCATTTTTTACCTTTTTCTATCTCCTCGCCCTCCTTCTTTTCTTCTTCTTCTTCTTCTTCTTCTTCTTCTTCTTCTTCTTCACGTTTCTTAATACCTTTGTAATAAATACGTAAAATAATTGATAATTTTGTTTTATTGAGGTTGTCAATAAGTTTATTACACAATATACTTAACTGTATTTCAATCGGTAATTATGTATGGAATTATAGGATGGTGCAGCTTATTTAAAACTAATTTTAATCCACTTTCTTTATTACGGAAGAAAATAATTAAAATATGTCTTCATAAACCTATTGATTTTCCATCTCAAAAATTGTTTTTAGACTTTAATGTTCTTAAAATCAGACAGATTTATTATATTGTATTAATAAAATTCATACATAAAAATCGAAATAATTTTGAATTGTATCTTCGTAGTTATGAAACAAAAGGTATGAATTATTTAAGATTGTTTGAACCAAAATGCAACACTGCTACAGTATTTAATCATAGTAGTAATTTAGGCCCAAGAATATATAACAAATTTATATTTAATTATCCCAATCTTGTGAATTCTAATAGTTCTAGTATTAAATTTAAAAAGTTATGTATGGATTTTATAAATAATGAAAAATTGTAAATTTACATTTATATATTCTTATTGCATAGTAGACTTAAGACAAATTGCATTACATACTTCTTAATTTCAATTCAGAAATCCGCCTCTGAGCACGAGTTCTACTTTTTCAGGGGTGAGCTAAAATTTTTCTGTTTATATTATATTTTATGTTACAATTATTAGCAAAATAAATAAAATGAAATAAAATAAAATAATCACATTTCCCACGTCTGCTCACCAAGTCTTTCTCCGTCTCGATTTCTCGTTGTACTATTTTTCCTCCCTTTCTCTCCTTCCTTCACCTCGTCCTTTCTAATACCTTCTCATTTTCCCTCCTCCTTTTTTTATTAATCTTTTTTTAAACTTCCGTTTTTTCGTGTTTTCCTTCTCATTTTTAACATAGAACATTTTTTTATGTACCACTCGTTAGAAATTGTCAAAAAAGTTACAACATTGCTCCATATGGAAGTTGCATCGATGCCACCCACAATTCATTCTTTAAAAAACTTAATTTATTCATTCATAGCTTCTACTGCAACAATGCTCAGATGCAATGTGCAACCTATACTTGTGTAAGAGGATCCATCCTCATTTGCTTTTATATTTTAAAGGTCATGTGCACCGCAGCATTTTCTGAAAGCATCCATCCAAACATCTCGGATTTCGTCTCTCTATATACGCAATTCCTAATTATCGATGGCATATAAATTAATTAATGCAAAATGTATTTTGATGCTTATTTATTTTATTGATTCATATCTTTCTATAAGGGAGTGTGTGTTAAAAACAATTGCTGTAGGTCTGTGATTTCAGTATCAGATGGACTTGGAAAAAAAATATATATATTTTAACGTGCAAAGACGTAACGAAATATTACATTTAATATAATATAATTTAATATAAAATTATTATTCACACACAAATGGGGTGAATAATAAATGCGGGGAGTATAAAGATAGAAATAGTTAATTTAACACATTCGAGTTCTAAAGTACTTAACTGTAGGATTAATTCTCAAACGAATCCAATTCTCTGTTATGATATTCATTGCAATTTCTGGAGTCACATTGAGTGCAGTCTTCCCGTCTTCTCTGAGATCAAAGCAGATTCGACGAATCCCGTGTCACTTTTTCTTGCATCGTATCCCCCTTACTTCTTCTAGTTTCTGTATTTTACATTCTTTTTTAATTGAAAGATTATACTAGATCCCATTCTGCTTCCATACCGGTACATATTTTCCTTGGGCGCTCCTAGATTTTATCTCTTGTACTGTAGAATTTGTGACCGAGTAACTCAGTCGATAGAACGGCTGGCTGCGGACTTCAAGATCCGAGACAGTGGCGGCTTTTATTTTTTTTCCAAAACTTACAGAACCGAGAGAAAGGATAATCGCAATAACCATAGGAGTTATTCCCGGCATGGTTGCGGGCACGTGGAAAGAGACGAAAGGTCGCTCTGATAGGCTATATGCAGACTTAAGAACGAGCGTCTTTAAATAAATAAATAGATAGATAAATAAATAAATAAATAAATAAATAAATAAATAAATAAATAAATAAATAAATAAATAAATAAATACACAGTGTTCTGCCAAATGGCAGGTCTTTCACTGCAAACTCAGCTTTCTCCTATCGCTCCTATTTTCTACTTTCTTCTTGGTCTCCTCATGTGATCCATATATCTTAATGTAGGCCTATATCATCTAATATCTTCTTCTGTCCAGAATTTTTCTCCCGTTCACCATTCCTTCCAGTGCATCTTTCAGTAGGCTATTTCTTCTCAGCCAGTTATCCAACCAATTCCGTTTTTTCTTCCTGATCAGTTCCAGCATCATTCTTTATTCACCCACTTTTTTTCAACAAAGTTTCATTTCTTATTTTGTCTGTCCATTTCATAGTTTCCATTCTCCTCCTTATCCATATTTCAAATGCTTCCAGTTGCGTCTCTTCACTTCGTCGTAATGCCCATGTTTCTGTTCCATACAATGTCACACTCCACACAAAGCACTTCACTACTTTACTAATCTCTTCCTTAGTACTTTTTTCAGAGGTCCACAGAAGATGCTCCTTTTTATATTAAAAACTTCCTTGGCCATTGCTATCCTCTTTTTGATTTCCTGGCAGCAGCTCATGTTACTAGCACCTCAAGTATTTGAAGCGGTCCACTTCTTCCACTGCCTCAATTAGTATTCAGATGTTTATCTTCTTTATTTTCCTTCCGACAACCACGGTCTTCGTCTTGTTTGCATTTATCTTCATCCCATACTGCTCACAGCTGTCATTCAGCTCCGGCAGCATTTTCTTTAGTATCGTCTCTTCTTCTGCTTACAACGCCATATCATCAGTAAATTTAATGCACTTTATTGTTCTTCCTCCTACTATCACTGCTCTCATGTTCTGAATAAATAAATAAATAAATAAATAAATAAATAAATAAATAAATAAATAAATAAATAAATAAATAAGTGAGTGAGTGAGTAAATAAATAAGTAAATAAATAAATAAAAAATAAATAAATAAGCGAGTGAGTAAGTAAGTAAATAAATAAATAAGTAAATAAATAATAAAAATAATAAATAAATAAATAATTTTTATTAGGTTTCAGCCTAATTCTGATTATAGAAGAATAAGAGAAGTGCATCTTTCCTTTTTGCCCAGTATGTCAGTTGACTGTGGTATTTATTGTGTACTAAATTTCGAAGTTCTTTACAGAAAACCAGTACTATCATTATCACGGATAAAATAAGATTACACCCCTTCAATGCTCGCCAAGTACTGCCAGGGTACGTGTACTACTGGTTGAGAATCACTGGCCTGAAATGGTTGTAATAGTAATACGTCAAAAGAGCTAATACTTGTGTCACTACTACTCTAAAGTGTTGATAAAATTTTTTATAGTATGAAAAATTCCGGCAGCAGTAGGCGTAGGTACAACGAAAGAAACAATAGTTGTAGATTGTTGTCTTGGTGAAGCACTGAGCAGTCAAGTTCAAGGTCAATGTGTGGTTAGGCATCTTATAAAACAAAAAGCACTTCACAGCTGGTGCCATTAAACTAATTCGTTTATGATAATTCTTTAAAAAAGTAATTATTTCCCTTACATAAATGAATGATAAATTTACTTTGTATTTTTAAGACAGCTTCCGTAATACCTTTAAAATATAGGTAGTTTGTTAGTCTAACGCAATGTTTCTCAAACTTTTTGAAGGCGGGATCCACTTCTTGCTGGGACTTCCTTTCGCGACTCCCATTATCATACTCGTACTGCAGGAGACCGACCAAAAATCACATTTTCTAAAAACTAGTGTAAAAATATTACATAGTGTTGGGAATCTCTCCACAAAATTTTACGGCCCTAATGTTAGTCTAAATAGGTTTATTAATAATCAAGAAGAGCCACAGAGTAATTCTAGAAAAAAGATTGGAGAGGGAATTGGACTAGAAAATAATAAATTGTAAAAATGGTTTTTCTTCAGAACTTAGAATAATTGATTTATCAACAAAATTCTTTCGTGGTCTATATACAATGCCTAGTGATGTTGTTCTTGTGGGTCACAGGAGGTAAACAAATAATCATGTGGCATGCATATTCAAACTTTATGACTTGTTACCCGCTGTACCCAATTTTCAATCAAGAAGGAACATTTTCTCAGAAACTGTTTGAGATAAAATAATTACATTTTGCACATCCTTTACTATTGCATAATGCAAATTTTCCTGCAGAATATTTGTTTTTAGCTCAATATTTAAAGAACTTTACTTTGGCAAAGCAATGATACGAGGCGCATCCAGAAAGTAAGTTTCCCGATTTTTTCCCCCTTAAAAGTAAACGTAATTAGCCGTGTCAATTGCGCATGCGTAACAGATCTATGACGTATCAATCATATGCCAACCGGACAGGTCCCGCCTGGTGCCAGTAGCGTGGCAGCAGTGGTCCGAAATGGAACAGAGACCTGCAAGAGAGCGATGCTTAACGATATCTGAGATCGGTTTTACCGAATGCACTTCGTGTGTAATCGCTCGAGCTCGGGTTTGGCCTGCGCTCGCTCGAGCTCGCCCGGGGGATCGCTCCCCTGTCGGAACGAGCGCTCGCTTCAACCACTGTACGCGAAGCAGTATGCTACAGTACTACGTAGTACAGCATTGGTAAAAATCGAATGCATTCATTTGATTATCAGAACCATTCGAAATAATAGAAATATTCACAATATCACTTGATTATTCATTGATTTTGCTTACCACCACAACAAGCCGTATGAAGTTACACAAAATATGTACTCGCATAACAGAATATGTTCCATTTTAAAATAATGATAAGAGCTTCGAGTTCAGAATCATATGACGCAAAAATAGAATGATAAGCTTCGAATGTTCTGTGTGGTTGTAGCGTACTGACTCTTCTAACAGCCCCAGTATCTGACCCTGATCTTTATTAAATTAAACACCTGACCTACATGGTGATAAGAAAAAAGAGCGCTGCTCTCAGGCTATAGGCCTACGTATAGAATGACTAATCAACATACTGCAATGTTATTGAACATTTCATTCATGCATTCGAATGATTTAATCCTACAATGGAATAATCATAGAAATCATTCGATTGTTTTCAACAATTATATATTTTAGTGGAAATTTAATTAATTACACATTTTTCTTTGTTTAGATTGAAACAGCCTGAAATGATTTTCTGTATAAATATATTTCATTCCTACTCAGTTTAACATTTAACTTCAAAAACAAACTGAGACACAAATTTAATCGTGATAATATTGTAAATGCAAATGAAATGTTTGGTTATATTACTATAAAATGTATATAAAACCGAGAAATTACATTTAATACGTGACAACTAAAAATATCTATCGAAATATGAAATGCAAATAATAAATTAGTAGCGATATATTTTGTGTTCATCTCGAACGTAATATGAACTTTACTCATTAACTTGGGAATATTTTTATTTTAGTAGGTTATTTTACGACGCTTTATCAACAGCTTAGGTTATTTAGCGTCTGAATGAAATGAAGGTGATAATGCCGGTGAAATGAGTCTGGGGTCCAGCACCAAAAGTTACCCAGCATTTGCTCGTATTGGGTTGAGGGAAAACCCCGGAAAAAACGTTAACCAGGTAACTTGCCCCGACCGGGATTCGAACCCGGGCCACTTGGTTTCACGCTGACCGTTACTCCACAGGTGTGGACAATCCTATGTACTTTAAGGTATTCTTATCGCTTACTTCTCCGAATTTAGTCCAAGCAGAGCTAGTAGGTAACTGCTTTCCCTTTTCTTCCACTACTCTGACTCTGCTGATTTAACTTTATTTTCGGCATATACTTTTGACATCGTGTCTTGTAATCTTTTACCATCAACAGAGACGGTGTCCGAGCCTCTGCTTGAGATCGACGTCGATACTATTGAATCATCTTCAACATTCGTTTTGATGAAACGTACTGATTAGACAAGCCTACAATTCACCTACTGCTTACTGCTACCGGAAGAGCACTCATGAACACCGAGCGCTCGTCGTCAGACCCGATCGCTCGGTGTGTTGCCTTACTTCGTGATTTATCGTAACTATTCGTATATGATCGCTATTCATTCAGTCAGTGCCTTCCTGGACTGATAACGATATCCCGCGCTCGCTCTCTTGCAGGTCTCTGAAATGGAAGCTCTTACTCCTTCTCCCGCCGTCTGCAAGGTTCGGTCGGTGATAAAGTTCTTTAATGCACAAAGCATTGCGCCAATTGAAATTCATCGGCAGCTCTGTCAGGTCTATGGGCCGAACATCATGAGTAAGCAGATGGTGTCAAAGTGTCCATGATGAAGAACGCAGTGGGCGACCGTCCCTCATCAATGATGATCGTGTTGAGCTGGTGCGGCAGTGCATCATGCAGAACAGTCGATTCACGATTACGGAGCTGAGCAGCCATTTTCCGCAGATATCGCGATTCTTGTTGCATGAGATTGTCACTAAGCACCTGCTGTTCAAAAAAGTGTGTGCCAGGTGGGTGCCGAAAAACCTGACACCCGAACACAAAATGCAACGTTTAGGAGCAGCACTGACATTTCTGCAACGGTATCACGATGATGGCGACGAGTTGCTCGACAGGATCGTCACGGGCGATGAGACTTGGATTTCGCACTTCACCCCGGAAACCAAGCAGCAGTCAATGCATTGGCGGCATAGTGGATCTCCGGTCAGGACGAAATTCAAACAGACGCTGTCGGTACGGAAAGTAATGTGCACGGTGTTCTGGGACAGGAAGGGCATTCTGCTCACTGACTTCCTTCCAAGAGGTGAAACAGTGAACGCTGACCGTTACTGTGAAAAACTGCGAAAATTTCGACGTGCCATTCAAAACAAGAGGCGTGGAATGCTTACTGCAGGTGTTGTGCTCCTCCATGACAATGCTCGTTCACATACGGCTCGGCGCACAGCAGCTGTTTTGACGGAATTTGGCTGGGAGTTGTTTGATCACCCACCCTACAGTCCTGATCTTGCTCCCAGCGATTTTCACGTTTTCTTGCACCTCAAGAAATTCCTGTCCTCCGGTGAGCGTTTTGGCAACTATGAAGAGCTGAAGACGTCTGTCACACGTTGGTTCCATTCACAGGGGGCAGAGTTCTACGACAGAGGGATACAAAAGTTGATCCCACGATACGACAAGTGTCTTAATTCTGATGGTGGCTATGTTGAAAAATAGCTGAAACATTGCTGTACCTGTTGCCAATAAATATTTTCCTGAAAGTGTGTGTTCTTTTAAAAAAAATAGGGAAACTTACTTTCTGGATGCGCCTCGTATATATATATTTTTTTAAATACTACTACATATTTAAAAATTTATTTTGAAAAAACAATTTAAAGTTTTAAAATTCTGTCTGCACGGATTTGTTACATATAACGTAGAGAACTTTGTACATAATTTCAGAACCATATCTTTAAAAGATCATGAGAAAATGTTCCTTATAAAGAATGTTAAAAAAAAGTATCCAATATTTTAGGAGGTGATAGTATGCATCAAACCAAGAAAAATGTCTAATGAACATGGGTCCTACAACACATACTTTCTGAGATCTGAACACTTGTTCATAGGAGGTGCTCAATGTGGCGTCTATTTATGGCAATGCATTTTTCTGTCCTACAATACAGCTGGCTACCAGATAATCATACCGTAGTTGATGGAATACTGATACATCGCAAGGAATAATGAAAACAAAAGTTTCGTTGCGGATATGAGCGGGGTTCAGCAGAAATGGTGTTGTGAATTTTCGTAATCAATATGTGTGGGCTGATGAAAATTCCCATGCAGTTTAAAAATTAAGGCATCAGTACCGATTCGCAATCAACGTATGGGCATGCGTTCTTGGCGATAGATTAAGGTTCATACGTGCTACCACAGAGATTAACTGGGACTCGTTATCAGAATTTTCTTATTAACGTATTGCCTACCTTGCTGGAGTATATGCCATGTCAGCAAAAACTACAGATGTGGTTCATGCATGATGGCACACCAGTACATTTTCTCGCGCAATGTGCGTGAACACCTTACTCTGACATTTCAGAACTGCTGGATTGATCGGAGAGCCCCCACACCTTGGTCTGTTCGTTCCGCAAATCTAAATCCCCTAGACTTTTGGTTATCAAGTACAACTAGGTCAATTTCAAAGAGTGCGTGATTCCTTATGCCGAAAGGCAGAGGAATGCATTGCCATGAATGGACGTCACATTGAGCACCTTCTATGAACAAGTGTTCAGATCTCAGAAAGTATGTACTGTAAGGCCCATGTTTATTAGACATTATTTTCTTGTTTTGACGCATACTATCACCTCCTAAAATATTGGATACTTTTTTTTATCACCCTGTATTTTGTGATATGAGGTTAGGTTGGGTGGGTTCGTAATTAGGCTTCCTGACATGATAAGGTGTTGTAATTAAGTATCTTAATAGAGTTAATCATTGTAAATATCTATACTAAATTTCAGATGGATAGCTAAAAAATTGTGGGATCAGTGATTAACTACATATGAGGGGTTCACAACCAGAGTGGACCAAGTCCTTCTGGAATAATTTTGAGAAAATGAAGCGGTGAGATCATTAATCATTGAAGTCCACTTCTGGTCATTCATTTTTTGCAAATTTGAAATTAAATTTTGGATATTTCCGAAAGTGTTACGATTTTAAAAGTTGGTATACTACTTTGTCTTGATCTCTAAAACAACCAGAAATATTACGCGCAAAAATAATTAGGCTATTAGGTAAGAAATAAAAAAAAAAATCATTTTTCTCGAAACTTATGTAAATGGTCTTGAATGGTTATTGATCTCACCACTTCAATTGAGTCTTAAAGTTCCCGGTTCATGCTTAGCAACCTTCACCTTCCATAGGAAATGCTGACCTCTCTGGAGTAACAAATGAGTTATGGACTTGGTTTCTTATGACAATGAATAAATCTAAGTTTCCTTCATCCGAGATTGTATTAATCCACAAACTGACCACTGGTGGACTTGGTCCACTCTGGTTGTGAGCCCCTCATATAATAGTGTATTTCAGCCTACGTCTCCCCTCAAAACCACTGGATGCCATCCAAGGAACGATCAAAATAGAAATATGTGATGCAAAAATGAGAAGAAAAATTAAGTAAACATAATTTCTAGTACTCCAAACAATTACCATCGTGACACTATGGTAATACAGTAGTTCAATGAAAAGTGGTAAATTCCATCAAAGAGAAAGCATTGAAAATTAGAATATTCAGAATAATTTATGAACACATGGGTTTATTATACGAAAGTATTCTTTATCATACCGAAGTAAGATGGCTTTAGTGGTGTAATGGGTTTTACAACTCAGAGCAGAACTTTAATGTAGCCTATAAACAAATCAGAATGTGCAAACCTATTTCCCAATTATCTTTGACTTCTTAGATTGGTCTTTCTTCCTGATATTTTCGAACAGGGGCGTATTTTGCGGACTACCTGGGCTACCGGCTGTAGCCCAAGGAAATTACAAAAGAAAAAGTTTATAATATAACATAATGTAATAATTTTGTATTACCGTATTAGTTTTACCACAGTAATTAAAATTAAAGTAATTGTTAGATTTATATGCGCTCTCTGCTCTCGAAAAGAAACAAGTTGTCAAGGCGGCATCACTGGAGAAACCGCTGCCGCGAAGGGTAGCCTGTGACCGTTCCGCTCACGTCGCACAACTCCCCGTCCCCCCGCTCCCTCAAGTTTCCATCGTGCACTGTAGGTGGGTGAGTTGCCGCTCTCGTGATCGGTTTCTTGGAAGGCGCGAAGCAACAGTATGCTTAGTACGCTAGCTCATTAATATGATTGTGTTCTTGCAGTGCAGTATTTTAAATTTGTGATTTGTTCGAGTGTCTAAGAGTTATATTAATTGTGAATTATTAAGTTTTTAATTTCCCAATTAAGTGATATTGTGAAAAATATGGCAGAACAAGTTTCTGGAGAGGTTTGTGTTGAAAATGACTGTGTAATAGAAGGTTTATTAAAAGTGCCTTTTAACCGTCGTACATACAACGAGAAAGTTGAAATTGTGAAAATGGAAAGACCAACTCCTGAGTTAAATTTGTCCATGGACGTAAAAGAAAAACAACGTGAGTACACACGCCATTTCACTTCAACATCATATGGTAAGTGGAATTGGTTGTGTGGTAGTTCTAAACTGTCTAAACTATTTTGCTGGCCATGTTTGTTATTTAGCCGCGAAACTAATGTGTGGTCAAAAGAGGGGTATTCTAATATGAACTCCCTTCGAACGGCAGTCCTAAAACACAACAAATCAAAAGCTCATATTTATAGTAGCATGAACTTTGCAAACTTTGGGAAGACAAGAATTGATTTACAGCTAGATAAGCAAAAAGATCTACTCATCAACCAACACAATGCTCTTGTGAAAAAAAAAATCGGGAGATTTTACTGCGTCTTATTAACGCAGTCTGCTTTCTAGGAAAACAAGAATTGGCTTTTCGGGGTCATAATGAGAGTGTGGAATCAGACAATAGAGGAAATTATATTGAATATTTAAGTTCCTTAAGTGAATTTGACCATTTACTGGCCAATCATCTTGAGAGTTCAACAGTATTCCGTGGTACTTCTCCCGCAATTCAGAATGACTTAATATTTGCTATAAGTGGGGTTATGATAAAGAACATAAAATCTGAAATAGAAGAAGCACCTTTTGTGGCCATTGTTGTTGATGAAACAAGTGACTGCTCTAATCAGAGTCAATTGTCCACTGTTTTAAGATACGTCGACAGTACTGCCAATGTTCAAGAACGGTTTATAGGATTCACAAATGTCAGTTCGGGCAAAACTGCTGCTGCTTTGTTTCAGCATGTGGAAGGTGTTATAGCAGAATACAATGTCGGCAATAAGTTAATTGCACAGACATACGATGGTGCTTCAGTTATGGCGGGAAATATTAATGGCTTAAAAACAAAAGTTCAAGAAAAGTATCCTCAAGCACTATTTGTCCATTGTTACAGCCATGTTCTCAATTTAGTTTTGCAACAAACTACTTCATCCATTCCAGAATGCCGCATTTTTTTTCAAAACACTGTCGGGTTTAGCTGCATTTTTCTCATCATCTCCTAAAAGATCAGAAAAACTCAAGGAATTTATGAAAAAGAAACTCCCAAAAGTAGCACCAACTAGATGGAATTTTACATCTCGGCTTGTAAATACAGTAAAGGAATACAGAGAACAACTGACTGCTTTCTTTGAAAATATCATTTGTAATGACTCTGAAGAAAACTGGGATGATGATGTAATTGTGCAGGCTCAAGGATATTTGTATTTTTTCACACAGTTTCAGAATATATTTCTTCTTGAAGTCTATGCTAGAGTGTTCGCACATACAGATGTGCTCTACAATATTCTTCAGACAAAAAGTCTAGACATAGCATACTGCTTGCAAGAGGTATCAAAGTTAAAACATACTATATCCGAGTTCAGACGTAGTGGGTTTCCGTCCATATGGAGTAATATGGAAAATGAAAATTCTTCAGACAATACAATGGAACCACCATTAAAACGAAGAAAAGGAGATGATGAATTGAAATACAGGCAGCTGTACTACAGCATGCTAGATCGTATGCACATGGAAATTACTGACAGATTTTCTGATTATGGAAAGCTTCAGTTCACATATCTTCTAGATTCTCAAAAATTTTCTGCTTATAGAGAAAACTTCCCGAATGAGGCACTAAACAAATTATTTCAGTCCTATAACAGTCACTTTGATCAAGTACGTTTGAAAAATGAATTAAGTGTAATATATTCAGCAGAAGTCTTTGATTTTTCGAACAAACCTATCCATGAAATATTATCTGCCATATATGAAAACCAGTCCTGAAGTCCTTAAATTGGCAACATTAATTGTGACAATACCAGCTACGTCAGCATCGGTAAAAAGAACATTTTCTGCGTTGAAGAGAATAAAATCCTACTGTAGATCAACTCATACACAAGAACGTTTATCCGGCTTGGCACTGATGTAAATTGAAAAGTCATTTCTACAGAAACTTCGCAAGCGGCCCAACTGTAATTTCAATGACGAAGACATCAAAGTATTTTCTTCCCAATCAAGACGTCTGGAATTCATATATAAATAGGTAAGGAATTTTATTATAGGGATTTTAAAATATATTTTGTGTAATAATAGGGTCAGTGGTAGCCCAGACCCTTAAACCAGTATACGCCACTGTTTTCGAACACTTTGAATAGTAGTCTGCAAGGCTGAGATATTAACATAATAACGGTTAGGGATAAAATCAACGGATTCATAGACACTTGATTTCTGGTCATCATCACGTGACAAAAATAAATTTAATTCATTCCACCGTATTAAATAACGCGTGGAAAATTTTGCTGTGTGTGATTGACAAATAATGAGACTGTTCTAGCGAATATGCAATAAAGTTTCCACAATTTTTAACACCAGCTTTTTTAGTATTTTGCGGAATAAACTCAAAACAATTACGATAGTAACATATGGATAATGAATCTGTTTTTAGACATTTCAGTTCAACTGGCTGAAATTCCAGAAAATATGAAGGGAAAACTCATTGAAATATCTACTGATGGAATGTTTAAACTAGACTTTTTTCGAAGAAAATAGATAAGTTTTGAATCAAAAGAATGCAAGAATACCTCGAGCTTCCAAAAGTATGTAGTTCTCAAATTATTGTTGATAATATCTGAAATCTCGTATTTATGCAAAATAAGTTTCTTGTCTATGATCAGCATCAAAACAAAAGCGAGAAATTTCTTTGAACTTGGAAATTATATCATTGTGTGTATATGGAATACAGAATGAAGGGTTGGCGACTCCCACTTTGGGAACCACTGGTCTAACGTATACTTGCATAATGAATTTTCACCAACTTGGATATAACAAAATTATTCGCATTTAAACCACTTATAATGCATCCATTCGACTAACACAAAAGTTTGATTTGAGCAAGAAATTGCCGGAAGATTTAGCCTGGAACCCTCTATTAAAATCAGAATTGTTTTACATGCCGTAAATGTATGACATGGCATCCAAAACTTCACTCTCATTTCAAAGAAGTCACTCTTCATTATATCTAAATTATGTTTTATTTAACGACGCTCGTAACTATTATTATATGTGTATGTATTTATTCACACTGCAAATGGGAAAATACCCGGTGGCAGTGGTAAGTAATTACACTCATTAATGACAATAATAAACATAATTAATAAAACATACAATTAATAATAAATTAATAATAGTAATATTAATTAATGATAATAATAACAACAAGGAGCATCCTAAATTAAATTAAGCACGATCACTTAAAACAACATTAAAAGTACATCTAATTTATATCTTAACCGTAAGTTCGAACCAATACCCACGAGTATGATATGTTCATATATGCACAAGTACCTTTCAGCACGACACTCATATCGCTGTTAACTCACTCACTGCACTGGAACTACGACACATTACACTGATACTATTCTGATTTCACTAACACTTAAAAAGCATTTCACTGTTCAAATACCTTGCACTATAAATCATAAAACTTCACTGACACACACACACACACATTACTTACACAACAACTTCACTGACACTTACACACTTCACTGACACAGCACACTTCTTCACTGATACAATACTTCAAATAACAAAACATCAATTGAGGGGTTACGTGGACTAACAACCTAAGTGACTTTAAATCGTTATTTCACAGATCACATTTTCCGATACCCTCGTGTGTGCTTTATATTGTAACAAAATATTGTTTACCTTATTCCTAGAGGGCAGCAGAAGCAGCGTTGTATGAGTGTGCGAGAGATCCGTCATCTTGTAGCTGGTTCTTACTGAGTGTCTAGTGGCCCGACTGGCAACGTACGTTGTGTCTGTTCAGTGTGAACACAAATGGAGACCGATTCTGACAATGAAAGTGGTGATGTGTGTCGAAGTACTACATCCACGAGAGGTGTGAAAAGAAAAATAAGGAACAGTAGTTGGAAAAAGAAAAATGCACAGAAGAAACGTAATTCCAGTAATAGTTACGTTTCAAGGAGCGGTAAAAGAATACCTGCTAAACGATTTTCTGTTGTGAAAACATGTTGTAAATGGAATTGTGCAGGTAAATTCAGTCATCTTGATCAGCAGACACTTTTCAGTGGATTTTGGAGTTTTGGAGAAAAACAACTGCAGGACACAATGTTGTTAGGTTACATTGAAAAAAAAAATACCTTTCCGTAACACAAGGAAACCTACATTTGGAAGAAATCGTGAGTATTCATTTGTATACAAGGTGAAATTAGAGGGCACTAATGTCACAGTATGTAAAGGATTTTTACTAAAAGTTTTGCAAATTACAGATGCCCATATGAAAACATGTCAGCAAGCTATGAAAGTGGGGGCTGTTGCTACAACTGAAAATCATGGAAAACACGCAAATCGACCAAGGAAGATTGATCAAGAAATATGGGCTATGGTAAACGTACACTGGAGTTTATTCCCTTCTAAGACTTCACATTACGCAAGACGCAGTTCTGCTAGACGGTACTTTGATGATCCCACTTTAAATGTTGTCACTTTGTTTAAGTTCTTTCAGCAATATTACTTTGAACAAAAAGGAAAAACTTTGCCAATGAAATATCAAACTTATCATAAATTCTTCAGAGAAAACAGCTGTTACAGTTTCAGAAAACCAAGATCTGATATTTGTGACTACTGTAGGGAAACTAAACTTAAGTTAAACGTGAATCCCAATGACTCTAGGAAAATCGTCTATGGGATTCATCTTTGAAACTTCAAGAAGTACAACAGTCTTAAACAGGAATATCTTGAAAAATTGAAGAATTGTGCGAATGAAGATGCTGATACTCTTGTTCTAGAATTTTATTTTAGTCAAAATTTGGCAATTCCGAGGCTTAATGTAACAGCGCAATTCTATAAGCGACTTATGTGGATGTATGTTTTTAACATCCATTGTCATAATGATGCCTCTAGTAAATTTTATTGTTTATTGGAGTATGAGGCAAAAAAGAATCCCAGTTCAGTATGTTTTTTCCTATATGACTTTCTTACACATAAACTACAAGTGTTGCACAATGTGAAAAGTGTTATACTATTTTCAGATTCGTGTGGTGGCCAAAACAAAAACATTACAGTTGTCAACTTTTGTGCTTGGTTGTCGAAGTCTTTAAACCTAAACATTAGTCATATTTTCCCTGTTCGTGGACATTCCTACAATCAAAACGACAGGAATTTCGGAATGTATGGACAGGTATTGAAAAGGGTTCAAACCATTGAACATCCTAGCCAGTATCTAAACATCATGACTGAGTGCCGCACAAAGCCAAGTCCATTTTTGGCAGTCATGTCATCAGATATCATTGAAGACTGGTCAGAACTAAGGTCGTTGTTTCTCAAGAAACCTACTGCAAAAGGAAAAGTGTTTGGAATTCGGAAATGTGTGATTCTGAAGTACACTCCAAGCTGTTTCGCAGCCTCTGAGTCATACACTGGTGTGTTTCAACCCTACAACCTCATCCAGAAAATACGTCATTTCGTTTCAGAGAAATGTAACTTAAATCTTGTGAAGGTCACTGCACCTGAACTAAAGAATTAAAAGATTGCAGATGTCATGTCCTTGTTGAAATTCGTGACAAAAGATAATACTATGTGGCTACAGAGAATTCTGAACAGATATAGATCTACTCAGATTCAAACGAGCAATGATGCATCTGAAGTCACCGATGAAGATGAATGAAATGATGTTTGTTTTGTACATTAAATTTCAGGTTTAAAAACACAGAACTTTTTATTAATATCATAAAGATGTATGAACAAAAGTAAACATAGTTCAAATATTAATATGTCTTTAATTTAACTTATATAATGAAATCATTAATTGATTTTGTATATGTTATTTTCAGAATCTAGTACGAAAGAATAGAGTTTATGTATACATTTGTGTTATTTTGCAGTAAAGTACAAAGTTAACAGAAGTGTTTGTATTCTTATGTTACATAATATTCTCCGATAGAAAACATTTGTTGGTGTTCTGTGGACTTACAACTTAAAAGGAAGTAGCTATTAATAATTTTTTAAATACTGTAGTTCAATAATACCCATTACTTGGTTACATTTTTGTGTTTAAGGAATGCTATATTGATAATATATATTTTAAAAGTTTGATGGAATATCATAAGAACACATAAAAAGTAATATCGTAATTTTCAACTGCAGTTTACTCAAAAGTATGATCTTGCACTTAAGCTGTTAGTTCACGTAACCCCTCAATTACACCCTTTAAACAGTGTGTAAAATATACTACCGTCTATTAGTAAAGTCCTTAAGCCTATTTTCAAATGCATTTTTGGTTATTGGTAAAGCCTTTAGTAAGTCTGCAGGTAAAGCATTCCAGTTCCTGATAGTACGATTGAGAAAAGAAAACTTTCCAGTGTCCGTCCTCTGTCTTCTTTCCCTCAATTTATAGCCTATGAATGGTCGTTCCTTGAAGAGTAATTTGGCGGCTGCAACCTATTTTTTTATTTCTCTCCAGACAGGCTAACCTCGGGTATGTTTTGAACATTGCGCATAATCGAACTCGCGTTCTCCTGTCCGTGTGTCCCATTTTAATGCTGAATTATTACGACAACGCTTGAGGGCCCGTTTTTTAATCTTTTCAAATGTCTTAATATGTTCCAATCTGTAAGGATCCCAACATGCAGCACCATATTCCATTATTACTATTATTATTATTATTATTATTATTATTATTATTATTAAGATGGGACGTTATACGAAATATTAAAAACTATTGATAAATACTGTGCGATATGACAATGAAAATGTGTAAGCCTATTTATTCCGCAAGTTGTTTTCGAACACTGTAACATACTGTAAATAACACACACCGCGTCAAGTTAGTCCTTAACGGCTGCGAACATTACGATCAGTTTCGAAGATAAACTACTGAAAGGCCGACACTTGTTTGACAACAAACAGTTCATCAAATAAATATGATCCTAACATCCCTGACAAGAGTTGAACCTGAGATATTCCCTGAAAGGAAGACAATAGATTCTAGACATGGTCAAGACAACTCTTCTCAATTGACTCATTCATTTGTCGTTCCTAGTACAAAATCAGCTTTTCTCCTAGGCACGTGGACTCAGCAACAAAAAGAAGTTCTGTGGAGGAGAAAAATTGTATTTTGAGGTTGGTAACCTTTGCACCTGAACCGGAAATGCATGCAAGGTGACCACATGATTCCTGCTGCCCAGTCTGCTGGAATCAATAGTTTCTGCTGCAGATATATCAGCGTTAGTGCTTGATTCTGTTAAAAAAAAAAAGAGTCGTTGGCAGCACGCGCTTTGAGAAACTTGACATTCAGGATCACGTCCACACATCCGGCGGGAAACAAAATTTTATAATCTGTTTAAAATGAAGACAGACTTGACATAGGAGAGAATGTTAGAAGATGAAACAGAGAGGATATTGCTTTCAAACAGGTTGACATTCTCTCTCTTGTACACTGAACTTGCGAGAAGGAACTCCGTTGGTAAATTTAAGTATTTTATACTGTATTTGTTCACATATTTGTTAAAAAATTGGATGGAAATGTCAGCTTGAGTCTACATATCTGTTCTCTGTCTAATGTCGGAAGCATACTAAGGAGAACGTAATGTCTGAGCGACTGTGTCGATTTCTTTTCTTTCTCTTGCAGTTGCGCTTCCAGGCTTTCTCAACTTGGACTTAAGAAAATAAGAGCATCATAATCGCAATATCTTACTTTACTTTTTTTGTAAATTTATAATTAGATTATTAAATATAGTTCATGATCTGCTATTCAGGAACAGCATTAAAAACCAATTTTATATCGAAACATTCATAATAATAATCATCGTATTCGTGAATAAATGAATGATTTTATTCGACATAGCACCTATCCTTATAAAGAAACTGCAGTGGTGCATTTATTACTATTATTATTGTCACATTTCGCAATATATTAAATATATTCATAAAATTTAGCTTTACCTACATTATTACAGTATATCCGCAATCATATTCAAAATTGTATTCATTTCAGCGTTCATTATTTTACTCGTCATACTATACATTTATTTTTGTATTCCTAACAATGTATGTACTAACAATAATAATAATAATAATAATAATAATAATAATAATAGTAATAATTAGGCTTCGTGGAATTGCCACGACAATCGCAAGGTTTACTGCGCACGAGGTACAGACTGTATGAGAATGGGGCGTGCAAATGATGGAGTATGCCTCTAATGTAAACACTGAGCAGTATACTGCGGTTACAATAAAACCTGTATCCTGCATTCAAGAAATATAATGAATGATCTTTGAAGTAGGAAATGTCTAAACATATAAATACACAATTATTTTACAGTGAGATATATTAACTCTTAAAATTTAATGTAAGATACTCACATCATCCTTGAATATGTGCATTGCAGTGAAGAGTTACGTACATTTTGAGCGATGGTCATTTAAACAGTTTTCATTTTGGGAAAATGTACGTTCAACATCACACGATGTAATATCTACATATTTGAAGAACGGAAATCGCTACTTTTTAGTACACCAACTTCAGATGTCTTGCCGTGACCTGATGGTACATCATTTATAATACGAAGTTGTGAATAGGCAGAATTTTTAGCAATAATGTTTCTCAACTTACATTTCACTTTTTCTGAAATTAGTGAATTGTTATTTTAGATAACGGTTTGTGATACTTTATCCACCATATTAAGAGCTTATAAGAGTTGTAGCTTAGACGATTCTAACAAGATGATACTTTTGGACACGATTTTAAAATTAGAATCAATGAACAGAATATCTTCCAATAGCTGTTCAGAAGGCAATGGTTTTATAGCTGCAACAGCGGAACTGTCTGTGCTATCCAATGGATCAATTACCTCCATTATTTTGCCGTAATGTTCTGCATAATAATTAACAGCATCCAACTACGTTCCCCAACGGGTCAAGACTGGCTGCGGGGGTAAGGGTATTCCAGGGGCAATTATTTGGAACAGCGACACTCTCATTTTAGTATGTTTGATTGAATTCTTATCTGCACTGAACAAATGTTAAGCTTTGACTATTCCAACCACAGTAATGCAAAAACAAGTGCTTACATAGGTATACGTTAACTATAGCTCCTCTATCTATTTGGACCGGTCACAACTCTTAACATGAACTGCTTATACTACGAGACCGGGCGGTCGCTCACCTCCTCTATACTACCGTACATCGGCAACCCGATTGCATGCTGCGTGTGGCAATTCAACGAAGTCTAGTAATAATATTATTATTACTAGAGGGGTGGAACCAGGTTACTTTAGCAATCAATGTATGCAAGCATTGACTATAGCTTTTACACACTCGGTACTGGGCACACAATGCGGACATAAACAAAGGTAGTACAATCTGGTTATGATTGAAAATGAAGTACATGAATTCATACCTTATACGTGTAAGGTTCCGTCTTCTTCGGTTTCGTTGCCGGCATTACAATGAACAACAAAATACATCCGAAGATTTGCGAACTGAAATGTCCTGTGGCGATCACACAAACAGTTTTTATATTTTGAGAACGACCGTTCAACATCACAGGATGTCAATGGTGAATGTAAATAATACGACTGGTGTTTCGACACTGCACTTGTACACGTTACCAAATACAGTAGAGCGTCTCGTTTAGGCACAGTGAAAACGTAAAGAAAGTGCAGGTAACGTGTGGGAGAGGACGAACCGTACGATAAACACGAGGGATGCACAAGGTTTTAGTTACAACATTTATGGCGGAGCATTAATTGAAATTAAATTTTCCAAAAACACACAAAACAAAATAATACAAACTGCATAACTTTATCATACACACATTTTAACAAACAAGCAATTGTTATGTTGAAATAATTCAATATAGCAAATAAAATTTTGCTACTTATATGATGTTGCTTTCAAGCAGCATTTTTACGGTCATAAATTTCATTCTCTGTATGACTAACATATCACCGTCTTCTGTGGCTGAATTAACAAAACTACAGTATATTGGTCTTAAGTGACAACACTATTTCGTAAACACAATAAATATATCCCTTCACAAAGTTCAATTTATTCAGGTACAGTATAGAAGACGGTGATATTATGTTAGTCATACAGAGAATGACATTCATGACCGTAAAAATGCTTCTTGAAAACATCATATACAGAGTGTTTCAAAAATACGGGGCATAATTTCAGGTATGTATTTCCCACATGTAGACAATCAAAATAGTTCATTACAACATGTGTCCGGAAATGCTTCATTTCCGAGTTATGGCCTTCACAACATTGAAATTCACCGGAACGTTTTTCTTTCCGCAGGTCGTTTTCATTACAGAAGATGTTCAAAATGTCCACCTCCTGCTTGAATACAGACCTCACATCGATGTCTCATTGACCTGCGAACACGATCCCAAACTCCTGGAGTATTGCGTATGTCCTCAGAACATGCCACAATTCGATTCCGAAGGGATTCCAAATCAGGCACCGGAGACGAATAAACCAATGATTCTAAATGGCCCCACAAGTAGAAATCGAGAGGGTTCAGATCAGGTGAGCGTGGAGGCCAAACAATTGGGCCACCTCTACCTATCCATCGATCAGGAAATCTTCGATCAAGTACCGGCGAGCCGTACGATTGAAGTGTGCAGGAGCGCCATCATGCAAGAAGTGAATGTGTTGACGATTGATCAGTGGAGTGTCTTCTAAAACATGAGGTATGGTGTTTTCCAGGAAGTTTGTGTACGCCTGCCCCGTAAGTCTGTTTACAAGTACATGGGGTCCATCTAATCGATCACCAATGATACCGGCCCACATGTTGAGGGAGAACCGCACCTGGTGATGAGATGGAACAGTTGCACGTGGGTTTTCATACGCCCATACATGCTGATTGTGGAAATTTGTTATGCCATCTCGTGTGAACTGTGCTTCATCTGTAAATAATACTAAGGCAAGAAAGTTCGGATTTACACCACACTGCTGCAAGAACCACTGACAGAACCTAACTCGTGCAGGATAATCTGCTGGTGACAGGGCCTGTACACGTTGCAAATGATAAGGATACAATTGATACTCTTTCAACAGTCTCCAGACAGTCGTATGAGGAACATTGACTTACAACGCTACCCTTCGTGTGCTGATAGAAGGAGTCATGTTCACAGCCTCCAGAATCTCCTCCTGTACTTCTGGAGTTGTACATCTTGGTCGTCCCCTTCCCAAACCTGGAGAGTTAAATTTTCCATACTCGCACAGACGATAATGGAGACGTACAAATGTCTTCCGATCTGGACATTGTCGCTGTGGGTACCTCTCCTCGTACAAACGACGAGCCAGCGCAGCATTGCCGTCCGCCTTATCGTACATGAAGTGTATCTCTGCCAGCTCTTGATTTGAATACATGTCCCACAGTCTAACGCCTACACAACACTGAATGTAACCTTCGCCTCGGAATGAACTGTCAGAGTGCCCTCTTAATGTCTTCTTTGACGGCAACGACCTGCGGAAAGAAAAACGTTCCGGTGAATTTCAATGTTGTGAAGGCCATAACTCGGAAATAAAGCATTTCCGGACACATGTTGTAATGAACTATTTTGATGGTCTACATGTGGGAAATACATACCTGAAATTATGCCCCGTATTTTTTAAACACCCTGTAGACTAAGTAGCAAAATTTGATTTATTATATTGAATTACTTCAACATTACAATTCCTTGTTTGTTCAAATGTGTATATGGCAATGTTATGTGTGTTTTTGGAAAATATGTCAATTAATGTTAATTAATATAATTAATTGTAACTAAAACCTTGTGCATCCCTCGTGTTTATCGTACGGCTCGACCTCCCCCACACGTTACTTGCACTTCATTTACGTTTTCATTTTGCCTAAACGAGACGCTCTACCATACACGTAAACACTGTGGCAAACACCCTCGGCACTAACGTCAGACAACTATTGACTATGACTGCGCACAGTACTCTGCTGGCTTAGGTTCGGTTCCTACAGCGCGCAACGGTACGGCTGACAGGTCATTTTGCGTTCTTAACAAAATGTACCTACGAGAGTAACGTCACATGTCTAAGCTCCGTTGTGCATCAACCTACTGCAGCCGTAGAGATATCCTAAGCCCGCTGTCTAATTATTACTAATTATTACAATCAACACGATCATTAAATTAAGAATTGCATTCATATAACGGACCTATTTATAATTTTATTCAAAATATCGTTCATTATTACATATATTCAAAATCACACTCGTCATAGTTTATAATACAACGCATGGGTTTTCCTTGTTAAATGTTTGCAATAAGCTGGAGACAAAAATTTCCTGTCATTTTGTATTGACAATCTCCGTTAGTGAGTTGCCTGAACTGTATTTAGAATTGCGTGTTTTCAATCATAGTTAGATACACAGTACCCTGCAACACAATTTCTTCGTCGATACTCACCTACCGATAAAGAAGTCGTACGAGTTGCATTAACTCAATTTTCAGCTCCGTTTTCCAGAGGTTACATAATCACTAAAACAGTAAGAAGAAATACTGTTCGAAATGTAAACAAAGGCCTAACTCGTAGACTTATTATTTAATAGATACGTTAAAAAAGAGGAGAATGCGTTGTTGTACTCTGTATGTACAGCTCGATTCCATGTTGTTGGCCCCTGTCCTTGGTTGTTTGGCTAGTGAGCGACCTGTGTGTTGCGTCATAAGAAAGAAATTTAATCACAAATGTCCATAGGAGGGGAAGAGAAAAGAGGAAGAATGAAAATAATATCTATGCTCGAAGTTGAGGGACACTCATGTCAAGAAAATATGTCATGACATTGTTTAGTCAACAGAAGTAATGGTTATAGCTCGCGCAAGAAACGATTACCGATAACCTATGGTGGCGTTGCTGTCTGTTTTGACGTGTGTATGTAGGCACGCCGAGGGGGGAGAGGTGCGAGCCGATGGAAATACTATCTCTTCCAAGAAGATGAACAAATGACATCACTGTGGAAATAAAGAACGTAGGAAGAGAAAAATTCGAAGCTAATTAAACGGGCAACATACTGTACTCCAACCATGAGAAAGTCTCCAGGGAATGAAGGGAAGCAGGGTGATGCTGTGAATGAATGTTGATGTCATAAGATATCATAAGGTCACACACGTGGGTACTCATATCTCTATTGGCTATCTCTCAAAGCACAAACCATAACACATTTTTACACTACCCTAGTTACAAAATTAGATCACTATTAATCTCTTGGTCTTCTAATCCCTTCATATAGGAAGTAATATATGGAGGAGAGCGCATGATGTTGAAACTGACGTTATAACTCTAATATGATCTATCTACTTCGCTCCAATAGATGATGCAATAGTAAGCATATTCCTTTCACGGTTTATCTCCTGGTTGGAGAACAGTATGTTTATGAAGGAAATAATAATAATACCGTGTGATACAAGACACGTATTCACATGCAGTGGAACAAACTAAAGTCGTAATGTAACTATCACAACGCAAGACTGATTCTATCGATGTCATTTCTCTTCCGACTGCACTCTTGAATATCATTCCAGTTATCTCGTGACCTTTCCTGTCGCCCGCTCTTCTTTATCGCAGTGTTTGATTCGCATTCCTTCCGTCGGTATTCCGTGCTTGCGAGACCTATAGTAACGGGAGGTGTGGTAGAATATTGTGTTTTAAGGCGTAGTGTACCGTGACATGATAAGAAGGAAGTGTTAGGTGTTATGACTGCGCGCCCTGACCTGTGTGACCCAGCCCACCAGTAGTGATGAGTAACTCGCTCTTAGTCTATCTACTTACTTTTTGGAGGGACCAAAATCCCTGAATCAAGCTGTAACTATGGTTGAAAATACGTCTTTCTGAATAAAGTTCAGACAATTTACTAACAGATATTGACAATGCAAAGTGCCGGCAAAATTATGTCGCCGGCTTAATGCAAGCAATTAGCAATAAAACCAACGCATTGTGTACTACACCGGGATTAGAGGAAATAACTAACCAGGAAAATAAGAACGCGCTACCCACCAAAAAGCAACCTCAAGGATCAATAGGAATGTCAGTAACTTAGGTTTGACTCGCTCTGTAACAATGACTTACCATTAGGTAACATGTTAACTTACCAAAACTTGGATCGCGATAATTTAAAAAGTTTTAAAGCTAATATGAAGCGAAACGTTTTTAAAATACAAATTCCTCGTCATTACTAGAACACTGTATTAATTATTGTGTTTAGCAACATCATTTCCTTCACCGTAATGAAATATGGTGTTCATAACCAGATTTAGTACATCATTAACTATATTCAACATTATTCACATTCTCTATAATATTAATCAGTGATTATATTTCAGATCATCGTAATTGTTACCATTATCATAATTATGTGATCATTAAAAATAAAGTTTAGGGTATTATGTTATTATTTCAAGAAAAGACGTAAAATATTTTTGAAATATTATTTCTGCACCTGCATTTCAAATCCCATCTTCCCTAGTCATAAAATATATGAAGGTATGTGAAACGCATGCATTTTTTTTTTGTACCAAGAAATAAAGCAAGAGGAGTGGCACAGAAGAAACGAACAGCATGGAGATAAAAGTGCAGTAAAATAAGTTATATACTCAGTTAAAGGAATTATAAAATTGCCAATGGAGGAATTCTTTAAAACAATATGTTTCACATTTTTCACTCACATTATTACTATTAATCATTAAAGAATTTATTATCATTGTTACAGTGTATAGCCTAGAGACAAAAACTGCACTTTGAATTTGTTGATAACGAAAGCTAGCAGTTTCGCATTTTAGATACAATATACTTCGCAAATATTTAATTTCATCAATAACATTAGAGAAGAAGGTGCAGGATATCGAACGCAGGGTTGGTAACCCTGTCCACGGAATCAATTAATACTCTGCAGTTTTCCAAAGTAGTCGCCCAAGAAAATGTTGGTTAGACAAATATTAAATCACTCTGAAACCGGAACATGCCTAAAGACCTAATCTGTATAGTTAATGATTAGAGAACAATGCTTTATTTTTTATACGTATCTTATTTCTCTTGTACGCCTATACTTAGCTGATTTCTATAGAAAGGAACATACTGATTTTAACACTGATAATAAATATTTGTTGGATATTTTTGAAAGATATTTAAAAATAGTACAACGGTAAAGGCAATGAAATACACAGCGCAATGCATGCTTCTTGTACATGAAATATTTTGTTTTATGAAGGTCTACAGTCGTGCAAATAATCATGAAAACCTAATCTACGTCCGTCTACTATGAATTCTATAAAGCTCAGGCATGTTCCTATGCAGCCCACCTATAGGATAAAGGTTGGTAATATTGTAATACTAATAATATTATGATAGTGCTTTTTGAATATACATGTATATATATATATATATATATATATATATATATATATATATATATATATATATATTACAATTTTACTGAGCGAGAGAAGAACCGGTTTTGTGCAGAAACTTATCCACAAATATTCCCTTAATACAGTCATGTCAACTGATGCTCATAGGCGCAAGCGCTCACTTTAGAGCTCAGGACAGCCTGAGCGCTTTATAGCGGAAAAGAAAGAGACAGACGAGTGAGGTAGTATATGCCGCTTGGTCGATCTGTATACAGGGATGGCCAGCACTGATTCAATGGATAAAGGGAAGAGAACTTATTAAAACTGTATCTATGTTAATTTTTAGATTTGTATGAGAAGTATAAGTACGTACATTATAAGAATGTAAGTTCTAATTTTAATGCTCACTTTTCACAAGCTTGCTTTTTTATTCAAAAGGAATATTTTCTCAACTTTCTTTTACAGAAGAGTGAAATTTTCAGATATGTATATTTTGTAGCCTTACATGTACTGAAACAATGTTTTCGTAAATCTAATATATCGTAAATATATATTACTGAAGACAGTGTATGGAAAATGTTTGTAAGAAAATGAATTAACAAAGCAACTACTGTAACATAATAAACAAAAGATATGTGCCCATGTGTTGTAAAAATGTCAGCTCTATAGTTTTAGCAGATTTCGAGAAAATAATTTAATATACTGATGATAGGAAGTTGCACTTTAAAAGCATAATGCGATAAGAGTTTTGTTATGCAATAATAGTTACAGTTAAAACACGTACCTAGGTAACTTTTCTTTGTACTGCTAATATTGTTTCGATTTGTTTATTGATTACCTTTATAAGGCTAAAGATACCGTCAATAACAATTCCAACTTATCATGTCATACTCAATCTCTTTCTTTGGGATATCACTTCCTTTACGAATGATGTGTCTGATTCATTTAGTGTAGTATAGGCACCGTGCATGGGTCTCAAAATCGTACTGGCGGCGCCGCGCAGTGTCTCAATTCCTAATTAACTACAGGCTCGCAGAGATTCACTAGTTATATGTGATGTAGAAAATACATGCGGCTTTCTGCCGATAAAAAGTTGTAATATTAATAACAATGGGTTCATTGATTCATAGTGCTCTGCCCAAGGGCAGAGTTTCACTGCAAACCCAGCAATCTCCAGTCTTTAATTATTTTATAGACTCAGTGGAAAGTTCAGTACTGCTAGAGGAGTGTAAAAATGTAACTACAAAGTTCCTGAAATATCAGTGAAGTTGTTAGGCATTTAAATCAGATTTCAGAACATTGAATGAGGGCGAACAGTCATATTACGAAAACATTGATATACTTATATTCGATGTTATGACGTGTGTAATGTCTCTATAAATTACGTATTTTAATGTTATTTAATTCTAAAAGTAGTCTTAATTACACTTCCTGAATAATGGGCGACTGCAAATTCTCTAAAGCACAACACATAATGAACAATATCAACAACATACTACCTCTGATTGAGGTTCTGGCTGATATGTGCATCTGTTATCAGGCTGTACATCTCACTTGACGATATGTGTCAGAGAAAGAACAATATTGTTTATATGCATATGAAGTCTGATTAGTGTAATTTGTAGCTAGTCGGCGATATATGCAATGGAAGGGAAAAGGAACTGGCCACCCTTCCCCATGATATTCTGGTCTAGTTGCCTCATAAGTGGTGCCTTGTTGGTATCACTTATGAGGTTCAGACTTCTCTTTGGACAGTTGAATAAACAACAAGATCAACATGCGGAAGCAGTTCAATTGATAGTTTGTGTAAAATGTTATACTGTATATTTTAATTCGCTGAATACACCTTTCAACATGAATTCGAACACTGGCAACGCTGTAAGTAGTTTCGACTTCTTCAGCTATTAATTTACCACCATGCAGATACGATGGAGTAACAACTATGATCCCTTTATCGAAGAGGTTTGTTTTTATTTCGGGCAAACCTGACTTCATCACCACCTTCTAATATCAATAATCCGCAATCAGTTGTTATGAATGTGTCACTCGATCTGCTCGGTAGCATTTTGATTTGAAGGCCACATCTGATCCACATTGGGTGGCTGTTCCACTTCTGAACAATTAATTGTCACTCTACATTTTTCAATATTGCAGGCATTGTTTCCCGAATACTTTCTCTGCTAGGCCAAAACCCAAAATTACAGTAACCAACAGTGGATGTCAACAACATTAAAGTGTCGGTAAAAATACATTATAATTATAATTGTACGATTAACTCCGAACATCACCCTCATAGCAGAATACGACAATCCAGTTTTCATTTTAATTGGAAAATATGAGTAGACGATTTTCTTTACTACTTTACTTCTTTACTTTCATTTTAATTGGAAAATATGAGTAGACGATTTTCTTTACTAATCTTACTCTTGGACAGGATTTTTCGAAAGCTTTCGATGTGAAATTCACTAATAAAATAGCAAAAATAATATGTATGGTCTACCTCTTGGGGCATTTCAACTATCTATGGTAGCTATTTTTGGGTTAAATGATAGAATTGGAAATATTCCTTATTTTGATTCTACGGGTATGATTGTGTTTCAATTGGCAGCAATTTTAACAATATATTTGAAACCACTAATGTCACTCCCACTCCCATTAAGTCTGATAGTTCTGTCTCATATTTTATTGTAGGATAATTTCGGAAACCTTGCATTTCATTAAACATATCATCTGTTCCTGAACGCTTGTCATAACATTTCTTATGTGACTTCAGTTCGGCATGTAATGGAATAGACACTTGAGTAGACAATTCACACAATTCAATTGTGAAAGAAAAAAACAAAATCACTAAGAATGGTTTCATTTACTTCTGCCTGTATGGCCACTTCATTTTTCGAAATAACACTTGTTGAGCATTCGCCTTCCATAAAACTTAAATTTTCATCTTTTCTTCTTCTTTATGCGTCTCTTTCGTACCTTTCCGGAGCTATTTAAGATGAGGCAGTCTTTTTCTTGTAATCCTTTATAAAAATACTGGGAACGGTATGCTAGATTTGGGGGTGTTCTGATCTCGTTCCCAATAAAATGAATACCGCAAATTCTTGCTGCGGGTGTTGGTTTCCAAGGTGAACCATCATCGCTTGAAATCAAGAATTAAATATCCATATGAATACATTTAAAAATAAGTACATTATTTATTGTTGCAAATATTATATATAATATACATGTAAAGGACTCAGTAATTATGTACTTTTTGAAATTTAAATGATAAATTCCTGTCGTTGTTAAATTAATGGTTATTTATAAACATAATACTATATACATTTTATTTTTATATCAGGCGTAGTATATAATAATACTATGATTACAAGCAGTGTAGCCTTATTTACTTTCGTCTGATCCACAATTAGCGTCGTTGCGCTTCAGTTTTCTGTTTTGGGAATGAATAAAAACAATATCGGTTGGTGTGTTCCTGTAAGCATTACTACACTCAAGAACACAGCAATTTGCATTACCTTTCCGCTTTTTAGGATCATCCATATTTCTAATCATTTAACCTGAGATGTTAAGTATTTTCATACGCTTCAAGCACAACTCTACCGCTGCTGTCCCGCAATTAGTAACAACAGTCGCCACCAGAGGAGCTTGCACGGTGCCTATAGTTTTACTGCTATGGAATGTATGTGAATATTCCTTCTTAACTCCTTATTATCTTATTAACGTTTAAAACACAAGTGCAATATTAAGACATTGGTGTTAGTACTTTTGTTTTACAAACAATATAGAAAATACCAAACAGAAAAAAGCCATATAAAAACAACGACATAAAATTTCACGTTCTGTTTGAAGTTGGTGCACCACTGTTTTCTTAATCCAACAGGCTCCTTATTCATATACATAATTCTTCCTCCTTCCATACCTAGCGCTTGATGCCCGTACACGACATCAAGGTTAGAAAAATGCTTGCTTTGACATCACTGCCTTAATACGTTGACGCAAAAAACTGATCTTCCTCTCGCTCAGTAAAATTGTAAAAAATTCTCAAAAATAACTATCGTAATATTATTAGCATCACAAACTTACCAATCTATATCCTATAGATCAGATATATACAAATACAGAAATAGTACAGAGATAAGCAGAGCATTATGTAAATAGATAAAGTAATCCGATAAGATGTTAGACAGACAAGCGGGAAGATAGATAACACTACTCGACAAGAAATTGTTTATCTTAATTTTTTCACTATTCCTTAATGAAATACCTACAGGTCAGTTTACTCCCCACAACGAGCGTTTGCTCACACGAGGGTAAATTCCTTAATTTGTATTTCTGTTTTATGTACGAGTATACCCATATAACACTTTCTTAATGTATCGTTTTAATGTAAATAAATTAATTGTTCTTCATGTAAAAAATAGTTGAGCCGGAAACCTTAAGGCTGTTTTAATTCACAATGGAAATCAGTATCCTTCACTTCCTGTTGGTTACTCCGTCCAGAAAGAAGGACTATGAGAATATAAGTCTAATGTTAGAGAAAATAAACTGTATCTGTTACTAGTGAAATATTTGTGTAGTAGACTTTAAGATGCTGGTTTCTCTTAGCAATACAAGGTGCTTTTACAAATTATTCATGTTTTCTTCGCATTTCGGATAGCAGAGCTACTGATTAGCACTGTACTAAAAATATATAGCAACTAAGGTAACACTTAGTTCCAGGTATACATACTGTGCTCCAACCACGAGAAAGTCTCTGCCGGATGAGACGAAGGGGAGTAATGCTGTGAATGAATGCTGATGTCATAAGATGTCATAAGGTCACACACGTGGGTACTCGTATCTCTATTGGCTCGCTGTCACAGCACAAACAATAACATTGATACACACATGTGTATATTACCCTAGTTACAAAATTAGATCACTCTTAATCTCCTGGTCTTTTAATCTCTCCGTACAGGAAATAACAAATGCAGGAGAGCGAATGGTTTTTAAACAGACGTTATAACAATAATATTATATATCTACTTCGCTCCAATAGATAACGCAATAGTAAGCACATTCCTTTCACGGTTGATCTCCTGGTTGGAGAACAGTAATGTTATCCACGAGGCTCTACTTTCAAGGAGAAGATTTTGCTGCCCATATCCACATAAAACTTGGACTAATGAAACTATTTGTTGTTAGGTTATACAACTTTGTGTAACAATGTGTTCGCTTTCTTATCCGATTTTTTCAGAAGTTGCAGAAACTATTTCTAATATAGACATACATACATACATACATACATACATACATACATACATACATACATACATACATACATACATACATACATACATACATACATTCATTCATTCATTCATTCATTCATTCATTCATTCATTAAGAACTGAAAACTGGTCACCTAACAAAGACGACCTCATAAAAAAAATACTAGGAAACTTATATAATTTGTAAATAATATACCTTTTGAGAAAATTAGCCAGTTGTAGAAAAACAAAAAAACAAAATAGAATTGTAAATAATGTTAAATATAAATGGTAGAAATTGTAAATAATTCGACCTTCCCAAGTACTAACATTGTAACTCAATTTTTTATGGTTTTGAGTTGTCCTAGTTTATATGGTCTTAAATCGTTTCTTTTTCTCCCAATACTATCATTGTATAGCTCTAACCCTTCCCAATTGTATGGAAAATCTTATTGTTACTCTACATTTTTGTATACATTAATTTACACGATCATTTTAAAACCATTTTCATCTCCTGAAAAATGTAAAGAATGAGTTACAATGTTAGTACTTGGGAGGGTCGAATTGTAAAACTAGAGTATCATAAAAAACAATAATTTTAGAATCTGCAATAACATCACAGTCTAACAGTAGATTTTAAAATATAAACGGTAGATAGCTATAATTAATTGTGACCTTAGAACATTTTTATAGAGAAAAAATAAGAGAAAATTGTGGAAAAGAAAATAATCCAAATCAGATTGTAAATTTCAAATTTCAGAAAATGAATATAAATGCAGCATATATTTCGAGAGAAATAAGTGAATGGCAAAAACAAAATCACCTGATCTTCAAATTAGATTGTAAACTTCTAATTGTTATAGATCATTGTAAATAATTGTAATATTATAAGAGAGCTCAGTGCATGTAATATTACTCAGTGTAATGGAACATGCCGTTTTTAATAAATACACAAAAGCATACATACATACATGCATACATACATACGTACGTACATACATACATACATACATACATACATACATACATACATACATACATACATACATACATACATACATACATACATACATACATAAGTGTTCTGCTCATGTGCAGGTCTTTCACTGTAAATCCCGCATTCTCCAATCTTTCCTATTTTCTGCCTTCCTCTTAGTCTCCGCATATGATCCACATAATATCTTAATGTCGTCTATCATCTGATATCTTCTTCTGCCCGAACTCTTATCCCGTTCACCATTTCTTCCAGTGCATCCTTCAGTAGGCACTTTCTTCTCAGCCAGTGACCCAACCAATTCCTTTTTCTCTTTCTGATCAGTTTCAGCATCATTCTTTCTTTACCCACTCTTTCCAATACAACTTCATTTCTTATTCTGTCTGTCCACTTCACACGCTCCATTTTTCTCTGTATCCACATTTCAAATTCTTTTAGTCGTTTCTCTTCACTTCGTCGTAATGTCTATGTTTCTGCTCCATGCAATACCACACTCCATACAAAGCACTTCACTAGTCTCTTCCTTAGTTCTTTTTCCAGAGATCCGCAGAAGATGCTACTTTTTCTATTAAAAGCTTCCTTTGTCATTGCTATACTCCTTTTGACTTCCTGGCTGCAGCTCATGTTACTGCTTATAGTAATTTCTAATACAATTGTCATAATTCTGTCGTTATCTGGTATGCAGTAATACAGGTCAGTCGCAATTAGAATTTCATTTGCATATAAAATAATGGAAGTAATTTTTATTGAGCGCATTTTATGAATTTTATTTAGATTCTACAGTGAGGTCACAAAGTGGGCGTACCGTCTATGTATTATTATTTCACTTACTTTGTGAATGTTGAATGTGAATGTTGAATGTGAATGTTGGTACCCATATATTTACGTTGGTACCATGCTACCATGGTAACCGTGTAGTTATACACAAACATGACTGACCAGCGTCGTACAAAGATTAGTGACAGCAGTTTTGCTTCATGAAAGACACATACCGGCGACACCGCGGAAACAGTGAAGATGAAATTTCGTGACCGCTTTGGTGTGGAACCGCCAAGAAAAGCAACAATACTGGGATAGGAAAAACGTGAATTCGCAAAACTTCGCATTCCAAGTGCGCCGATACCTGAATACGACCTTTTCTAACTGGTGGATTGGAAGAGGATCTTCAAATGATCAAGCTCCTTTTGCCTGACTTCGCAACACCTGATAATGCTCTCTGTGGTTCATTAAGGACAAAGTGCGAAATTACTGCTTTAACACAACGGCACAATTACGAGTAGCTTTGGAAGATGCTTTCAACGAAGTGATCCTTGATTACACTGCGTAACAAATTTTAACTTTCTTTTGCGATGGGTATGTGATACGTGTTTTCTATACAATTTGAGCCTCCAGAATAATAATATGACAAAAAAAGTTGTTGGTTACGGTTTTTGAGAATTTTTGAATTTATATATTTTCAAAATACTGTTTTATATAATGATAATAAGGTTAAATATTCACTGTTCAGAAGATTACAACATTCTTTTTCTGCATTTTATTTTATACTGGGCATCAGGTACATCACGAGCAAAAGTCCGACAATAGTCTGCTAGCATATTGGTACTCCACTGTCTTTGGTATCTTTTTTTCCATAGTTGAAAATTCTTGGAGAAAGCGCTCATCATGCTCATCACTGAAATTGTCACAAGTCTCGGGGAAAAAGTCAAGATGGAAGTGAATTTTCAGGGACATTTTGCAACCCATATTTTCATACGCCAACAGTAAGTTTTTACTAGTTCTTCATAGTTCTCACTTCTACGGTTACCCAGAAAATTTAATACAACCTCCTTGAATGCAATCCAGGCGGATCTCTCTTTTCCTTCCAACAAAGATTCGAAGTGATTGTCCTTCATTATTTCTCTAAATTATGGTCCATTGATAAGTCCCTCCTTTATTTTTGAGTCACTAATAGACGGGAATTTTCCTCGTTATGTTTAAATGCTTCAGTTTTATGATTCATTCCTTTAACAAAATTCACTAACAGTAACTTGATGTGTAAAGGGGGTAAAATGACTTTACTTTGAGGTACAAGGGGTTGATGTAAAATATTTTTCTTCTCTGGCTCTGGTGATTGTTGTTTTATTTTACAATGCTTATCTCGAGCGCGACTGTCCCATTTGCACAGAAAGCAGCAAAATTTTCTGCAGCCTAATTGCATTCCAAGAAGCAATGCTACAACCTTCAAATTCGCACATATAAACCATTCGTACTTTGAATATCATCATTAAAACACACTTTAAAGAAATACATGTCTTACACAGAAAAATAACACCACGGAAATCTCCTGATAAACTGAAGCGATTTCATACGCCGAACCTGTTTCTCCCTCTCCAAATGGAACCGAAAAGAGCAATAAAACAATTTCTGCTTCTAGAAGTGGTTTTGACAGGGTGGGTCTATTGCAAAATATAAACTACAGTAATGCAATTAAAGCTCACAGTGAAAGAAATACACATCTCAAGTAAAATCATATATACTCAAGCGAATTCATACTGAGAACCTGTTTCACTCCCACCAAATAGACTCGTAAAAGAGCAATAAAATAATTTTCGTTTCTACAAGTGCTTCTAACATGGTGGCTTACTTATACTAATATTGTTTTCATATAATGGGTCGTCACATATGTAAAACAAAATAGTTACACACGAAATACGGTGCCTTTTTAAAATAAAATGCACAGAAAATGAATTATATTGTGCATCTCCAAAACCCGAACTGATGGAATATTTTGGTTGTTGCTTTTTAATTCAGGAGGTCGAAATTAGTAAGAATTTGTTAGTTTTATGTCTGGCGCAAAATGACTGCTGACCAGTGTTATCTCCGCAAAATATCTGCCAGCACATGGTGCAGAATTCAGCTGTGCTATGAAAATGAAGATCTTCATACCGATATCTTGGGTCGCTAAACTATCAGGTACATGTCCATACTTATCGATCAATCAATCAACCATGCCCATCCAAGTGTCGTAATACATGGGGGGTACATCCACTTTGTGACCTCTCTGCACGTAGTGTTTCCGTGCCATTCGAGAAAAAGTCCTAATAAATGCCACTCGATGACATAAACTTCTCAGATAAATTACCGTAGTATTACCTATGATAAAGACGTTCAACTCAATCCAAGGGATTTCATAATTTAGCCTACCTATAACAGAAAAAATAACAAATGTTATTCGGACACGATGAGGGACTGATAATATGATAATGAAGCAATGAAGTAATGAAAAAATCTGCTTCATGAACTTTTTGTACGCTAGAAATGACACAAGATGGCGGCAATCGAATTGATTCCAAGGAACGCAATCATCCATGGTCGCAGACATTTAAGTGTGTCTTTGCAATATCGCGAAGTTTAAGAAGTCTTGCTAAAGGAGACAGATTTACTCGGACGTTTTCTAGTAATAAACAGAGTCTGGTTTCAAGTTAAACACATTCCTGTTCGGCGACCGTTCGCAAGAAGAGGGAAGACGATCTGAAAGAAGCGGTCTGCACAGGAAATCATCAATAAATATGTGGACACTAAACAAACGTACAGCACGTGGCTGCAGTCGCCGCTGACAAACGACGGCCGCATTCCGGTACAAGTAAGGGATACTGCGAATCAACATGGCGGCCACATACATTAAGGCAGGGGTGCATGAGATTCTCGCAGCTGCAGATGGAATGTAATATTGTAGAGCAATGTAATCAGAATTGCTATGTGTGCCTTATAAAGTACTGAAGCTATTCTAATTGTAAGACCATAAGATACCAACTATCCAACTCACCTGGTTGAGAATACGAGAAGAATTATTCCGTGTCAACGCCGGGAAAGCCTCAAGTCCTACAAGAATAGTAGTAGTAGTAGTAGTAGTAGTAGTAGTAGTAGTAGTAGTAGTAGTAGTAGTAGTTTTATTTTGCCTGGCAGAGTTAAGGCCATGAGGCCTTCTCTTCCACTCAACTATTATTATTATTACGATTATGATTATGATGATGATGATGATTATTATTATTATTATTATTATTATTATTATTATTATTATTATTATTATTATTATTAAGTTCAATGCTAGAAGAAAAATACATTTTTTTATAAAAATTATTCTAGCACTCGAAGAAAGACTAGGTATTTCATTCGTTTTCTCGTGAAAGCTACCTGCGCGTTAGGGGAAGAAAAAAAAGTGGACTGAGAAGCTTCCTTCCCATGCTATGCTTGTACAGGGACATCATTTTATTTTTACTAACATTTCTAATATTAACCTGGCTATACCTTGGGATCAACAGGAGAACAGGAAACACCGTTTGCTACCCCCTTCCACGACTGGAGTTCGATGATATGGCGTAATATACAAACAAATCATTTTACTAGGTATAGGAGGGAAGACAAGTAGTTCATCCATTTACGTAAACTAGGAAACATCACGCTTTTGAGTTTGATAATTTTCATTAGGTTTTTGTTTAATCAAAATACAGTAGAGTATTAACAATGAGTGTTTTTACTCACGAACTGAGCTGTCCATGCGGATGTATTCATTATGTAGTGTATATTATTCTGTCTAGAGCACATTAGCGTACAATATAGAGAATGAAGTTAAATTGAAAAATAATCATAATATGGATATTTAAACACATTTTTGAAAATGTTGGCCGTTCATTTCGATACAGGCTTCAGTTCTAATGTGCATATTCCTGCCAGAGTCCTTCATTACATCTAGCAGGGGGCACTTGGCGACATACGCTGTATTAAATAACGTTAAATCCTATGACAGTGTGGGAAAATTTTTGGCAAAAGTTCGACAGTTGAGGGTGGAATTGGCCGAGGGGGAGGGAGCCGATGGATAAGAGAAAGATTTATTAGTGTTGCAATGAGTAATATTAACATTGAGCGAATGATAGAATTAGGAGATAATGTTTTTTTTTTTTTTTTTTTTTTTTTTTTTTTTTTTTTTTTTTTTTTTTTACTGTGTATTTTGTATTTTATTGCGTGTGTATGTTTTTATTTATATACTGTATTACCTTTATAATTATTATTTGGATTATTTGGTGCAGCTTCAACAAGAAATTGAATTGTTTATACTGTATATATATATATGTGTGTGTGTGTGTGTGTCTGTGTGTGTGTGTGTGTGTGTGTGTGACACTGTGCGTGTCTGTTTTTCATATCTCCCTTTTATTTTATTTGTATTATTTTTGTGAAGTTTGGTATAAAGTTAGATTAGTTATAATAGTGGTAATCAATGATAACGGTAGTAATAATAATAACTGTTGTTTCACTATTTTATTATTAGTAGGCATTATTTTCGTTTTGAAGATTCAAACTGTGCATAGTTACAGCACGAATGGCCGTATGAGCTCGTGCGAAGGATCTTGTGTACATGAGTTTGTATAATTTATTATGCATCAATAAATGCACTTATCTATCTATCTATCTATCTATCTATCTATCTATCTATCTATCTATCTATCTATCTATCTATATTATCGCACTATAGACTATTGTACCTAATTCCAATTACCAGTTTCGTCCTTCGTACTAGTAACTCATGTTGAAATAACTCTGTAGGCCTACCTATTCTATAAAAGAGTACCTTACGTACTGTACATTCAATCTTCACTTCTCCCCGATCCGAAAAGATAAAATTACTCAGACTGCTATCTACTGTCCGTCCAAGTGGTTATGTCGCAGGGTCGTAGAAAGGGGGAAAATCACGTGACAGTTAATTACTTAACGAGGCCCTTTTATTTAAGTTATTTTAAACAGTTGTATAATTTAACGTAGACGTCCAATTCCTAACAGAAATTAATGTTCTCAGAAAAGAGCTAAGACAGCCCAGCCACTAGCATTTACAGAGAGGCGAATAGAAGCAGGTGGGGGAAACCGGGATGCGACGTAGGCAAATGGAAAATGATGCAATATTGAAAGCTCTTTCGGCACTGGAAAACGCGAACATATTTTTGGAACGTACTGTTTACTATGACCGTAAGGCTACTATGATTGTATATGCGGTCTTGGATCTGTGTGTAGGACGGTTGAACTTCATTAGTAGAATGGGTGGGAGTGAAGTACATTCAAAAACTCAGGTACAATAAAAATTGAATCACTCTTCCCCACCATAAGGTTCTTACTATATGCCACGACGCACGTAAACGTTTCGTTTCACGAGATAACGAATGACCTATACATAGGCCTACCCCTGCTCACGGGGCAATCCACAAAATTTTAAGATAGAATTTTATTAATCAGCGGAATAAAAAGTAAAAACAAAGTAAAAGAGAAACACATATTACAATAAATGAAGGGTCCAGAAAAAGAAAAACATGTAAGTTACTTTTTTGTTGAGGTGGAGTTTGAGGTGCCATTAGTTTCTCTATGGAAAGGGCTATATTTTAGAGGTATGAAACAGGAAAAGAAACAGATCAGTCATGGGTTTATTTGCCTTCAAATTTTTGGCGTACAGGAAATGAAGCAGGTAAATAAACTGTTTCAGCGAAAATACCAGGTTTCATGGGAAAAGTGACTTACCTGGGTTTTTTCCCTGGACCCTTCAATTGAAACTTCATATTTTCTCTCTAAACAAAAAAAAAATTATTGATTTTTTAAAATAAGGAGCATTAGCAAATTGAATGTTTGGGAATTTAGCTGTTATCTTGCTATAAAGCCTTGGACCGAAGTTTCTACTGCGATTATAAGCTACAGTTGTGGTACATTTAGGTTCTGTCAAGCTTAATGTTGTCTGATCTTTTGGTTTTATATTTGTGTGAATACAAATTAAATATATTTCGGTTTTTACATACGAAATTCAATAAGATGGACATAAAATGCTTTAAATTCAGAATACAACAGTTCTGAGGGATAATCAAGAATGAACATTAGAGAATTTTGAACACGAAAGCCGAAAATGGACGTAATTTAGTAGCTGCTTATGATGACTGTGGATCTGGGTTCGATCCTGGTGATGACAGAATCCTATTTGTGATGTACAAAACCAACGTTCTCGAGAGATTTTGACATAGTTCTCCCATTTCACTTCATTACTTCGCCGTCATTATTTATTTCAATAATAATAATAATAATAATAATAATAATAATAATAATAATAATAACAATAATAATAATTTCAGTAATACGAATCGATGCAAAGCGGTGCGGCATGATGTAGTATTGTGACTGAAGTGTAGATGGCAGCTGAGGAAGCCTAGGATCAGAGTCCGTGGATATACAGAGTAGCGCAATCACCGAGTCGGCCGCCATTGTTAGTCCTTTTCAACACGCTAGGGATAGGAATATTTGAAGTAAAACTCAGATATTTTTAATTTGAAGGGCAAAAACGTCTAAAGGATCTTCTCACATTATAGAACATTATTATCAGTCAACATACTAATGTATAAAAACTTCATTTAATAATTATTACAGCATAAATACGCATTTAAGTGTTCAATATACTCCTTCATAAACGTCACAGTTATAGGTATTACAGCAGCATGAACTTAATAAATTACAAGTAACAAATGAAAACAACAATTTTGCAAATAAAATAACAATAAATCTAAACATTTCCAACTGCATTCCTCGTGCAAACTCTCCGGCTTCCGCATATAAGGGCACACTATACTGAAATTTCTCGAAGTTTATTAGTTTTAAGAATTCACAACAGTGAAACCAATAACTACCATACTTACGAAGCTAGATTCACCAAATTTTGATCACTGGTATATCTGCTTATTAGTGACAAGTGTACAAAATTGCATCCGCCTATGATACGTGGTTCGCAGTTTATTAATTATTTTATTAAAATATTGAACCGCTTTATATAAAAAGTCGCACTACAATTGACACTATTCGTAAGTGATTTTCACTTACATGGCTCCTTACATACATGGAATCAAAGCTTACTATAAGGTTTTGCTGTAAAATTTATAAGTAAATTGCTAGAATTTTTTAGTAAATAAAAAAAAATAATAGTCATAAAAATTCCTAGTAATTTACCCATTCGCTGTACAGAAAATTCCAATAGTAATATTTGTTCCAATGTATATAAAGAATCTTATAAGTGAATATCAATAAAAATTATGTAAATTGTGACGCAAGAGACTTTTCGCATTAAGCTATACATTATATAATTAAGTTATTAATAAAGTGCAAACCACTTATCATAAAGAGAGACGAAAGTTTGTACATGTGTTATTATCAACCAGATATACGAGTACTAGTGATAAACAGTTTGTGAGTTTAGCTTTAAAAGTATGGAAGTTAGTAATTTTATTATAATGTCCCCAAAGGATACACTGATGTAAGATTTTGCCATTTTTGGTAAAAAAATCGTTTCTTTGTTTTTATCTTTAAAAATTCATTTATGATCTAAAGATGCCCTCTGCCAATTTTCATGACCATACGACCGGTCTATCAGCTGTTTAGGGTCACATTTTAAACGGCTGCGGGCTCTGACTGTTAATTTAAATTCTCCGTCCACGACCTCCACTCTGAATTCTGCGACCATTTTGGAAATTACGCTATATTTCATACATTATTTATTATATTAGATTTCCGATTGAGCCAGTGTAGCTTCTTGACTTCTCGAAATATTTCTTCATAGAATCCAACAGGTGTTAGACATACTTCAAAGGCTGCTTTCCTTTAAAAGATATTCAGTTACAAAGGAGAGCACAACTCTTATCTAAAGGAAAATTCCACTTGTTTCTAGTAGCCATAACAACGTGTTTTCCATGCTTGGGTTTTGTTTGTGATAGAAGAAATATTTGCAAGTTTCTAACAGTTTTATTGTTAGTGTTATAATAGTGTCTATAGTCCATAGTGATTTGTAAATAATATTTATCTATTATAGTGTTTTCATAAGATTACATATTTTTTTAGTCATCTTTATTTACTAGTGTAGGTTAGGTGTGCACAGCGTGGTAGTGTATATAAGGATAAGTTCTGTATATCATATGATAGTTCTATATGTTTCAAAATGCCTAGAAAATAAAAAAGACAGAGACCTGGTTAATTATTATTATCCCAAACTTTTGGAGTCAATTTTCTCCACTTTAATTTTCTGTAAATGTTGCATTGCTAAAAATGCTACTCTTTCTACAGATTATGTACTACATGCATGGTTTTTTGTAGAGGTTTTTGAATATGTTCTTAACAAAACTTACTATCAGTATTATACCTAACACTAATTTTTTTGTTGTTCTTGTTGTTTAGTCAATTGTCCGAAGACAGATTTGAACCTCATAAGTACCACCAATAAGGTATCACTCATGAGAAAACTAGCCAGGAGATAATGGGGTAGGGTGGCAAGTTTCTTTCCCCCTCCAATGCATACTTCGCCGATTAACTACATATTCCACTAATCACACTTCAGATACTTACAAACAATTGTCTTCCTCTGACATATATCAAGTGAGATGTACTGCCTGATTATATATTCTATATATATCAGCCAGAAGAGGTATTTTTTAATATTAAGTTTTTTACGCTCGAGTTGAATTTTTCTGTTTTTACACTTTTAGTGCATTAAATATGTTTAATTATTTTTTAGTAAAATAAAGAGGAAAATTGTATAGTAAGTTTCGTTTTTGAAGGTCTGACACGTATGTAGACAAAAATTCTGGCCAAAATAATAGCAATTTTTGAAAACCTAAATTTGCACAATTTAAAATTACAAATTAAAAGTACAAAATTTCAAGATCTACTTAGAACAATTTAGAAAATTGAAATTTCACATCAGTATAACCTTAATAGGGTTTCTAGTTTCTACGGTCTTTGTATTTTCTAATCGAGCCAAACAATACAATCTTGTCTCAAGAATAAATTCAGAACTTCACAAATATATTATGTCATTCTTGCAAATAGCAAATAGGATTAAATTCAGAAATACTTGATTTGAAAGGGAGAAGATGGTAAAAATTTGACACTGATACTAATTGGTACGTGACTTTCATTTGTTTAATGAAGAAATATCATTTGCTGAATCAACTTAAATTCTAGATTAGTTTTATAAAAATATTTTGGGGCCCAAATTTTGAAAAAATAAATATCAAAATACAGTCATTCATTAATCTCACAATGTATGCTCGCTTAGGTAGCGGATCGTTCCTTTTTATATTTATAGTCACTTCTTTCCTTTTTCCTTATTTCTTTCACCTTGTCACAGAGAAAACAAATGTGCGCTTTTTTCAGTTCTCTGTGAACAGTTCTGAACACAGTAGCATTGCATTTTTTCGCATTTAAATTACATTCTTTCCCTATGCAACTGTATACTGCATAGCGCGCGCTGGACTAACAATGGCGGATTTGTCGGCATTTGCCGGCTCAAACGATTGCGGTACTCTGGATATCCACGGACTCTGCCTAGGATAGTAGGCTCTCGGGAGTGAAGTGAAAAGTCGTTGTAGTGGAACTTCATCTGACTTTGAGCCTATATTTGAACTACATAGGTGATAGAGATGAACAAAACTAACTGCCGCTCTCGCTTGCTGTGTTCGTTGCATTTGTGTTTCGAGTCTCGTCTCATCTCGTCTCGTCATTCTTGTGCGCTTCGAGTATCGCTCATCATTCTCGAAACAGTATTTAGTCGGCGTGGAAAGATTTCTTAACTTTGAATAACATACATCGTTGAAATAAATAGCATTATAAATGTTTAAATGAGACAAAAAGATAAAACAGAACAGTAGCCTGTCTTAGTTATCAAAATGTTCTGGTTCTATTATATGATATTACTTACTTATAAATGGCTTTTAAGGAACCCGGAGGTTCATTGTCGCCCTCACATAAGCCCGCCATTGGTCCCTATCCTGAGCAAGATTAATCCAGTCCCTACCATCATATCCCACCTCCCTCACATCCATTTTAATATTATCCTCCCATCTACGTCTCGGCCTCCCCAAATGTCTTTTCCCCTCTGGTCTCCCAACTAACACTCTATATGCATTTCTGGATTCGCCCATACGTGCTACATGCCCTGCCCATCTCAAACGTCTGGATTTAATGTTCCTAATTATGTCAGGTGAAGGATACAATGTGTGCAGCTCTGCGTTGTGTAACTTTCTCCATTCTCCTGTAACTTCATCCCTCTTAGCCCCAAATATTTTCCTAAGAATCTTATTCTCAAAAACCCTCAATCTCTGTTCCTCTCTCAAAGTGAGAGTCCAAGTTTCACAGCCATACAGAACAACCGGTAATATAACTGTTTTATAAATTCTGACTTTCAGATTTTTTGACAGAAGACTAGATGACAAAAGCTTCTCAACCGAATAATAACAGGCATTTCCCATATGTATTCTGCGTTTAATTTCTTCCCGAGTGCCATTTATATTTGTTACTGTTGCTCCAAGATATTTGAATTTTTTCACTTCTTCGAAGGATAAATCTCCAACTTTTATAGTTACATTTCGTACAATATTCTGATCACGCGATATAATCATATACTTAGTCTTTTCGGGATTTACTTCCAACCCTATGGCTTTACTTGCTTCAAGTAAAATTTCCGCGTTTTCCCTAATCGTTTGTGGATTTTCTCCTAACATATTCACGTCATCCGCATAGACAAGAAGCTGATGTAACCCGTTCAATTCCAAACCCTCTGTGTTATCCTGAAGTTTCCTAATGGCATATTCTAGAGCGAAGTTAAAAAGTAAAGATGATAGTGCATCTCCCTGCTTTAGCCCACAGTGAATTGGAAAAGCATCAGATAGAAATTGGCCTATACGGACTCTGCTGTAAGTTTCACTAAGACACATTTATAAACACAAACAAAACAATTCTCAAATAAATTTGCATTTCTAAGAAATATAAAACATAACGTTAATATCTTTTTTCTTGAGATTTCACACTTAATCTCAAACATATGAAAAGAAAATCCCTAGCCTTTTAATAAGCTGTTGAAGAAAATATAGCAAGAAAATTGAAATAAATGTAAAAAAGGAGGAAGAAGAAGAAAAATGTAGTAGAGATAAACCAAGAATAGGCTGAAATTCAAAGGAGAGGAAAGAAAGAAAAGAAGATACAGAATAACACAATAAAGCGGAAGTCGAAAGTAACAAGCAGAAGAAAATAGATTATTGGAGATCTTAAAAATTACAAATTGAAGTTTCAACGACAACATACGTCTTTCAAATTTAATGTTCAGCAAATTCAGGGGGTGTTTCTTGGGTTATTATCGATCGGTGCAACCAACATCTACATTCAAAGTTGAATAGTTAGCCAATAAGGATAATAAGTCGTGTTCGAATAGCTCGAAGTTCTTGAGTTTCCAAGCATTACGCAACGAACTAACACTTGTTATTTATTTACTTATTTATTTATTTATTTATTTATTTATTTATTTATTTATTTATTTATTTATATATTTACTTACTTATTTATTTATCCATCCATCCATCCATCCATCCATCCATAAATCTATCTTATTTATTTATTTGCTCTGATGGAGTTAAGGCCATCAGGTCTTCTCTTCTACACCACCTTTAATAATTAATACATGAAACTTTACTTCTGATGAGTGTCCTATCTTTTCTGCTATCTACTTAAGTTGAAAGAGAGCATATTCGTGATAGAAATATTTTTCATCTTATAAAATAGAGTAGGTATATACTGTGTCTGTAAGGTAAATAATTCTAGCTCGACAATTGCGTTTAATTGGAGAACTCAAAAGTCATTATCATTGAACATCAACGTGATCCACAAAAATTGAATGTATTTTATGCCATGATAAATCGACCTTCTTTTCTTGGAGCCTACAGTCACTGACATATCCTCTCTCGACATGTTCCAATCGTGGTTAATGCCGCAATTGAATGAAGATTCTAATGATTACTGGTCCAGCAAGGTGGAGTACCTCTCCACTATCACTGTGAAGTTCGTGACTATCTCAATCGTGCGCTTTCTGAACTTTGGATAGGACGAGAGGGAAACATCGACAATGCTTTCATGCAATGGCCTCAGCGATCCCCTGATTTAACCGCATGTGATCTTTTCTTATGAGGGTAAATGAAGGACAGTCTATGTACCGTCTTTACCACGAGACATGCAGGAACTCTGAATGAGGATTAAAGAAGCCGGAGCCATGGTGACACTTGACATATTTTCCAGAGTCTGGCAGGAGTTAGATTATCGCGTTACACATACCGCTCACATCGAGTCACTCTCATGAAACAAAACCTGAGTACCTTGTGCATCATATGAGTAATCAAACATTGCCTTACGTAAGATAATATTTGAATGAAAGAATTATTATTTAAGACGAACTTACTTCAGAGGCAGGATATGGGCCTACTATTTTTTTTTCATCTTATTATTTTATAGTCGCTTTAACTACAATGGTCATAGCGCGACTTACTATGGATGTGATATAATTTTGCTTGAAGTTCGACGTTCTTCTAACCCGGAGACATCCATCGCCCCGACCTGGGGTGCTCTTTCACCATCACGACATTCACCGCGAAGGCTGGACATCAAAAACCCCGACTGCACCCGCGAGGTGTTTTCGTACTGACACGACATCTATCGCGACAGCTAAGCACTTAAAATCCCCGACTAAAGTACCATCTATCTCCGGGCCGGACATTTTAAACTCTCACTTGACAGACACTACCTCGTGTACAATGTTGCAACTATTACGTTCTCTGGATTACTGTAATACTACTATTGCCAAAGAATTATGGGTCTGAACTTCGTGTAAATTGGGTACCAATTCAGCATTTACGTTTATTGCTGGAAATGTGTACCATAATGGATTAAGGGAATCACAAAAGAAACTTCTATAAAGTTGGTTGGCTCCGAGGATTTGAATTCAGAACTTTCCCAGTACGAGCCTCAAACGCAAGCATCTGGGCTAATACAATCGGCTAAATGTACTATTCCAGTACTTGCTTCAAGGATTCATGGATGCTTCCCATTTACTCTTCCTGATGCCGAGAAGCGTATCGCTGCTGAAGAAGGAGATTTCCAAACACTAAACAATTAATGAATTTTATTGTGGAAATTCGTTCAAGAGATCATAACATCTTTTTTGTATTGTTTAACGCTATTACAGAGAAATAATATTTCTTCAAACCCTTAAATAGCCACGATTGACTTGTTGTATCTGTACCAATGATCCTAATGTTGTAGGGTAGACCAGGGTAATTGTAAACACTTTTCACTGATTTCAAATATATTTCAACATTACACAACCGTCGGTAACGGTAAGCATGACAAAGAAACATTGTGTTATTTTTAGATCTTTCTTTTCCCTTGAAAATGGATTTAAAATAATAAGGTTGACTTTTTCATCTTTTAATTACTAGTTTACATTTATCCCTTTGAGAAAGGGGTAATTGTAAACACCAATTTTCTCACGGGCTATCAGACACTGAATGTTTTTTATTCTGTTTCAGAAGAAAGAGCTGTACTCCTTCAAACTCTAATTTTGGCCACTGGTATATTTCGTCCCTTTAACCTATGATATATGACGATACAGGAACTCAGTACCCTCCTGAGCTTCATGATAACTGTAGTTACTATTTTTCACATCTGTGACAAACCTCTCTAAATCCTCTACAATGTAGTTGAGTGGGGGTCTCTTTGATTACTAAAAAGTACGAAATGTAACCATGTAAAACATGTTTAAAATTACCCTCCAAAGCAATTAAAACTATGGGGCAAATGTAAACACGTCATAATTTAATGAACTGAGATTATGGGAGGTCTAAAAACCATTGTAATAAATGTTAACTACTATACATTACTCATAAAAACAACATATTATTAAAAAAGTAGCACTGTATGTTTACTTACAATGTCAAAAATGAAGGTGAAGCAAAATTCTTTCTCAACTTTTTTTGTAGATTCTTACAAAACATTCGTTCACAACTAAGCAATTACTCCTATTTGGCGCCAAACTACTTTGTAGGTTAGCCAACATATTAATTTAAATATTCCCTCGAATTAACATTTTTAAATTGACAGTTTTGTATTTCTCACAGCATTTGTTTACAATTATCCTCATCTACCCTAATTAAGACGTAACATGGTTCAGTTCTCTGTATAATTTTATTCGGTGCGCTTTTGAGCATTTCCTTAGAGGCAAAATAACCTCACAATTTCATATTTATTTTGTGGATAACTTCCTGACCACAGCATGCTGAATTTAGGTATGTTGAATAACATAAGCTCCTTAGATACGTGTTCCTGAGATCCTTAAAACTGAACTCAAAACATGCCGAAATAAATACATATGCAATGAATATTAAAAGGAGACTTGCTAGACTTTGTTTTCAAAGACTGAACCTGAGACGGATCTATGAATCTAGGACAGGGATGTATAACTGGGAAAGAGAGGGGTGGAAGCATGGGGAAAGAGTTTGTCCCCCGTCCAAAAGGCCTGAGCCTTCAATGACGTATCAGTGACGTTTGGCAAGCACACTGAATACATATGTCTTCTCTCCATACCATATCCAATGACACGAGGGTTGAAGGGAAGGGATGAGTTACTTGTTACGAATTTTGACGTATGCCGCAATTGTAGCACAGTTTTACATCCCTGACCTAAGAACTCAGTAGTTCATTGTGCTCCTTATAATAATAAGAGGTGAATTTCTCAAGCCCTACGTGCAACGTGAGAAGCGTTAATGAATTAGATGCTGGCCATGCTGTCTCAGTCCAGACGGGTTATCTGATAAGCCTCAGTGCTCGAAACCGCAAGATAATTATGTCAGCTTTGGAGACCCGAACTACACCAAAGATTTCTCTTCAGGCTATTTTAACTATTGCAGTTGACAGATGAAAATATTTTCCAGTTGGTTATTTAACGACGTTGTATCAACTACTCTGTTATTTACCGTCGGTGGAATTGGTGATAGCGAGATTGTATTTAGCGAGATGAGGCCAAGGAATCAACATAGATTACCTACATTCTTCTTACGGTTGGGGAAAACCTCAGAAAAAATCAAGTAATCAGCCAAAGCGGAAATCGAACCCGAACGCAACTTTGGATCGGCAGGCAAGCGCCTTAAGTCTTGGTTTTTAAGAACCGCGCAATGACGCGTGCGTGAGCATGATGCGGCACGCAGAAGTCAAATCTATGTTTATTTATGAGGCTGAATTTTAATAGCAACGCGCGTGATTGTTGCGCAGCGACTCTGCGCAAGACCCGCTGCGTAATGTGGTAGCGCAATCCACACTTTGACTTCAACATGACAAGCGATATAGGTCTCGCAAGCACGGAATACCGACGGAAGGAATGCGAATCAAACACTGCAATAAGGAAGAGCGGGTGACAGGAAAGGTCACGAGATAACTTGAATGATATTCAAGAGTATAGTCAGAAGAGAAATGACATCGATAGAATCAGTCTTGCGTTGTGATAGTTACATTACGACTTTAGTTTGTTCCATTGCATGTGAATATGTGTCTTTATCGCACGGTATTATTATTCCAATCGTAAACATATGTTGCGCGTTAAATTAGCTTCGAATTTCTCTCTTGCTACGTTCTTTATTTCCACAGCGATGTCCTCATCTGTTCATCTTCTTGGAAGAGACAGTACTTCCATCGGCCCGTACCCCTCCTACCTCGGCGTGCCTTCATACACACGTCAAAACAGACAGCAACGCCACCATTGCTTTTCGGTAATCGTTCCTTGCGCGAACTATAGTGTGTTATGCACTGTGATATAATGTTTAGGGCCGGAATTTAATTATGCACTATAAAATGTATTGCTTCTTCGTACATATTATATTTAACTTAGCCCCCATACATGTCCGTTATAAAATGACATCAACTATATCTGGGTAAGCATGGTGCACATTACGGTTGAGAAAACGTGGTTTACAAATTTAAATATTCCAATAATATCAAATAATACGTAAAGGAGGCAAGTACTCACCTACTTAACTACGCGCCTAGATCTTTAGACGTACAATTTATCGTTGCAGCAGTTTTCAAGAGGCGCTGTGCTTAAATTTGTTTTGTCTTCTATAAAGGTTTGTATGATAGGACATACATTATGCAGTGCTTCCCGCACCAAAGCTAAGTATCCAGATATATATATTCGTATATGTGGCCTCGCCAACCTCATTGAACAAGACTACTTTCTATTAGTAGTCGACATGTAGATACCTATTATTGGAGAATATAGGCTATATCAATGTTAACAGTATTGATTTAACTGTTGCTGAAAATGGCCATAAAGTCATTTAAATATACGATCCTGTGTACATAGTTTGTACGTCTTAAATGCAAGTAGTAGGCCATGGATGATACAATGGAGGAGAGTTCGGCCGACGCGGCCGCCGTGAATCGAGTCTCGGCATAGCTCAGATAGAAAGAGCGCTCAGCACACATAGCTAAGAGATCCTGGGTTCGATTTCCGGTGCCGGAAGGAATTTTTCTCCAATAACAGGTATCCAGAAACATTTACATGATACGCGTATGGGGGCGTGGTTAAATATATACGAACTAGAAATACTACTTTATAGTGCATATAATTCCGACCCCAAGTAATTATACAGCCATACTCTTTATAAAAGTTTGGAGATAGTCTGAAATATTGTTCTTATACTGTAGGCCTGCAGTATTCGTCTTTGTATCACGAGTTCCAAAGAAGAGTTTGAAGACAAATTATTAATAGATTATGTGCGTACTTTTCCTATTATTTATGACGTTAACAAAAGCCATACAAGAGCAGGATTTTCCAAAAAAAAAAAATGCCTGAAAATATAGCCTATCTCTTTATTGAAAATATTTATGGCATCCTCAGTTGCTCAATAAACCAGGAGGCCTAATCTTAAACCATTAACATCATCATCCTCCTCTTGAAGCAACAGCCAACAAGGCAATAAGTGGGCCTGTGTCAACACGGAACGCGCGAATTTCACGACAGTGCGCGCCATGGACGCGACAAACTTCTGGTTTCACGTTGTACCGCACCACGTTCACGCAGGCGTCCTTGCGTGGTTCTTAAAAACCAAGGCTTTAGCGGACTGAGTTATGCCGGTGGCTTCGACAGATGAAGTTAGCAGGATGTGAAGAGTATTTGTGGATCGAAAGAGGGAAATGGGAGTACCTCGAAAAATCATCTGTAACTTTTACTCTGTCCACCACAAATTCTATAAGGACCAGGCCGGGAATCTAAATATGACACTTAGATGGAGACATGTCCGCTAGCGTTGAATCGTGAACACAGCATAAAATGAGGGAGCCGTGGCCAATTTTATGCTAGATTCTGTATTTTCCTCTAGTGAGAATAAGGAAAAAGAAGAGAAAAGTTAATAGGAGATGAGGAGAAAGCAAAGAAGAACTGAGTCACCTTTCTTGAATTTAGCTACAGAAAATATGAGATATGGTTTGTTTTCTTGTATACCCCTGGATCTTGGTACGGTCACGTACTGTAGAAATCTAAATTCCCTCACACTAACACATTGAGGCATATGGCGACGTCCATTTATTTATTTATTAATGTATATGAAAAAAGAAATAGAAGCGGTAGCTGCAGTGTGCAGAATTTGTAGTTCATAGCTATACCGCACTGATCCCCACCGGAGATGGCTTCATACGGAAAGCCGCCACGCGAGACTTGTCTCGTTCAGAAGGCAAAAAGCCGCGACATGTATTTCGGCACGATGCGATGGCACAGGAATATAGATTGCGGGAAACTGCACGCACTTCTCAACAAAGCTTCTTATGGCCCCTCGAGTATCAGCATTCAGTAGCCTATAAGCTGAAGACGTACGTACTGTAAATTAAATACATTTTCATTTTTTAACAGTTAAAAAACATTGCGATGTAAAAGTCCAATAAAAATATGACAGGGGATTTATGAAATCCCTTAGTTCACCGCTGTAGAGTCACGGTTAGGGCGTCTGACCGTGGAACGAGCGGACCTGGGTTAAAATCCTGGTTGAAGTTTTTCCGACGTTTTCTCTCAACCAATCGAAGCAGAATTGCTGCGTAACTTTTGACATTGGACCTCGGACTCATTTCATCATCATAATTCCACTTCCCTCCCTGTCATCATCATCATCATCATCATCATCATCATCATCATCTCCATTTCTTTCCCAGGTTTCGGGCTTGCTTCGATGCATAGTCCGGATCAGCTTACTTATTACCCTAAGAGTGAAACCTAACCATTTTCCCCCTATTACTACATATGCTAGTGGATTATAATTATTTTCTAGATATCTGGTTGAATATCCTTTTACCAACTTTGTTTTGAATTTCGAATACTGACAAATACGACAACTGGCAGTTATTTCCTGTTATGTGGGCAATAGAAGGAATCTGATGAAATGGAAGTAACTAGGCTTGTGAAATGTGAACATAATTAATTGGTAATACCTACCGGTATTAATATTAATATCAGTTGTATTGCGTTGTGATTACAATTCACCATGAAAATTTTCCAAAAAAATTATTTGGCTATTTCACATCTTTAGAATATAGCTATATTTTCATACCCCAAATGAATTTAGTTCAATTCTGATTACAAATATGTTTAAAAATGTTTTTAAATTAAGGCTGTAAGGGAGCGTGGCATTTAAAGAGCTGTAAAAATTATTTAATCAAAGAATTCTTTTTTACAAATTTATGATTACAAATTTAGTAACTTTTTGTTGAAAAGTTGGCTCCCTAAAGTTACTAGACGAATGTAGCGGAGGAAAATTTTAATAGGTATGTGTTACATAAATATTCATTTTACTTTCAAATTCATTTTTCCGTAAGTTTATTTTTCTTGATTCAACACCCAGATCACATATAGATTGCTCATTTCTATGTTAAAATCGGTTGCACTTTGAAGAGAACAACCGCCAGGATCGCCACCCGTCCGCCGTAAACGAACACGAGATGACAATACAGTCGCTAATGCAATTCAAATGGGAGTTATGACGTGACTCCTTAAGTAATAACTAGATGGCAGCATAGTAAACCTGACAAAAGTTGTTACCGTCAAAGCCTATAATGCAGAGCAATCTGGGTATATATGATCTAGGTTCAACACCAACTTTTTTATACCAATTCTGGATTAAATTTTTACTGAAAGTATTTACGAGGTAGCTGTATGTTTTTACTGCATTTATTTTGTAAGAAATGCTGCTAGTGTGTGTTATTAATATTTTTATGAATTGTAGAAAAATAATGTATTCAAAATTTAAATTCTTTTAAGTGAATAAATGAGACACTATTTCATAAAATGAAATGTCTTGTGAATGTAACAAAAAAAAAAAGAAGCTTAAAAATTGAGACCTTGTACTAAAAACTAGGATTTGAAAATGTTTGTAAAAAATAGATAAAAAAATAAAAACCAAAAGCCAAAAACATTTGGAAGTTCACCGTAACGACGCTTTCTCAACTGCTGTGGTTATCTAGCGCCTGAGTGAGATGAAGGTGATATTGTCAGCGAGATGAATTCAGGGTCCAGCGTCGAAAGTTACCCAGCATTTGCTCTTAATGGGTTGAGGGAAACCCTCGGAAAATCTTGTAAGTAACTGGTACCAACCTGGATTTGAACCTGGGCCCGTTTGTTTCACAGTGAGACACTCTAACCGTTACTCCACAGCGGTGGACCGGAAATAATGTTAGCTTTGATGAAAAAGTAATGTAAACACTCTGCTGCGTTACTATTTTGCGTAGATTTACCAAACAATTCACACACACACACACACTCACCAAGAATAGAAATCGGGTCTCTGACTTGTAATTATATGAAAATATTCATGAATTTCAACTGTCAGTCAAGTTTCGCTTCAGCGATTTTAACTAAAAAGGTCGGTATTCTATCTCGTGTACCTCAGAACCAATGAGGCATGAGGAATTACTTACATGAGGAATAGGCTGTTGCATTGTGAAAAAAAAAACAGTCACAAGCTTTATCGGTTTAATTTTATTGTTAGGTAGGCGCAGACAAAATAAAAAGGTAAATAAAACTGAGTCAAATGCAGCGGAGATCCTTCCGTTCCCACGTTTCGCTTTCACGGGAAAACTGGAAAAATTGGTGAAATGAAACCGTGGGATTGGCCGCGACTGGGTGTGTCGCCCCCGCCCCGTGTGAACGTCAGCTGGGCGGTAATGGACAGATTGGCAACTAAAATCTAATAAAATGTTTGATTATACATTTAATGCTGTCCCTTTGTCCCATTCTTGAGGCACTCTATCAAACTACGATCAAATAAGATGAATTAGTCAACGTTTACAAAATGCAGTGGAACATTTTCAGCTGCACAATGCATTGAGTGGCATGAATTGGTTGTAGGTCTGCTCTTAGGCGGTATTGAAAGGCTAGTCCCTTTTCTGTGTATTGCTCATTCCTGGTTTCTACTTTAAATCAATCATTCCAAAAGTAATAAATCACGAAACTTTCGAAACGAGCTAGGGGCACAGAAACAATCCTTGGTCTCGATACATATTTTCTTGCTGAAATTGATCAAGTTTAATTACTTTTACCGATCTCCTAATGACCAAAGAGAGGTTATTTGCAGAAACGAGGCAAAACAGAACCTCGTTAACTTCTAGCATTGACTGCGCACGTTTGTCAGTTCAGCTTAATGAAGAAAGAGAGTATAGCTTTTATGTACAGCAGAAGAAAAACTTCTTAAGTTGTAAATGTGTAGTAGGCCTAATCTTTCTAAATGTTCGGGCAAAGAGAGACGATAAATTAAGATTAAATTTAACATATTTAAACTGAATACTATTCAGAATTAAAAAAAGTGAAACAATGGGTTTATCATAAACCTTTTTTTATTGTAACATAGACAGGTCACTTTTAAGGGGAGAGGATGATATTTTTTAAAACTTTTTTCCTATTTGGTGTAAAATATAATTTTTTTATGTAGACAGCTCATAACTGTAGCAATTCAACCAAAAATAAATATTTTGAAACAAAAATTATTTGGGGGACCCAGATTTGAAAAAAATATACCCAATGCAGAATTTTACTAAAACCGATATATCTAAACCATTTTAAAGGTAGATTCATCAAGTTTTTTGCAATGTACTTGCAAAAGCATGCTCTACAAACTGTCTGTAACAGAATTTTGATATTAGTCCCTACGTTTGTAGAATAAACAATTAAAATTTAATAACATTTTTCTGATTTCCTTTCTTGCAAACAAACGGACTTAGTTTTAAAATGAAATCAATTAACAAAATTCTGTTAAAGAGAAAGGTTTCCTAATAGCCCAAAGAATGTGTGTTCTAAATTTCATGCATGTATCTTTAATAGTTCAGAAATTATGTCCGGTTTTGTCTGGCAATGTAGCAAAAAACTGAAGTTACCGTAAACTGATAAAAAGGGGACGAGTAATTTAAAAATCCATAGCGCAGGAAGTTTAAAAATGGCGTCTCAACTTCCGATAAGGGCACAAATACCCACGAAATGTTATGCAATGTATTCCACACATATCAAAGAATATTTTAAAGAATTTTGTTTAATTCAATTTACCGGAAACAACAATAAAAGGGGGCGAGTGATTTAAAAATCCATAACGCAGGAAGTTTAAAAATGGCGTCTCAACATCTGATAAGGACACAAATACCCACAAAATATTATCCTATACATTTCACACATATCACAGAGTATTTTAAAGAATTGTTTTTTAATTTACTCATTTTTCACCAAAAAATACCATCCTCTCCCCTTAATAAATTGTTGCAATATAGAAGGAATACTGTATGCCTCTGCATAAAGCTAGAAGAGGCAATCGTCATGAGTTGGTCTCCTGGAAAGCGACAATAACTTCCCATTCATTTCTGCACGGCAGACAATGATTGTTGAGGAATTGCGTTATTAAGGCAGGGCAGGACAACCGGATGAGTTGGAGTTGAGACCGGAAAAGAACGAAAGACCTAATCCATGGAAGGAAGGAAGGAGAATAACTACCAGAAATGAACAAACTATGAAAAAAAAAAGGAAAACAAGTGTAGGCTACAACGGCATCCAAAGAGGTGTCCACTTCTCTCCTTATCTCCATCCTTTCCTATTATCACATTTAGGTCGCGTTTTCCCGTTGGGAAAGTTTAAGATAAGAAACATTTTATTTCGAATTCGACATTCGACAAAAGAAACTGTAAGAGAATGATATTAATTTTTTCATCAAAGAGAGCCTAGATTTTGGGACTAAACTATACAGAATGTAAGGGATATAAGTGCCATTATTTTAACTGATGATTATTCATGTCATAAGGAAGAAAAAAAATGTCCTTAATTTTTTTCTAATAGCAATATTTCGTCGCTTAAGAACCAATACCGCGTAACTGACATTTTTGGTCGAAACTGTTTTTTTGCACAGATGGTACCTCCACTGTCATCTGCATGCATTGACAAGCGCGGGAATTTGATTGCATGAATGGCCTGCGTGCGAAGGAGGGGGGTACAATACCGCGTATCTGAAGTCACGAGAAGTCTGTAGGAAATACCGCGTATCTGACAACAGATAGCTGTTATGTCTACTCCCTGCGCGCCGTCAGTACGGAAGCTGGTTCTCGTTACTGCCTTGTAAAATTGTATCAACAGTGTGTAATATTATGAGAAGATTAAAGAAGTATTCAGTTTCAATTATTTAAAAGATTAAATATAATAGAATTATTTCACTAATGTCAATTGAATGTTAATTGAGCTGAATTCCCGCAGAATCTTATTGCAAGTTCATTCACTGAAATATAGTACATTTAATATTTTATTATATAGGCCTACAGATACAAGAAAAGAAATGGACAATGAATCAGACGAAGGTCAGTTTAGCGAGAATGAAATCCTATCTGTGCTATGTTCTGCATTCAAGACGGGAGAAACTTCTTTGAGCATTAACAAAGGTGTGGCATAAGAAGTATCACAGTTATTAAAGATTTATTTTTCTTCAGTTACGGAATCATAACAGCAAACTTAATTTAAGTAGCCTAATATAAATAATCATGAATGGGCCGCTAAAATAATTTGCGCTACATTCAGTGGTCCTAAGCTTGGTCCCTTCCATTTCCTCCGGTAGGAGGAAGATCTAAATTGATGATAATATTTACTACACATGTTTTTTAATCAATTTATATCACATTTATAAACACTAGTAATCTCATCTTATTCGTAGGTGTACTGCCTGATAATTCAAATGCAAAAGAAAACCGTCCTTCTGAAAATGGGTTGCTGCAGATCAGGCATTGTCCGTCCAGTGTTACCGGTAAGGTTATGATCACATTATGCAGTCTGGTATAATTTAAAGCAACACTATTAAAATAATACCGCTAGAAATAGGATAGGACAGAAACTGAAGACAATACCTCGTCAATGAAGGATCTACACTAAATTTCGGATGAGTCTTCTGATGTAGACGACCCCGAAGAATTTGTGAGTGCTACTTATTCTACATCTTTACATTCGTCAGAAAAAGGTAAAGAGAAGAATCTTCAAGCGTTTCATGGAAATGTGACAGAAAAGAGAAAAATAAGTTCAAAGCCACACAAGGTTATGTGGAAGAAAATGAAAAATAGAAAACTTGGAATGGAAGAGGAAGCTTATCTTAGCTACAAGAGGTCGAAAGATGGCAAAGTGACACATGATACGGAAAGAGATGCAAGGAATTTGGGGCCAGAGTGTAGTTATAAAATGTGCCAAAATTCGAAAGTAAGGGCTGTAATTTAATTTCTAATGAGAGAAGACATCTTTCAGGCATTCTGGAAAACTATGACTTGGGAACAGAGGACCGTTCACGTATCAAATCTTGTGAATTTCACTCCTACTATAAGACCTGGCAGCACAAATTCTAAATCTAGAAGAAAGAGAACATTTGTCTACAATCTAGAAGTTGATGAGAAAAAAATTCAGGTTTGCAAAATGATGTTTCTGTGTACATTGGGAATTAAAGAATGAACTGTGCGATATTGGTTAGCTAATAGTACTGATGGCGTCCCTTCAGTAAAAAGAAGCCATGTTCTCGTGCAAAAGCACAGAAAAAAAAAGCATCAGTAGCCTGTCTAAATTACCGTCACATTACTGTATGTAGAACCGATTGTGCCATAGCTTTTATGATAGTATTCCACACTAGGGTTACTCAAGGATTACTTTTTGTGATTTCAGCATAGCCCTATAATTATTTATTGTGTTTAACGAATATTGTGCCTGAAAATTTATCATTATTATATTTTTATATGATTTTCTTTTCATTATTCGCAAGTCAGTCAAGTCCAATGTCAATAATAATAATAGTAATAATAATAATAATAATAATAATAATAATAATAATTATTATTATTATTATTATTATTATTATAACAATAAACAATGAACTGTGTCTTCGTTTTTCCTTTCCCATAGTTTCAGCATTTGATTGACTAAGAATGCAGCAATCATTGTCTGGAACGTAATCTAGTGCTGATTCAAGCTACAGCCTACCGACCTTGACCTCAAGTCAGACGGTAGGAGAACAATTCAGATAACACATTGACATATACAAGAGCACGAATAATATTTCCAGAAAGCAGTTTTCACGCAAAGAAATCGCTTGTCAACATGTATCTTGAAGCTGCTAAAGTTGTCTCACAATAACGCGTAACTAACAAAATGTAGTCAACGGCAGAGTTCCAATACCGCGTAAGTGACATGGCCAAATGTCTACAGCCATGATCATCCATTTTCACTTAGTTATAAATTAGTTAAGCTATTTCATAGCCATACACCACTTTTCAAGACTATTCCGTTATTTTTATGGTTTTTATTCAGTTTTTTCCTTCTCCTGTAAAATTTACATTTTGTCAGTTACGCGGTATTGGTTCTTAAGCGACGATTTATATAATTATTAAAGTTTACAATATTAGACGTTTTGAAACGTTGTTGGATGGGAGGAGTGGGTTTATAAGTATACAGTACAGCTCAAGTGGATGCAGACATACCGGTACAGATGCTCTATTCTAATGGAGGAGCGGATCGTGATAATACTGTTGTTTACATAAAACGAGAAGCAAATACAAACTTCCAATCTCATTAATAGAATATTATGGTAAATTTACATAACAATATTGCTCCATTTTTATTTATGTCTAAAAAATAAACAATAATGGTTTTCTACACAAAATCACACGAACTTTTTTCTGATGCAAAATTTTAATCTCTCCCGCTCCCGTAAAGCAACATCATTTCTAAACAAATTTCTGGTTGTGTGCTTTTCGAAACGGGGTAAAAGATTCCTAGTTTCTAAAAATCATTGAGAAACTGCTACAAAAATTTGCCGATTAGGTAGGCTAACCTTCTTTGAGGAAAACATTGACGGTACATTCTTTTTGTCTCACTTGAATTACGACGACTTTCTCCATAAATTAATAACATATGATATTCCTAAACTGTGAATGACGTTGCAAGTTGTTTATCGAATACCCTTTACTGAACTGTCACCCGCTCGGCAGTAGAGTTATGGACAGGGAGCTTGAACTCCGCTGACTCGCACTTACGTCTACTGCCTGTTCAACACGTTGCCACGTCTCTCACACCAGAATATTAACAAATTTAAGCAAGCATTTTTGTTTAATTTCACGAAAACGTAATAGAACACAGAAATATTTATTTAAACTAATATTAACTCTTTGCTAAGATATACCTACTGATGTAATTGTTTTCGTAATTTTACTAACGATATAAGCAGTATAACGCAAATAAAATAATAAAAGAAATATTTTTTTCTGGAAAGCTATAAAGTTTTAACTCTATGTTGTATGGACATTTTTTGATCCTGTAGACCGTCCCCGACGACTGTGAAAAGGACGGCACTTATACCCCCTTACACCCTGTATATTTAGGCAGGCCTATGTGAGCTACATATGACTTTATGTAGGAAGAGGGAGGCGCTAAAAAGTACAAAAGTGTTTGAGGCATTGTAATAGCGAATAGATATTTTGTTACAAATAATACGTGAACCGAACGGTTACTGAACCCTGGTCCGTGATGTCGCAAGGTTAGGAGATCTTATATGTAAATCGTAACACTGTGTTGCCCTTGTTGCCGCCCACAGTGTTCGAACTGCGGAACTCCCGACGCCAGTCAGAGCGTGGGAACCTGCAGTGGCAGGTCGATACACATCTCCATGCAGACAATCGCTTTCCGATTCACTTGCTGCAGAGAATCGCTCGTTCAGCATCCGCGCGGCTCTCGTCAACAGATCAGACCTCACATTCCGACACAGAGTACTCAGTGACTCAGGCAACGGCTTTTACCCAAAAGCACCAGGTTTCGATCCATGGTCTCCTCCGCTTTGGCGTTTAATTTTTTTTTTATATACTTTCTCTTCCGTCATCTCTTCGACTTTCTCATTTTGCTCATTTCTTTACTTCCAATTTTCTTCTTCCAGACCCTTTTTCCTCCATTTCCCTCCCTCTTCATCTTGCTCCTCTTCTACCTTTTAGCTAACTTCACTTTCCTCCTCAAAATCTTCTTCCTGACATCAATTTTCTTCTCTTTTTACTTGTTTTCCTTTGTCCCCGTATTGCGTTCTTTTTCCTTTTCGTCTTTCTATTCCTTTTTTTTTTAAATTGGTTATTTTACGACGCTTTATCAACAGCTATATTTATCTACCGTCTGAATGAGATGAATGTGATGATGCCAGTCATCGAAATGATTCCAGAGATCAGCGCGGAAAGGTACCCAGCATTTGCTCTTAATAGGTTGAGGGAAAACCCCGGAAAAAACCGCAACCAGATAACTTGCCCCAATCAGGATTTGGACCATTTTCTCTTCTTATATTTTGTCTTCCTCTTACTCCTTCTTGATTCTATTATCTCCTCCATTATTTTGTCTTCCTTTTTTCTAATAACTGATTCTTTTATGTACTCCTCTATCTTGTCTTTCTTTTTTCTAATAACTGATTCTGTTATCTACTTCTCTATCTTGTCTTCCTTTTTTCTAATAACTGATTCTGTTATCTACTCTTCTATCTTGTCTTCCTTTTTTCTAATAACTGATTCTGTTATCTACTCCTCTATCTTGTCTTTCTTTTTTCTAATAACTGATTCTGTTATCTACTCCTCTATCTTGTCTTCCTTTTCTCTAATAACTGATTCTGTTATCTACTCCTCTATCTTGTCTTCATTTTTTCTAATAACTGATTCTGTTATCTACTACTCTATCTTGTCTTCCTTTTCTCTAATAACTGATTCTTTTATGTACTCCTCTATCTTGTCTTACTTTTTTCTAATAACTGATTCTGTTATCTACTCCTCTATCTTGTCTTCCTTTTTTCTAATAACTAATTCTGTTATCTACTCCTCTATCTTCTCTTCCTTTTTTCTAATAACTGATTCTGTTATCTACCTCTCTATCTTGTCTTCCTTTTTTCTAATAACTGATTCTGTTATGTACTCCTCTATCTTGTCTTCCTTTTTTCTAATAACTGATTCTGTTATCTACTTCTCTATCTTGTCTTCCTTTTTTCTAATAACTGATTCTGTTATCTACTCTTCTATCTTGTCTTCCTTTTTTCTAATAACTGATTCTGTTATCTACTCCTCTATCTTGTCTTTCTTTTTTCTAATAACTGATTCTGTTATCTACTCCTCTATCTTGTCTTCCTTTTTTCTAATAACTGATTCTGTTATGTACTCCTCTATCTTGTCTTCCTTTTTTCTAATAACTGATTCTGTTATGTACTCCTCTATCTTGTCTTCCTTTTTTCTAATAACTGATTCTGTTATCTACTCCTCTATCTTGTCTTCCTTTTTTCTAATAACTGATTCTGTTATCTACTCTTCTATCTTGTCTCCTTTTTTTTCTAATAACTGATTCTTTTATCTATTCCTCTATTTTATCTTCCTTTTTTGTAATAACTGAGTCTGTTATCTATTCCTCTATTTTGTCTTCATTTTTTTTAATAAGCGATTCTGTTATCTACTCCTCTATCTTGTCTTCCTTTTTTTCTAATAACTGATTCTCTTATCTACTCCTCTATCTTGTCTTCCTTTTTCTATTTCCTGATTACATTATCTCCTTCTTTATCTTGTCTTACCCTTCCTATTTATCGATACCACAATTTCCTTCATTACCTTGTCATTCATTTCCTGTTTCTTGATTTCATTATATCTCCCCTTTGTTTTTCCTTCTTCTTCCTAAGTATTTTTAACTAGAACAATTTATTTATTTACATTAAAAAGATACATTAAGGCCCAATTGTATAAATCTCCCTGACTAAAGATCAACTTTGATCGAAGATCGAAAAGTGAACCGAGTTCAGACACTTCTTCTATTGTATAAAACTTTCCTGCGATCAAATTACCTTGGTTCAAATGAAATCTAAGTTCACGTGAAAAGGATTTGGCAACATCGCATAAACAGGTGAAAAACGTGATGCGCGGACAGGTTTGTTCAGTGTTGCCAATCTAGCGACTTTAACTCTTTTTCAACAACAATTTCTTTTAACGTTTATATTGCTTAAATAGGAATTTAGCGACCTTTTTAGCACCCCATAGTGACAAAATTTAATCTTTCTTTGTCGATAATGAGAAATCTAGCGACTTTACAACTACTTTTTGACGACTTTCCGTAAACTCTGTTGGAGACACTGGTTTTTTGTGCAATGTAAATAATGGCGGACAATAAGAAGAAGGTTACTGTTCTCCGAGTTGTTATCATGTTATGGTGTTTGATACTGCTAAACATAATAAAGCTTTATAAAACGACAATTTTCGTTTAGTAATACAGTTAATTGAAAATTTATGAATGTACCTATCATATCCGTTAATAATTAATGGTTGTTATAAACATAATATAATTATAGGTTATGTTATTTGATACTGCTGAACACGATAGAGCCTTATAAAATATAAGATTGTTTGTGTATTAAGGCAAGAAATTGAAAGAAATATATATAAATGTACCTATCATATCTATTAATATTAATAATAATGGATATTTTATTTGCACAATCTGTCACTCGTATATTTCAAACAGAAAAGAAATAACTGAACTTGGATCATCTAACTTAATCGGAGAAATTTCTTCAGTCAAAGTTGACTTTAGTTTGAGACAAATTAATCTCAGATTAAATTCCAAGTTCAGCTGAAACAAGGATCAATTTAACCTCTGATCTAAGATTAAATGGTTTATACAATCGGGCCTAAGAAACATAAAACAGAAATACAAATTAAGGAATTTTCCCCCGTATGAGCAAACGCTCGTGGTCGGGAATAAACTGATCTGTAGATAAGCAGAAAGAAAAGACAAAATAAACAAATTAATATAAGCAATAAAACAACACAGATTACAAAAACAAGAGCCTATATGATAAAGAACGATCATAATTGGTTCCATTATCTTCTACTCTATCATTCTTTTCTCTTCCCGTTTCTTGATTCCGATATCTCCTTCTTTATCTTGTCTTCCTCTTCTATATCAATCCCAAAATCTTCTCCATTATCTTGTCTTACTCTTCCTATTTCTTGATTCCATTATATTCCCTTTTACGTTTTCTTCTTCTTCTTCTTCTTCTTCTTCTTCTTCTTCATATGTATTTTGTTACATTAGCTCCTACTCCGTCGTTTTTTCTCTTCATATTTCTTGATTTTATTATCTCTTTCTTTATCTTGTCTTTCTCATCCCATTTCTTGATTCCATTATCTCCTCCTTTCTCTTGTATTCCTCATAATTCATAATTCAAAATTCTCTTCTTAAGTTCATTATTTAACCCAATCACACGGAGGAAAAGGGCGACAAATCTTCTATCTTCTTTGGTTTGCAATGGATGTAGTATATTTGGAAAGGTTTCTTATTATCAGTTATTTATCTCTGTGCTTGAAAAGAGATATTAAATGAAGAATGGCCATTATTGTCTATCTTCAATTCGTGAAGTTATGAAGGATATCTAGTAGACAAAGCTATCTTGGACGGGCTCTCTCGAGGTTGTTCTTGTCATTTATATTCAATCACTGCTCCATTCTCACCTTAGCCTGTAATTATTAACTTGCGATATTGTGTAAACTTTTTTTGTTTCCGGATGAGTAGAAGAGAAGGTCTGATGGCATATCTCCGCCAAAATGAATAAACGAGTTAGTGAACGAGTGAGTGAATGAGTGAATAAATAAATAATGACAAAGTGAACAAACGAATGAATGAACATATATATATATATATATATGAACAAACCAATAAATAAGTAAGTAAATAAATAAAAATAACTTCATATCAACCAGCACTGTTAGATATTCGCAGTAAATTAACAATACAGAAAGATCGCTGCCTATACTAACTAAAAGATAATGAAATTAAAACTTTACATAAAACAAAATCGAAAAAACAATGACTAACCTCAAATCTCAGTACATGTATGTCTATTCAGCTGCGGTTAGCTGAAGAAGAGCGTTGAGTACACGAGATTATATCGCACTTACCAAGCGGGATGGCTCATGCGTTAAGCACGGCACTCGTATCCGGGAGGTCCGCTGTTCAAATCCCCGTACTTTTTAATAGTTACTGAGGCAAATTCCGGGTTGCAAATTTCATTGTCACTGTTCATTTCCCTTCCTTCCCCTATAGAGAAATAAATTAGATTCCATATCATATCATTCATCTTCATCATTTCATTCCGTAGGCATATTCAGACCATGACGCATGTCTTCGTCCGCTTGCAGGAGGGGCGTCCTCTCCGAAACCGTCTCTGGGTTCCAAGCCTTTCGTAATATCTCTGCAAGGATTCATTCCTTAAAAGCACTTCCGAGGGCGCTTCGACACCTTAGAATGGCTGTCAGAATGGATCCTGTGCTACTTGGTCACATTGGCGGTATGAACTTAAGGCAGGGAGTGCAGGGTGCCTGTTGTGTGAGGGGATAAGAGGTCGCATGCGGTCGGTGGGCTGGTAGATCTCATTCTCATTTATGCCATAATTCGAGGTGTACAATAGGCCATTGTCGAGCCGATGTGGTGAAGAGTCGTCCCTTCGTCCCTAACTCGCCTCCAGCCACTCTTCTTCTTCTTCTTCTTCTTCCATCCCTTATGCTGTCAAGCGTCGGGATAATCTCGGTCTATCCATCTCTGCCACTCCTGTCTATTACTACTCAATCTCTTCATTTCTCCCACTGTCTTCCCACGTTTCTGTCCAATTCTCTCAATTCTATCCTCCCATGTTATACGCAGTCTTCGTCTTCCATATCTTCCTTCCATTCATATTTCAAAAAACTGTTTTGCTTTCCTTTTCTCTCCCATTCTTTTATCATGGCCACTGGCGTTCCTCCACTACCATGCTCATAGCTTTCCTCTGTCCAGCCTCTTCTCGGATTCTTTTATTTCTGATTCTATCTCTTCTGGTTTTTCCTACTACTCTCCTTACAAATTTCATTTCCCTAGCAAGTCCACACCTGTGGAGTAACGGTTAGCGCGTCTAGCCGCGAAACCAGGTGGCCCGGGTTCGATTCCCGGTCGGGGCAAGTTATATGGTTGAGGTTTTTTCCGGGGTTTTCCCTCAACCCAATATGAACAAATGCTGGGTAACTTTCGGTGTTGGACCCCGGACTCATTTCACCGGCATTATCACCTTCATCTCATTCAGACGCTAAATAACCTAAGCTGTTGATAAAGCGTCGTAAAATAACCTACTAAAAAAAATCCCTAGCAGTAATCTTACTCATGCGTTTGTCTTGTAATGCAAGGCTGTCCATACCATACAACTTAATTGGGGCCATTATCGAGTTGTAAATCTGAATTTTTGTTTTGTTGCTGATCTCCGACTTTCCTGTGATAATATTATTCATTTGGTAGTAGGCTGACACTACTTTCGTAGTTCTATTTTATATCTCTTATTCAATTTTCCCATCACTACTTATAATAGTACTGAGATATTCAAAAGTTTCTACTTTCTCTAGAGATATTCCATCACAGACCATATTCAATTCTGCATCCTTTCTATCCTGCTCTGATACCCACATTACTTTACTCTTATCTATGTACACTACCATTCCTTTCCTCTTCAGTTTTTCATTCCATTCCAATATTGTATACTGAACTCTCTCTGGTGTACTCCAGCCACTCAATACTCAATATTCACGCACTTCACGTGACCGGATGGGGCTTCACGGAAATGGCATCTTAATAAAATTATATTTTCAAGTATGCACCGTTATTTGTTGATATAGCATTCAAAATGACTTTTCACAGCCTGACGTTTAGAATGTGCGACTAATTTGTGAACGTACATATATAAGAATATTAGGGGAGATTTTAACATGAGCTAATTAACAGTTCCTTTATGAGCATAATTTTTCCAAAAAGTCTATTTATTTATATTTAGGACTTCTTTAAGCGCAGTCACTGTTAAAATTGGATACCCAGCTAGAAAGCTCCTTCAATGGTAATTGAGATGATGATTCTTTTCTTCCTTGAAACTTGTCACCTTCCAGTTTTAAGGCACGAACCTCGAATCTAATGGCAAAAATGATTATCAGCCGACCATCCGGAAACAATTTTTAAAGTACACAAGTATGTAGATTGTAAATTTATGACGAAGAGTTAATGAACTCTATGATATTTCCTCATGGGAAAACCACTCTGTGTCAAGTCCATCACCTCAGTTCTCTGTTTGCTATGAGCATTGCATAGCAAACCATGATGACCCCAACAACACAGCACGTATTTAGCTCGTTTGAAATATACTTCACTAAATAATGTGAGTAAGGGATGACGTGGCCATATCTTTGAAATGAAGAAGACAGTGGGAAGCAGAAGAAAGAGGTGGAGAAAAGGAGAAAAAAATAACAAGAAGTAGAAGACTAAGAAAGAGTGGGAGATCGATAAAATATAAAGTATATGGTCACCATCATCATCATCATCACCATCATCATCGTAGTCGTAGTATTCGTCATTGTCATAATCACAAAGTCATAACATAACTATTACTTCCTTTCAAAGAGTGTGATTTTTTAACAGAATCTATCCACAATCCTGTAAATATTGTAAAGCTAATTCTCTTGCCATGTGACAATAACAACGACAACGATGATGAAGTAATAATAGTAACAATAATAATAATTACTTACAAATGGCTTTTAGAATACCGGAGGTTTATTGCCGCACTCATATAAGCCCGTCAACGGTCCCTACCCTGAGCAAGGTTAATCTAGTCCCTACCATCATATCCCACCGCTCTCAAATTCATTTTAATATTATCCTCCCATCTATGTGTTGGCCTCCTCAAAGGTCTTTTTCCATCAGGTCTCCCAACTATCACTCCACGTGCATTTCTGGATTAACCCATACATCCTTCATGTCCTGCCCATCTCAAACGTCTGGATTTAATTTTCCTATGTATGTCATGTGACGAATACAATGCGCGCAGTTCTGCGTTGTGTACTTTCTCCATTCTCGTATGAGAATATTAGCCCCAAATGTTTTCCTAAGACCTTGTTCTCGAACACCCTTAATCTGTATTCCTCTCTAAAACTGCAAGTCCAAGTTTGAAAACCATACCGAAAAACTGGTAATATATACAGGGTGATTCACGAGGATTTACCGTCCCTTACGGAGCTTATTTCCGAAGACATTCTGAGCAAAAAAGTAAACATTTATCCTAATTTTAATATTTTCAGAATTACACTAATTTAAAATTGTTTGTGAAATACCATTATTCTTGAGTTTCAAGGGTAAAAGAATATTACAGATAAAGAATGAACTATTCAGGAGTATCATTTCTTTAATTAGCTAATATTCTGACGCTAATATTCTGTTGTGCATTCCATAGTTGCTTCGTAGAGAATTTCATTTTAGATTTTTAACTACAAAATTACATTTTCTTACGAACTTATCATAACAATTGTTACAAATCATGCCACTCTTGTAAATTCTTTAAGACTGCACATTAGGTTAAACTGTAAAGATTCAAGTTCCTAAAGTCGTATGACTTGTAACAATTTTTGTGATAAGTGCGTAAGAATGATGTCATTTTCGTTAAAAATTAAAAACAAAAATCTGTACAAAGCAATTAACAACACATTTTTAGCTTCGGAATACTAGCTAATTAAAGAAATTACACTTCTGAATAGTTTATTCTCTATTTGTAATATTTTTTATCCTTAAATCTAAAGAAAAAGGTATTTTAGTAACAACATCAAATTAATGTAACTTCGAAAATATTGCGATTAGGACAAATGTTTATATGAATTTTTTGCTCAGAATGTCTTGGAAATAAGCTCCGTAAGGGACGATAAATCCTCGTGAATCACCTTGCGTAACTTCACTCTTTTTTTTTTTTTAATTTCAATTTTCAGTCTTTTGACAACAGACTAGATGGCAAACGTTTCTCATCCGAATAATAGCAGGCATTTTCGATATTTATTCTGCGTTTAATTGAATAATTAATTTAATTTAATTTATTTAAATCCACCACCAACAGATGCAGGCTTCCAATTACAGGTGGCTTACATAGATGCATACACAAAATACATAATTAGAAAAAAAAAACAGAACAACACAAACTAAAGAAAGAAAATACATAACGGTAATAGATGCTAGAATATAATATTGGAGTGAATATAGTGCCAAATGTCAATATAATGATGCAAAATTATTTAAAAACTAGAGTAAAACCATTATAATACACTTTTTCATAATTTGAATATCTAAGGAAATAACTACAATTCTTTTTAATATTATATGAAATTTTTCAACTGTTAATAATAATAATAATAATAATAATAATAATAATAATAATAATAATAATAATAATAATAATAATAATAATCCTTACTTACTGGCTTTTAAGGAACCCGGAGGTTCATTGCCGCCCTCACATAAGTCCGCCATTGGTCCCTATCCTGAGCAAGATTAATCCTGTCCCTATCATCATATCCCACCTCCCTCAAATCCATAATAATAATAATAATAATAATAATAATAATACTTTTGACAATTATTATTATAATGTATGAAACGGCTAAGAAGCTCAGCCATAAAACTGCATACAAACCACTACCTTAGCTTCCAATACCGTATTGATTGTTGTGTGTTTAGGTGTCTGTTGTCAGCGCGAAGTTGTGTGTTGTCTTAGGTGAAAGTGCAACATCGTATTCACGCATCATCCTGAGATCTACACAATGTATTTACCTACAGTAGTTTAGTAAAAATGTTATGTTTTATTTAACGACGCTCGCAACTGCAGAGGTTATATCAGCGTCTCCGGATGTGCCGGAATTTTGTCCCGCAGGAGTTCTTTTACATGCCAGAAAATCTACTGACATGAGCCTGTCGCATTTAAGCACACTTAAATGCTATCGACCTGGCCAGTACTGTAGTATTGTTGCGAAAATGAAATATAGGTTTCTGATACATTCTAGTGGGTACACAAAAACTCTCAATAGCTAGGAACTGCCATCATCATTATTAATTTTTAAGGACTGGAATCTCAGACATTGCGTCCTCTGTTCTATGAGCATATGAATAACATTAGATATTCACAACTACCGGGTTCATCTGAATAGGTAGGCAACATGGCGCAAAGTGATTAAGACAGTACAAGACAAATTCATTGGTGCGCTCACCCAGAAGCAATAAAAGGTAAATTCACATTTTATTTTTCGAGAATCGAACCGAGTCCGACGGATTTGCAGCTAAAATTACTACTAAGTATTTGGCCCACAGAAGATAATTATGAAACATAAACGTAAACCCTAAATAATGAGAATGAGGTTACTCTGGTGTGCTTATTAGCATTGAGGTTAGTTGTGTTGCCTATGTAGTAGGCGTTAAATCGTACAAATGAATTATTATTGATCATATTCCAGACTCAGTTATTCAAGTGAGAAACTGTCATTATAATTCTAGTTTCACTTGCATTTGGCTATTCATTCATTCATTTAGTGTTCTGCCCAAGGGTAGGTCTTTCAGTGCAAACACAGCTTTCTCTAATCTTTCCTATTTTCTGCCTTCCTCTTTGTTTTCTCATATCGTCCATATATCTTAATATCGTCTATTACCTGATATCTTCTTCTACCCCGAACTCTACTCCCGTTCACCATTCCTTCTAGTGCATCCTTCAGTTTCTTCTCAGCCAGTGACCCCAACCAATTTCTTTTCCTCTTCCTGATCAGTTTCAACATCATTCTTTCTTCACCCACTCTTTCCAACACAGCTTCATTTCTTATTCTGTCTGTCCATTTCACACGCTCCATTCTTCTCCATATCCACATTTCAAATGCTTCTATTCACATCTCTTCACTTCGTCGCAATGCTCATGTTTTTGCCCCATACAAAGCTACACTCCACATAAAGGACTTTACTAGTCTCTTCCTTAGTTCTTTTTCCAGAGGTCCGCAGAAGATACTCGTTTTTCTATTAAAAGCTTCCTTCGCCATTGTTATACTCCTTTTGACTTCCTGGCAGCAGCTCATGATACTGCTTATAGTACACCCCCAGCATTTGAAGCTGTCCACTTGCTCTACTGCCTTATTTAGAATTTGCAAGTTTATTTCTGTATTTTCCTTTCTATGACCATGCTCTTCGTCTTACTTGCATTTATCTTCATCCCATACTGCTCACAGTTGTCATTTAGCTTCAGTAGCATTATCCTTTAGTATCATTTCCTCTTCTGTTAACAATCTTATGCACTTTATCCTTCTTCCTTCTACTATAATTCCTTCCATGTTCTGAAAAGTAGATGTTGAACAGGGTAGGTGATAAAGGACATCCTTGACGTACTCCTCCCCCAATTTCACTTGCTTCTGACATTTCTTCTCCTATCCTATTTGACTATCTGTCTCCTTTTTTTTTAAAATCAAGATCAGATCTCATTCAGTGGAACAATTCTTATTTATTTTTTTGGAATATTTTATGCTTCCTAGAGAGATAGTCAAGTTGGGAACTCCAAAATAACTGGAAAACAACTTATTTTATTTAATTATGAGTTAGGTACCATCATGTGCTTCCATTAGGGGATTGAAATTAACGTAGCAATTCATCTTGAAGTAAATGAGAATTATGAGGCAGAAAATAATATGTAGAAGATTTCTTAGTCTTGTTTTTAATATGCTAGTAGACTATTTCATTAGACTTCATAACGATCAGGCAGTCTATCCTTACAATAGGAATATAGTTATCCTTATTAGCCAATAATAAAATTAATGCTAATTGTGAGTACAACAGAAAATACAAAATTTTACTCGCTTTAATTCAGGAAAATTTTAAGAATATCGGTAGGTCAGCAAATTTGCATTTATGAACATTTTTCTCCTTACTTACTTACAAATAGCTTTTAAGGAACCCGCACATAAGCGCGCCATCGGTCTCTATCCTGTGCAAGATTAATCTAGTCTCTATCAACATAACCCACCTCCCTCAAATCCATTTTAATATTATCCTCCCATATACGTCTCGGCCTCCCCAAAGCTTTTCCCCTTCGGTCTCCCAACTAACACTCTATATGAATTTCCGAATTCGTCCATAAGTGCTACATGCCCTGCCCATTTCAAACCTCTGGATTTAATATTCCTAATTATGTCAGGCGAAGACTACAATGCGTGCAGTTCTGCGTTGTGTAACTTTCTCCATTTTCCTGTAACTTCATCCCTCTTAGCCCCACATATTTTCTAAGAACCTTATTTTCAAACAGCTTTAATCTCCTCTCTCAAAATGAGAGTCCAAGTTTCACAACCATACAGAACAACCGGTAATATAACTGTTTTATAAATTCTAACTTTAAGATTTTTTGACAGCAGACTAGATGACAAACGTTTCTCAACCGAATAATAACAGGTATTTCCCATAATATTCTGCGTTTAATTTCCTTCCGAGTGTCATTCATATTTGTCAGTGTTGCTCCAAGATATTTGAATTATTTCCTCTCTTCAAAGGATAAATCTCCAATTTTTATATTTCCATTTCGTACAATATTCTGGTCACGAGACATAATCATATACTTTGTCTTTAAAGAATTTACTTCCAAACCTATCGCTTTACTTGCTTCAAGTAAAATTTCGTGCTTTCCCTAATCTTTTGGATTTTCTCCTAACATATTCACGTCATCCGCATAGACAAGAAGCTGATGTAACCCGTTCAATTCCAAACCCTCTCTGTTATCCTGTACTTTCCTAATGGCATAGTCTAGAGCAAAGTTAAAAAGTAAAGGTGATAGTGCATCTCCTTGCTTTAGCCCCCAGTGAATTGGAAACGCATCTGACAGAAACTGACCTATACAAGCTCTGCTGTACGTTTCACTGAGACACATTTTAATTAATCGAACTAGTTTCTTGGGAATACCAAATTCAATAAGAATATCATATAAAACTTCTCTCTTAACCGAGTCATATGCCTTTTTGAAATCTATGAATAATTGAAGCACTGTACCCTTATACTCCCATGAAATATTTAATATAGAACAATAAATTTTATCTCGAAAAGAAAGAAAGAAAAAAGAACGAACAAAATTGCATTAAGCTTTTTTGTTTGAAATACCTAAAAACTAACCCCCTGAAATTAATGACATTACTTGCGATTCAACCTGTATATTGTTTGCTAGTAGAAAAAAAAACAGTAACACAGATTAATGTTTTCTTCTCAATATCTGAAATCTATTTCTTGTCACCAAACAACGTATAACCTCCAAATCGTTTCTCTGTGCGGCATTTTCTCGTTTAATTTACGAACACACTGACTTCGACTTGTTTCCTTCTCAGTGTCATGTTATTGGATATGAAGTAAGCATTTCCATGCTAATGGAAGTCGAATTTTCGTTACACGAAATTATTTCATTTTTTATAGTCCTATTACTGTTGGTCGAATACGCGTCAAATGAGAGAACCTCAAAGAAAATCCACACAACCTTGGCTTTGACCACCACAAACAAAAATTTGTCTTCGTCGGAACTTGCACTCGTGTCTGTGGTCATAGTACACCTGCGCTCTGCTTACTGAGCTACCAGGGTGGCTTTTGATGTCATATAAGAAGTTCTGAAGGTTTTTAAAGCTGTGCATACATTAACTTCCATTTTGTGTAATTTTATTCATTTTCCCCACGATGAAGATGTTCGGTAGGAAATCATAAACATTAAATGAAGGCCGGCCTTCCGTCTGCACGCCGCGCCGAGGACAGCGCTACAATAAGGAAATCACTCAGATATGAGAAAATAACAGTCGATATTCGTCTACATACTCGTCGTCCAGTTTCCACGGATCCAATTAAGGGCAACTGTCAAACAGGAAACAATGCGCCGGTCCGTGTGTGCATCGGCTGCACTGGGAACTTGGCAACCTTTAGACCAATCTCAGGAGGGGTGGGTGCCCTCATTCTCTCCCTCCGTTCCTTCCTTTCATGGTCCCGCTGACAAGAATATTGTTATGTACACATGATGTTGTTTCCAACTGATTCGTGCCCGACGTCTTCCAAGCAAAAGTGACTGAAGTGCTACCTGGCTAGCTTTTCAAGGGCCGGAATGGAATGGAATGAAATTTCGGGAGAGGGGGTAACCCTCAAGCTAGGAGCATTCCCAAACCCAAATCGGATGACTACACTAACGTTCGCAGATTACCCAGGTTTCGAGCAGGCGACCCCAGTCGTCCCTAGGCCAGTCCCTTTCTTGCGTCCCCAGCTGGCGTTCGGAGAGTGATATGGAATGATAGGAAAATGTTGACGAAATTATGTAGCTACCTAACATGGGGAAACAAGAGAATCCTGAGAAAAACTCCAACTCCGATCTTGTCTGCTACAAGTGTTACTATGGATTTTTCAATGAAAAATCCCACGCCTGACCAGGAATCGAACACGGACCACTTGCATGAGAGGCTGAAGGGATTTTCAAGGGTCAGGTCCAGGATGGATCCATGTACTTAATGTTCACTCCATACAAGAAGACTCCGCATGCCAAGAAACATAAAACAAAATCCTTACGCGCCCCGAGCACTGATTAGTTCTATGTTCAAGCCGAAAAATGAGGCATGCATCGAAACGTGTGGAAGAAAGACAGATGACGTCAGTGTTGCCAATGTCGCTGTTTTCCCTCTTTATTTGATGTGTTTTTGTGTTAGTGTAATGGTCAAAATTAATCAAATTTGTATTGTTTATATAGTATTGTTAGTATTTATTTATTTATTTATTTAACCTGGGAGAGATAAGGCCGTCAGGACTTCTCTACCCCTCTACAGGGAATTACAACTACAATATAAGGAATAAAACTAAATTAATATTCAATTTACAATCACAATTACAATAAAAATCAAAGTACGAAAAGATTACCTGATTAATGAATGCTAGACAATTTGTCATAGAAGTTAAGAACAAAGAATATTTTTTTGTATTTACTGAATTACAAATTAAACCTAGAATAACAAAATTGTATAGTGATGAAATTACCGGATGTTGAAATATTTTGTGCAAGAATAAGATAACTATTTACAAGAAACCATGTCTGAACGAGTCTCAGTTACTGACCAAGTGCCTGGTAAGTTTGCGTTTGAATTCAGTTTTATTTTGACAGTCCCTGATGCTAGCAGGTAGCGAATTCCAGAGTCTAGGCAGGGCTATTGTGAAAGAGGATGACTATGAGGAGGTGCGAGGAATGGTATTGTTTCATGGCGAGAACGTGTGTTCAGATTATGGTGGGAAGAAAGGTAAGTGAAGCGAGACGACAGGTACGAAGGAATGGAAAAGTTCAAGATTTCAAAGAGAAAGAGAAGTGAATGTAATTTTTTTTTATCTAGTTTAAGCCAAACTATTGCTTCCAATGATGGGGTAATATATTCATATTTACGAACATTGCTTACAAAACAAATTATGAGCACGTTGAAGTTTCGTTTTGTTGTCGCTGGAAAGATCAGTCAGTAAAATGTCAGCGTAGTCAAAATAGGAAATACAAGCGTCTGCACAAGGGACTTTTTTAAGTAACAGGGAAGATGAACATTAATCCTTTTTAGCACATGGATAATAGAATATACTTTTCTGCAGGTTTCTGTGATTTAGGGAGTCAGTAGTTTTTCCAACCCTCACTGACGAAAGAATACTTATATTTACATTGACTATTACACTTTTACTACGTCATACTACTTTTGACCAATAAAACGGTACGAAGGGACGTCTTTCAACCAATCATGGCTGCTTATCGCACAATTTTATCGCGTCCCTAGCATTTGTTTATTTTTATCACTACCTTAGCATTTGTTTCTTTGTTTGCCAACATTTCAAACTGCACTGGACGTATAAAAAAAAACAAAACAAAACAAACAAAAAAAAAAAACAGAAAATTACAAACCACTCCAGTCGATACACAGCACTTTCAAATATGACTCGCATTGGCATTCAAGAACAAGAATTAATAAAGATAATAGCTATGCATCTTCCCTGAAACTCAATTTACAAATAAATGAAGAGCACCATTCGGAAATCCTGAATAAGTTGAGGAATACACCATGTATATCAACGAGTTCCACTTTTACGTACACGTCCAATATAACATCAACTGAACCACCAACCACTAAAACATTCAAATTTGAAAATTGTACTTTCAATAATTGTTCCTTTTAAAATTATTCATGTTTATTTTTAGTTCATCATTCTTAATTAAAACTTTTCTTATTTCATCATTCCTAATTATAACTTTTCAAACACTTGTTTATTATATTTAGGCTATGTTATAGCTTCTGCTGTGTGATATTATGGATAGTCACGTATTAGAGATTGTTTAATGCTAAGATTTATTGAAAATCATCTGTCAAGTGAGGTTGATTACTGGGATCCGGATAGTTGAAGTGGAATGCAACTGTTTTAATAAAAATGAAACTGAATCAACAAAGCCTTCTTGACTAGTAACCTCCACAGAGTTCAATGAAGATTCTATAGTTGGCACAACTGATAAAAGGAAAACAGCTAATCATAACACACTATTGCCATCCAGCGGAATACAATGGTACAATAATACATTTGAAGACAGTTCAGTAAGTCAATATTTTATTGTATTAGAATAGTCTACTTCGTTACTTCTAATCTTTATATACTTTCTTCTAATCGTGTAATAGTCAATTAAATCCCACTCGAGTTTTGATTTTCTCTAGATAAATCAAAACCTCTAGTGAGATTACTGTTGATAATGTATCAATTCAGTCACTTTTTTTAATGTTTTATGACGGGTTTTCAAGAATTCAATTGACAACACTGGATACCATGACACAGGCTATCAAGTACCATTAATTATGTTAAACTAACAGCCTTACATAAAGCATCTACAAGAATGTGAGGTACTTACATTATGAAGCCTTCACAGCAGGTAATTGATCGCTAAAAGATTTCCCTTAAGAAGTTTGAATTACCAGCAACTGGTTCAGCCATTAGCCTATATATTATAACCTGCACCTACACTATTACGTACAACGCAGGAGGATAACAATATACAATTTTAATACAGCACAGCATCGACACCGTAGACTATAGGCTACTATACAGTAAAATGAGCAAACAGAAATTGATTGGCCGACCGCCATTCCCACATCTTGTCTAGGTTAGTGTTTTGAATGCTATCACAGCCATAGATAAATTATGCAACCCCATTGTTATAGGTCTATTATCATGCCTCATTGCCATCGACCTGTGCTTGACCCCGCCTACAAATGACATTCCTTCTTGACAGTCTTTATTCGTTTTATAACTGTTTCATGCATCGTATTTCCTTCTCTTGATTAGAAAAATAACAAATTTCCCATTAAGACTTCGAAAATATAAAACACGTTGTGCTTTCAGACGGAGAACTAATAATAATTAACTTCAAATTCCAGGAGCAATAAAGAGGCTTCTCTGTCCTGCAGCCAATAGGAAGGGCTTTGGATATGTGTATCCGTTGACATGCATAGTCTTCTTGTATGGAATGAAGATTAGGCAAACATTGGCAGATTGTGCGCGCTATATGCAATGGTTGTTACAAGTGATCCGAGTGAAATTCGTGAATACGATGCTGGCAGGTGGGCTATCCTGTCTCACATCTAACATTGCCAAATATCAATCCCAAACGAGTACCTGTTAAGCCCCAGTGCTGAATCCAATTCTCAAAGCAGAATCTCTTCGTACTCTCGAGATTTCAAACTCCTATTTTTACTACTGCAGGTGACATGGAATGAGGGGAAGATGGAGAGTGTTGGTGAATTGATAAAGGGAAACGGGAATATTCCGAGTAAAAAACCTTCTTCAACATTTACTTTTTCAACCACAAATTCCATAAAGGCTAAGCCGAGGATCTAACTCTTTCCGTCTGCGTGGAAGACCAGCACTCTAACGCTGCGCTGAGTGGCAGACGCGGTTGACTGAATTGCATATACAGTACATGAATAATACTTAGTAAATATTTAAGGGGGTAGTAATTTGAACTATTTTGAGTAAAAACAATAATCTCACTAGAGGTTTTGATTTTATTGACAAGTCTGCAAGTGGAAAACGAGCAGATTTGTCTAGAGAAAATGAAAACTCGAGTGGGATTCAATTGACTGTTACACGATTAGTAGAAAGTGTATAAAGATTACAAGAAATAAAGTACTCCAATAAATAAATATTAGTCGACTTATTAAAATTCTATTTCACTGATGTTTACTTCACCAGAACGTTTGAATAGAGCCGTCAATTTTAGTTGATTATCTATGCAAAGCATGTTTTATAGTACCGTAAAGAATTTTCAGTTTGAAATGTTGTCAAACAAAGAAATAAATGGTAGGGAGGTGATAAAACCAGAAGAAAGTGTATAAAATTTAGAAGAAATAAAGCACTCTTGTACGATAAAATACGTATTAATTGACTTCTAAAATTATATTTCACTAATGTTACCTTCACCAAAACGTTTGAACGGAATCGCCGTTTTCAGTTGACTATCTATGAGGGGCGGGGGGAATGACGATTGCAAAGCATGTTTTATAGTACCGTAAAGAATTTGCAGTTTGAAATGTTGGCAAGCAAAGAAACATATGCTGGGGAAGTGACAGACATAAACAAATACTGGAGAAATGATGACATTGTAGCGATAAACAGCCATGATTGGTTGAAACACGTCCTTTCGTAGCGTTTTATTGGTCAAAAGTAGTATGACGTAGTAAAAGTTTAATAGTTAATTAAAAAATCCCAGGTCTAACTGGGACTCATACTTGGACCACTTGCGTGATAGGCCAAAGCCGAAGGCCTAGATCACTCAGCCAACGTAGGATCATAAGTAGGGCTAAGAATTGTATGTTATTACTAGACATCGGATTTTTAGGCACTAAAAATTGCAGTTTTAGGCGCCTAAAATAAGCTCAAAATTTGTAAAATTAGGCTCTATTTTAATGAAAATAGGCATTTTAGGCACATCAAGGTATCATACTTATTTCTTTCACTGAAATTTTTAGTTATACACTAAAATGCGCACAAAAAAGTATGTTTAAACATTAAAAAAGAATACTATATTATATTTATAAACAGAGCTGCACAAATTTAATATTTTGGAACTAATGAAATAATGATTATTGATACCAAGATTACTCATTTTAAGTTATTGACATTCAGTTCCATGCTCAGACTTTATTATAATTATCTGCACAGTACACCACCAGAATTTTTTCTAAATTCTCCACAGTTAACCTTTGCCTTTTGTCACTGAGAATCATTTTGAAAGCAGAAAAACTTCTTTCAACCGAAACTGATGTGAGAGGCGCAAATTTTAAATTAGGTACAATAGAAACATCAATACTTACTGGAACATTTACACTTTCCCCCGAATCACTCTTGATACTTTTTCCAACAATGAAAATCCTACATTCTTATTTAATACGTTGTCCCACTTATTTTTAACTTTTTTCCCCAGTTTCGCCCAAAGCAGAATGTATATTCACTTGAGCTTCCTTTACTATTGCTATTTGGCTACAAAGAGATTGTTTTTCACGTTCTAATTGTTCAATGCTTGCAGGTATGAAAGAAAAGTTTGATGTTATGTAGGCAATATCGTTTTTCACTCGTGAGTCATTCAGACAATCTTTCACTGCTTTCACACACGCTGCGCTATCAGTTTCAGGTAATTTATCAATAACTGTGACCACTTCTTTAAAATACTTAGAATAATACACCACTGACTGAATCCAGATTCCCCATCGTGTAACAACCGGCTGAGGTGGGAGTGGGATATCTGGAAAGTTCTCTCTGAATATTGAAATCCTGGATGGGGCTTTACAAAAACATTTTTTGTGTTAGAAATAAACGAATTGACAAGAGGAAATTCATTCCGGATTGTTTCAGAAACCCTGTGAAGGCCATGTGCTAGACAGGTTACATGCGTGAGGTTAGGATAAAATGTTTTAAGAAGTGGAGCTGCAGCAACCATGTATGAGGCAGCATCAGTACAAAACAACAGAACTTTAGAATCGTCTATATTACCTGAGTATAAAGACTGTAGGCCTTTATTTACAAAATAAGCAATGGCTTGGCTATTCACCTTCGAAAGTTCCTTAACACATACGAGGTGTGGAATCGAAGGTCCATCAGGACTAAGTTTTCCTACTACCATATTTGCTATATACCTATTCATAGGATCTGAGGTTTCATCCACAGAGACCCATATGTAAGTATCACCTATATCCTCCCGAATGGAAGCTAAAGTTTCATTGTATATTCTGTCTAAGTAATTTTTTCTTAGGGTCGACTCAGATGGGATATTTTGTTTGCAGTATTTTTGTAAAAACTGTCTTAAAACCAGATTTTCAATTGCATTCCAGGGAATTTTAGCAGCAACAAACGCTCTGGTTAAATCAGCATAGAAATTGCTGCTGAGATTGGATGAAGTAGGCTGTGTTAGTAAAGTTTGTTGCAGTTGATTTTTCTGCTGAGCTTTAGCCTTATGAGCCGCTCCTTGCACATGCTGCTTTAGGTGGCACTTCTTTTCTTGCGAAATCTAAAAATGTAAAGTAAACTGAATTAAAATAAAATCCTAATTGTTGTATTGCCGTATTTCTATCACAAAGTTAGTGGGTTCGAACAATCAAAATTTTAATGACCTGCAAATACTTTAACTATCGGAATTTAAAAGGTTAAAGTGTAGTGGTCTTAAAAAGAATTATACCTCAGGATAGCTCAGTCAATGTATAAATATTATAGGCCTACTCATTAAAATTAATAGAATTTATATATTTCAACTATTGTTACATACCTGTTTGCTACAAATCTTGCAGAATATTATTTTTCCATCATAAGTGAATTCTGAATATTCTGTTAGCCATTGCCGGATCAATGTAGATTTTGCACTTATATTTTTCGGCATTATCGCGTTAAACTTCACAGAAAAACGTCCTACCGCTCAAAACTTCTCAACACAAATAAGGTGAGGGAAAGAGCAACTGTTAACGAGCATTCAAATGAACCGTTGTTATTGAGATTCAATTGGACAAAAATACAAAGTTCCATTTATTGTTGCATTTCCTGGTAGTGTTAACACTAGGAGGGCCATTCTTTTAAATATTTTGTAACAGTTTACCCTACTAATTCGCAGTTTTACGACTTTTCATAAATATTTCAAAAACACTCTTTCTCCAAAAATTGTGATTTTATGACACTCTGAAGGGCAGTACAGCTAATCGGTTTCAGACCGAAAACAGTCATTTTTATAGTATAGTATATCTCTGAATCGGTAGCAGCACATGTTGTGATTGTTGCCTGCTTCAAAACTAAGGTTGGTTCTTTGTCGGCATTTATGCCTCCAAACATGTTAAATTCGGTGAAATCTATTGCGAGTGTCGTGAGATTCAAAACATTTTGTTTCCTTTATCAATGGTTTCATGGCCGGTGTGAAGCAAACTTTCCACTTTTTAAATGCCTTAAATTTCGCAGTGAATGCATGTATAAATTATAAAAAGTAAGAGTAAAATGAGAAACTTTACAGTGAGTTAGGCATTTTTAGGCGAATATTAACAAATTAGGCTCTAATAATCGTTTTAGGGCATTTTAGGGCACTATAAAACTCTTTGAATACCTTTCAATTTCCATGAAACACAAATATTAATAATTATTTTTACTTTTCTCCTAAAGAAACAAAATAGGCATTTGCCCTAGAATCCGATGTCTGGTTATTACATTGCGCTTCATGCACCTCTGACTTTAGGCACCAGTACGTAATTGGGATTTCTGTGTGTTTCGTTCAGCAATGAACTTCAGTTAATCGATGTATTACGACCGAATACTGCTATTCGTAATAGGCAACATTCAACGTCCTGTAAAGAAGAATAACAGCAAGATGCCGAGGACGAAATTTGTGACTTAATTTCAAATGAGGAAATTTGTAATAATGATACAGATTTTGAGATAAATAATGCTTGTGCAAAATATTTCAAATAATAATTATTCTCTCATTGTTTCTGCAGATGTGGAACGAAGTTTTCTAGATATAAGGCTGTGTTTTCTAGCAACAGGCAATCTTTCTCCTTTGAAAATTTGAAAATATGGTTTGTTATTCACTGCAACAATATATGAAATGAAAAATTATGTAAAACAAAAACATAATACACTATCACATTAACGCAGTGAAATAATAAAGCTGATACTTGTCAATGTCATATTAGGTGTATTTTCTACAGACATAAAATAGCTTGTAGTCAATGATATTGTGACGAACCGAATAGTTAGAACACGAAGTAGGAGAAAATATAACAAACAAGGTGGAAAAAAATACTGGATAAATATTGTGGATATTTAGCTCTATGTAAAATTTGTAACAATTTCAAATGAGGAAATTTATACTAGTGATACAGATTTTGAGACAGATAATGCTTGTGTAAAATATTTCAAATATGTCCTCATTGTTTTTACACAAGTGGAACGAAGTTTTTCTAGATGTAAGGCTGTGTTTTCTAGCAACAGGCAATCATTCTTATTTGAAAATTTGAAAATATGGTTTGTTATTCACTGAAAAAATATATGAAATAAAAAATTATGTAAAACAAAAACGTAATACACCATCATATTAACATAGTGAAATAATAAGGCAGATAGTTGTGTTTCGAAGTCAAAGGAGTGATTTCCAACGACGCAAATGCCGAGGACTAACTTACCGTGATGATAAACATGAGTTCAAACGAACAAAAGACACTGCGTTAACTCACCCCAACTCTGAGACGTACTCAAAGTTACACAACAACCGTAATCAGTGCAGGTACATTTTATCCTCAACAGGAATAAATAGTTATGGAAAAATATGTAAAAATTACGAGCTGCGTTGTATTTTTAATCCAATTCCAAACTTAGAAAAATTTTAAGATTACGAAATTAAAAAAAATATCTGATATCTTGGTTAAACAGAACATTTATAAATTAAAAGTTATTAAATCATGTACTCGTAATTACACTGAAGATACTGGTATTATTATTTATGTAAATATTTATAAATTATATTGCATAACTGTGTCTAAATTTATAATCATGTGTATTCTTAGGTACTTTTTCTTGCTATGATTTTAATTGTATTTAATAAATTTTATTTTAAAAAAGTGTACTTACTTGCAAGTTTATTCTCTGATCTGATCTAACAACAACAGTGTTTATTATCTGGACTTTCGATAACACATTGCCACACGACTATACACACAGAATAAGATACTTCATGAATTGAATTTAATTTAATTTACGGTAGAGGGGCACTATGGCCCAACACTGCGACCTGATAAGGTCTATTGCGCTAACCTTCAAGCTAGGCGCATTCCCAAAACTACACCAGCTGACTACACTAAGGTTCTCTGCGTACACAGGTGCCGAGCAGGCAACCCCTCTCGTCCCTAGGCCAGCCCCCTCCGTGCGTCGCCAACCGGCGATCTGTGAATACTTTGGAATGATGACGAAATGGAGAAATGGTGACGGATTGATGTAAATGCCTGATACGGGGAAAAACGGAAGAACCTCGGGAAAAACCCCAACTGCTACCTTGTCTGCCACAAGTGTCACTATGGATTTTTAAATGAAGAATCCCAGACCGACCAGGACTCGAACCCGAGCCGCCTGCGTGCCACTCAACCACCGCAGGGGGACAAGGTACTTAATATCTGCTTAATTTTCTTTCATACACTCCTTGCAGTGTCTAGTCCAGTGGCGATTCGTGATATTTTTTGTATGTAGGATATGAGATTGACGACTGATGACCAAGACAGAAACTAATATTAATAATAATATAATATTGGTAATAATAATATTAGTAATAATAATTATAATAGTAATAATAATAGTGCAATAGTAAACAAGTAGGCTTATTTTAGTCTTTGACTCACAATTCTGGAACTGGAAATTTATTAGTAGTGAAGTTCGATTCTCCTCCCCTTTTTAGTTGCGAAGATGGCTCCGAAGCCATTGTACTGCCCGATGTTTACCGATTTTTCGTCTTACTTTTGCGCAATTAATTTCTTGTTACAGTTAAAGTCTTCTAAATGATCAAATACAACTTCAGGTGTAAGTCCTGTTAATTCTTGTATTTATTATAGCTTATTTTATTTTTTATTCATTTTGTTTCTTATATTATATCATTTTAAATTATTTATTATCATATTTCGTTTATTCTATTCTTTTAAAATGACCAATGTATTGCATTTAAGGAGGCTATAAGGGTACTTGAAAATTCTTATTGTAGTCTCTGACAGGGTCTCCATCACCCAGAAAGGAGGGTCGTAATATTAGGATACGCGGTCATATCCTCAAACGCGATTAAACTCAAGTCGTACCCCGCCCACCACACCCTCCCCTGTCCAATAACTTCACTGCTAGAAATACCGTTTGCTGTAAGATATTGGGATTGTTCCTCGGAAATTATTTCTGAACTGTGCAGTGGCGACAACTCACGACAGAAAGTGGAAGCTTAAAGGAAATTAATGCGTCGGGGCGCATTGAAAATCAGAATCTGTAATTAAAATGTTTTCTATCCTCAGAGGCACGAAATTAAACTATAGGATCATCCTCATATCCTTCATGGAGGAATCGCCACTGGTCTAGTCAAATGTTTGAAAAGAGCTGGCAACCCTGTCCAAACACTTCTTTCGTCTAGCATAAAATAAACTTCACTCTGACTCGCGGGGATTAAATCCGAGTTTGCGTACTAAATATTTTCGCGTTAAACTGAAGATGTGCATTTATGATTTATTTTTTATCCGGCTGCGTGCTGACCCTGGAATTGCAGAATGCGAAGAGAGTACATATGTTATTAACTGCAGTACAACTTTCGAATGTTGTGGGTCAATGATACAAGTTAATAAATTCGAAGAACTCTCTCGCTTTTAATTAAATGCAATCGCAACAGGAAGAACATTCATAAAGAACGAGTAACTGACACAATCTCATTTCCCTGCACAAGGCCGTGAATGGATTTGAAACTGAGTCAATGGCATCCAGTTCACATCCTCACATTTTATTAACAGTTGTAATCATTTATTTAGCCTCCCGTTTAAACTATTACATTACTGTAAGCTACCGTCACATTAGAAGGCGGTTGGCGCACGGATGAAGGATGGAGGTAAAAAGTGCGCCATTGCCTCAGAAAAGAGGGGGAATAAGCAAACTCTACACTCGCTCAACAAATTTACACAATACGTTTCTGCACTCTGCCAACGTTGGGCATGAATAGTCCACTTCTTCTCAATATATGTATATGGGGTTCGATTCTCGGCTCAGTCTACTTGTATAGTTTAACAATAATAAATAACAAAACATTGGCGAGCGGTGTCATTTTAGGGGGGACCAGCAGTAATAGAACTGTCATGACACTATTGAATAATAAGCAAAAAAAAAATATATATAAAAATATGTTAGGTAATACGTATTACAACGAAAATAAGACTAACCAAATACCACCTTCATGTGTACATCAACGGAATCCTCCTCTCTCCGATTCGGGCAAGTTTTTCTATGACGTTATCGTAATAATGTTTTTGGCTTTGAATTTAGTTCAATAGAGCCTTTTCAATCGATAACAGTGAAAGTCGCGAAAGCCTGTCTTCGCACTGAGTGTTCCGTAAGTAACTCTTTACGCGTTTTAAACAGGAAAAAGTACGTTCCACTGTGGAGGTGCTCACTGGAATTGTAGCTATTAGGAAATGCCTCTTCTCCTAACTCGGTGTCTTTCAAAAACTTTGCTATCTCAGTCACTGTCCTGCCTGAAAAGTCTGACAACCTGTAAACAGCCATTAACTCACTTAAACAACAGGATTAAAACAATAAAACTTCAAAACGAAGTACCGATGCTTAACAAACGGTCCAAAATACAACATTGTGACTGTTGGCAGTCGTGCCTGGTACCACTGCCGGATGGCGACGATTCAGACGATGCAGTTGGTAAGAGCTGCATTTCGAAACGAGTCCATTTCCATGTTTACTAAACAGCGTAAAACACATAACATTTTTTAATCCATGTTATACTTCACAGGCACACTTTCAATACTTAACTGATAATGCACAAAAAAATAAACGTATTAATATATTCTTTCTAACAAGAATGGAGACACGGAAATTGTTTACCAGGGATCGCCAAACCGCATTTACTATTCACGTAGGCAAGGGAACAGCTTTAAATCTGCTAGTCCAGTCCGAGCTGACTAGTTCGCATGGGCTGGACGAGTCCAATTCTACAGACATTGAGCGCTGAGGGGAGGAAACAGATTGAAGTCGTCAATTGTCACGTCTTGAAACTTTTTAAAATTCAAACATGAGATGTAATAAATTTTATAAGCTTATGATACTTAGAGGATTAGGCTAGTCCTACTAGTACAATGACGGCACGCCACTGTAAACAAATATTCTTATGTGTAGGGACCGTACTTCGCTCCATGGAGGTTACAAGATGAAGTATTACTGGAGTTTTTAAGTATATGACGCACGTGCTCTAGCAAGCGAAGTGCTTAACTGATGGCTCACGCGAGTCTTGTTTCGTCAACAATGTCTATCGGGGGCACATTTTCTGCTGTTAAAAACTCGATCACAGAACGCTGCTTCAGACGCACCGACATAGTAGTGGTACATGCCGTCATGTTTCAGGCTATAATTCAGAGCTCTCTATTAGTAGAGATACGAAACTTGCGTCATTGAAAGCAGAACGTTCACTGAATACAACGTAGGCTACTATCACTAATATTTTTAACTATATTCACAGCGACAAAAAAAAATATATATATATATATATATATATATATATATATATATATATATATATGAGACATTGCTTTTCAGTACGTCCTCGTATATCCGAAGTGCATTTAAAAACACATGTCCTAGACCAGCTTCTAGGCAGGTTGTCTACAGGTGACTATATAAATGCTAATTATTATAGCTATTTCAATTTTCCTGAGTCATTCTAATCTCTATCAATAACGGTAGATAATATACGAATGTTGAACCAATCACAGCCGTCATTCTTTAGAAAATCATTGCAACCTCATGTTCACCTTCATCATTTTTGGCTTTATCAGCTCCAACTATCCCTTCGAACTGTCTTCCAGGTTTAGCTTCCTGTAAAGCTGATTTCAATAGTATTCAAGAGAAAAAAATGTTCCGGGACTGGGTGTCGAATCCAGAACCTTTGACTAAGCGCGCCAATTGGACCGTGATTGTGTATCGTTCCTGAAGAGCTCAGTGGTAGAGCGTTGGCGCGCTTAGCCGAAGGTCCCGGGTTCGATAACCGGTCCCGGAACAATTTTTCCCTTGAATATTATCAAACTATCCCTGGTCATTTGAACGGGCGTAACTAAGTTTCAGTACGTACTACAACATTACGATAATCTTGAGCATTAGAATCTTTTTTCCAAGCGTTACGTGACGAAACTGATTGAATATTTTCACAAGCTTTGTAAAGTGGGTGGTTATCAATTGAGAAGAGAAACACCAAAACAACAGATTGCAAATATTTTCAAGGACTGAGATATTAACATGATGAAATAAAATGGTGGTGAAAAAAGAGTATCATGAGACAATAATGTGGTATACGACGGCAAAAATGATACAAGAGAAATATTTTAGGAAAGATGAACGAAATTTCAATCCATCTGTAGATCAAGAATTTAAATGTTCTAGAGATGCAAAAAACGCAAAAGGAAACAATTACAGAATATGCCAGAGAAAATGGAGGCCAATGATGCAGAAATGAAATGAATGTTTTAAATTAATAAACGCGAATTTAATTAATCAAGTCTTTTGGAACACCAGTCTGTTTATTTTATTGTTGATCACGAACAGGTTGTGTAACTTTATGAAACAATTGTCGATCACATAGATCGCTACCGTACCTTATCTGAACGTTGAATGTTCTTAGTTTCCAGAAGTTCTTTAAATTGATTCTAAAAACAATTATCATCATTCCGTTGTTATCCAGTATACAGTGAGACAGTTCATGCGCCATTAGGATTTTAATTGAAGGGTTCAGAGCCATAGTGGGCCAAGCGCCATTTATTGAAAACGGAGAAAGGAAGGGTTAAAGTTAAGTGAATACCATAGTGCAGTGTTTCTCAAACTTTTCTGAAGTGGGGACCACTTTTTTTAAGTCAGAACAGTTCCGCGGACCACCTTACTCATGTTCCCTTCGAAAGCAAATTTATCATTTATGTAGCATATTTTAATACTAGTATACATATATTTTAGTGTAGAAATAATTAATTAAAATTAATTTAATTCAATTAATTTTATATTAGTATTAACTAATTAAGTTAATGTTAATAGAAGAAAATTTATTATATCATCATTTGCAAAAACAGAAATAACAAAAATAAATGCAAAAACATGTCTGATTTAATTTCAACAAGTAAAGATGCAATTTTGCATGTTCTATTATTGGTGTACCATGTACAGTACGTGACCATTTGAATGTGTTACCAAACTATTAAGAAAGTCATAAATACATGAAAAGGTTCGGTACTTTGGTCCTGTTATGAATTCGGGTGGTCCCTAGCTGGGTAACAGGCACAGTGCCAGATTTGCACGGAAAAGATGGCGAGAAACACCACGTTTATAGTGCTTTAAATCCCTCTTTTGTTGCTGAGAGTAGAGTGGGAAGGTGATATACGGGTAGGGTAATAAATTTCATAAAATGCCAGTACTGAGAGAAAAAAATAAAATGTTATTGCCATGTGTCATTTACAAACTCTGAGATTTTCAGTTATAGTGTGATACGCAATTCGATTGAATTTTATTTTTTCTTCTGTCTTTTTTGAAGGACCATAAGGGCATACATCGAGGACCACAGGTGGTCCGCGCACCATAGTTTGAGAAACGCTGCCATAGTGTAATGAAGATTGATATATCATTTAGTTTTAATGTGTATACTTTATATTACTTGCTATAGGTTTCCATTGAATTATGGTAATAACTCCATTTTAACCCTTATTTTCTACGGATTTAGTAAATGGCGCTTGCCCCACTATGGTTCTGAACTTTTTAATTGTACGAACATAAACAAAATAAATAAGTTATCTATCAATCTTACGACTTAACACAAATATCAAACATCTTACTCCCGAATGTACATGGAATTTTAATTCAATATCTTTATCCAATTCATTTATTACAATAGTGAATATTTGTTACAAAAAAGTTGAGCATACGATGGTTAATACATGAATATAAAAAAAAAACATCTTACTTGCCCCATCAGCAAGCCAACTACAACATTTGATGACAGATTATTTACAACTCAACATTTAGTGATTCGTCTGCATTATAGCTAACCATATAACATACTGTTATTGTTCAACGTACAATATATTAATGCACACGCTTACGCATAATATGTTCTTTAATTATATAATTTTATTAATGAAAGTTCATTTGCTATAAGCATAATGTCCCCAAAAAATGAGATAGTTAACAGTTCTCTACGATAGTATATTAATGTTATATTAGGACTCAACTTTTATGTTTTAGCACTAAATTATAATTAAATATATTACATTCTCTATATTATCAACATAATACACAATTAAGAGCCATTTAGATCTGTGATTTTAATATTTTGACCCGGTTATGTCTTAATGTATAATTTGTATGTTCATTCTAATATTTTGTTCAATTGCACACTATGCTTCATATTCTACACATATTATTACTCTACTATGATGCATTACTTTGAACATGTGGTCATATTCTTTTAATTGAGTTTAGATATTTGATTTAGAGTGCTGCATTGGAGTTAAATCGCTCGCTTGAACTCGGTCGAGTGAGGTAAGATCGGTCGTGATACGCTCGTAATAAATAGAAGCACAGTACAAGATCATTTCACCGACATGTCTTATCTTGTATGGAAGGCGACAGAGAAGATACACATATGTTTTGCTCACACGGTAAAAATAAGGCTTTATTTTCTGCGTTTATGACAAACGTTTAATGGAACAGTCTAATGGAAGTACAAAAACAGTAACATGAAGTTATAAATAAAATAGTATGAAAAAATTCGATATACAGTTATTATTGCTAATTATTAATTATTCAATATTTTATTTACCACATATAATATGATAGGTCCATATATAGTATTCCGCCTATATACTGCGACAATGTAGAAACGTTTTACAAAATATTATTGATATAGCAGTAGATTAATAACAATATTAGTACAGAGATAACGTCACAGAAAATATAATAAATCTAATAATCATGCTGCACAACTGTTACAGACGCAAAGATTGATACACTAATTATTAAAGATTATTATTACTAGAAAACTTTGTTACGGTTCTTGCATTATCGTGATTGTGTTCTCCGTTTATAATAATTATATTTACATCCAATAACATCTATCAGATGTGGTGAAAACAAAATCACTCCTGTGTGGGGGGGAAACAAAAACAAAAACAAAAAACATCTACCTACAACATTTATATTATATTTTAAAGCAAGTTTTGTAGTTGTACTATGAAGTTAGTTAAACACTGCAAAGTTTTGAAATGATAAACATCTATGATGTTACTACACAGTTCATCACTGTAACAATGACGAATGTCTAACGCTCGGCTTACACCGTTCGAGGATTTATCGCTCGTGACAATTTTACCCATCATACTTGTGCGCTACCTATAGGATTATGCTGTGAACTACTTGGCGCTCGAGCGAAAACTTTCGATGCAGATCTCTAATTATACATTGTACCTGATGATGCCCCTAGGAGGGTGAAAACGTTTGTAGATTAATACAACATTATGTAAATATATAAAACTCTGAGTTAATTTGTTTTATATTTGTGTTAAGCCATAAGATTGAAAGATTTAATTTATTGATATCTAACATTAGTATTGTGCTTAGCTGACCATATCAAAATGAATTGTAAATTATTAAAAATAAATAAGGCTAATGAGGTTTATTGTTATTGTTAGTGTGTGCTTCAATTTGCAAGTTGTTAGACGTAATATTTCTGCCGACGCGACTTCCAGACGTCAATTTCATTTGAAACAGCAAATAATTTCTGCATCAGATCAGCTTTGCGTCACTTTTGCTCTCGAGCAGCGTTAGTTCCTCTGCATCACATTGCATCACCATCATCAATAACTGCAAATCAAAACCATCCGTGCGTGTCTGCCATCTGCCGTGCAGAGTTTGAATCACTAAGTTCAATTGACTCCAGCGGGTCGCAGCGAAAGTTAAGAAAGGAGACGAGATGAGACCCATGACATCGGTAGCGGCGCGTGAGTCACACAAGCGCTCCGTGGGGCGCTCGTCGCCCCCTATATCGAATTAAAAAACTAGTGCAATTTCGCGGTCCATTATTACAAATGACACTATTTCGGAAGCAATGTAGGCCATAATGTATTTTTCTACTTCACTTTATTCTAAACTGGTTTAATCTCCTTAGACTAAGAAATATCCAAATTAAGGTATTAAATTTCATCAAAAATATTTCAATAAGTATCAAATTAAAATAAAATTAGATTCAAAATAATTGTCTGAACTTGCTAAAATGAACAAATGAGAACGAGTACGTCAAATATGCAATCCGTTACTAACACTTTTCAATATACATTTGAATATAATAGATGAAAAATGGGAAGACGAAGAAGAAGAAGAAGAAGAAGAAAAAGAAGAAATCACTGGAATTATAATAAATCGAAATCATGACAAAAGTAACTTTATTTTCAAATGTTCGAGTAGTTACATCGAACAAATGAAAGAATAATTCAGAATTAGTCATATAAAAACTGAATACACTAATCTAATATTATGGAATGAAAATTACAACTGAGAAATAAAAACCAGTGAATTGTAAGGGTCAAGATCCAATGAGTAAAATAAAATAGACACACTGAACAATATTTCAGTATTTTTAAGAAAAACAGGAATTATTAATTTACATACATACATACATACATACATACATACATACATACATACATACATACATACATACATACATACATTACATAAGTGTTCTACCCCAGGGCAGGTCTTTTACTGAAAACCCAGCATTTTCCAATCTTTTCTATTTTCTGCCTTTATCTTAGTCTCCACATATGATCCATATATATATATATATATATCTTAATGTCGTCTATCATCTGTTATCTTCCTCTGCCAAGAACTCTTCTCCCGTTCACCATTCCTTCCAGTGGATTCTTCATTAAGCACTTTCTTCTCAGCTTTCCTTTTACTCTTCTGATCAGTTTGAGCATCATTCTCCATTTCTTATCCATATATATATATTTAATCCAAAAAATTCTTCAAACAGTCAACTATCCAAAGATAAGTTTTAACATCATAATTAAGAACAATATCATATCACATTCACGAGGAACTAGGCCAGGAGATAATGATTTAGATTGACCAGTTTCTTTCTCCCTCCATTGCATCCATCACTGACTAGAAAGAAACGGAAAAATGAATTCTTAATGACATTGCCACTATACAAAAAACACATGTCCATTATTACAAATAACAGTACGGAAAGAAAATCCTTTAACAGTTTAACAAACGTTTTTATAATAATTCTAATACATTGTTGACAACTGTTCAAAATGAACTCACTATAACCAGTAATTTAATTATATTGCCTTTAGAGTACTTAGTTGAAACGATATTTACCTCGTCGTAAGAAGACTGCATTTCGGCCTTTAGTTTTCTTATTAATGCCTTCCTCTCTTCGTCGATGATATGAGCGGGGGTATCAGAATGTTTAACTTCCAAGTGACGCTTAATGTTGTATACATTATTGTCGTCAGATTAGACAAGATATAAGCCCTCCCAAGAGGGGTTAAATCCTGAACTGACTGTCGACGCACTTCTCTTCATTCTTATTCAAAACAGTTAAACACAAAATATAGTAAACCATATGGATGAATGAATGACTGATGGAACGTATAATCCAGCAATGCCTGCAGAATATCATCAGATGAGGGGAAGAGTAGAAGATCATATGCATTCGTACACCATCACTGTCTCAGCGACAGAGAGGAGTGGGGGTCCGCCCTGAGCAGACACAGGGCAGCGTCCGGGTGCCCTAGCCCTCAAACGCTGTGTTGGAATGGTTTGTCATACACTGTACTTATTTACTACATGTTCACTTGTACTGCGTTCGCTGAAAGTTCGCACTTATCGACTCATTTTTTACAACCCTTTTGACTTTACTTTTCCGTGGCACATCGGTTGAAAATGGCCGTCCTAGAGGAGTAAAATGACAAGACCTCTAAAACGGCTATTAGACCATTGACACTGAGACCGTGAAGGATGTACTAATGGTCCAGATAACGTGTTCTTTTTCTTCGGATAATCCATGGGTACTATTTTCGGCAGCGAAAGAAAGACAGTACAATATCAATACGTGTAGCAGTGTAAAGCAACAATGATCAGACTACGGTTCTTAAATTCTCATCACGTGTTTTCGGTGAGAAGCATTACACAAAACTTTAATAACACTGGTCAACAATGATTTTGTTAAAAGTACAGTTTCTGCTGTTTCCTATGTAATTTTATCTGCTGATTCCAAATATGAAGTAAGAATTTTTCTAGCATCCATTATTATTTATTTATCTATTTATTTGTTCTGGTGTAGTTAAGGCCATCAGTCCTTCTCTTCCACAACACCAGGAATACAAATTCAATAATAGAAATAAACAGAGAAAAAAATACACCATATAACAAAGGAAAACTACACAAGAAATAGAGAGAGAGAGAGAGAAAAAAAACACTATAAACAAAGTAAAGCCACACAAAAATATACACAGGTTGCAGTCACACAAACTTTAAATGAGTGATTAAGTATCATAATTAATTGTATCCTAACTAATTAACTAACATATACAAGAAACTTGAAATTTTAATCTAGATTAAAAAAGAAGAAGAAAAAAAACACAAATCAATACTTCTAGTAATACCTAAAAACATTAACTAATACAAAATTTTCCAGTTTAATTTTGAATTGTGATAAAGTCCGACAGTCCCTGACGTCATTAGGTAACGAATTCCAGAGGCGAGGTATTTCTACAGTATAGGAAGATGAGTATAAAGACGTTCTATGATGAGGGATAGAAAGAAGTGCTTGATGTCGGTTACGAAGAGTTGTAAGATATTGAAAGCGCGATAACAGATAATTCGGAGTAGAAGTATGCATGATTCTAAACAGAAGAGACAGTGAATGTATTGTTCTTCGTTCCTTCCTTCAAATTTACGAGTATTGCAGATGAATCGTATGCACACATTATGAACACGTTGTAGTCTCTCAGCTAAGAGTGAACTTACATTCGTTAGCAAGGAATCGCAATAATCAAAATGGGTCATTACAAGCGTCTGAATAAGATTCTCTTTTAGACTAAGTGGTAGAAATTCTTTCATATGGAACAAGGAGTGAAGTTAAGAAAATATTTTTTTTTTGCAAATGTGTGTTACTTGAGTGTTCCAATTTAGATCGCTATCCATAAAAATGCCAATATTTTTTAACGGTTTCACTGTATTTAACAATAATCCCATTCAATATTATATGTGGTATAGTACTACTATCAAGAGTGCTTCGTAGACGATTATGTCCCATTACGATTGCTTGCGATTTCTCTGGATTTAACCTTAATCCAAATTTGTGTGCCCACAGTGAAATCGAATTTCGTAATTTTTTTTAATTATTTATTTTAATTACTATATACAGTCCTTAACATGGAAAGAAAATACAGCATTTCAAATATTTCAATTTATTGCTTTAACAATTGGCCTATAACTTCAGATGATTGTTGCCTGTGAAGTCAGAATTCATAAAAATAAATTTTATTCCTTATTAAACTGTGAGACTTAGGTAGTATTATTCTCAGTTGAGCTAGAACTTACATTCATGAAACCTACTGTATGTACTAATTTTAATTGTGGTAAAAGTATCTTATAAGGTGAAACATACCTCGAAATACTATGTAAGTCACATAAACAATTTTTGTTACGTTTGTGATTAATTAACTTTGAATTTTATTACACTAGTTAAAAGAGCTTACGAGTGTTCTTTTGATTGCAAAATGGATGAGGATATGAACTGGGCTCCTGAAATCTGTTCTGCTCCATGTGATTCTATAAACTGGTTGGTTAAAAGTATCCCGTCATATGGCTTTTCCAGTTCCAATGATATGCCTGGAACCTAAGGATCATTCAACAGACTGTTACTTTCTAGGAACCACAGATCAGAATATTACAGAGAACTTGTTAGAGAGCTGATTCAGAACTACAACGTGATGGGATGTCATATCTCTCTTAGTTTCTCATGTATTTTTTCTTTCCTCAAAACCTTCGGGCAATGAGCGATGAAGATGGGGAGCATTTTCATCTGAATTTTTCTGAAATTGAAAGGCGTTATCAGGAAAAATGGAGCTCAAATATTCTGTCAGACTACTGTTGGACACTCAAAAGTGATGTTTGTCAAGCTAAGTATAGCCTAAAATCTATTGCACACATTTTAGGTAAATAAATATGATTCTAGGTAAAATGTTACAAGGTGTCAATGCTAGAAAAGTCTGAATTACATTTCATATAATTACTCAAAAAGCCTGGGCTATAGAAACATTTTGAAAACAGATTTTAAATCAGAATGAAAAATTCTATAAGAATCACCCATCTATCTTTCAACAAAAAATATGTTTACTTTAGTTGACCAGTGTAATTTTTCCGTGGTAGTGAAATATAAAGCGAGCTCTTAGATTGAGTGAATGCCTAAATTAGCTCTTCCAAAAGTCCCCAAAGGCGAGTGAGTGAAAGCATAGGCTCAGATTTGTGAACTCAAACAAGCGAGAAGTCAATTCTTACACAAAAATTTTCGTTACCATCAGGATCGAGAGAGGTCAATGCTTCTACTCCAGCTGAAAGTTTCAACTGGCTAATGACTATGCCGGACAACAAACTGAGTGGGATATTTCGAATATTTCTAGACACAAAACAAACACTTTTAACCTTGCAAAGGTCGCATCATGTTTTCAGACGAGACCGCTAACGTAGGCGGATTACGTTTTCTCAACAAAATGTTATTTTAAACGGTAAAAATTCCAGAGATAGCAAGAACCAGTAAGGGTATGAGAATGTATGTAAAAATGGCACCAATATGCCTTTGAAATTATAGTTTCATGTGCTTTCAGGGCTGTTGTATCAATTTCATATAATACAGTAACACGAAAAAACTAGCTGTGGATGTTATGAGAATTAAACAATATACATTTTTTTAAAAGAAATATATACATAAAGCATTCTATCTTCTTAAAAAGAGAGAATTTTCTGTAGTTATTTATACCATTTTCACATGGATGACAGTCTATAATTTCCCCTAATTATCTAAAAACCTGTATGTGCTAGAAAAAAACTAATTACAGATTTGAAATCAGCAGTCCAAATTTAGCCAAATCCGTATATTACTTTTCTTGATGAATTTTCTTTGTAGAAATTTATTATCTACTATACAAAGACATATTTTGTATATTGACAAGGTAAGCGTAAGTATTCCGAAAATATATGACCAGAGCAGCTTCATCCATCACCAGTCTTGTAATGTCTTACCCGTCGTAGAATCCTGGTTGTTTGTGTGACAAGCCGTCAGCTGAGAAAGCTATGAATGGAACTAAAAAACAATGCCGGGTTAAAATAATTGCCATCGTCATTAATCATGCCTCAGAGTAATTTCTGCACTTTATATAATTATGTATACATTTTTATCGGGTAGAAAGTATTCAAAGAAAACCTACCAAAAGGCTGTTCTGTTCAATACAGACTTTATCCGATCATTTATGAAAAGTCTCTGTAGTTTAAAATGCAGGTATATTAAAGCTGGAGAATGGATAGAACGGAGAAAAATTCTCTCCGGGACCGAGACTCGAACCTGGGTTTCTACGTGGTGACGCTTTATCCACTAAGCCACACCGGATTCCAGTTCCGATGCCGGCTTGAATCCTTCTCAGTTTAAGTTCTACCTTTACTGGAATCCGGTGTGGCTTAGTGGATAAGGCGTCAGCACGTAGAGCTCGTAGAGCTGAAAATCCGGATTCGAGTCCCAGAGAGAATTTTTCTCCGTTCTATCCATTCTTCACCATATGGTAATGCAGAATTCCTGCACGGAAATATATATATACTTCCGTACGTCATAGTAATATGATATGAGGAAGTAATCACTTTGTGATTCAAAACAGCGCTATGTTCCGTCGGACCCCGACCGCTTAGTCACTAGTAATGAGTGCACCTCTGTACATAGTGTTGAATATTGTACCACTGTCATATATTCTGTGACACAGTAATGAGGGTAGGCCACCAAAGGAAAAACTGATTGTAGACTATTTTAATTAGAACTACTTTAAAATGGAAATACACAATCCATCGCAATGTCATATGAACTAGAATATTCTACAGCAATAGCTATAAAAGCTACCGTCGTAACCATTCACCTTTGAATATCTGAAGCTCGTAACAGCAAAAGTGAAAGACAGCGAGAGAAGAATTAAATATATGATGCTCCAGCAAACAAACTAGATCCACATCGTCCAAATCCATGCGGGTTGTTATCAATATCGTATGTCTTAGACCGTATGGTCTACCAAAGTGTGAATCCAAATTTTTTCTTGGTCTATTCAGGTTTTGACGTCCTCACGGTAGTGTCACTAGGCGTGACATATTCAAAATATATTTAAATTAATTAATAAATAGTGTTGAAATCTACGCTATCTGTTCTTTAAAGATACATTGCTTATTCCGAATGAAACAAAATAAATAAATCAGTTTGAAGGATTGGATAAGAAAACGATGTTATACGAACTTTAAGAACAGTAAATAACTCGATAAAACATTATCCAAGAATGGAAAAGAGAAAGAAAATAAATAATTAACATAACAGATTGGCAGTTTATGTTTAATATAAAATTACCATACGAAGATTAAAATTCGTATCATTCACGTGATGATGTCAGCGAACGTTATACCCACCCCTGATTCCGCCTACAAAAGTATTAATACCTCCCACATATCTGGACTGTTCTGGGCTGCCTAAGCAAAATGAACAGCTGAAGTCAGACACCCTGTAAGTTATATGGGCCTATGAGTAAAATATGCTCGCTTGTGGGCTCTGTAGTCTAAGCTATTGTAAGAACAAAACTAAAATTTTAAGCTGATGAGTGATATGTTGATGTGATGATTATACTATTTTTAAGTAAAACAAAACATTTGGATCTACGTAAAGAATAATTTTTTGGATCTACAGAATTTATCTGTTATGGTAACAATTGATATTAGAGGAGAAAAATCCTCTCCGACGCCGGAGATCGAACCCGGGTCCTTGGTGCTACGTACCAAGCGCTCTAACCGCTGAGCTACGCCGAAGTTCAATCCACAGCACCGGATCGAATCCCCCTCCTCTAGTGTTTTTCCCTTAGTGGCCTTACTTCATGTTCGACATATATGTTGACATGTTATTTTAAGTCAACTGCCAATATACAAGGAGCGAACTCAACTGAGTGACTTGGTGGCCGGGATTCCACATTATATGCACTGTTGGGCAAGAATCTACGTAAAGATTAATTTTTTGATCCTACAGAATTTATCTGTTATGGTAACCAAGTCACTCAGTTGAGTGCCCTCCTTGTATAATTTACTACTATTTATTATTATTTATTTATTTAACCTGGTAGAGATGAGGCCATCAGGCCTTCTCTTCCCCTCTACCAGGGGATTACAACTATAATATTAAGAATACAATATTACAATTATAATTACAATTAATATTAAATTGACAAATGCAATAAAAATCAAAGTACTAAAAGATTAACTGATTAATAAAAGCTAGACAGTTTATTGTAAAAGTTAAGAAGAGAGAAACTTTTTTTTTATTAATTAAGTAAAAATTAAACCTACTCTACGCAGTAAGAAAATGCTTAATAAGTTTGCTTTTGAACGCTACTAAATTCCGGCAGTCTCTGATGTCACTGGATAGGGTATTCTACAAGCGCGAGAGCGAGATTGTGTATGATGATGAATACGATGTCTTATATGTAGTTGACTTAATATAACATGTCAACACATATGTTGAACATGGAGTAAGGCCACAAAAGGAAAAACACTAGAGGAGTGGGATTTGATCCGGTGCTGTGGATTGATCTTCGCCGTAGCTCAGTGGTTAGAGCGCTTGGTACGTAGAACTAATGACCCGGGTTCGATACCTGGCGCCGGAGCGAATTTTTCTCCTCTAATATCAAAACATTTGGAGCTGGAATTGATTCAAATTTGTCTAATTCTTTATGGAAGAGGAAGACCATTACAAAATGAAATATCTCTCAAGAAACAAAGGACTATGACGTCATCGTCACAATATGCTGGTTGCCATATGGAACAGGGAAATGTACTTCATTCAGTATTGCAATGTGAGTACAGACACATTCCACGAAGTCACTTGAAACGATTGTTCTTTCGTGATTGGTGGCATGCTGGGAGACGGTACATTCCTTTCATAGTGTCCGCTTTCTATGCAAGGACGAGAAGAGGGGAAGAGAGGGGAGGGCATGTGCCGAAAAGACCGCGGAGATTGAGTTATTGGAAGCATTCTACAAATGTGCATATTACACAAGCCAGACAAGAACGGAAATCGCTTTGGGATCCCACGGTAGGATGATGCTGCTGTCAAAATTCCTTGGAATTTTGCCAAACAGGATTCATCAATGTGTCACTGACGAATCTCCGCCCCCTCTATCCCCACCATGTCACCAGTGGCCCGTGTGTAGTTCTCATCATAACTGCGTGCATCATCATTATCATTATCATCATTACGACCACCTAGGTGGGCGGTTCGTCATACAATTGAGTGTGTATGTATAGATCTACTATATTCTTGTAGAAATACATAATAATATATATTGTATATATACGGTAAAACTTGGGTTGTAGCCCTACGTAATTAACGGAAATGATTTAGGCCTAAATAACGCAAAACTCAGAATTACATATAAATAAGGTTTGAATACAAGATAATTTCGAATGTCTAGATATCTATGTAACAGAACATAGAGAGTTGGGAGCACATAAGGATTCTTTCAACTTGTCCAAATATTTTTAATCAATACAGAATGACTAGTCTCCAGGTATCGATCAAATTCCAGCAGAATTAAAACAAGAGGGTGGAAGCGCACTATCTAGCGAAATTTATAAACTTGTACTTGCTATTTGGGAAAAGGAAATTGTACCAGAACAATAGAAGGAGTCCATAATTGTCCCCATTTTTAAGAATGGGGACAAGACTAACTCTGGTAACTTTCGAGGAATATCACTTTTGTTGACGTCGTACAAAATTTTGTCCAATATTCTTTTGAGAAGATTAACTCCGTACGTAGATGAAATTATTGGGGATCATCAGTGCGGTTTTAGGCATAACAGATCGACTATTGACCAGATTTTTTGTATTCGACAGATATTGGAGAAAAATGGGAGTATAAGGATACAGTACATCAGTTATTCTTAGATTTCAAAAAGGCATATGACTCGTTTAAGAGAGAAGTTTTATATAATACTCTTATTGAATTTGGTATTCCCAAGAAATTAGTTCGATTAATTAAAATGTGTCTCAGTGAAACTTACAGCAGAGTCAGTATAGGCCAGTTTCTATCTGATGCTTTTTCAATTCACTGTGGGCTAAAGCAAGGAGATGCACTGTCACCTTTACTTTTTAACTTCCCTCTAGAATGTGCCATTAGGAAAGTTCAGGATAATAGACAGGGTTGGAATTGAACGGGTTACATCAGCTTCTTTTCGCCCTCGGTAGCGTAGTTGGTATAGCGCTGGCCTTCTATGCTCGAGGTTGCGGGTACGATCCCGGCCGAGGTCGATGGCACGTAAGTGTGTTTAAATGCGACAGGCTCGTATCAGTAGATTTACTAGCATTTAAAAGAACTCCTGCGGGACAAAAATTCCGGCACATCGGTGACGCTGATATAACTTCTGCAATAGCGAGTGTCATTATATAAACCATAGTTTAGAATTTTACATCAGCTTCTTGTCTATGCGGATGACGTGAATATGTTAGGAGAAAATCTACAAACGATTAGGGAAAACACGGAAATTGGTTTGGAAGTAAGTCGCGAAAGACAAAGTAAGTTATATGATTGTGTCTAGTGATCAGAATATTGTACGAAATAGAAACATAAAATTTGGAGATTTATCCTTCGAAGAGGTGGAAAAATTCAAATATCTTGTAGCAACAGTAACAAATATAAATGACACTCGGGAGGAAATTAAACGCAGAATAAATATAGGAAATGCCTGTTATTATTCGGTTGAGAAGCTTTTGTCATCTAGTCTGCATCAGTTATATTACCGATTGTTCTGTATGGTTGTGAAACTAGGACTCTCACTTTGAGAGAGGAAAAGAGATTAAGAATGTTTGAGAAAAAGTTTCTTAGGAAATATTTGGGGCTAAGAGGGATGAAGTTACAGGAGAATGGAGAAAGTTACACAACACAGAACTGCACACACTGTATTCTTCACCTGACACAATTAGGAAAATTAAATCCAGACGTTTGAGATGGGCAGGTCATGTAGCACGTATGGGCGAATCCAGAAATGCATATAGAGTGTTAGTTGAGAGACCGGAGGGAAAATGGCCTTTGGGGAGGCCGAGACGTAGATGGGAGGATAATATTAATATGGATTTGAGGGAAGTGGGATATGATGATAGAGACTAGATTAATCTTGCACAGGATAGTGATCGATGGCGGACTTATGTGAGGGTGGCAATGAACCTGCGGGTTCCTTAAAAGTCATTTGTAAGTAAGTAAGAAAATGACTAGGATTTAATGTTTACTCGAAATTCACTTCATACATTTAGTATGGATTTTTTCTGCAATCATGAACTCAGATTTTATGTCAATTATTAATTTTTATATTTGACATGCTTATTGTAATAAACAAGCATAGCATATGTACAGGGTGAAGCGTAAGTAATACCATTAATTTCAGGGGATTATGCTTTGAGGAATTTAAAAAAAATAGTTTAATATGATTTTTATTGTTTTGCTTCCTTTTCGAGACAGAAGTTGTTCTATATGAAACATTCAATAGCGTGTTTTGGGAAAGTCATTAATTCAATTCCATACATGCTCAGTAAAATTAAGAAAGCAGAGTATTATGATGATGAATGATTGAAAGAATTGTAATCTATGAAGTGGAGAAGAAGAAGAAGAAGAAGAAGAAGAAGAAGAAGAAGAAGAAGAAGAAGAAAAGGATAAGTTTATTACAAAGCACTTGCAATTTCACTTTTCGTTTTGTTGGGATTTGCCTCAATCTATTTTATGAATTTTAACTTCGTCTTCTAGAGGGGAGCTCATCCTTTACTGTGGCACATTGTTATCGGATACTGGTGACCTGTTTATCATAGTCAGGGTCGTTACCTGTGTATCATAGTCAGGGTCGACCGCCGCGAGTCATGCTAGCTGATAATCGGTTTCGTATGCTGTTGATTTGCTGAGTGTGGCGATAGTTTGACACGTTTATTGCTCTGTGCATGGTTCATTGTGTAGTATGGTAGAAATTCGATATAATTTATGTAGAACAAAAGTACTCATTTATGACAAATATGTGAAAGAAATATTCTTACAAATCCTGCAAGATGAAACTTAGTCGTTATTATCCCCGGATACAGTTTCATCATCACAAACAATTTTTAAGTTAGGGATAAAAGTACAAATGCATGGAGTTCTGATAGACAAAAACCATAGAAGACATATACACAATCAAGACATAGGCACAATCTTATTACACAGGGGAAAAAGTGACGACACAGGGTACCGATTACACAATAACTTTACGCAGTTTCCCGCAATTTTTCAAACAGGATTGATACATGTTTAATGGCTGAAGGTGAACATATAGATTGTCTGATATAATATTGATACCATTTGATAGCTTCTAATAATGACACTGAACAACAAAAATTTTGCTCTGACTTAAAACAATATGTCTCTTATGGTTTGTGTGCACACAATCCGAAAATGCATCTCTTTTCTTCTTATCACGTAAGGGTTTTAAGAGATACTGTGATTTCACTTTTAAATAAGCGCTCTCCCAGGAAACATCTGGCGCTGGTTGGGGGTTGTAAACCAAAACAGCCAATACATTTTATGAGTTGAAGACTTATTTCAGGTTTCTTATAATTGTTGACATGTTCTTTTGTATTTCTAATAAATAAACAGATATTGGTCCCTTGTATTCAACAAAGTTTATAACAGTTCAAAGTGAGGTGTACTGTGGTTTTTCAGTATTTAAAAGTTTACCATTTTAAGTGAAGTTAATTAAAAGAGGGCATTTTCATCGGTCCATAGATTCACAAAATTATGGCTGACTCTTTGTTTGAGGAAAAACCTTCCGTTACAGAAAAAATGGTATGGCGCGTTTTCAAAGATGTTTTCTCAGATTTCCTTGGATATTCTAGGGAAGACAACTACATAGAACTTGTTGTGGAAAACATGTCAAGTGTATATGAGAAAATGAGGTGTAATATGTCTCTCGAAATACACTTTTTACATTCTCATTTGGATTTCTTTCTTCCTAACCTTGGAGCGGTAAGTGACGAGCATGGGAAAAAATTTCATCAAGAAATATATAAAATGTGGAAAGGTGATATAAAGGAAGATCATCATCCAGAATGCTTGCAGACTACTGTTGTTTCCTTGTAAAAGACAGTCCCGGGTCTAGTTATGAACGGAAGTCATCCAGAAAATTCTTTTAAATATAAATGATTGATTAAATGGCAACTTTACTAGTGTTAATTATATAAGCACGTGTGGCTTACAGCTGTTTCGGTGTATACTGCACACCATCATCAGAGCCTACTCACGTATACACCGAAACAGCTGTAAGTCACACGTGCTTGTATAATTAACACTAGTAAGTTTGCCATTTAATCAATCATTTATATTTAAGTGTTAAAAGTAGTGTACGCAAGATTCAAGATGGATTCTTTTAAATGTAAGTTCAAATTCCTAGATTTTTCTTTTTATACGCATGAAATATTTTGATTTTGTTGCATTTCAAACTATGTAACATCATTTTTGTATCCAGTACACATTTTTCAAATATTATAAGGCATTTTGAATCCATAGTGTATTGTAATTTTACCAGTAGCAGTGAAAAATAAAAAAAATCATAAAAAATCAATTCATTTTCCCCGGAAAATGGTACGTGACGGGACGATTTGGATTTTAAATTCAGATTTAGGGCACACATATTAGTAATATTCATCTATTTATATTTCGGAGCAAGACAAGAACTAAAAATTTGTTGTTCAGTGTAATTTTAGAGTAAATACTTCAGTAACGAAGTTATTACAAGAATATTTGTGTGGCCGGCGCAGCGCTTAAACAAAGGTAAAAAAAAAAACACTGCCGGATCAACCTGATAGGTGGAAAGTCTTTACCTTTGTGGAAAAGATCCAAAACTGACAGTCTAGTAGGACAATTCTGAGACGAAGATCTTGTATACTGGTGTTCAAAGTTGTCTGACCCCTACTAAACGTTCGTGACTGTAATTTGTTCGTGTAAGTGTGGCTTCATTAGTTAAGAACATATTGCTTCTAGGATTAGATGATACCTGAATTATAGAATATAACATTTCATTCCATTCTCCTGATTTTTAAAAATAGTAGGTTTAGCGGGAAACCGCTGATATTGTTAACTATCAGATTAATTTATACTTAATCCTAATCATTTCAAAATGAAGATGAAAACGTCTGAAATTATGAACTAAGAAACGTTTTGTAATCATAAGTTACTGCAGAAGAAGTAAAAATGTTTACAATTAGGCCTATATCATAGACGAGTTTCGATTAGTTCTCGCCAGGTGTCATCAAAGTATGGCATATAGGTTATAAAGACATCGGATTTTTAGGCACTAAAAATTGCAGTTTTAGGCGCCTAAAATAAGCTCAAAATTTGTAAAATTAGGCTCTATTTTAATGAAAATAGGCATTTTAGGCACGTCAAGGTATCATACTTATTTCTTTCACTGAAAGTTTTAGTTATACACTAAAATACGCACAAAAAAGTATGTTTAAACATTAAAAAAGAATACTATATTATATTTATAAACAGAGCTGCACAAATTTAATATATTGAAACTAATGAAATAATGATTATTGATATCAAGATTACTCATTTTAAGTTATTGATATTCAGTTCCATGCTCAGACTTTATTATAATTATCTGCACAGTACACCACCAGAATTTTTTCTAAATTCTCCACAGTTAACCTTTGCCTTTTGTCACTGAGAATCATTTTGAAAGCAGAAAAACTTCTTTCAACCGAAACTGATGTGAGAGGCGCAAATTTTGAATTAGGTACAATAGAAACATCAATACTTACTGGAACATTTACACTTTCCCCCGATATCACTCTTGATACTTTTTCCAACAATGAAAATCCTACATTCTTATTTAATACGTTGTCCCACTTATTTTTAACTTTTTTCCCAGTTTCGCCCAAAGCAGAATGTATGTTCACTTGAGCTTCCTTTACTATTGCTATTTGGCTACAAAGAGATTGTTTTTCACGTTCTAATTGTTCAATGCTTGCAGGTATGAAAGAAAAGTTTGATGTTATGTAGGCAATATCGTTTTTCACTCGTGAGTCATTCAGACAATCTTTCACTGCTTCACACACACTGCACTATCAGTTTCAGGTAATTTATCAATAACTGTGACCACTTCTTTAAAATACTTAGAATAATACACCACTGACTGAATCCAGGTTCCCCATCGTGTAACAACCGGCTGAGGTGGGAGTGGGATATCTGGAAAGTTCTCTCTGAATATTGAAATCCTGGATGGGGCTTTACAAAAACATTTTTTTGTGTTAGAAATAAACGAATTGACAAGAGGAAATTCATTCCGGATTGTTTCAGAAACCCTGTGAAGGCCATGTGCTAGACAGGTTACATGCGTGAGGTTAGGATAAAATGTTTTAAGAAGTGGAGCTGGAGCAACCATGTATGAGGCTGCATCAGTACAAAACAACAGAACTTTAGAATCGTCTATATTACCTGAGTATAAAGACTGTAGGCCTTTATTTACAAAATAAGCAATGGCTTGGCTATTCACTTTCGAAAGTTCCTTAACACATACGAGGTGTGGGTCGACTCAGATGGGATATTTTGTTTGCAGTATTTTTGTAAAAACTGTCTTAAAACCGGATTTTCAATTGCATTCCAGGGAATGTTAGCAGCAACAAACGCTCTGGTTAAATCAGCATAGAAATTGCTGCTGAGATTGGATGAAGTAGGCTGTGTTAGTAAAGTTTGTTGCAGTTGATTTTTCTGCTGAGCTTTAGCCTTATGAGCCGCTCCTTGCACATGCTGCTTTAGGTGGCACTTATTTTCTTGCGAAATCTAAAAATGTAAAGTAAACTGAATTAAAATAAAATCCTAATTGTTGTATTGCCGTATTTCTATCACAAAGTTAGTGGGTTCAAAGAATCAAAATTTTAATGACCTGCAAATACTTTAACTATCGGAATTTAAAAGGTTAAAGTGTAGTGGTCTTAAAAAGAATTATACCTCAGGATAGCTCAGTCAATGCATAAATATTATAGGCCTACTCATTAAAATTAATAGAATTTATATATTTCAACTATTGTTACATACCTGTTTGCTACAAATCTTGCAGAATATTATTTTTCCATCATAAGTGAATTCTGACTATTCTGTTAGCCATTGCCGGATCAATGTAGATTTTGCACTTATATTTTTCCGCATTATCGCGTTAAACTTCACAGGAAAACGTCCTATCGCTCAAAACTTCTCAACACAAATAAGGTGAGGGAAAGAGCAACTGTTAACGAGCATTCAAATGAACCGTTGTTATTGAGATTCAATTGGACAAAAATACAAAGTTCCACTTATTGTTGCATTTCCTGGTAGTGTTAACACTAGGAGGGCCATTCTTTTAAATATTTTGTAACGGTTTACCCTACTAATTCGCAGTTTTACGACTTTTCATAAATATTTCAAAAACACTCTTTCTCCAAAAATTGTGATTTTATGACACTCTGAAGGGCAGTACAGCTAATCGGTTTCAGACCGAAAACAGTCATTTTTATAGTATATTATATCTCTGAATCGGTAGCAGCACATATTGTGATTGTTGCCTGCTTCAAAACTAAGGTTGGTTCTTTGTCGGCATTTATGCCTCCAAACATGTTAAATTCGGTGAAATCTATTGCGAGTGTCGTGAGATTCAAAACATTTTGTTTCCTTTATCAATGGTTTCATGGCCGGTGTGAAGCAAACTTTCCACTTTTGAAATGCCTTAAATTTCGCAGTGAATGCATGTATAAATTATAAAAAGTAAGAGTAAAATGCGAAACTTTACAGTGAGTTAGGCATTTTTAGGCGAATATTAACAAATTAGGCTCTAATAACCGTTTTAGGGCATTTTTGGGCACTATAAAACTCTTTGAATACCTTTCAATTTCCATGAAACACAAATATTAATAATTATTTTTAATTTTTTCCTAAAGAAACAAAATAGGCATTCGCCCTAGAATCCGATATCTGGACTTATAACATATATATTATAATTCTGAAGTTCTCTTGTTAAATAAAGAATGGACAATACTTTCTACTATCAATACAAGAAAAATACAATAAATAACATTTATTTCAACGTCAGCCTCGTGGTTCATTTTCTTATCAGAGACCGGAGGTTTAGGCATTATGAATCATTAAAATAGGCAGGCAAAAAGGCATCATAAATAACTAAAATACGTAATAAAAGGCAATTACAAAAACCTTGCACTAGACCCACAACCTTGCACTTTCCACAAAGGGATTTCGGCAGCAAGAAAAGCTTTACGTAAGTCGAATGCAAATTGAGATTTTCGACTCGATGTTGCAATTATGCTTGAAAGCAAAGGAATCTTCTTCTCAGTAGCCTTGGAAAGTACATTTTTGTGTTTGGTTGTACTGATATTATGTTGCGATATGAAATATTTAGGTAGCTACAACAACGTCGCAATGAAAACTGAAAGAAAAATAACCGTTAAAAATAACATTAGACCCACACTCATTGTTGCCTTGTCAAATAAAGACAATCGATAATTGAAACGCTTACTGTTATACATTTTTTCACGCAGCACTCATTGTTGCAAAGAGAATATGAACTGACTGAAAGACAATAACATACATTCGGTGAAGTCACTTTCATTGTAGCGGTTATGGAAATAAATTAAAATATACCTGTAGGCAATTTTTAATAATAAACTAATAAATAATAGACAAATAATAAAATAAAGGCAAAAAACATTTATTTTGTAAAGTAAGCATTTATATTTTAAAAAAGGCAGAAAAGGCCAACATAAAACTGTGACGTTTCAATCACAAAGGTATAATTCGTACAGTTTACATTCAAAATGAAGATAGATCTAACACATTAGAAAGGCATTCTGACAAAGTTCCGGTCTCTGGTTATCATGATCTGATAGCTGAACTGGATGATGAGGGAAAGTTTTGGTTGCCAAATCGCTTCATTTCTTAAGCTGATGAAATAAGACATATCATCCCTCTTTTATATGTCCACAATGCACCCTAAGGTAATTTCGCAGGTATAACTGGAGTCCATATCGACAGACAGAATAATAGAGATATACAGTATACAGCGTATTGCACTTCAAAACGTCCCAACCCTTTCTTCTATCCCAAATTTTTGCTTCAGTAGTGATCCTGTGAGCAATATGTATATATTATACATATGATCAAAATGTGCAGTAAGTTATGAATAGGGAACGGATTCCTAGTTCCGCGCCTATATCGTTTCCTACGTCGTAAAGTATGTTATTCAGATATGTCTACGTTTCATGTACACAGGATCCCCTATTAAAATTCTATAAGACCTAAACTCCTATAAATACCTAAAGACTACGTTTGTACCTAAAATCGCTTTTTTAGTATTTTGCTTTTATTTAAAATAAAAATACCGGTACTAAAATTGCAAAAAAAAAAAAAAAACACACACACACACAAAATGTTATTAAAAATGTCTCCTACAAGCTAATAGTGGCCTAGCAAGTTCGTTCAATATTGGTCTTGGAAGGGGATAGCAGAAGATTTTACCTAATTTCCTGGAACCGTAGTTCTTTCGGAAAAGTCCATCTTGGCATAAAATGGGTGACAGGTTGTTCAGGTTAGGCTAGAGTTTACAAATTAGTTTTCGCGTCAAAACACCCACGTTATGCGAAATGAAACTGACCGATCAGCAATCAGTCTCTATCACTGACAGAATTTGAGTCTTCAGTTCAGTAGCACTCATTGTCAGCACCAGTTCATTATACATAAATTCCATCTAAAATGAAATATTTACTAAAATTAAAATTATTAATTCTTAATTTTATATAAACTCTTAAAGTCCTAAATTAGATTTTACGAAGTCCTAAATCTTTCTTGTTAGCACCTATAAATCAAATAGAAATCCATTTCCTAGTTATGAATAAATAATTAAATAATGTAATTTTATGTTATTGTTTGTTGTTATTATTTTGGGTAGTTAAATATTTTAGAGGTGCAGAAATGTGTTATTTTAAGGGCGCATTCTAATTATTTCATTTCCTTTAGAGATCAGGCTAAATATCAATTTCAGATGATAGATGAGTGTATGATAATAGTGTCACCTATTGAGAACTACCGAAACTATTTCAAAGTCTGTTATTTTGTTATAATCTCGCTCCGGATTTATCCCGTGCTTAGAAAGTTATCTTACAAGACCAAAAGATTCTAGGTCAGATGTCTTTGAACCCCAGTGTTCATTGGTAAGTGACTAAGATGCTACATGGGTGTATTTAGTACGAATTCCGCCACTAGTCACTGTTCACTATTTAAGACATTTCATACAAGTTGAGAGGATACGAAGGCATTTCTTTGCCCTTCTACTTGCCCTGAGTCTCTTATACCTGCACCCTCCAAGCTGTAAACAGAGGAAAATACAATATTAAATAAAGTACGTTAGTGAATATAAAATACAGCGATACAGATGTTTGACAGTTACATGTTTCAGTATATTTTAGTGTTGTTCTTACAATATTTTCAAATAATAATTAATTAAATTAAGGGGTGTTAGTTTCTATTTTTAAGTCAGGTGGGAGTGATACAGTGCAGGTTGTCCCATTATATATGCTGTAGAAGAGTAGAAACTAGCAATGGAAAAAAATTTATCTTTTGTTGTCAGTAGCTTTTAATGTGCCAGTTGATATAAACAGCAATAAAATGAAAAATAAACATTTAGTATAAAATTTCGAAATATAGATTATTGGTAAACATTTTCAATAATAAAAATTGTCACTATATTGAAAGTCAATAAGTCGAATGTTTGTGAGATGGACAGTAGCATCTTCCCCTTCACTTATGGTAGAGAGAGTGGGTAGAGGAGAAAAGCCTATCAACCAAACTGAAATGGGGATTAATGTGGTGTCCGTTGTTATCCTAAGTGGAATCTCTGCGTCGTATTAACCTCACGTTAGTGGAGTCCTACTGTGTGTTCTTCTACAGTAAGGTCAATGTAACATGGTTCATCTCGGAATGTAGAGTCGAGAAATAACTATCTTAAAGGCGCTGTACCACAAGAGTCTTATTCAATTGCTGTGGCCATGTCAGGCGACAGAACGTACAAGAACATAAAATGCTAATTAAATTGTAATTAAGAATGTTGTAAGCATCTTGTAACACGGACGTGAACATAGATTGCCAGGGGCTGCGGTACAAGATGCAAGGAGCAGGTAATAGATGTGTATCACGGCGGACACTAAACAGGACGAGCGCTTGTCAACTTTATCTCGGGTATTAATGTATGAATACCGAACCTAATGTCCTTATATTTGCTGTTCGCACACACATTTCTGTTGTTGGAAGAAAATATCAGTTGTGGAAACGAAAATTTCAACATTTCATATTATTCTTTTTTTCCGTGTTGCTTTAAGCGGTGGCTTTCCCTCATGTTAACCGCATGAGCAGAGAGTTCTGACAAATTGAATGTCTTGAATTTCATAAGAATTTGACAAAAGAAGTTTTCGGCAGATAAATTACATCCTTATCAAAAATTTGGGGCATCTTATAAAAATTAACAAATACGTAGTAGACCTGGGGATTTTTAACATTTTTGGTCAATCAACTAGGTGTTCAACTTGCGCGACCCATGGATATATTTAGAAGTTGAACACTGCTAATGGAATCTTAATATATAAAATTCAATGTATGTATGTATGTATGTATGTATGTATGTATGTATGTATGTATGTATGTATGTATGTATGTATGTATGTATGTATGTATGTATGTATGTATGTATGTATGTATGTATGTATGTATGTGTGTATGTATGTATAATAATAATAATAATAATAATAATAATAATAATAATAATAATAATAATAATAATGATTTATTTAACCTGGCAGAGTTAAGGCCATACGGCCTTCTCTAACACTCAACCAGGAGTAAAGACTGCGTTACAAAAACACTACAAATTTACAAAACACTACAAATTTATGTATGTATGTATGTATGTATGTATGTATGTATGTATGTATGTATGTATGTATGTATGTATGTATGTATGTATGTATGTATGTATGTGTGTATGTTCTCTATACAAATCTACACGCTTTGACCGATATGTGCCAAAGTTTGCACATTTAACCTTCATAACCAGGAGAAGAACATAAGCTACATTAAAATTGTGCAAATGGAAGTTAAATTAATTAAATATATAAAAAAATAAAAATAAATAGATCAAATATTCATGTATTATATTAAAATGCAAAATCTTCTACAGTCAATTGTTCTTTATTATTGTCTGTTGTATTCAACATAGACTTTCACGAGGCCTTGGAAATTTTAACACGAAATTAAATTACATTGTTGTTACATATCATGAAGGCTAAAACTAGATAATTCATGCAATAAGTATCTTTACGCAGTCCAGGACCGTATTATGAATTCCTCGATGCAGTTTTGTAGATAGTGAGCAGACTGTTTTATCCAATTGAATTCTAGAATTCTTTCAAACTACAAGGATTGCTACCACATTATTTACTTAATATTGAATAGCCATAGTAGACCTACTATTGCGAAATATTGACTCACCAAAATTATGCACTAACAAGAATTTGTGTCAAAAACTCATGCGAAACGTAATATGAGTGGCAATATTAACTGGAAAAACGAAAGAAGATGATGTTTTTATCCCACGTATTGCTATTATAGCCATTCGATTTTAAGCAATTATTATAAGTTATAGTAATATTATTTTGTGATAATATTACAATATTATAATATTGCAATAATAATATAGAGCCTATTTTACTGTTACTGTTAACCCGTCTCCTGAAATCCATGTATTTGATAGAATCCATCCGTTACAGATTGTAGTTTGGCCTTGAAGGAAATTAAATATATTGTGGGCAGAAAGGCTTAATAATGTATAATGCCGTGGTACGATAAATATTATCATCAATCACAATGATAAATATCTTAAATACCCCTGTAGCATAAGGTCTTAATGTTGTTAAAACTCTATTCATAGGTGTGATGGAATTATTTCGATTAGTCAGTTTCTTTGGATATTAGCGGCACTTTCTTTAATATTCGTCACTAGGGAGGAGAAAACATAAGTAAATATGGTTCGTTTTGGTTTTATATAGTTCCCTTGCCGAGGTCTCCGATAAGTCTAACGAACAGTTTATTTAGAAATAGACCAAAATTTAAAACCCGGGCAACGCCGGGTAATTTAAGCTGGTATCTTATAAATAAGTGTATAAATTGATTATCATTGTTACTAGGCCTAGTATTATTACTATGATTATTATTACTATTATTCATCATTATTATTATTATTATTATTAATATTATTATTATTATTGTAACACGATGCCTCTTCCTTGTCCACTAAGAATTGGATGGAGTTAAGAAATAAGAGACCAAGCGCCAAAAACCTGTTTCGAGATATTGGCCATTGAAACAAATCTGTTTCTTTTTATAAAAACATTTTATGCAAGAAGTATTATAACATTCATACTATTACAAAAAATAGCACAAATAATACCAAAAAAGGCTAACCGATTTTTAATAAGAGACCAGCAGTTGAATTAATATTTCAAAATTAAATACATACATTAATGTTATGCAATAAACAAATTTTTTCTTATAAATAACAGCAAAATTCAGATATCGCATTCTTGATTTTTCCGAGTTAAATTAGCCTGCCATCAACAGATTAATAATTGTGCAAATATCTCTTTTTTTTTTTTTAAATTGTCGGTTGGTCTATTATTGCGTAACTCCGTCCAATTGTTACCAGTACTCCTCAATCTACCGACATTTGTATTTTCATTATTGTTCGTAAAAACGTAATTCTGAAAAGATTTATAATTTTAAATTAAAAACTGTACTTTAATTAACATAAAATTGGTTTCAACTTTATTACTCTTTATGGAAAACTGCGGCGGTATTTTACAAATCAAAAATAAAATTATAAGATATAATTAAATTTCACTAGAGAATTTGAACAAAAATATTAAATCTGTTTCCCTCTTTGACAAAAATACTTCATTTTACACCAGTTATTATTTAACAGAATAATTTGAAAGTCTCTTTCTGGGAGTGCTAGAGTGTTTTTATATAAAAATCAATATGTATCTTTGTTCTGGCAATAAATTATTATTATTATTATTATTATTATTATTATTATTATTATTAGAAAAATCTTTAATTGTGAAATATATCAATATTTCTGTTTAATCCAATTGGATTTTATGGTCTAGGTTAGCGGTTCTTAACCTATGTGTCGCAATCCATATTTCGAGATGGGTCCATGTTTTTAAGATTAACAGTAGTCTATTTAAATAAAGAAATATATCGGTACAATTCTCATAAATCAGAGGAACTGAAATATATTCTTAAGAAAGAAATTTCTCTCGTAAACCCTAAAGAATCCTTCGCGTAATTTCGAATATTTTAACGGGTAACAATTAGACCTAATTATGTAGGCATCTTATGCTGTATGTATCTTATGCTGTAGTTGGAATAGCAACAAACCTGTGAAATACCCCAGAGCAACAAACACTCTAGGAATAGCTAGCCTAGTGAGTGCCGGTATCCGCTACTAAGTGAGTGCTCGTAAAGCTACCCCACCTACCGGTGGGAGACCTTAGCCCTCAAGGGATGTTATAGGCTAAATTCATTCATTCATTCATTCATTCATTCATGTAGGCAGAGAATATTTATTGCAGTTAATATTAGTATTAATATACAGGATGATTCACGAGGATTTGCCGTCCCTTACGGAGCTTATTTCCAGAGACATTCTAAGCAAAAATTGTCATCTAAACATTTGTTCTAATCTCAACATTTTCAGAGTTATACTAATTTGGATTTGTTTGTAAAATACCATTATTCTTGAGTTTTAAGGGTAAAGGAATATTACAGATAAAAAATGATCTATTCAGGAATATCATTTCTTTAATTAGCTAATATTTTGAAGCTAAAAATGTGTCGTGAATTCCATTGTTGCTTCGTACATTTTTTTTCCATTTTTTAACTACAAAATTACGTTTTCTTACTCTTTTATCACAACAAGTGTTACAAATCACGCCACTCTGGTAAATTCTTCAATACTGTACATTAGGATGCATAATTAAACTGTAAAGAATCAAGTCGTATGATTTGTAAAATTTGTATGATAAGTGCGTAAGAATGATGTCATTTTTTGTTAAAAATTCAAAAAGAAAATCTGTATAAAGCAACTAACAACACATGTTTAGCTTCAGAACACTAGCTAATTAAAGAAATGATACTTCTGAATAGTTCATTCTCTATTTGTAACATTCTTTTACCCTTAAAACTAAAGAAAAATTGTATTTTACAAATAACTTCAAATTTGTGTAATTCTGAAAATAGATTAGTACAAGTGTTCATATGACATTTTCTGCTCAGAATGTCTTCGGAAATAAGCTCCGTAAGTGACGCTAAATCCTCGTGAATCACCTTGTATATTGCTATATACAATTCGAGACAAATACATGTAATGGACGTGGCACATATCCATTTGAGAAGCTAGTGTTCGGAGGCAGTTCCTATAAGTTGCTGTTTTATACTGAATGGCACATAACGAAATTCAATAACATTATAAAATTCAATACAATTATTTCAAAACAAAACAAAAGTAAGGAATCAAGTCAAGAACGGAGTATAAGTTCAAACGAAAAAGTATATTGAAATCAAGAAAAAGGAAAAAGGGACAAGGATACTAAACCATTTGCTTAATTTTGTTCTTAAATTCATTAAAATTAAAATTATCTAGATTTTGATTTATTATCAATACGGAGTTGTATAACCTTGATTCAGCCACCGGCGTAACTCAGTCGGCAGAGGCGTTTGCCTAATGATCCTGAGCTACGTTCAGGCGTCAATTCGATTCCCGCTTGGTCTGATTACCTGGTTGGATTTTTCCGAAGGTTTTCCTAACCGTATGACAAATGTTAGGTAATCTACGGCGAATCCTTGACGTCATCTCGCCACCACCAATTCCATCGACGCTAAATAACCTAGTAGTTGATAGTTAAATAACAGATTTAAAAAAAAATAACCTTGGCCCGTAACCATGGTGTTATTATTCCAGTGGTTGTGTAACATTTAGGTTCAGCTAAAGGACATACCACGTTTTTCCTGGTGGAATAAACATGCGATTCTTCTGTATGTTTTTTTTTTTAAATTTTTATATTTTAATAATATATATTTATATATCACATTCATTATATGAGGTCTCGCCATCCTCATTGAATATTATCACGACTACTATGCAGTAGTCAATGTGTATTATCACCTTTAAATCGAGAAAAATTCGTTCCGGCAGCGAGAATCGAGGTCCCGGGTTCGATTCCCGCTGCCGGAACGAATTTTTCTCGATTTAAAGGTGATAATATATTTATAAACTTGTTCAATTTGGAAAACATTAAAATCGGAATACATCAAATTCGTTGGATAACATTGAACAACAAATTTTTACTTTTTGTCTTGCTCCGAAATAAAAATAGGTGAATATTACTAATGTGTGTGTCCTAAATCTGAATATAAAATACAAATTGCCTCATCAGGTACCATTTTCCGGGGAAAGTGAATATTGAATTTTTAATGAAAAAATTCTCGTTTTTATTTTGTACTGCTACTGATAAAATTACAACAAACTAGGGATTCAAAATGCCATAATGTTTTTAAAAATGTGTACTGGATACAAAAATGATGTTACATAGTTTAGAACACAAAAAAAAAACACCAATAATAAAAATATTTCATGTGTATAATGAGAAAAATCTCGGAATTTGAACTTGGCAATTAAAAGAATTTTCTGGATGACTTCCGTTTATAACTAGACCCGGGAGTGTCTTTTAAATGGAACCAACAATAGCCTGCAAGCATGCTGATATGATGATCTTCCTTTATATCGCCTTTCCGTTCCAGATATTTTTTGATGAAATCTTTCTCCATGCTCGTCGCTTACCGCTCCAAGGTTAGAAGGAAAGAAATCCAATATTTTAGTAGGTTATTTTACGACGCTTTATGAACAGCTTAGGTTATTTAGCGTCTGAATGAGATGAAGGTGATAATGCCGGTGAAATGAGTTCGTGGTCAAACACCGAAAGTTACCCAGCATTTGCTTATATTGGGTTGAGGGAAAACACCGGAAAAAATCTCAACCAGGTAACTTGTCCCGACCGGGAATCGAACCCGGGCCACTTGGTTTCGCGGCTAGACGTGCTAATCGTTACTCCACTGGCATGGACCATTAGAGTGTAAAAGTGTATTTTGAGTCACATATTACATCCCATTTTCTCATATGCACTTAACATGGTTCCCAAAATTTCGATGTAGTCTGCCCTAGAATTTCCAAGAAAATTTGAGCAAACAGCTTTGAAAGCGCGCCATGTCATTTTTTCTGTAAAGGAAAGTTTTTCCTGAAACAAAGAGTCAGCCATAACTTTGTGTATTTGTGGACCGATGAAAATACCCTCTTTTAATTTGCCTTCACTCAAACTGGCAAACTTTTCTTTCAAATATTGAAAACCACACCCTTGTTTGCAAATCAAGCTTTCAGGTATAACTCCCTGTAAAGTTGATTTGAATAATTTCGAGGGAAAAATTGTTCCGGGGCCCGGTATCGAACCCGGGACCTTTGGTTAAACGTACCAACACTCTACCAACTGAGCTACCCGGGAACTCTACGAGACACCGATCCCATTTGTTCCCTCTATATCCACAGACCTCAAAGTGGGCTGACAACCGTCAAGCAACCAACATTGAGTACACACTAACTCTGAGTGACGTAAATTGTGGTTTTCTGTTAACGAACAGTGACGTGTATTATGCAAATCAAGCTTTCAGGTATAACTCCCTGTAAAGTTGATTTTAATAATTTCGAGGGAAAAATTGTTCCGGGGCCGGGTATCGAACCCGAGACCTTTAGTGAAACGTACCAACGCTCTACCAACTGAGCTACCCGGGAACTCTACCAGACACCCATCCAATTTGTTCCCTCTATATCCACAGACCTCAAAGTGGGCTGACAACAGTCAAGCAACCAACATTGAGTGCACACTAACTCTGTGTGGATCGGTGTCTGGTAGAGTTCCCGGGTAGCTGGTAGAGCATTGGTACGTTTAACCAAAGGTCCCGGGTTCGATACCCGGACCCGGAACAATTTTTCCCTCGAAATTATTCACACCCTTGTTTGTTCATTGCGTAGACCTCACTTTGAACTGTTATGAAATTTACTGAATAGAAGAGACCAATACCTGTTTATTTATTATAAGTACAAAACGACATGTCAACAACCATAACAACCCGAAAATAGGTCATAAACTCATAAAATGCATTAACTTTTGTTTTGGTTTACAACCTCTAACCCACGTCAAATTTTTCCTGTGGGAGCGCTTATCGAAAAGTGTAATCATAGTATATCTTAAAAACCTTACGTGATACAAAGAAAAGAGACGCATTTTCGGATTTAGCGCATACCAAACCATAAGGGACACATTGTTTTAAGTCGGAGCAAAATTCTTATCGTTCAGTGTAATCAAGGTGACTTCTTTAAGCAAATTTTAATTATCCGCTTTTGAAGCCATATCAGTAGAGAAAGTGTAAATTTTATTGTTTCGATTACACCATAATGGATGACAGATTGACTCAAACCTACATAAACTAATCGCAGAATATTTTTAGGGACGTGAGAGCGAAGAATTTACAAACTTACAAAGTGTTGGACAAAGTCTGTTACATAAAGAAGAAACATGTTTATTACACCTTAATGCTGATCAGCAAAGACCGGAACTTTGGCAGAATCCCTTTTTAAATGTGTTAAATCTATCTTCATTTTGAAAGCAAATCTGTACGAATTATACCTTTGTCATTGAAACTTCACAGTTTAATGTTGCCCTTTACTGTCTTTTTTAATATAAATGCCTAATTTACAAAATAAATGCTTTTTTTTTTTTGCTTTATTTAATTATTTATCTACTATTTATTAATTTATTATTATTAAAAATTGCCTAAGAGTATATTTTAATTTATTTCTATAACCACTACAATGAAAGTGAATTCACCGAATGTATATTATTGTCTTTCAGTCAGTTCATATTCTCTTTGCAATAATGAGTGCTGCCGTGCAAAAATGTATAACAGTAATCATTTTAATTATCGTTTGTGTTTATTTGACAAGGCAACAATAAGTGCAGGTCTAACGTTATATTTAACGGCTATTTTTCTTTTAGTTTTCATTGCGACGTTGTTGTAGCTAGCTGAATATTTCATATCGCAACATATCAGTACACCAAACACAAAAACCATAATGTTCTATTAATGAGAATGAAAGTTTGTATTTGCTGCTCGTTTTATGTAAACAACAGTATTGTCATGGTTCGCCCCTGCATTAGAACAGAGCATCTGTTTTGTACCGGTATGTTTGTACCCGCTTGAGCTGTACTGTATACTTCTAAACTCCTTGCTCTTCGCTTGAGCTGTACTGTGTACTTCTGAACCACCTCTTCCCATCCAGCAACGTTGCAAAACGTCTAATATTGTAAACTTCAATAATTAGTTAAATATTGCAATTAGAAAAAAATTGTAAGGACATTTTATCTTCCTTATGACATGAATAATCACCAGTTAAAATAATGGTACTTGTACCCCTTACACTCTGTATACAGGGGCTCTTATTTGCTGCAATCCGCAACGTGTTGTAAGCGAAACTTGAACAATAAGGAAGCTTCAAATGTTATTTCCGTATCAGGCAGAACCTCAATCAGAGGTAGTTCCCTAATTATTACATTTATCACAAGATTTTAATTGTTGTAACCACTTGCACTTAAGGAAAAGGGATCGAAGTAGGCTTGGAAATATTTAGTGAAAGAAAATTGCTATCTATAGGCATCCAACAAGGAAAACTCAGTGTGCAGAAACCAACGGCCGTGATTGTCTCACGCAGATGACGTATGCTCCCTTTTCCAGCATGCTCTCACACCTACTGCAGGGGGGGGGTGTAAGAGAGGTATAGCATGCGCGCCGCGAAGAGTCCGAGTTGAGTTTTTCTTGTAGGATACCTATAGCTATGCTATGAATGAAATGGTGAAAATCGTTGTTATTTAACGATATAAATCGAACCTTGGCTAATTTTTTTTTAACCCAGAATGATATCGTCATGCTTCACGAGCGGGCGGAGCGATTGCCGATACGTGCTCTACCGCAAACGGTTGCGTCGCTAAAATAATAATAATAATGATAATGATGATGATGATGATGATGATGATTTATTATAGCTGGCAGAGTTAAGGCCGTAAGGCCTTCTCTTCCACTCAACCAGCAAAAAGTGTATATACATATGCATGAACTTACAAAGAATTCAACAATTTGATTTAGATGAGAGTTACATGTATACAAGAGTTATTTACGAATTAAACAAAATACTATGAACTATTAAACACTGAAATAAACTGTGTAGCAGAATTAAACTAAAATACATAGAATGTTAATATATTTCAAATAATATTAGATAATAGAAAGAGATTATTATGAGACAATTTTAAAAATACAGCACAATCAGGATGATGTCTAAAGAAAAAAGTAACAATGTAGTCAGTGATAGTTTAAATCAGTATGATTGGAGTGAAATGCTAATAAGGTTATCTTTTAAGCTGTTCTTAAAGGTGTTTGTTGTCTTGCTGCCCCTAATACTTCGTGACAAGGAATTCCATTGACGCGAGGTGGATATTGTAAAAGATAATGAATAACAAGATGTTCTATGAAGAGGTATACTTAGCGTGCCACAGATAAGTGATCTGCTATTTATGTCGTGGTTAGAGTATAGATAAGAGAAACGAGACGAAAGGTAATTTGGTGTTAAAGTGTGCAGAATTCGAAAGAGTAAAGACAAAGAATGTAAAGTTCTGCGTTATTTAAGTCGGAGCCACGAGAGACTTGCGAAGGACGGTGATATGTGATCATATCGTCGGATGTTGCACACGTTTCTGACGCACATATTCTGAGCTCGCTGCAACTTGACTGGCAGTTCAGAACTTAGGTCACTTAACAAGACGTCACAATAATCGAAGTGCGGCATTACTAGGGTAAGTTTCAGTTGCTGGGGCAAGAAGTTTCTCAAGCGACTCAAACAGTGAATGGAGGAGCAGATTTTTTTTGTCGTTTCTTTAACTTGAAAATTCCAACTTAGATTATTATCAAAAAAGAAGCCAAGATTTTTTACGACAGATGAATAAGGGATTAGCGTGTTGTTAAGGGTAACAACTGAAAGATTACTGTTATTAAGGGAGTTAACTAAACGCTTATGTCCAATAATTATGGCTTGAGTCTTACTTGGATTAATGCGAGTCCGAAATTGGCCGCCCAAGTGGAGACATTGGCTAGGTCACAATTTAACTTGTCAATCGATTCATTGATCGTATTGGGTCTGGAATGTATGTAAAGTTGTAGGTCGTCGGCATAGAGGTGATATCGGCAATACTGTAAGTTCTTTGATACGTCATTAATGTAGATAGAGAAAAGTAGTGGTCCTAATGCGGAGCCCTGCGGCACTCCCGCCTTTGTGCATAACCATTGGGAGAATTGACACTGTTGGCGGTCCCGTAGGTAGGAGTCCATCCAGCTCAAGGTATTGCCTGACAGGTGCAAAGCCTTCATCTTTGCAAGAAGCAAGTCGATATCAACAGAACCAAAGGCATTGCTGAAATCGAGAAGAGTTAGTGCCGTTACTTCACCCCTAGCCATAGCTTCACGGATGTCCTCAGTCACTTGAAGTAGCGCTGTAGTGGTGCTGTGTCCATGCCTAAAACCATAAATGGACACGATGCAACTTACATTTTCAATTTAAAGTTTGTTTATTGTTTAGTTATTATTGATTGAATAGATAAATGCAATGGTTGTCGGAAGTAAGAAGTGTGTACTCTATTCACTTACAAGGTCTTGCAAAATTATCTGAGCCAGCTCTTTAAGGCTGTGCCGTTTTGTTTCGGCACACTTGGTTCATTTCTTTCCTTTTCCTTTCTTTCATTCTTTTCTATTGTCATTATTTTCTTTTTAGTATTAGTTTACCTCACCTTTTCATAGATGGCTTTACTTCTCCTCCATTTTTAATCCTTTCTTTCTCCTTTAGATAGCTTGTTTCTTTTCTTCCATTTTTGCTCTATTATTCCTCACGTATAAGGAGCGAACTTTAGTGATCACGTGACTTGAGATTAGTTTGTCATTGGCCATTTTGCTTTTGACGTCGGTTTTGGGGGAGCATTATCATACTGTTTGAGTTTTTGGGGAGAATTTCGATTTGAGGGCAGTTACGGGGAGCCCTTCGTGGAGTGAGGTTGGACCACAGCTAGGAGAGCTGTGAGTTGGTGTTAGGACTGTCCGTGAGGGGACCACGGATAACCCAGTTCGGGAGGAACGCGGAGTGCTGAAGTCTGGGTTCGAACGGGGTTCGTGACTTTCTACGGGCGGAAACATAACCGAGCTGCGGTGATGTATGCTGTTTGTATATAGCCTAGAGGTATGAATGTCGAAGAGAGATCATTGTTGAGTTGGTTTCGAGACTGGCATACCAGGAACCTAAATAGGGTTTTAAATATCTGTAAAGTTAAGTTTATTATGATTCATTGTAGGAATTTTGATTTCATAAGGAGTATTGGATTATTACGGAATAAGCTCGCATTTGGCAAGGGTTTTACATTGGTTGTTTTTGGTTGTGTAAAAGTGATTGCTACCATATCAGACAAGTTGGGACTTGTCTAGCAAGCTACTAATAATTACAAACTATGAGTACAGATGGTGTTACTAGTTGGTGTAATGGCGAATGCCAGTTCAGTGAACTGCAATAATAATCCAAGTTAGTTGGAGTGGTGAATTATCAGTAATTGTACTTTACTGGAGACCTAGGTTCATTTCAATTTTTCGAAAGTATTATTAATAAATGTTGACAGAGAGTGTTAATGGTTTACATGGAGTGTTTTCTTTGTACCACCTTACCAAAGAGACAGTCGACCCTATCATAGCTTTCTACGGCAGGGTAATACTTTATTGTTGTAATATTGTTTACTTAATATTTTTACCATCTATACAGAGTAAAGATAGAAGCCCACCGTTGCAAGGCAAGCAGCCTTCCTAATAATTTGAGACTAGAAAAAACTAAGCTGTACGTATAGACAAATGCTGCAAAAAATAAATAAATAGAAAAAGAGATGAGAACTTGTGATAAAGTACGAAATTCAAGCCTGGTTGATATTTGTGAGTCTGTGAACGGAAACGTCTGGTTGTTTTATTTCATCATTGAGTAAGAAATAACGACAATTTGCGATAACTTAATCTCCCAACATTACGTCATAGTTCCTAGCAACGACGCAGCCACGACAAATCTCCTAATTACATACTGGAGTTGTCGTCTTACATACTAAGGTGCGTGGATGTGACACTGCGATGTCAGTGGCGTACAAATGCCTTAGTTTTTGCAGACAGTTTTAATTTGATTCTGATATATTCATAGATGAGAGACAATTTTAATATCCTCATGCTACAGTATTTCAGGATTGGCTAAAAATAGATATGCGAGTATGTTAACTCGATAAGCAGTATAATAATAATAATAATAATAATAATAATAATAATAATTATTATTATTATTATTATTATTATTATCATCATCATCATCATCAGCAGCATCATGGATTGAGCCTTGGGGGTCTCATTTTTAACACTGTTGAGCCCGTCTTGTTTTCGATCTACCAACATTTCTTCTACCAATTGGATTATAATTCATCATCAGTTTTGGTAAGCGGTCTGCTTCCACTCTTTGTATATGTTGTCTCCAATCGTTTCTATATTGGTTTATTTTGCCTATTAATTTTAAAATGTTTAGTTAGAATTTATAAAACGGTTATATTACCGGTTGTTCTGTATGGTTGTGAAACTTGGACTCTCACTTTGAGAGATTAAGGGTGTTTGAGAATAAGGCTCTTAGGAAAATATTTGGGGCTAAGAGGGATGAAGATACAGGAGAATTGAGAAAGTTACACAACGCAGAACTGCACGCATTGTTTTCTTCACCTGACATAATTAGGAACATTAAATCCAGACATTTGAGATGGGCAGGGCATGTAGCACGTATGGGTGAATACAGAAATACATATAGAGTGATAGTTGGGACACCGGAGGGAAAAAGACCTTTGGGGAGGCCGAGACGTAGATGGGAGGATAATATTAAAATGGATTTGAGGGAGGTGTGATATGATGATAGAGACTGGATTAATCTTGCACAGGATAAGGACCGATGGCGGGCTTATGTGAGGGCGGCAATGAACCTGCGGGTTCCTTAAAAGCCATTTGTAAGTAAGTAAGTAAGTAAGTAATAATAATAATAATAATAATATTATTATTATTGTTATTATACACACTCAAATAAAAAATTTATGCTTCTATTCACAGACATCCAATATTGGTATTGAGAAAACTTAAGTGGAAATACTGACATTGTTATGACTGAAGACCTTGTAATGCCCGATGTGTGACGAATGTTGATTGGGAGAATATTGTAACTAAGAAAGCTGAGGACGGGAACCACATACACGCACCAAATATCGTCGCAGTAAGTGTGTGCGAAGTGTTGAACACAATACGAAGACTGTCCAGGCCTATATCACCTGGAAAAATGTTTACTATCCTTTCTTAAATGTGGGTATTTTCGGTATTGAAGCACATTTAATTCCAATTTGACGTTTTTAAATAGCGCTGCTTATGATTAGGTTTGTTCCGGAGCAGTTGTTTGCGCACTTTCAATCGGAGACCTCCGCATTACCTCCAATTGATGCCGCGCAGGTTGTATATGTGCTGTGGCGCAGACATACACTTTCCGCTGAGCATTCCTTTAATCGGATCAGGTAGTGATTTGAGTCCGCTGACGTCCGCGTATCTTTTAAAATAAGTTGTAATTTGTTGTTGTTGATTCTCTCTTTTATGTTAATCTCTCTCTCTTTGTTCGGCACTTTCTTTTCTTGTTTTGCTTGAAGTGCTACATTAGCTGACAGATATTTTTCTAGTTTTGAAATTCATAGTTTATGTAGAAAGGCGTATTAGTTTTAAGTCATAGATTAAATTAATAACATTCAATCTAACTGCAAAACTAACGGAGAAGTAAAGCTTTTCAGTAGCTAATGTAAACATTTATACTGTAGTTCTCCTAGAAACTCTCGTTTAATCGCAAACAGCGTTTGTAAATTATTATTCTAATCGGTTTAGTTTAACGTAAAATATATTAAGGGAACTTCAGAATGGAACAAAAGAAACGTGGGCTATCAATGAATTAAAGTTTGCTATCCAAAATAATTTATTCAGATTCTTCACCGGACAGGATTGTGATTATTGTATTAAAGAGTGTCAGTATTTGAACTGCCTCTTCTAAAATGCGCCATTCTTTCTCTGTAATAAAAATATAAGCGGATATCAACTTAAGGATAATTTGTAATTATATTATATCCACATGTTTCTTTAGTTTCATTCAGAAACTCAATATTTTAATCCAAACAGCAAAACATAACTCAAGTTGTCTAAACAGCAAAATATAACTCAAGTCGTCTTTTAAATATTTCATATTTTTTTTATTGCCTCTAAAGTTACGTTTTAGAGAAATTTCAAGACTCTTTCCTATACTGTGGGCCTTTGGGAATAATAACACTAAAACAATTTAAAAAGAAATCGTATCAAATGTTTTGCGTAATTGATTTCATCAAGTTCGCGAATGTGCGATCTCTTCAAATGGTCTAACAAATTCGAAGTTCCACCACGCTTAGAGTAAATTCGCCCACAAAGTTTACAATATGCGACTTTATTATTACCTTCAACTAAATTAAAGAATTTCCATGCGACGTCTATCCGATTTGGTGCCATTTTATTACACTCACAAGTACAGTCAGTCCGTACGCGCCGGTCATCCTTGAGTTAACTGTCGCTTCGCTCCGAACCACCGCATTCCTCCCTCCTGTTCCATCTACGGTAGTATCGGAGATCACCGGTGGAGAGCTTTATTCGTAATCTCCGATTTCTCCGCTGTAGTAGTCACTCCGATGAGCAGCACTGTTTTTAAATCTGGCCCAATGTCCAGACTGGATATCTTAATTTTAACTTTATGTGACTGCGCATTTCCTCCATTTGGACCTCTTAATTTTCTGGGCCGACGAAGTGGTGGGCAACTTGAAAATGAGTCACAGTCCTGTCATCTATCCGCAATATCAGGAACGCGAATCAAAGAAGAGAAGTGGGTAGGCATTGGATATAAATAAATAAATAAATAAATAAATAAATAGCTAATGACTGGTACTTGACTGCAGTTCGTCATTCACTCATATGAATTCAGCTGTGTAGACCAATTTACCGACAGTTTCCCAGAGGGGTGGGCTACGCTAAACCCACGATTAGACGAGATGCTGATGGAGACTTATTGGGATGCCACAGTGGAATCGTAACTTCCAAAAAACACTCCTGTATTATCTGGACTACGGACTTCCTAACACAATTCACAAATCGTGGGTTTGCCGGGGATCGGACCCCGGTCTACAGGATTATAAGTGCAGCTCTCTAGCCACTGGACCAACGGTAGCTCCCTACATCCATATTGGATGTTTAAATGTGCCACTAATAAAATTCATGGTATTCTGTAAAATGTTTAAATTTTCCTACGTGCCGTTGTGTATTCTTGATGTTAGTAAGCATCCTCGATAAGTAAATGAGCTGGTTTGTTCAATTATTTTATTTTTATTACTATTTTATCTCCCAATGAATCTTGTCCTTCAAAAGCCTTGAAATTTTCATCTTCATTCTTCTATTACTTCATTCAGTTTGTATATTTATCATTGTGGTTATTTTCGATATAATTTCTAATCTTCTTTTTATGTCATTATTTCTGTTTATTTTGATTCCAGTGACTTTTTGTCCAACTGTCTCAATTCTTAGATTCAAGTATTATATTGGAAAGTATTGGTGAGTGACTGCAACCTTGATATAGGCGCCTACTACTTTGTTGATGTCAGAAAATCTAGACAATAATTTTGAATTAAAGGCTATTTAATTTAATTGTTAGTGTGTAGTCCAGGGCTGGGCACGGGAGCGAATCCAAAGTTCAAACGGGGATGCTTAATATTCATACGTTACGGCATCAACGCTGCGCGGTGTTCGGCGGGGAAGATAGGGGTTGAAGAGAAGTCATATGGCTGCCCGTGAGAGAGTAGAATTCGCTCTTAATGCCCAGCCCTGGTGTAGGCTATGTATTGATGATAAGATTTATAATTTTAGTTTATTTCTTAGTTTAAGGATATTAATCAGTTTGTTTCTTTGAGCAATGTCGAAAACTTTTTCAAAATCTAAAATTGAAATACGAATCTGAATTAAACTGACGTCATTTTTCATAAAATTGCGTCATTACAGGAGTACAATTTTAGAGTACGTTTTATCAAAAATTGGCCTGTTAAGTTAACTGATATATCTATAATATTTGATTTTCCGTGAGACTGAAGCCATGGGATTATTACAGGGAATATTCCACGGTGCAAGGAAGAAATTTCAAGTTATATCGCCAAAACCTGCGGTTTTTTAATTGGTTATTTTACGACACTTTATCAACTGCTATGGTCACCTAGCGTCTGAATGAGATGAAGATGATAATGCCAGCAAAATGAGTCCAGAGTCCAGCGCCGAAAGTTACCCAATGTTTGCTCTTAATGGGTTGAGGGAAAACCCAGAAAAACCTCCAACAGGTAACTTGTCCCAACCAAGATTTCAAACCGGGTCCGCTCGTTTCACGGTCAGGTATGCTAACCGTTTCTCCACAGCAGTGGACACCTGCGTTTTCAGGCCCGGCATTATGACATGAGGGAGTTGGATGAAACCACAGCTGGCGATACGCCACTGATGTATATGATTGGGATTCTTGAAAGTATACACAACAATACTTTTTTTATAAAACTTGTGACCTTCAAATGAGGACAATAACCTACACAATTTCACAGGAAGATGGAACTGATATCTTCGCATGCAAGCTTTAAAATATTATCTTTTTATATGTGGAGTCTTTCTGAACTTGTAATTTTGTGTGCTCGAGATAAGAAGTGTAGGAGAATGCGGTGCGATGTTTTGTCGCGCAGTTGTTCCCAGGAGCGATTGCAGGGACAGTCTAATCTTTAACCTAATTTTCTTACACAGAAACAAGAACAGGCTTACAAGATCTCTTTTATGTACGCTTCTTTGTGTAGTCTTCTTTTAATTTTGCCTATGTGCAAATATGTTTCTTTCGTGTTCCATTTCATTGATAATGTAGAAAAATAGAAGCAGTTATACACAGTTCTGCTTCGTACGCAATTGAAGAGCTGGGTTCCAAAACCAACTGTCAAAAAACTACTTTTTTCAGGAGGGCAATAAAATTGAAATAATTATTTTGGCTCTGATAACCGTCATAACATAGATATGACACTACGAAATATTTGTGGTATTTACTTTTATATCTTACAATTTACAGGCGCGTGTTTTTTTTTTTTTCAAAATTGCATTAAGTCATGACTTAGTTTGATTTGGAAAAAAAAAAAATCAGAATATTTCCCTATACTGGTTATTCAAGTATGCTGTGTTAATTCAAGAAAATGTTGCACATATTTATTACTAAATACTGTAACTTTTACGTGTTAGTTTTAACATGGAATATTACATTTACCATTTACAGAAATAAAGAATTCATAAAACCCGTAATAAATTCAAATTGTATCATCATAAATATGGAACTAAAAGATCCGATTTTATACGACTAGAGGAACCAAAGTTTTCACAAGCACAGCTCTGAGCCATGGTACCTACTTTGGTCCAAGGTTACACAATAAAATAATTGATAAATACCCAAATTTGGAAAATTTTAGTATCAGAAATTTCAAAAATAGCGTTAGGAATTTAATTTTTAAAGAATATATATTGATTTAATATGTATATTTATTTGTATGACTTAAATTGTTAAAATTGAAATTGTATTTTTAAATTTAATTTATTCCTGTAATTTTTTTTTCTTGACCCAGTTTGTGTAAAAAAATTATCTTTGTGTTTATCTTTGTGTTTAGATATCTACCTGAGCACAAGTTTTTTACTCCTTCAGGGAAGAACTAAGATTGTATTTTTGTAACATGTTATTTTATTAACAATAAACAATTGCAAATGCTGTGTTAACTGAAAAAAATACACTGTAGGTATTATGACAAATACTTTAACTTATTACATACTATTAGTTGTAACATAGATCTTACACTTTACATTTACAAAAATTGGAAATGGTTGAATTGAATATTGCAATGTTCTATTTTCAATGAAATTGAAATCTAACATACTACACTAATTGAACTTAAAATGTGCATGTTAATTTCAATATTAAATTTTAGAATTTTTTTATATTTATTTAAACATATGGCTTTTCTTCGTCATACATATGAGCAGTATTATCATTATCCCCTTCAGGTTCCTTCGGTGCTTGTTCATAAAATTGTTTGGCTTTACTATTTTTCTCGGGTATGCATTTCATCAGCTTAAGAACGTCATTCCTTTTTTCAAAGCTAATGGTATTTTTTAATGTTACATCAGGAATATTAGTAGCGAACTGCAACGTACAACTACAATAGAAGGACTGAAGTAAAACGCGTCAAAGACTGCTAAGTCAGCTGTGTCGATAGCCAGTGCGCATGCGCACCGACTTAGTTGGGTCTGGAATAAAACAACAGTTGACTTAGTTGGATTTGGAAAACACCGTCAATTTTGACATTTAAAATCGACATGCCTTATTTGGATTTGACTTACTGTATATTGTTATTAGAATTGTATAACATGTATAGGAGAACACACTAATCAGCATAGCTAAAAATCACCAAAAATTGTCTTAGTTCGTTTTGGAATCCACCTCTCCAATAATAGAGGGCGGATTTTGACATATGTGCATGTTTTATTCCTTGAAGTTTAAAGATATGCATGTATGAGAAGAATGTGTTTCATCAACGAGGGAAGTTTTATAGTGCATATAAATGCATATTCAGGGGGTTAGTGCATATTTCCCAAATATTTACATGTGAATGCATATATTACACTTTATACACGAAGATCGTTACAAATTACACTGGTAAACATATTTAAACTTTTGTATGTTAAATGGGAAAAAATGGGTGATTCTACATGACTTTTTTGTGCTTATTTCAAATCTTTTCACAGAACGTTTCCATCACCCAGGGTTTTAGAGTAATCACATGAAAAACATTTTTGTATCTATACATTATAGTATTACTATATCTTAGCTGAAATTACATTTATTGACCTAAAATGTATGTGAAGCATATTTTCGGCTGCACTTTGCTTGAGGAACATCTCTTTTCAGAATCCAACAATAGTCTGCCAACATATTTGGACATCATTTACCCTGGTAGCGCCTTTCCGTTTCCATGATCTCCTGGTGAAAACGCTCCCGTGTTCGTCGCTCACAGCCCTAGGTTTTCAGGAAAGAAATCGAGATGGGATGCAGAAAGTGTATTTTTTAAGACATATTACATCCCATGATCGTGTAGTTCTCAATCATCTCACTGACAAATTCTCTATAGTTCTCAGACCTGAAGTTTCCTAAAAAGTTCGTGACAACATTTTTGAAATGCACCCTTGGAGCTGTTTCTTGCATATTTAACTGGTTTTCAAATTGCGTATCTTTCATCAGTTCCCTTATTTAAGGTCAACAAATATTCCTTCTTTTAGTTTAGCTTCACTGATTCTTGGGAACTTAATTCTCAGGAAGAGAAATGCACTGCCATCACGATCCATTGCTTTCACAAAATTCTTAATCAAGCCTAATTTGATATGTAGTGGAGGCAATAAGATTTTTTCAGAACTTACAAGTGGTTGGTGAAGAACATTATCTTGTCCTGGATTAAAGTGATTCTCTCTTTGGCTAGTTCTTTTTAATATAATGATTACTTTTATCTCTGCTATCCAACTTGCACAAGTAGAGCAAAATTTAGCTTAGCCAAGCTGTAACCCAAGTGAAATAGCTATTACTTTCAAATCCCCACATATCTGCCAAGAAAAATTGTTACACTTGATAGTGGTTAGTAAGAGCTTCACATTCTCATAATTTTCCTTTATACCAACTGCATCCTTAATGGATGGATATTTCTTTCCATTATATAGTAACGCTCCTTTCAAACTTGTTTTCCAGGAGTCTATGAACAAATGCCAATCCTCAGGTTTATGCTCAATACCCATCGACTCGAACAAACTCTCAACATCATTGCAGAAAACTAGGTCCTCCTCTTTAGAAAACAAATGCTCAAATTCCTTTTGGAGTTGGCGAAAGAAACTTACTTTGATGTTACCTGCAGCAGGTTCCAGCTTTTAAATCTTTAGACGAGTAATTCTGCCTTGCTTTTACTTAAATCAAGATCCCAAACCAAATCATTTAAGTCCTCCTGTGTTAGAAAGTGAGGTTCATTTATAGTATCATATTCCACAAAACCTGGATAATTTTGTAATTCAGTCTGAACATTAGGAACACTTTGAATTACTTCAGTCAATGTTATGTCATCTGGTGGAGTATGTATGGGAAGTCCTGGCCTATGAAGCACCGGCCGAATTGCAGAAACTAAATATGGATATTTAACAGTATCTGGATTTCGAATTTATTCCAGATATATTTGTCAAGCAGAAGTAGCAGTCTGTCAAACGATCCTTAGGTTCCCGCCGTATCATAGGATTGCAAAAGGCAATTGACGGGATCCTTTTAACCAGTCATTTAAAAGTTTTACACATTTAGCACAACAGATTTCCGTAGCCCATGTATTGTTCTGGTCTATTTTGTTGTTAAAATAGCAGTCATAAGCTCTTCTAACTAGAGGAGTAAAATTTGGCCTCTGCCATTTTAAAGTGAGCTCACCACACACTTAACAGAAGTTGTTTCTATCTATAAGACTCTTTCAAGACATGTTTCTTATACATTATACACTACTCCTTACAATGCACTATTAGGTACGGTATTATATACTTCTATCACAATTCAATTGACAACGAAAGAGAGCATAGGATTAGCTTCTTTCTTTGAAGCTGGGTAATTTACCTTAAAATCACAGTTTTGTGAGGGAAATGTCATTGTTGTTATTAGTGATTTCACAGGCAACAATACCAAACGTTACAAGTCAACTGTTGACACAATGTAATGGAATATAAATGTAAAATACGCCTTCTAATCAGCATGTAATACACCACAAATAGTCTACTAATAAATAGGAACAAATTTATTTTCAAAATTAAAAAAAGAAATGGTGGGTGATGGAAAATTTCTGACTTCATTTTTGGAATCAGCAGATGGCAATAATTCATAAGCAACACCCGAAATTATTTATTTAACAAAATCATTGTTGACCAGTGTTATTTCTCAAACCTACATTGAAATATTAACTGTTCATTGTGTGAAACCCTCTACTCCAATGCAACGACAATCATTCGTGATTGTTGAAATTTTACAATTGTTCCACAACTGTGAGAATAACAGATAATAGAACTGAAAACACAACTTTAAGTTTCAAGACAATTTAATATTTTTACATTCAAACCGGCATTTCTTTGTGTATGAAACAGCGCCGTAGTGACAATGCCCCCCGTGGGTCAGGTAGCAGCATTTATAAATCTTTATGTCAGTAACCAAAACTGATGCCGCAAGGGAATGCACCAAGAACGTGCTTCCAACAATGGACAGTGATGGTCAAAACTCGCCTTTTAACTTAAAATAAATGTTTCTTTCTCTATAGTTAAAATTCTTGCCAGTTTCTTGATCACTGTCATTTTGTAAATGTGAGTGAACAGACATAATGCCAAAGGAAAAAATAGCAAAATAATGAAAATATATTTGCTTAAATAGTGGATTGAGGAGAATCCTACATTAACAACGGATGGGAACATTGTTCTCTGCCAAATCTGTGACAAAAATGTGAGTTCATTTTATTGTAAATCTTTATTATATTATAAATATCATAATATCAATATAACTCTGCAGTAAAATATTTTTGTTATATTATTTACAGTAAGTTTAATCTCTTTTTTTTTTTTGCCAGCAAATTTGGTCAACAGTCATTTTGCGCCAGACATAAAACTAACAAATTCTTACCAATTTCGATCTCCTGAATTAAAAAATAAGAAGCAAAATTTTCCATCAGTTCAGGTTATCGAGATGCACAATATAATTAATTTTCTATGAACTTTATTAAAAAGTTACCATATTTCGTGTGTAACTAATTTTTTTTACAACTGTGACGATCCATTATGTGAAAACAATATTAGTATAAGTAGGCCACCATGTTAGAAACCCTTCTAGAAGCGGAAATTGTTTTATTGCTCTTTTCGGTTCCATTTGGAGGTGAAGAAACAGGTTCGCCGTATGAAATCGCTTCAGTTTACCAGAAGATTTACGTGGTGTTAGTATTCTGTGTAGGACGTGCATTTTTTAATGTGTGCTTTAATGATAATATTCAAAGTACGAATTGTTTACATATGCTGATTTGAAGCATTGCTTCTTGAAATGCAATTAGCCCACTACACAAAATTTTGCTGCTTTCTGTGGGAATGGGGCAGTCGTGCTCGAGATAAGCATTATAAAATTAAAATATGGCCAACACGACAATCACTAGAGCCGGGGAAGAAAAATATTATATATCAACCCCTTGTATCTCAAATTAAAGTAATTTTACCCCCTTTACACATTAAGTTAGGGTTAATGAAGAATTTTGTCGAAGGGATGAATCATGAAACAGAAGCATTTAAACATAGACCTATCCAGGAAAAATTTCCTGCTATTAGTGACTCAAAAATAAAAGAAGGAGTTTTCAATGAAACATAAATTAGAGAAATAATGAAGGACAATCACTTCGAATCTTTGTTGAAAGGTACAGAGCCACCTGGATTGCATTCAAAGAGGTTGTATTAAATTTTTGGGTAACCGTAGAAGTGAGAACTACGAAGAACTAGTGCAAAATTTACTGTAGGAGTATGAAACTATGGATTGCAATATGTCCCTGAAAATTCACTTCCTTCACTCCCATCTTGACCTTTTCCCCGAGAATTGTGGCGTTTTGAGTGATGAGCATGATTAGCGTTTTCATAAAAAATTTCAACTATGAAAGAAAGATACCAATGTCAGTGGAGTATTAGTATGCTAGCAGACTATTGTTGGACTTTAGCTCGTGATGTACCTGATGCCCAGTATAAAATAAAATCCAGAAAAGGAAAGTTATCATCTTCTGCATAGTAAGTATTTAATATTATTGTCATTATACAAAGCAGATTTTGAATAGATATAAATTCGATAATTTCTAAAAAAAAAACCATAACCAACAACTGTTTTATTTTATCATATTCGTACTCAGGAGGTTCAAATTATACAGAAAACTTGTATCACATGTCCAGCGCAAAAAGTTAAAATTTGTTACGCAGTGTCTTTAGTTGTGTATTGTAACAAACAATTATTGATCAAATGATCATGAAGTGATTAATGAATATAATGATTAATGAAATGAGCACATGACTAATGCCAATTATGTAAGTAGGCCTGATTATAATTTAATTACCAAATAAATTCAATGAAAGAATAACATCATTCCATTTTATCATTATTTCATTACATTTATTACTTGAATAAATTTATGAGAAAATTGTGAATTTCGATGAAAATGAAGATTATTTTGGGTGCATATTTCTCAATTTTTAGAGCATATTTCCAACGCTTTTACTGCATAAATGCATGCATATATTCACTAGTTTTAGTGCATATAAATCCGCCCTCTAGTAATTAAACATAGTGAACGTAATAATTCACTTTTGTAACTAGTAATTTCATAAAACCGAGTCTGATTTGTACGTATTACTTTTCTTCGCTTTAATATGCAATGAAGTTTTGTTTTAACTACAAATAATTTGTCTTGTGATTTTGAATAGTTCATTTTAATAATTTTGCACAATCCTCAAGGTTAGCTATGGGATAAGAGGAACATCTATGAACCATGTGACAGTGAAGGCAGCTGCCTATACATCAGCGATCTAAAGGTTACGGAAATCGTACCAATAAGACAGAAAACTCGCACAGCCCAAGAGAATACAGAGCCGGCATGATCCGTCTTTACATACTAGCTTATCTTCTATTTTACAGGGCATTTTCCATACAGTTGCAGCTCACTAAGTGTCTGTCTAGCAATCATTTTAATTAGTTATTTTACGACTCTCTCTCAACTGTTACGGTTATATAGCGTCTGAATTAGGTAAAAATAATAATTCCAGTGAAGTGAGTTCAGGAACCAGCGCCGAAAGTTATCCAGCACTTGCTCTTAATAGGTTGAGAGAAAACCACGGGAAAAACCTAACTCAGGTAACTTGTTCCAATCAGAATTTGAACTCGGTCTCGCTTGTTTCTCGGTTAGGCATGCTAACCGTTACTCCACACCAGTGGACCCTAGCAATCATATGTGACAGCAAAAGAAAGAGTTACTCACTAGGAAACTAAGTCAAAGCTGGCAAAGAAGGTGAGGCAAAATCCAATAAAACAAAAATTGATATTGTAAGTGGTTTGTAATAAACATATTTAATATAAAAATATAAAGATCAAGATATCTTGAAATCTGAGTTCATGATTGAAGAAAAAATTAATACTAAGTATTTTAAGTAGATCATTTTACGACGCTTTATCAACGTCTTAGGTTATTTAAAGTCTGAATGAGATGAAGGTGATAATGTCAGTGAAATGAGTGCGGGATACAGCATCGAAAGTTACCTAGCATTTGTTCATAATTGGTTGAGGGAAAACCTTGGAGAAAACCTCAACCAGGTAACTTGCCCCGATCCGGAATCGAACTCGGGCCGCCTGATTTTTCGACTAGACGCGCTAACCGTTACTCCACAGGTCTGGACCTCACATTAAATGTGTGTGAGGTATAGAATTAATATTATCATTAGAATTCTAATCACTTCCTATTGTTTAAAGCACATTTGGACAAGTTAAAGGAATGCTGAAGTGCTCCCAGCTCTCTATGTTTTTTTAAATTGATTTCTGGTCATTCGAAAATTACCTTACATTGAACGTTCATTTATACACAGTTCTGAATTGTGCGTAATGTAAACCATTATCCTTCAGATACGTACACTGGCTCGCAAAGCTTTTGTTCGATATAATGTACAGTTTTCCTCGTTATTAAGTTTGTATTTGTACTCACCCTAGGATAGTATTACTCGACCAAGGCGAGTGGAGCCGCGGGCGTAATGTGAACTACCGCGATGCAGTATTGCGAACGCAGGAGCAGTAGCGCTACGGCTCCGGGCTGCAGGACTCCACTGGCCTTGGTCGAGTAATAACTTAGGCTGCAACTAGCCTCTCCGCAAGTAATAAACCACTCCTCCTCACAACAGAAAGATTGTACTAAGCTAGTTGATTCTAAATTTAAAGAGGATCCTTTACGTTAAAGACGGTTGGCCCTTCATTGCTACTAATTGTAATAAACATATTATGTAAGAGTAAAAAAACTATTCCTTCAGATTTAGATTAATTAATAAAACTATAATTTTGTTTCAGTCGTTACTTATAATTAGAGAGTGAAACTGGAATACTTTAGCAATCAACGTATGCAAGCATTGACTATAGCTTTTACACACTCGGTACTGGGCACACACTGCGGACATAAACAAAGGTAGTACAGTCTGGTTATGATTGAAAATGAAGTACATGAATTCATACCTTATACGTGCAAGGTTCCGTCTTCGGTTTCGTTGTCGGCATTACAATGAACAACAAAATACATCCTGCGGCGATCACTGAAACAGTTTTTATATTTTGAGAACGACCGTTCAGCATCACATGATGTCAATGGTGAATGCAAATAATACGACTGGTGTTTCGACATTGCACTTGTACAAGTTACCTAATAAAGTAGAGCGTCTCGTTCAGGCATTATGAAAACGTAAACAAAGTGCAGGTAATGTGTGGTAGAGGACGAACCGTACGATAAACACGAGGGATGCACAAGGTTTTAGTTACAACATTTACGGCGGAGCATTAATTGAAATTAAATTTTCCAAAAACACACAAAACAAAAGAACACAAATTACATAACTTTATCATGCACACATTTTAACAAACAAGCTTTTGTAATGTTGAAATAATTCAATATAACAAATCAAATTTTGCTACTTATATGATGTTGCTTTCAAGCATTTTTTACGGTCATAAATTTCATTCTCTGTATGACTAACATAATATCACCGTCTTCTGTGGCCGAATTAACAAAACTACAGCATATTGATCGGAAGCGACAACACTATTTCCTAAACATAATAATTATCCCGTTTCAAAGTTAAATTTATTCAGGTAGGCCTACAGTACAGAAGACGGTGAAATTATATTAGTCATACAGAGAATGAAATTATTGACCGAAAAATGCTGCTTGAAAACAAAATCATATAGACTCAGTATCAAAATTTGATTTGTTATATTAAAATTATTTCAACATTACAATTCCTTGTTTGTTCAAATGTGTATATGATAATGTTATGCAATTTGTGTTTTTGGAAAATATAATGCCAATTAATGTTAATTAATATAATTAATTGTAACTAAAACCTTGTGCATCCCTCGTGTTTATCTACGGCTCGAACTCCTCCACACGTTACCTGGACTTTGTTTACGTTTTCACTGTGCCTAAACGAGACGCTCTACTGTACACGTAAACACTGTGACAAACAACCTCGACACTAACGTCAGACAACTGTTCACTGCGACTACGCACAGTACTCTGCTGGCTTAGGTTCGGTTCCTACAGCGCGCAACGGGTCGGCTGACAGGTCATTTTGCGTTCTTAACAAAATGTACCTACGAGAGTAGCGTCACATGCCTAAGCTCCGTTGTGCATCAACCTATTGCCGCCGTAAAGGTATCCCAAGCCCGTCGTCTACTTATAACTCTGATTAGTTCTGAAGAAAAAATCGTCTCTGATAATGAAACTGAAACATTAAGTCTTTCACATGCAAAACACTATACAAGAGCCAGAAAATATCGCCCTTATTTTAATATCGTGGAATATTATACATACCTATACAAAAATTAAGGAATGGAGATACTAACCTCCTGGTTGAAGCCACGGACGCCAGACTGAATGGTTTGAAAGGCTGGGTGTTTCCGCTTCCCCGGCTGCACAGCTCGCTGATTACACTGGGACGGCGTAAAGTTAAATGGATCCTTCGTAAAATCTACATGCGTCCTGACATAAGATGTAAATTTGTACCCCATTCAATAGCTATACAAGGAACAACGTTAGCAACATTTACGTTAACATATGCGAAGACATATAAAGAGAAAAAAGTAAAATTATTGACAATATTTTAGAAAATACAGATATGATTTGCTAGCACATGAAAACATGTTGAATAAGATGTAAATCGTAATTTTAACATTAGTAAATCTTGTTTAATAACTCCATTCACAATGTAGCAGGTAGGCTTTTATCATAGATATCCAATTGTAATTCGTACGAGGTAACCCTTGGCGTAAGCAAACCGCAGCGCATATTCTTTAAGGTCGTTTTTCCTATGTTATATGGAAAGTTATTGACCTTAGCAGAGCATGCTTGACGTGCAATATCTCCTGGTTCTATAGGCGTTTGGACAATCATGGCCTATATTAACGATAAAATAAAGATGTTCCCCTATAGAGCATTCGGAGTTTATAAAATAATATTGGGTATATAGGCATCTTCTTAAAGGACGTTCCCTCTTTGTAATGAAGCTAAAACATTATGTACGTATTTTGTAATGTATATAAAATAATAGAAGTAAATCTAAATACCATAACTATGCATAAATTTCAATATGAACGCTTTATAGTGCTTACAAGTAGATATTCAGTACATTATATACAATAAATAACTGAATATATGGAATAGATTTACTTCTGTTATTTTATACACGTTAAAAAATACCTAAACAAATTATTTTATTCATATTTCAAAAAGGGGACATGTCCGCTAAGAAGATATCTATACAGGATTTGCCTTAAGTAATGTCATTAATTTCAGACGGTTATTCTTTGAGATATTTGAAACAAAAGAATTTAATACAATTATGCTCGTTTGTGGTCCCGTTTCGAGAAAATTGTATATATGAAGCATTTCATAGCTTGCTTTCGGAGAAATGGTGATTTAATTCCAAATATGCGCAGTCTATTTAAGAGAGCAGTGTGTTATGATAATAAATGGACGAAAAGTTACATTTGTTCGGGTCAAATTTCTGCACATTTAAAGGACGAAATTAAAATTCTTTCAATAGTTTATTATTATAATACACTGCTCCCTTACATTGACTGATCATATTAGGAATTAAATCAGTGGTTTTCCCAAAACACACTATGAAATTTTTCACATGAAATAATCTTTTTCTCGAAAAGGAAGGAAAAACGAACAAAATGTTATTATTATTATTTTTTTGTTTTAAATATCTCAGTCCATACCTATGGAGTAACGGCCAGCGCGTCTGGCCGGGAAACCAGGTGGCCCGGGTTCGAATCCCGGTCGGGGCAAGTTACCTGGTTGAGGTTTTTCCCGGGGTTTTCCCTCAAACCAATATGAGTAAATGCTGGGTAACTTTCAGTGCTGGACCCTGGACTCATTTCACCGGCATTATCACCTTCATTTCATTCAGACGCTAAATAACCTCAGATGTTGATACAGCGTCGTAAAATAACCCAATAAATATCTCAAAGAATAATATCCTGAAATGTATGACATTACTTCACTCTGTATACCCAATGGTATTTTCTAAACGCTCTATACAAATTAAACAATTTACTGCTTCATTCCTCAGGCAAATCCGTGATAAGTAAAAGGTCACAGTACGTATCGAATGAAGGCCTACCTCCGGCAATGAAAAGATACCGATTACCCTAAGTGAGATAGGAGTAGTAGCGAAGACGAAGAAACATTATGATTAGTCAATCCTGGATTTGCCGGTGGGAAGAAATTTCGGAGAAACATGTTTAATATCGCTCGTCAGGTTACTAAGGAAGGTATTTGCAGAGAGTGGAAGAGCATCTTGAGAAACTACAGTAAGGTAAAATTAAGGGCCGAAGCCACCGATTACAAAGCTGCTTACCGGTGCACCTCCCCATCATCGGAGTGTCACAGCCAGTAGGAAGGAAGCCTGCAGTCGCCGGCAGTTACACTGGTTACGCACGGCCCCCATGGTTGGTTGCCTCACTGGGTAGAGAGCGATCCCGAGCGCTCCCGGGCAACCGGCTGACGCTCCTGTGTCCTACTTGGCAACCAGCTAGACTCTAGAGCGTCCCGCCGGAGACAGGCGTGGGACCAGCATCCCTGATCGAAGACTAACAGGCAGCCTGTTGCCCGGCCACCAGTCCTAACAAGCTGACCTCATGGCTGACCCCTCAATGAGCATGGCATGGATAACCACGTGTCTACCAGTCGGCCTGGCAGACCCCTCAATGAGACATCGCACAGATAAACCACCCGAATCCAAGTCTGAAAAGAAGAAAACATGGACATTAATTTTAAATTCTAGAAACTACATAATACTCTCTGTTACTAAGGAAGGTGTCTGCAGAGAGCGGAAGAGCATCTTGAGGAACTATTGTCGGACCATCGGATCTGTGCCCCCGCAAGATATGCGAACTGAACCCTAATTCCTTCTCAGCTTCGGTAATTAATTTCTCTCCCTGCATTCCTATCTCTCTCTTTTCTACCTCTCTCCCTTTTTCTCCCCCACTACTCACAATTTTTAGCCTTCTTCCGGGGCAGTTTATTTGCACTTGCAGTCCAGTGTTGTCAATTCAACATGAATACTGTAGCACGGAGTGGTGAAAAAAAATATTAAGCAAGTATTAGCATTTTTCGATGAAGAGAAACAAACAGGTCAATATCTGTTTACTATAAATCAAGCAACGAAAAGAGCAGCTGCAATCACAGGTGATGCTTATTTTGTTTCAATTGCTTACGTATGAAAATTACTTACTTAACTAACACTAATACAACATTTTATGCAATTTATATAGCCAGGTCAGAGAGCCTAATAAAGAAAATCAGGAGAGAGGGAGTCTGTGCAGAAGTTGAAAAGCTAGAATCACCAGGGAATAACAGACCAAGGGAACCTTTAATTCTTGTAGATGATATGGACCGAAGTATTTTAAGAAGAAAGATACAAGAATTTTATACCATACAGAAAGAAGTTCCGATTTTGAAGAAATCATTGAAAGTTGCGAGAGAAGCAATAAATTTCCAAGGTGGGAGAGAAACGTTACGGATTAATAGAAAAGGAAGTAGCTAAATTTGTTATCAATTTGGGTGAACACAGGAGCAGCAGCATCAGCGATAATAGTGACTCAGGTTCAGATATGTCCGGGATATGCCCTATGTAATTTCATGCACAATACAAGTCTTGGCAGTAGCGGCTCGTAGTTGCAGACTCTAAGACGGAGACGCCCCTATAAAAATCTCCTACAAAAATCTTGATATTTGTTTGTGTTTAACAGTAGAATAAAGATTTTCAATAGAGGAGAAAAATCGAAATTTTACTCGGCTCGTTCGTTAATAACGGTCAATATATTTGGAACTGTTGGTACCGAGAGATGTTTTTGAGATAGGTTATATAGTAATAACAGAGGCTCAACCTCTAGTTTTCCTTCCGCACAATAGAAACAGGATGGGGTGGTTTCCTAGCGGAATCTGGCTAATAAGGGTACAGCTAAGGCTTAGAGATCTTACGCCATGAGTCGTTGCCAACATTTTGTAACTCTGAGTTTTAAAAAACTACCTTGGAGAAGAGAAAAGAAACAATGTCTGACACTCCATTCTTGAAGTTAGGTATCTGTTCTCTCATTTATTTTACGGTAGGTCATAGAACTAATTGGCATTGCGATGATAAGATGGAGTCTTTAGTTATCCGTTGACACAATTGGTATCCCTGGTATCCCATAAAGTGAAAGTTTTTCAAACCTCCTTCAGGAACGGGAAAACAACACAAAGAAAATTCTAACGTGCGAATTAGTTTCGCCTTGTCCTTCGTAATACGAGTATCGGTATTGTATGCGGATGTGAAATTGTGATTGTGAGAACCGTTTGCGAGTGTTTATTTGAGAACAATGAATCTTGTGTGTAATTTATCGAAAGAGAGAATGGCCGATTTCATCTACAAGCAAATGAATTAAAGTAAGTCAAGTGCCCATGATATATACAGTGTTACTATAAATGATCTTTCCGATTACAAACTTGAATAATTATTGTTAGGAGACACTTAGAAAAATGATATTGGTATCAATGGAAAGACAAACTCAAATAATTTTTGTTATATTGGTGAACCTGTTGCATATTTATTAATTTCGTTGCTAGAAGACGATATAACAGAAAAATGGCTGCGAACGAAGACAGGAGCGCATTTTGTGTGCTAGATTTTCACATACCCAGTCTATTGTCACTATACAACGCAATTTTAGAAGAAAATTTTATGTCGATCCACCCAGTAAGTGATACGCTGACTTCAAAACGAGAGGATGCATCTGTAAGCGGAAGTCAACCGGTCGTCCATCAGTAAGTGAGGCAAATGTGGAGCGTGTGAGAGAGACTTTCACACGAAGTGCACAGAAATCCACAGTAAAAGCCAGTAGAGAATTAAACATTCTCCAACAGACTTTGTGGAAGATTTTACGGAAACTTTGAAGTTTCATCCACCGCCGTCTGCAATTGTTGCAGGCTCTGAAACCAGACGACAAAGCCAAGCGACAGTCTTTCTGTGAGGAGATGCAACTCAGAATGTAAACTGAAGGTTTCAGCGAATCATTGGTGTTCAGTGACGAAGCCACTTTCCATCTATCAGGAAAAGTGTACAAACACAATGTCAGGATATGGGCTTTGGAAAATTCTAACAGTTATGTGGAATATGTACGCGAATCCCCCGAACTGAACGTGTTTTGTGCTATAAGCCGTGAAAAGGTGTATGGACCTTTCTTTTTTGTCGAGGCGACAGTCACAGGTAATTCGTATCTAGACATGTTACAGTTATGGCTTCTTCCAAAACTGGAACAGGACATCGAAGATCTCATTTTTCAGCAGGATGGGGCACCACCCTATTACCACTTAGATGTCAGAAACGAACTGAATACACGACTTCCAAGGAGATGGATTGCACGTGATGGCCATGAAGATTCAGAATGTTTGCATAGGCTTCCACGTTCCCCCGACCTCACTCCTTGTGATTTTTTCTATGGGGTTTTATAAAACAACAAGTGTATCAGCCACCATTACCACCTACCATTGAGGATCTTCGTGTCCGCATCAAAGAGGTCATTCCACTGGTGGATGGTCGAATGCTACACCGTGTATGGCAGGAAATAGACTACAGACTTGATGTGTGTCGTATGACACAAGGAGCTCACATTGAGCACATGTGGCTTACTTACGGTTGTGAACCAAATGTTTCTGTTTCATGTTTTTCAGTGAAAAAATTAAAAAATTGTTGGAGTTTCTGTTTCTGTTGATACCAATTCCATGTTTTCTAATTTCTGCTGATTTAAGAGTAGCACAGGTGATTTACCCGAATGGATAACAAAAAATATTTGAGTTTCTCTTTCCATTGATACCAATATCATGTTTCTAAGTGTCTCCTAACGATAGTTATTCAAGTTTGTAATCGGAAAGATCACTTATAGTAACACTGTATAATAATAACTTATTATTAAATATTCCCAGTTACGGAAATACATATATAAACAAATAAAACCCAACAATACTGTAAGGTAAAATTAAGGGCCGAAGCCACCGGCTACAAAACTGCTTACCGGCGCACCTCCCCATCATCGGAGTGTCACAGCCAGTAGGAAGGAAGCCTGCAGTCGCCGGCAGTTACACTGGTTACGCACGGCCCCCATGGTTGGTTGCCTCACTGGGTAGAGAGCGATCCCGAGCGCTCCCGGGCAACCGGCTGACGCTCCTGTGTCCTACTTGGCAACCAGCTAGACTCTAGAGCGTCCCGCCGGAGACCGGCGTGGGACCAGCATCCCTGATCGAAGACTACAGGCAGCCTGTTGCCCGGCCACCAGTCCTAACAAGCTGACCTCATGGCTGACCCCTCAATGAGCATGGCATGGATAACCACGTGTCTACCAGTCGGCCTGGCAGACCCCTCAATGAGACATCGCACAGATAAACCACCCGAATCCAAGTCTGAAAAGAAGAAAACATGGAAATTAATTTCTAATTCTAGAAACTACGTAATACCCTCTGTTACGTTATTTGTACTGGTGTAATGCTGCCACATAAATATTCTTTCAAACTGAAATGAATCATCCAATATGGGAATGCACAAAATTCACATTTTTATATTTAAATAATTTTTTGTTTGGAAAGTCCGGGAAAACGTATAGGGTTTGGAATTGAACGAGTAATATCAGCTCCTTGTTTATGCGGATGACGCGAGGAGAAAATGTACAAGCTGTTAGAGGACACACGATAATTTCACTTCAAGCAAATAAGGAGAGAGGATTGGAAGTAAATCCCAAAAAGGTAAGGTATATGATTATGTCTCGTGATAAGAACATAGTACGAAACGGAAATATAAAAATTCTAAATTTATCCTTTGAAGAAGTGGAAAAATGAAGTACCTTGGAACAACAATAGCAAATATAAATGACACTCGAGAGAAAATTAAACACAGAATAAAATATTATGGGAAATGCCTAATATTATTCGATTGAGAAGCTTTTGCCATACAGTTGCTTTCAAAAAACTTGAAAGTTAGAATTTATAAAACAGTTATATTACCTGTTGTTCTGTATGGCTGTGAAACTTAGACTGTCACTTTAAGAGAAGAACAGAGGTTAAGGGTGTTCGAAAATAAGATGCGTAGGAAAATATTTGGGGCTAAGAGGGATGAAGTTACATGAGAATGGAGAAAGTTACACGCCGCAGAACTACATGCATTGTAATCTTCACCTAACATAAATAGGAACATTAAATCCGGATGTTTGAAGTGGGCAGGGTATGTGGCACGTATGGGTGAAGACAGAAATGCATATAGCGTGTTAGTTGGAAGGGCTGAGGGAGAAAGATCTTTTGAGAGACCGAGACGTAGACATGAGGATAATATAAAAATGTATTTGAGGAAGGTGGGATAAGATGGTATGTACTGGATTAATCTTGCTGAGGATAGGGACCGAGGGCGGCAATGAACCTCCGCTTTCTCTAAAAGTCATTTGTAAGTAAGTTCTCTATTCTGGTTGGATGATCTCCAACTCTGCTTGGTATGTTGACGTGAGCCCAGTAGGCGGCTGGTCGGTATGGGCCCTTAAAGGACTGTAGCGCCTCGGATAAATATTATATAATCCACGATGCCAAACACCTATTTATAATGAAAAAACGTCAAATTCCATTTGTTTTCTTTCTTTTTTTTCCATCATTTTGCCTATTACAGTAGCCTATATATTAAGCAAGACTACTATTCCGAATTAGAAGAGCTCCAAGTCCATCTGAAACACATTTTTCTGTGTCACGATAATCTTATGGATCATAGTAGTAACTTTTTGCGCTCAAAATTAGAGCCACAGATTTCGTAATTGATTACTTGAGGCAATGTTAGAGATTTTTTTATTGATCATGAAAACTAGCGAGAGGAAAAAGAATTATCAATTTGACACTAGTAGGTTCTTTCTTTATAAACTTTAAGTGAAAAATAATATTTTCCTATAAATTTGTTTATCTTGGAATTGCCTTCTTTCCTTATTTAATGATTCAATTTTATTATATCTTGCATTTGCAGATAATTTCTTTTCATAATAACATGCTAATCTCTCTGTTTTTTCATAATTCTAGAGTAATGTAACACTCGAATTACAAATCTAAATCTCTTTCGGTTTCCTAAATTTATAATTTTGATTATAACTGTGACATATTTTCTGTAATTGCTGCTTATAAGCTGTAAGCAACGTGTTGTACGTTATACATTTTTATATTAATGTTTATTTTTACTTCTGAATGAAGAACATTTCAAAATCGATAATTTCTTGGGCCATAATTTAAACTTCTAAAGTACAATTATTTGATTACTAGGTGTATTCATGGACGGTTCTAAACAATTTTATACCAGCATTGCAGACGGGTACAGAGCCTAGAATTTCAGTTCACCTCCCGTAAAGTAGTCAATGTAGGTATACAATGTAGGCCTTCACTATTTTTCCAAATGATTAGTATAAGAAGTCATTTAGTGTTGAAATAATATTTTATTCATTAATTTTTTTGCTTTGCTATGTATCTAATAGAAACATTATATTCGTTTTGAGTGCTGAAAACTGATATGTTTTATACATGTCCGTAAATGCTTGATACACTTTCGGGGATAAAATACGAAGGAAACTACAAAGCTTCTTCTTCTTTTACACTTCAGGCTTTAGGTATTCCTGGCTCTTCCGTCTTGGTATTCTGTCCAGTACTGTCATCTTCTGGGACGTCCAATGTCTCTTGGTTCATGTGCTCTTACCAGTTGTGTTTATTTTCTTCATTTTACCTTATAATATCTAAATGTTTAGCTTTTTTTTTTCGGATTCTCTTTTCCATTATTGTCCCGTCTAACACAACCCATTGTTCTGTATAGGAATCTCATTTCTACTGCCTGCATTTTACTTTTCTTATTATCTACGATTCACTATCATACATGAGAACCGGAACTTTCACTGTCTTTTAGAACATGCATTTTTGTCTTTCCTCGTTTTGTTCTGTAAATTTCTCGTTATAGTTCCGCATATTTGCTGAAATTTAAGTATCTTCTGTTCTATGTATATCTTTATCGACATCGAAACTTATATCACAGCCTAAGTAATCGAAATTAGGAAACTGTTCCATGCATTTATTTTCAACTCATATTTTCGATCTTACTAGTTATTTTCCATAACTTTTGTCTGTTTATGAAAATATTTAAATTGTATTGGATGTGCAGTTGACTCATTTTGTAGATGGAGCGTTGAAGGTTATCTTCACTATTTAGTATTACTGCGGATATCGTTGGCTTATAATATAACATTTAAGTGTAAATTCTTACTGCAAAGCTTACCCACAAACAATCGGTAGCAGCGAAAATTAAAACTCTCACGGATTTCTATATTGTCGGTATAATTACATATTTCCGTATTAACTGCCAGGCTTCTCTATTTACAGGAATATTTTATTCAGGGACTTAAAGGTGTTAGGGACATGTAATAACCTTCAAGGTATTTACAGTATTTCCACGATTATAATTTGTTTTCATTATTGTCCAAGTTAAGTTGGTTGTTCTTTTCAGCAGAAGTGGTGTTCCCCAAAACCTTTGACTAAGGTGAGTTCAAAGGTCCTATATTACTAATTCAAATTAAACAGAATTCAATACCTTTATACCAGAACAAATATATAGCTATCTCAATGAAAATTTCACTGCGAATTCTTTATAATCTTAAAAGTGCCCAGTTTTTGTTTACAAAGTGCACTTAATGAACGTAATAAGTTACGATTTTCGTCGTAACGGCTTACATTTTAAGAACACTTATATTACATTAATTTTCATGCACAGCAAAGTTTTTGTCCAAGTAATCTGAAACTGGAGCTCGGCAATCAATGTAATATTGCAGATACGCTGTAAAAATTTCATGCTTCTAGCTGTTTCAGTTTCTGAAAAAATGCTACATATATTGTAAGTTTTAAACTTCAGACAAAATGGACGATAATGTAAACATTAGAAAAATGTAGGCCTATTTTTTAAAAACACAATACACTAAACCTGTTTGGAAAATTCACAACAAAGTCAGATATTACGGTCTTCAACAATGCCTCCAACCGGTCCAACTTATGAAACAAAACATTCAGCTATAAAAGACGTCAAGCACAACGCTTTTTACTAAGTAATTTCAGAAATATTTTTATTTTTATGCAATAGTGCGGGTGTGAAAAAAAAGGTTGTTCACACAATTAGAATATTTCAATCAATGGTATACTATAAGGTCCAAATTATTTAGGACAAGAAACAAAAGTTTGAATATTTTTTCAAATTTTGGTCTCCCATCACACCTTAAGTTCGCGCAAACAAATTCATGGACCAGTGTTCATATTTCTTTGATCTTCAATTGAAATTGATCTTCACCTGCAGTATCGCCACTTCGCTCACATGAGGACCCATATTGCTTTTCCTATTACAAATGCATTCTAGTTTTAAAGTTGTATCAAAGCTCGCAGAGTTGGGATTTTTGCGAAACAGTCTTCTTAGGGCAGCTGAACAATGGTTAGTGAATTTGTTTTGGGATAGTTCAGGATAAGACAGGGTTTGGAATTGAATGGGTTACATCAGCTTCTTGTCTATGCGGATGACGTGAATATGTTAGGAGAAAGCCCACAAACGATTACGGAAAACACGGAAATTTTACTTGAAGCAAGTAAAGCGATAGATTTGGAAGTAAATCCCGAAAAGACAAAGTATATGATTATGTCTCGTGACCAGAATATTGTAGGAAATACAAACATAAGAATTGGAGATTTATCTTTCGAAGAGGTAGAAAAATTCAAATACCTTGGAGCACCAGTAACAAATATAAACGACAGTCGGGAGGAAATTAAAGACAGAATAAATATGGGACATGCCTATTATTATTCGGTTGAGAAGCTTTTGTCATCTAGTCTGCTGTCAAAAAAACCTGAAAGTTAGAATTTATAAAACAGTTATATTACCGGTTGTTCTGTATGGTTGTGAAACTTGGACTCTTACTTTGAGAGAGGAACAGAGATTAAGGGTGTTTGAGAATAAAGTTCTTAGGAAAATATTTGGAGCTAAGAGGGATAACGTTACAGGAGAATAGAGAAAGTTACAGAACGCAGAACTGCACGCATTGTATTCTTCACCTGACATAATTAGGAACATTAAACCCAGACCTATGAAATGGGCAGGGCATGAAGCACGTATGAGCGAACCCAAAAATGCGTATAGAGTGTTAGTTGGGAGACCGGAGGGAAAAAGACCTTTGGGGAGGCCGAGGACGTAGATGGGAGGATAATATTAAAATGGATTTGAGGGAGGTGGGATATGATGTTAGAGACTGGATTAATCTTGCACAGGATAGGGACCGAAGGCGGGCTTATGTGAGGGCGGCAATGAAACTCTGGGTTCCTTAAGTAAGTAAGTACTCAATCAAACAAAAGCTCTTCTCCGTGAGATATGCCATTTCTGAAAAGCGCAACAAAAAAATACACCCTGTATATTAATACAGAGCACTCATTTTACGCGGAAACTTTGCACTAGCGTAAGACGGAAGTTGACGAGATCCATACAAACTGAATTCCCGTGATGATGATATCAATAATTACTGCTCTACAAATCAATTGCGTTCGAGAGCAATACTGATAGTGACGTCCATTGTGTTCAGTATTGAATTATCAATAACCAATGAAGTATGTAATTGAAGAGTAAATTTATTTATTGGAAGATTACGCAAAGGAAAGCAATTATAGATAATGCGTTCGGAGATTTGCGCGTAAATTTTCTGTCACGAGAATGCCTAGAAAGTTTTGCGTTTGAAAGTTGTTGAGAAAGTGACTACAACGGGTTCAGTTTATGACTAACCTAGAGAGCGTAAAAGACAGTTTCTAATAGAGATAAACTTCCGGATATTCAAGCGGAATTAGAAATAAGTCCGAAGAAATTTCTTAGGGCCGTATTCATAGACATTTTTAGCGCGGGTTTCCGGTGGTTGATCAGCGTTTTTCGTATTCATAAACCAATGTTAGCGATAGGATATGATTTGAATTCTGTACAAGTAACCAGTCGATAGCCGAGGCCAGCTTAGTACGCTCGTAGCGCGTGCTGCGAAATGTCTATGAATAGCATCAAGAGCAGGAAACCAACAAATTCGTTTGACCTCACTTCAAAGCGACTCATTTTCATTTATTTATTCATTCATAGTTTCCTGCCCAAGTAGGGCTTTTACTGCAAAGCTAACATTATCTAATAGTTTCTGTTTTATGCCTTCCTATTTGTCTCTGCATGTATCTATCATCTGATATCTTCTTCTGTCCCAAACTCTACCCCGTCCACCATTCCTTGCAGTGCATCCTTCAGCAGATAGTTTCTTCTCAGCCAGTGACCCAACCAATTCCTTTACTTATTCCTGATCAGTTTCTGCATCCTTCTTTCTTCACCCACTCTTTCTAACACAGCTTCATTTCTTATTCTGTCTGTCCATTTCACACGCTCCATTCTTCTACATATCCATAGTTCAAATGCATCTATTCGCTTCTCTTCACTTGGTCGTAATATCCATATTTCTGCCCTATCTAATATAACACTCCACACAAAGCACTTCACTAGTCTCTTAGTTATTTTTTCAATCGTCAATTTTGAAATCTCTTGAGAGTTTCACTTTTCGCTGTAACCGGCTATTTAAGAGAATGCCTTGTAGTTCTCTTCGCCGGAATAGGTCTATGTATCAATAACTTACGGACAGGACTTAATTTTGCAATACACTTAAGAAGGCCATTCCTCTATTTATTCTCGTTTTTCCTGATGCTTTGAACAGTGACCTCCTTCCTTCTCATAGGGTCCTGCTAATGCTTATGTACAGACGTACCCGTTTACAAGGGAACCTTTCACAACATCAGGTTGAAAGCTTCTTTGAAAATTTAATTATATGCAAATACAGTAGCTAAAGAAAATTGACATACGGAAACCTATGGAATAATGCACAAGAATTAGTAAGACAGACTAATACAGTAAATTGTAACCTTGCATTAGTGCATGGATTATTCTTCTCCTAGTTAATAAATGTAAATCTGTTATATTACATTATACGTTACTGTGAAAGCAGATTGGTAAATTTGAGTTCCAATTTATATTAAATAAATCAGTGTCTACTCTGAATTGCGTGTTGTAATTTCTATCATTAATAAATGAAAATTATAAAAAAAAAGTATATGGTCGTATTTGGTGTACAAGTTTAGCTGATTATGACCGTGTCTGTGGCTCTGGTCTTCCATGCAGGCGACCCGAGTTCGATCCCCGGTCAGGCCGTCATGGAATTTGTGATGGACAAAGCCGACTTTATACAGAGTTTGTCTCGGGGACCTCCCGTTTCTCTCTATCGTTTCACAAAAACTTTCTACCTCCCCCTCTTTTCATCTGTCATCTGCAATAGTCTAGGCTTGGTTGAAGTCTTGGGGGTAATAAGAGTTTCTGATGATAATACAGGAAGGGGTTTGGGAATCCGGGGCGCTGAAATTCATCAGACTACTCCTGTGCGGATGGGAGCTATCTCTATCAGGAGCTAAGGCAGGATGGTACATCTGCAGCTTCGGATTTACAAATGTCACCCATGCTACCTTAGTACTTGGACAATCATGGCATCACTGGAATTCTCTGCCGCCTGAAGTCAAGGGCTGCCGAACTTTAATTTCCTTTAAATGTAAATTAGAAAAATATCATATGATGAGTTGCCAGACCTAACGCGTTGCAAATATTTAATGGAATGTGTTCCACTGCATTTATTTTTATTATTTTTTTTTGTTTCTTATTTTTATTATCTAAATCGTGTTTATTTATCACTTAACGCCAATATGTATCCCACTGTGTTGTTTTTTTTATTATTAATCTATTTTTGTGTACATTTTATTCAATTGTCGGTTTCTGATTTAATTATGTAAATCCTACTTAATTGTAATCTAATACTAATATGTATACTTTGTATACTAATGTGTTTATTTTTATGTTTGCTGAGTACCTTTTTTTTTATTATCGGCTTCTGTTTTTATGTGATTCGTATTTGATTCTAACAACATTAATATGTATTTCACTATGTTTATTTTTATTTTAGGAGGTAAATTTTATGTAACTACCTCTTTTGATCTCATTATGTACCTAAATTGTATCAGTATGTAATTACTTAATTCCGATCCAGTTTTATGTTCAACTGTGTAAGCAAGTTTTAATCATGGTTGAGTGTAAGAGAAGGCCTTACGGCCTTAACTCTGCCAGGTTAAATAAAGCCATTATTATTATTATTATTATTATTATTATTATTATCAACTCGAATATGCATCTGTAGTTTGGAACTCGATTACAACTACGGACTCGGCTAAATTAGAAAATATACAAAGAAAATTTATATCCTTATGTTCATTCAGATTTTTGCCCATTAATTCCGGGTACAGTTATGAGAGAAAATGTGAATATTTTAATTGTCAAAATCTATATGCTAGACGCCATGAGCTAGATTATCTGTTCTTTTGTAAAGTCCTCAAAGGTGATATATCCTGTGACTCTTTCTTAAACAATATTACCTTACGTATTCCAACAAAAGATATGAGAGCCCACAAACTTTTCTATATTAGAAATTCGAAATTTCTTTCACCAGTCTCCAGATGCATTAAAAATGCCAACATGCACGGCTGCGAATTCGATCCCTTCAATGTATAGACTTTGTTTGCTCTTGGCAACGATTTATCATTTATGTATTATTTTAGGCATTATACTCAATTAACATTGTCTCATAGTATTCTTAGTTATCCATTCATCGTCATTATTGTAATTAATTGTAATTATATTTATGTGTAATAATTATTTTTGTTTTATGTTTTTTGTTAAATTTGTGCTGAACTGTAATTGGCCACTGGCTGTTGTACAGCACATTAAATAAATAAATAAATAAATTAGTATTATTATTATATAGGGAGCACAATGGACCAAGAGTTCCTTAGTTTACGGACCCGTTCCAATTCCAACCCTCGTAAAGTCAAGTAACTTATGATGACCGAGTGAGCTGGAAGAATCTGAAAGGAATGCTAATCTAATGCAGACCGTTCTTAATGTCTTACTGTTGATATTCTCTGCTGCACTTTTTATCTATGATTTAATGTATTGTACATTACCTACGGTAGAAAAGTGCCATTTTCAAAGGAGTTTCCGACCTAATGAGTATCAGAAGGCTCCCATGTTGACTAGCAATTTCTACATTCTTTAGCAGAGCTGCCGGTAGTCTACAGGGAACTACGTAATCTGTAGTCGGATTGCATATCGGGTAAAGATTGGTAATATTGTGATATTAATAATATTATAATAGTTCTAATTGAGATTTTTTTACAATTTTACTGAGCCAGAGGAAGATCGGTTTTTTTGCGTCAACGTATTAAGGGAATATTCGTGGACAAGTTTCTGCATAAAACCGGTTCTTCTCTCGCCCATTAAAATTGTAAACAAATCTCAAAAAGAACTATCATAATATTATTAGTATCACAATAGTATTAACCTTTACCCTATGCATGTGCTTTTCGTGAATGCATTCGTGTTACAAGGAAATTAAAATAATTCGACTTAGCCCGTTTGAGGGAACATTTAGGCATGAATACACCAACAATTCTTTTGTAGAACTTCAACAGATTAACGTAACTGCATTTACTTGTGACACTTACACAATAAGATAAAAATGTATAAACTTCTTTGATTATATGCGTATGTACAGCTCTCCACAACTCTTCCTTAATAACCCAAAGTGTTAGGTACTGCATAAACTCTCGTTTGAAGTATTACTATAATAATTATTATTACTATGAGTATTAATATTAATGTTATTACCTGAAGAGCGATACTGAACGTGTTGCTGGTATACTTCAGCTAATTCTGAGTACAGCGCTATCATCCACTGCAAAACTACAGGCTGATGTGTGTTGATAACTTAATAACATGCCAACTGAAGGTAGAAACTACAGTAGAAAATATATACATACTCTTTTATTTAAAACACAATGATTTTGAAATAGGCCTGTATATTTCTAAAATTCTTAGGAAAATACCAAGCTCTATAACCTTTCCCTGTTTGATGTGACTTTTATCACTTTTTATCTAAATTTTTAAGTATTGCATCTCTGCTCATTTCGCACATACATTTTGGAAATTTTATTTACCTATCGCACATAGTTCTGCTTTCAAACAAAGGCTAACTTATTTTGATATACAAGTGATATTTATGTATGCATATTAAATAATATTAATAATAATAATAAATAAAGTGCGGTATAAAGAAGGATGTATTCGTCTGTTTGCTAAAGAACAAAATCATTATGAAACGCTTAAACCTTATAATGAGAACTCAATGTCATGTAGGTATATGGCACAGTTTACTTTAAATGTGGACGCCTACTAAAGTGGAGCACCTGGAGTGCTTACATTTACGATGTCATGTTAGTTTCTTCTTTCACTATCTTCACACTTATTTCCTTTGCTTATGTACACAAATGTTATTATATTAATGTTAAACATTAAATCTAATCTCATACAACACTTATTTTTTGCTAGCAAATCATTTCTGTATGTTATAATTATTTACATTACTCTTTCTACACCATTAAACCTCTTTTAATGTTATGACTCTTAAACTTATTCAGTGGTCTGAAGAACTGCGAATATGATCGCAGTATATTATATAGGTTTAGACTTCTCGTGGCACTTACTTCATTGTTGCCATCTCATATTTAAAGAACATAGCCACAAAACTATTAAAATTAACTCTTCCGTTGAACTTCGCTGAAATATATGACATTTATATTAAAATGCTGGAAAATAAAAAGACATCACAAGAGAAAAATAAAGCAACTTAAAAGGGGTAAGATTGATAATAGTACACTTGAGACAAATCGCAAATGAAACATAAGGTAAGTTGGAGCTTCAGCTTTTAACTTAAGGATACACTGAAATGACGTTTTGTCAATTTCGGTTAAAAAATCTAGTTTCCTTTGTCAACTTTAAAAAAACTGTATATGGTTCAGAGAACTTGTCCACAAAATATTCTTGCAGATAAGCTCCTTTAGTCAGTTATTTCTAATCGCCAATTTTAGACGCTTGCACACTCTGGATAACTCTTTTTAAACCATTGCTCCTCTCTAAATGTTTTAATATATTTTTCTTACATATTGCTTTTTTTAAAATGCTACTCCTTCTCCAAATATTGTTATATTTGCATGATATTTTTCCGGGGCCTAATTGAAGGGTTCAGAGCCATAATGTGCCAAGCGCCATTTTTTATTAAAAACGGAGAAAGCAAGGATTAAAGTTAAGTGAATACCATAATTTACATATCGTTTAATGTTAATGTGCATACTTTATATTACTTGCTATATGTTTCATTGAATTATGGTACTCACTTAATTTTAACCCTTGTTTTCTACGTTTTTAATATATGGCGCTTGGCCTACTATGGCTCTGAACCCTTCATTTAAAAATGTGGTTATCAAAACTCATGATCAGGATTTTCTTTAAACATGATGCTTTCTGGGGAGATTGTTTTTTTCTCTCCAATACATAATAATTTTTACCTGTTTTTATATTTGGCTATATAAAATAATTTTTCTTAATCTTGAGGAGTAATCTGAAAAAAGTAAATAAATATCAAGTTATATTTTAGACCGTTATGTGGAACGAATTTTTATAATGCATATAATTTGGGATCAAATGAGATGAAACCTTTTACGAAGGAAATCGTATGCATCATGATATCTTTTAAAAATCACAAAATAATAATAATAATAATAATAATAATAATAATAATAATAATAATAATAATAATAATAATAATAATTTGGAAGCTTGAGGTTTCAACTTTTGGGACAAGATTGACAATAACATACTTCAGACAAATCATACATAAAAATAAAGTAAGCCCGAAGCCTCAGATTTTTAATTAAATGGGCAAGATTGACAATACTTAAGATAAATCTATTGTTGTATCGATTTCTGCAAATAAGTGAATTAGGGTGCAGCATATTACTAAAATGTCTTTGATAGTTAGTTAACAAATAACAAATTGAGGAATTTGTCAGCCCTGAGTTCCGAGAGTGAATTAAATCATTGAGAATAAAACATTCTTGTATATAAAAAATAGAAGGAGAAATAGAAGTTACTTAAACTCAAATATGAAGTGAAAAAATAAAATATTGTACCTGTTTGGATTCCTAAGGGGACACTCTACTAAAAATGACGACTTTTTTCCTAATAATTATTTTTCAACCAAATTTTGAGAGCATGTTTACTGTGTAAAGGACTAACGAAATCCAAATGTTTCTGGATATTGGTTTTTTATTTTCTTTCTATTCTTTTTAGAAATAATTTCAAATCCAAGTTTTTAGTAGAAGATCTCAATTTTTAAGCTTAGTTTTAAAACAAAGAGAAACATTTCTGTGGATTCACTTTATGAAACATCCAATTTATTCACTTTGAAATTTTTTCTTTTGAAATTCTGAAAATGTTATTTTCCCATAATTCATGAAAGAAATATTAATTAAATAATAAACTAGCAGCATATCTCACAAAATAAATCCCTAGAAATATCTAACTTCCTCGTAAATACTTGCAGTATACATTTCCATCCAGATTTCGCATAAAAAAGTTTATGTTGAATCAGGAAAAACAAACTTACGCAAAATGAATTTGAAAGTAAAATGAATTTTATGTAAATTAAAATTCTCCTCCACTTCATTCATGTAGTAAATGTAATTATAACTTAAATATAGTCTATTAATGATTTTATTTAAACTTTCAGAATCTTACACAGAATCTTATAAAAAAATCTAATATTCATTGAAATAATCTGATCTTACACAGAATGTCGAAATCAGCGCAATACGAAGTATAGTCATTATTATAGAGATAACTAACACAAAAATTATATTTCCAAGGTCAAAATGAGCGACTTAATGGAACTACAAGGTTTCATTAAGCTATGATAAGCAGTTCACACATATATAATTTACCCCTTAAACTTTTGCCATTTTTTAAATATCGCGTGCAATTCAATCGTATTTCTTGAATTCTAAGTTTTAAAAACGTTTCAAATTTGAAGGCTAATAATATCCGGTAGACGCTTCTGTGAGATTTAAATTTCAAACCCATAATAATACCACATAACCTAAAGCACTATTCTTCCCGCGCCGTAGCATCGTGGTTTACGGCGTAATGCTTTGGCCTCACGTTATGAATTGAGCGCTAGGTCGCGTCTTCAGGAGGGAAGAAATTGTATTATGACAGAAACAAATCATACACAGTGTGGCCCGCCGAAGTGGTGTGCAACTTGAAAATGGGAACCCGCATCACGTAAGTGAAGTGAGTAGACATTGGTTACACACATTTCGGCCAGTGTACGGGACCGGTGCACATCCAGATCGTGATACGTTTGGACAGCCAGAGTGAGTAACGAAATCTATTTCCGAGAGCCAACATAATGGCTGGGGGAATAATCGTGTCAACCGTTACAGTACCGCATACTGGTTGTATGATCGTTTACCTTTAATAAGGCATGTGGAGATGAAGCCAGCAATGAGTTCTCTATGGTGTTTTTATTATCCAATGTAATAAACCCTATTCACCCTGAGGAACGTATATTAGGGTTATAGTTAGCATCAAAATACATATTTCATAGCCAATAAACTATAGTAAAGTGATAATACAAAATAGTGGTCACAGTCACATGAATTATGTAGAAGCATCCACATTAGTGAAAGAATGGCTCCTGTTAAAGATTAATGAGATGTTTGAGGAATAATCAAAGCAAAAGGTAAGCAAGAATGTCTAACCGTTTCAAAGTAAATACACAACTTTAAAAAGATAATCAATAGTAGATTGATAAAACAAAGTTTGGATTTCAGTTTCAAATTAATACTTAATTCATGAACAATGAAACAGTTAAAAGTAATAAAAGAATATTACAAGCGTTGATTTACGATTACAAGTAACATACATGATTCAGGAACAACTATAACAATTAAAATATAACACAAACAATCACTTAAACCAGGACGAATAGAAGAAATAGTGTGCGCACTCTGTGAGTTTACACGGATCCGCCGCAACGCGGCGCTTTTACTGCTAAGCGCCAGAGTCCGTGTATATGCACGGACTCTGCTAGGAATTCACAGTACTTGTTACGCTAAAAGCAGTCCTTTTTAAAAGCAAATTTCTTCCATTTAGCCCGGCTATTCGTAACTTAAGAAATACCTTTATAGTCTCTTATTCATAATTAATAATATTCTATCAGGTATTACTATTATGAACGTTCGTAACAGAAAATACAATGGGATCTGAAACGTTGTGAAAGCAATTATACGTTCAGTATTTAAATAATCTTTTCGTAACAAGTTGCGAATGCAGGGACAGAAAAACCTACGAAATGCTAATAAATAAAGAGTTGAATTATATTTGACGTGCCCATAAATGAATTAAATTACTCACCATGATTAGTTGCCTGCCACCTTTGAGAGTTTGCGAGATAACTTGACGGATTTACGAGCTTGTAAAAATCTTCGGATTTACTTTGTCCTGAAGAAGAATCGGCACTTTAAATAGTGGTAGACTAATATCGGAATAATATCGATGATGTGTCCTCTGCAACAACCTGCTCCCGAAGACTGGATCGAAAGAGCGTCAAGATAGATCTCATCCCACATTGCACTTGCTGAACTAATCTTTTCTTTAATTTTCAATTGTGTTTGAATAAGTGCGTTATACACAGCTTGGGAGGAATGGGTTAAAAAACTGACGTTCCTACCTGATCGGTAGACTTTGATTTGGGTGAGAGCTGCACAATGAGACCTATTACATTCCTGTCGAAGGGCACAGAGGGAACACGCAATAAACTTAGAGGAATGATTTACTGCATAACCGGCCACATAATACACTAAACATGTCAATCAACGCAGCAGGAGTGGTATTTACCAACTCGGGCACAGCACTTTTCCAGTACTGACCATGTATTTTTTCATGAATAACATTTTTTTTCCTTTTATACAGGTTTCTACAGACTTCTTAACTGTCTTGTTGAGTAATTCCACATTTCGCGCTAATGTTCGCATTTGGTTCACAAACGATGTGAGTAGTTCATCACTTTTCGTTTCAGAGTTTCCAGCAATGTTAAGAAGGATCTGCTTCGTAGTAAATGCATATGGAGGAAATCTATCGTCGAAGGATGAACTGAGTGAAGACAAAATTCCGAAGTGATGTTCCAAGGGGTCTTGGGCGAGTTTCCCTGTTAGGATATATTTGTATCCTTTGCTCCGGAGCCATTCGCTCATTTCTAAGGTACTCTGCAAGGTTACTACTAAACACCGTTATAGCAGACGCAAATGTGTTGGTTGTAGTTGTGAGACACTGAAGAAAATCAGTAAGGAATTAGTGATCAGAAGAGTCTTTATAAAGAGCCTTAGCAGAAATGTGTGAATTTAATGCGGCGGCAACAGTTTAAATGCCTTGTCAATTCTTCAGTGCCCTCACTGCCTTTGAAACCCGATGACCCTAATTCTCGATAAAATTTGAGGCCTTTGGCGACACTGTTGCTAAAGAGTTGGAACGCGAGTCTGGTGGCATCCATTCTCTTAAAGGACGAGAGATATAAATGAACTGTTGTCAAACTTGGGACAAACCCTACACATTCGCATAGCCAGGTAAGTCTTCCTTAAAAAGTCTCCTATAAAAACTAAAACTGATATATTTCTCCTTACAAGAGAGTTCGATTTTAGCATGCAAATAATTTGTTATGCAATTCAGCATGTGTACAAAATCTGAGAATGCCCGTATCTTTCTTTTTGTCGTCGAACGGATTAGGAATATAGTATTATGCTGGAAATTTTTTCCATTGATTTCTAAGTCTTCCAGGCCTTTCTATTTGTTTGACTGCCATCACAAGTGAAACCGACTACTCTCGTCCCAACTGCTTCTAATTGTAGTATAACTTGTATAAGAATTTTAGCGAGAATGTCACCTGGAGTAGCGTTTTTGCTAGCGTAGCAATCGGTTGAATCCAATCTTGCATAAATACTAATGCATGATTTGCTAATTGTTTCTTTTGGACATCAGACGTGAGATCTCCGAAATCAACAAATACGTCCACTTTAAGGGAATATTATTAAATTGAATTTCTTCTCTGAATTTGACCTCATCGAATATTACCACTCCGCAACGTTTATTTTCATATATTTCATCATTTCGGTAATTAGGGAAAATGTGAGGTACAACTCTTGGTTGTAATTTTCAACGCACTCGCGGTATTGCTGTCTTATGATTTTTTATATTAAAACAGTCTGATCGGTTATTTACCGAAAGCTGCCTATCTTTCCGCGGAATCGTTCTGGCCCACTTTCCAAACTCATCTTTTTCTTTGGGAGATGAAAAGAAATGTCTTGTTACACTATTTCTACTGTATTCCGATCTACAACCCGGAACAAAACAGTACGGAATTTTTGTAATTATTTTGTAAATCACCACACAATATTCTTTTGTCACTGGTTAATTCAAAGCACAACAAATTGAAGACATCTACATAACTCTCAACAACAAAGCATATTAACAACCCCTAGCAACTTTCATCATTAAACGCGCAAGAAATATATTTTCGAGGTATCTGACGTCAGACAACAGATGGATCCAAGCGATCGAAGCGCCACTAGTTGTCAGGTCCGCCACCGACAATGGGAAAGCATAGAAGTGCGCACACTATTTCTTCTATTCGTCCTGCTTAAACTAACAAATAACAAAATTCTTGAATTCTTCTTATAATAGTAGAGGCAATACAAAAGATTTAGAAACAAATGTAAACAGTAAAGGAATAATAGAATAAATGACTTAAAATTACAAATTAAACACATGCTTTTTAAAGCAATAGTTAACAATAAATAGATACTAATAACCAGGGAACGGATTTATATGGACTAAAAATATATGAAATATGTAAATATATATGTAGTTATTTTTACCAAAATATGGAATTAAATATGGATTTTTACCAAATATGGAATTAAATATGGACTTAAAATTATAAAAAAATGACTATGTACGTTAAATATTGGTACATTTTAATCAAACTAAACAAAAAATATAATGGACGTACCTTATCTTCCAATGTAGTTTCAACAAAACACAATTTTTATTGTCTGTTACCATAACAATAGGTTACAAACATTTCTTTCAAGTGCTGAAAAGTGAATCTTCTTCTATTGTCTCTGAGGATAGATTTATACTGACTAAAAGAGCGTTCGACGTCACAAGAAGTAACTGGTACATAATTCAATTTCACAATGTCTGCTGGGGATAAGTCCAAGTTAATCTTCACTGTTGATTCACCACTCATCACAGCAACAACCTTTTGTAGTTCTTCATATCCAGGGTTTTTGAAAGTACAGTGTCCACCTTAGCTCTTACTGCATCTGCAACTTTACCTCTACCACGATTCAGTTGTTCCACAGTACTATTTATAATTTCAAAACTTTCAGATAGTGAAAGGTGCCTATTTTGGAGACTTTGAGCGTTTTTATGATGCATGAAAATGTATGCTGAATGTGAGCTAAGTCATTCTTCACACTTATGTCACAGGTAACTGTTTTCGCAGTATCAATTGAGACTGCATCTTCAGAGTCCCAATGCAAGGAGAACATTGTTAATAGAGTCTATATGTTCGGCATAATATTCAACTGCTTCTAGCCATGTACCCCATCTAGTTAAAATTGGCTTTGGTGGCAATGGAATTTCAGGGTACATTTCTTTCAACACGTTAACTCTACTGGGAGCTTTGAGAAATACTTTTTTCACTGATGAAATCAACAAATCTACTTTAGGGAAATTGTCTCTGACCACTTCTGCCACACGATGAAATGCATGCGCCACACAAGTAAAATGAGTCAATTTAGGATATACAACAGATAATGCTTGTCCAGCTTTGACCATATAAGGGGCAGCATCGCTAATAAAGAATAACACATTATCGTACATAATACCCTTTGGCCACAGGATACCCATAGCTTCGTTGAACAGTTTAACTATAGTTTTGTTATTGCACTTTTCTAGAACATCACAATGTAAAATAATTCGTTCAGAATATTGTTCACTTAACAAACCGATAACTACATTACCAACAAGTCTACCTTCTTTGTCGGGAGTCTCATCAATGGAAACCCAAATTGAACTATCTTTAATTTCATCTCTTATCTTCTGTATTGTCTCATCGTAGATGGATGGAGCATACGTCTTCCTAAGTGTTGACTCATCCGGGATTGTATGTTGAGTATATTTTTCAAGGAATTCCCTGAAGACCTTATTCTTTAGTTTGTAGAGAGGAATATCAGCAGAGATGAGAGAACGGCACAGGTCGATGTTAAACTCAGATCTTACATTCGATGTTGTTGGTTGTGTTAAAAACAATTGTCTCTGCTTGGAATTTAGTTGTTTGTTGGCCTGATGTTTACTAGTTGTAATGTGTTGTTGCACCAGGAACTTTTGTGTAGATGATACTGCACACTGACACAAATTACAAAATAATATTTTATTGTCAGTTGATAAACCATCTTCTTTAAATTCTGAAATGTAACTTGTTAGTTTTGATTTTAAATTGACTGAATGACGTACTTTTGGCATATTTACCGTCTTTATAGTATGATTTACAAAACTGAACCTATGTGTACTCGGACTGGCATTTAACTGTTGAGCTGCACAACTGAAGTCTGTTAAAAATTTTAAATTAAATTAATACAGTTTTGTAACTTACTTTCCCATTGTTGATAGGACTGCTAATTTTCAAATAACTCTGATGTTAAAGGGATTACTGAACATGTGTTTAAATCTCTATTGTTGAAATGTATTTTTAAAAGTTAATGGAATTTTGTTTTGTTTTATTGTTAAACCTAATATAATATGGACTGTTTTATATGAAATATGGAAAATATATGGAAATTAACGAAAATATGTACTAAACTCTAAAATATGGAAAAATATGGAAAATAAAAGTAGGATTTTTCAACCCTACACATTGTGAAACATAAAGATAATGCAAAATATAAATTATATTAGCTTTATAAGTAAATATGTATTTACATATAAATCCTTTACCTGCTAATAACAATACGTTGACTGCAGTTACAGATTAAACACATTATTTCTCTATAGGCTATCTTCGAACTAAATTTTCCTGTGATAAAATTAAATAATCTTCTGTCCACATATTCATTCTTTAACAAAGAACGATTAGAAAATGAACTGACTTTTCAACAGCACGTGACACTGAAACTTGCAACTTGCATTTTTTTTTTTTAGTTCTACGGAGCGGGAATCAGTGACAGGTTAGGTTATGTTATTTCAGGCTTTTCGTATACCTTGCATATCGTCGTTGTTCCTGTAATAATTCCTGTGTTACATATTTATCGGTTTTCAGATTTTTGCTCTATTAAATAACTTAAATAGTGATACAGTAAATAATAAAATCTCCTATATGTAATTACATTTCTTCTTCTTTCGAAAATGTAAGAATTCAAAATCTCCTATGCACGGCTGCCATTGAATGAATAATAGTTATTTATGGTACTTGTGAGGTAAGTGCAACTTTATTGCGCGAGTGGTAAGATTTAAGCACGAGGCGTCATACGTAATTTTATCCATGATCATAACGAAAAATTATGTTTTATAAAATAAAATATGTTGAATATAAGTCCTCATATAATCACGTATCATGGCATGGATTTTAGAATCGATACGTGTACTAGATAGGTTATGATTTAGGAGGCCATGATTAGTGAATGATATCTAAGGAATTGGATAAATAACAAATTATAATTAATTATATAATTTTAAAATATATTTTTTCATTTTAAACGTGTATTTTTGTCTTTTTGAAGTTTCAGGGATTATTTAGAAGTGTTCACGGGACTAATATGATTAAAATAATTTCACATTTTACTTCTGTGAACTTAAGAGGAATATTAAAACGTAATTAATCATCGTGTCTGTTAGGTCAGTTGACTAACGCGTGTTGTTATAAAATCCTATATCCCCTATATCCTATAAACGCAACTTCGTAGGTTCAAGTCTCCTCGCCTCCCAAAAGGTAAATTATTACTAATTAAAAAAATACGTGTTAGATATGAAAGCAATGCACAAATTACGACGTAGTAGATAGAGAAAAGAGAAGGAGATTGAGTTTATGTAGGCCTATATTTAAGAAATGGTAATAAAGAAGTAGATGTAGTGACATCTAGTAACTAATATATTAACTTCTTGAGTAATAGTTGAATGGAAAAGTATACGTGTGTGCCCGGGTACTAGGAAAATACTAATGAACTGTGAGATAAAGTTCAAACTGTGAGGTAAAGTCTTTATCTCACTAGTGGAATAAAGTAATCTATACTAATAATAAATCTAGCCAAAATTTTTCTGGTAATTTTCGATTTTCCAAAAATAGGCCTAATTGGTGTTAACATGTATAATTAACCATCCTGAAACCGAAAATTGCTTTTTTGAAATTTTTGTTTGTATGTATGTCTGTCTGTCTGGATGTTTGTTACCTTTTCACGCGATAATGGCTGAACCAATTTATATTAAAATTGGAATATAAATTAAGTTCGTTGTAACTTAGATTTTAGGCTATATGGCATTCAAAATACTTTATTTAAAAGGGGGGTTATAAGGGGGCCTGAATTAAATAAATCGAAATATCTCGCTTATTATTGATTTTCATGAAAAATATTACATAACAACAGTTCCTTTAAAAATAATTTCCGATAAGTTTTATTCTATATAAAATTTTGACAGGACTGATATTTAATGAGATAAATGAGTTTTAAAATTACAATATCAACGCCATCTAAGGCGCTGTACTGAAATAAAAACAAATGACTTTGTCTATAAGGGCCTTGGACAACAATCGAAAGCTATTAAACATAGCCTAAGAGAATGTTTCTGTGTTTGTATGAAGTAATATCGGAAGCTAATTAATTGTTTAATTATTATTTTATCATTGGAAAGTGTAGTTTCTCTAAATGGACATAATTCTACAATGTTATTACAGTAACTTCTGAAACATATAGCAAGTAATATAAAGCATACACATTAAAACTAAATCATATATCAATCTTCATTAAACTATGGTTGCATGTAATAACAATTAAGAAACATGTTAAAGGAATTGTCATTGCACCAAATGATTGCTCTCTGGACCAAAATGACCGCATTTTAATTATTTAAATACAATTTAAATTAAGTAACATATTAAACGATTTATCCTTCTATCAAACACGAATGTTCCCTGGATCAAACGTCCTATTTTAATTACGTAATTACTTTATATGTATTTCTAACAGGTGCAGCGGAGCGCACGGGTACGGCTAGTGTTGAATAAAAGCCTACTTTACAAACGCAAAAGTATTTAGTAAAGGCATGATTTTCGTTATGGTCATGGATAAATGTGTTTTTTCTTCCTACTGAGAAATTTTATATTTTGCACATAGGGATTGTTGCAGGAACAACGACCATATACGAATCTGTCGCAGGTTAGATTAAATTAGTTTAGGTTTTTGGTATGTCTTGCATATAGGAATCTTTGACAGACTAGGTTAGTTTAGGCTTTTGCTATGCCTTGCATATACTAAGTGAAGTGAAATGTGTGTTTCGCGTTCATTTTGAAGTATTCTATCTCTTCATTTCACGTGTTAAATAATCACTTTTAGGTTACCTAAACCGATTAATTTTTTTCATTCTTTACCTATTTTCTAATGTTCTCAAGTCAACGTATGTCCTATATGAATTTTTCACATTCCAAAATATCTTTCTTCTGAAAATTAGACCATCTTCACCACTTTTTTCTTAAAAAAAAGTAATCAGTGTCGCGCGCTATTCAAACCAACTGTAAAGAGGTAACACGGCTTATGAACTTGTCTTGACATTACCCGGTACTACCGCTTCCTCCGAAAGGAGCATGAGCAAGCTCAAAAGGGTAAGAAATTAATTATTTTGGCAATTCAATGAAGAATGAAAGATTAAGTTCTCTCAGCACAATCGCACAAGACTTGTGCCACGACTCGATAAATGCCTCAATAATGGTGGAGATTATGTTGAGAAGTAATTGAAGTGTGGGGAATACAATGCAACAAAAATGGTTTGTGAATATCTTCACGTTTACTTAATACACCCTTTTGGAACTTACTTTAAGAACACGCTTCGTATATACGAGGCGCATCCAGAAAGTAAGTTTCCCGATTTTTTCCCCTTGAAAGTAAACGTAATTAGCCGTGTCAATTGCGCATGTGGAACAGATCTATGACGTATCAATCATTATGCCAGCCGGACAGGTCCCGCCTGGTGCCAGTAGCGTGGCAGCAGTGGTCCAAAATGGAAGCTCTTATTCCTTCTCCCGCCGCCTGCGAGGTTCGGTCGGTGATAAAGTTCTTTAAGTTCTCTCAGCACAATCGCTACTGAACAGAAACTGGTTAAGGAACTTGCTATTGATCAGAGTTTCAGGGAACGAGTAATTTATACTTTTGTAACCAAGCAGAGTCGACTCCTGGACCTGCATTATAAAAATGTAAGATAAGAAGATTTTTTCATCTACCCAGTATTTACACCTAGCTTCACCACTGCTTTTTATTTGTTTAGTCGCTTTAACTCCTACGTCATAACGTGAAGTTGACTGTTGGGAATGGGCTAGTTAGGAGTAACAAATTCTACAATATCCATTAACAAAGCGATATCTTTAGCACGACTTGTGGCTTGTGGGACATCTCAAACCCCGACCTCCACTTCTCTGAGCACGATTCTTCATATAAGTACTCGGTCAGTCATGGCCTATTGTTACAAATAAAAATAATTAAAAAGGGATATCTCAGTCATAACAACCTCATAAAATAAAAGAACTCCGAAGTACTGTAATTAAATAATCATAATACGATGATTTGGTCGAGGGAGCGTCCGTTTTCTGTACAAGGAGATTTCGTTTAATATGTTTCTTAATTGCACTTGCATTTAAATAATTAAAATACTATCATTTTTGTCCAGGTAGTAAAAATTTTGGTGCAAAGATAATTGCTTTGATTGCAATTCTATACAAATAATTAAAATACTATCACTTGGTGCAGGGAGCATCCGTTCTCTGTACAAGGAGATTTCGTTTAATATGTTTCTTAATTGCTCTTGCATTTAAATAATTAAAGTACTATCATTTTTGTCCAGGTAGTATAAATTTTGGTGCAAAGATAATTGCTTTGATTGCAATTATATACAAATAATTAAAATACTATCACTTGGTGCAGGGAGCATTCGTTTTTGGAGCAAGGATAATTCGTTTAACATGTTTCTAAATTAATATTGAATGGGTTCTTTAATAAAAAAATCACTATAAACCAATGCGAATATAGTGTGTATTGTGTACGAAGATGATTTTTTGTGTTAGCACATTATGCATCATTGTTTACGCAAATAAAAAATTAAAATTAATGTGACACATACCTAAATTTTATTTAAAAAAAATACACTAAACAAATATGTAAATAATAAAAAATGTGTACTTCAATAACAGAATAATTGAAGCGTTGGGCCGAATAACGGTCTATGTTACAATTTTTAAATTTCGAATTTTTGTGGAATAATGCTCCGTATAGTCTTACACAACTGTTACAAAAATTGTTTTTCAATATCCGTATCAGAAGCGCTTCTACACGAGTTACAACAATGAATTACGTGATTCAATTAAAATTACGTTCCCAAAGAGGTTAATAAAGCAAGATTATTTTATCGTCATAATTTTCATTTAAAGGATTATCTTTGAAGCGGGTGAGCTACAGAGTTTTTGTCAAGATCGGTCACTTTCTTCATTTTTTGAATATGGTTTAAAAAAATCTATAGTCCCTTGAGGAAAACTATAGTGAATATTTCATTGCGATGTCTGTATTCTAAATTAGAAATTCATCTTATCCCATATATATATATATATATATATATATATATATATATATATATATATATATATATATATATATATAGTAAGTGATTTTAACTTAGGCTACTGCAAATAATATATCACCTGAATGACAATACATGGAGTAATGAAACATCTTACACACATTCACAAGATGTCTGTGTATGAAATGCCGCATTCAAATACAGATATGGTTACTATTAATAAAGTTGTGATTTTTTATATCGGGCAGATAGGTGGAAAAGCGAAAAAAAGGTCAAATGTTCAAAGTCATTTATTTTTTTTTCCTTACTAACGAAGCATATCGACCAGGAAGAAATCAATGTACCATATTTAATTGTAGGACGTTTTAGCTTCATTTCAAACCTTTATGAAATTGATTATCTTTAAGTGAGGCCCAGATATTTGTTTACTGAAATATAAATTATTTTTAAATAAAAACATAATTTATTTCTGGGCATATTCTCCAACATAAAAATTAAAAAAAAAGTAGGAATATGAAATAGTTAGCTGATGTAAAATGTTCAAGAGGATATACTGAAAAGGAGGATCCAGTGAAGAACTGTTTTCAGAACATGGGTGGGATGATAGTAGTATGTGAAGAATAAAGTGCATAAGATTTGCTGATGATAAGGCGTTGTTACCAGAAGAGGAGATGATACTAAAGAATATGCAACTGGAGTTAATGACAGCTGTGAGCAGTATGGGATGAAGATAAATGCAAACAAGACGAAGACCATGGTGATAGGAACGAAAATGAAGGTAAACTTGAGAATTCTAAGTCAGGAAGCAGAGCAAGTGGACAGCTTCAGATACTTGTGGTGTACCATAAGCTGTAACATGAGCTACTGCCAGGAAGTCAGAAGGAAGATAGCAATGGCAAAGGAAGCTTTTAATAGAAAAAGGAGCTCTTCTGTGGGCCTGTGGAAAAATAAATAAGGAAAAGATTAGTGAAGTGCTTTGTGTGGAGTATGGCATTGTATGTGGGCAGAAACATGAAAATTACGATGAATATAAACATTTGAAATGTGGATATAGAGAAGAATGGAGCTTGTGAGATCGACATACAGATTAAGAAACGAAGCTGTTTGGGAAAGAGCGGGTGAAGAAAGAATGATGCTGAAACTTACCAGGAAGAAAAAAAGAAATTGGCTGAGTTACTGGCTGATAAGAAACTGTGTGCTGAAGGATGCACTGTAAGAAATATTAAACGGGAGAAGAGACCGGGACAGAAGAAATCAGATGATACACTACATTAAAAGATATGGGTCATTCTCTGAGTTCGCAGCAATAGAGAGGATCAGAAATGGAAAATTATAATTTCCCTAGAGTGCTTGAAACACTTCCGTTTAAGTGAATTGCTTTATTGCACACACTTTTTATACTTATCAAAGTATTTAATTGAAATGTTAATATGGTTTGTGTTATACAGTCATTTTGGTTCTATTTATGGTAACACAAAGGGTAATAACTCTGGGGACATTTTGAATATGCTTCGATATTTTATAATTTAAAAAATTCCTGTATCAAGTTGAAGTTATGTCATATAAACAAAGGAACAAGTCGTACATTCACTAAAAATAATTGAAATTTCATTATTATTATTATTATTATTATTATTATTATCATTATTGTCAAAATATTAGGTAACTCAAAGGACATAGCTACAATTAACCTAACCTATTTTATATATGTAACACTTGAAGCACATTTACATACTGTAAAGCAATTCTCCTGATGTATGGAAGGAATATGCTCCGATAACAGCACACTCTACAGTAGAGTCCAGAAACAAATTGCAAATATATAAATATTACCACAGACGTATTAAGTAACACCAAGGACACAAACATTCTATGACGCAATTGAGTCTCACTACAAATCACCATTAAAATCCGTAAAAAAAAAAAAAAAAATTACAATTAAATCCAACTCCATAACAAAATTTCAACTAATAATCCAATAATAAATATAAATGTAATCCATTTCTACCAAAACATAAACTGCATCTTGACCTGAAATAATTTATCAAAATTAAATTAAGAAAATGTTTAAACTCTAAAAAGATTTTCTTTACAACGGCGGTATACATACAATAAATCTTGGCAAGGTTCAACGTGAACTCTCGATTAAGGAAAAGATTTCTCTAAAAAGATTAAAATACCGCCAAATTCTTTAAGTTTCAAGATCTTAACTAATGCTAATGCCATCGACCTGGATCGGGATCGAACCCGCAACCTAGGGCACAGAATGCCATGCATGCGTTTATATTGTACTACTAAATAAAGTAATAATCCTGGACTAGTAATCCAGAATAAAGGAGAAAGCTCTAACATTTCTGGAAAAGTTACCAAAATTATAAATGTCGAATTCTACCAAATACGATAAGAGTAGACTGAAACCAAGGTCGTTATAAAAAAGAAACGTTGAATAAGCTAAAGAAAGCGGCACAGATGATGTTATGGCTCAGCATTAGGTAAAAATGAAACATTATAGTCTTAGGTTCTATAAAAAAAAAAAAAAATTAAAGTAGCTAAAGACAGAATCCTGGAAGAATTGACATTTCGATACAATACTTACAAAAATTGACACTAAATTCGCTTCTAACATTGCTATTGTAATACAGAAATAGAGACAGTTGTCTTATAGGCAGCCTGAAGTCAGATAGTGTGACCAAAGTCAAGAGTCTTGAATGAACAGAGCTTAACAATTATTAGAACCATTACATTTTTAATTATGTTTTGATCATTGGCATTGATGATAACAAATTCTGCGACGACAGATCAAGAATCATAATAAGTTTTTTAATACATACTGTCTTGTCTTCTTTAAAGCGTCTCCTCCTTCAACCACTGTTCTTCTGTCTACCAAATGACCATCTTACCAGTCTCGGAACGCCTTACCGCTCCATCTCCATGTTGCATATGTACCCACAATAGCCGTAAATCAATGAAAAATAACATTTCTTCATGCGTCGGTGAGAAAATAATTCTCTCATTCATCGTGTTAATTTTCAGTTTTGTTGTATCCATGGAAACGCAACCTACAAAGCAATCAAAATCATAGCAACCCCAACAATGTGATTATAAACAATGATATTCTGAATATTATATTTTATTTCACAAACGTGATCTTATTCATAAAGCTTATCATCACTAGGGTGACCAGATTCACATCGATAAAAAAGAGGACACAAAGCTTCAAAAAGGAGGACATTGCTCGAAAAAAAGACAGAAAATACGTCTACTTAGATTTAAACGTAGAGCTATATTATACTACAAATAACGTCAATATCTATTTACGGTACAGATTTAGGCTTATATCATACTTAAAAGTATGTTAATATCTATTTTATTGAAAAATAATTATGAAAACAATTAATAATAATAATTTTACAGTTAGCTACGTATGAAAGTCAGGGGAACTATATTAAAGAGGACAGAAAATATCTATTTAGATTTACATTTGCATCTCGATCTCTTGATTTACTATCTACCTGTGAGCAACTACAATAACAAGAGAGAGCAAAGAGCGTTATTATGATCGTTAGCAAAGAGTACATTCCGTCGATGCTGCTGCCACCTACAGGCAAGTTACTTGAAAAGGCGTCAAATCAGATAATTTCAAAATATCAGACATACAAGTTACGAATAGGAGGACATTTCTTGATTTTTAATCAAGTCCGCCCGGACCTCGGACAAAGGCATAAAAACGAGGGCATGTCCGGATGAAAGAGGTCGTCTGGTCACCCTAATCATCACTGTTATAATACAATACGAAATGTCTCCTCCTCTTTACAAGAAACAAAGTGTTATAAAACATCTGGGTCAAATCATAGTTCTTCTTACGGTACAAAACTGAATAATATTTTATTACAAAGATCCCCTTGTATTTCTAAACTACATTACATAGGTTTAAAAAAGAAATAAAATACTTTTTATAGAACAATTTTGTATTTTACTTCTATTCTTTAATTAATAATTATGGTTGGTGAATAATTTCGAGGGAAAAATTGTTCCGGGGCCGGGTATCGAACCCGGGACCTTTGGTTTAACGTACCAACGCTCTACCAACTGAGCTACCCGGGAACTCTGCCCGACACCGATCCAATTCTTCCCTCTATATCCACATACCTCAAAGTGGGCTGACAACCGTCAAGCAACCAACTTCGTGTGCACACTAACTCCGTGTGACTTACATTGTGGTTTTCTGTTAACGAACAGTGACGTGTATTATGCAAATCAAGATTTCAGGTATAACTCCCTGTAAAGTTGATTTGAATAATTTCGAGGGAAAAACTGTTCCGGGGCCGGGTATCGAAATTATTCAAATCAACTTTACAGGGAGTTATACCTGAAATCTTGATTTGCATTATGGTTGTTGTTTGTTTTACTGCATTTTGTTTATTATTTATACTATTTACTGATTGTTGTTGGCCGAAAACTGGTTTGGACTTCATAAGTATAACACCAATAAGGCATCACTCATGAGGCAACTGGGCCAGGAGATAATGGGGTAGGGTGGCCCGTTCAGGTAATAATTACTAAATGGTTCGCTAATATGTTTTCGCGGGATATCAGCCGAGTTAAGATTTTGGAATGCTCCAAGCTTTCGACTGCTATCTCTGCAGCCATCTTCAGGGAAGTGATGTCCGAACAAGCTCAAAGTTGTTTGCCCCAAAGGGCAACCTGTTTTAGGGTCTTACATATGCCCTCTTCAGGTTACGATGTTTTGTCTGTAGCGACAGTTGAGGCGTGGTCCCGGCTAGGCTTCGCTCGTTGGACTCTCTACGGGTCAGCGTCTTCTCCGCTCACACCAGGCTGCTGCGTTGGCCTTGGATGCTGTTATCTTGCAGATTTATGTGGCTGGATGAAGCTGTTGTCTGTGTTGGTTGTGGTTTACTTTTGTCGCGCGGCCCTATGAAGGGCCGCTGTTGGTTGTTTGTCTGTGGTTGGTCGTGTCACGTTTCAGTGGTGCTAGTGATAGTTGTAGTTCGTTACCCACAAAGTGGTGAGCAACTTGTCTGCGTAAGAGCCGTCTTGCTGTCTGGTTAGCTGTTGCTAAAGTCGATCGTCTTGTCTTGGGTTGGGCGTCTGTCGTGAGGAGTGAAATTGTGAACATCACAATTTCATCTCGCAGTCTGTTGATCTGTTGGTCGATGTAGCTTTCTATTTTCTGCATTGCAGAATTTAGAGCTGCTGCTACGATTTGTTCGGTGTTAGTCTGTGTCGGTTCCGTTGTTGGTTCTGTCGTGTCGGTCGTTGTCGGGTTTACCGCACTGGCGTACGATATTCCAGGTTTTGGTTCGGGAAGTTGGATTGGACTGGGTTGTGAGGGTTTAGGAATTGGTGGAGGGATCTGTTGGGGTGTTTGAACCGGGATGTGGGTTGGAGTTTGTTGGGTTGGGTTATGTCGGGGGTAGTTTGGACAGCGTGCTTGGCCCGTATAGTGGGTATCGCTCTTGCAGCTGGCGCAGAACTTGACTTGGTTGTCTGGTGGGTGTTTGCAGTGGACGGGATTTTTTCCGCAAGTGAAACACGTCTTGTCGTTTCGGCAGTCGGTTTTGTTATGTCCATACTGGGCGCAGTTCTGACACGGTCTGTGGAATACTGTCTCGTGGGCTGGCTCGACTTTGTAATTACGTCCGGCTATGTTGATTCCACATAGAAGTTGGTCGGCTGTGGTCACGTCTTGTACTATGAGTCGAACCATCTGCGTCGGCTGGTTAGTCTGGGCGGAGGTTATTCTAGAGATGCGCTTGATTCCAGGGAACTTTTCCCGTAGAATCTGCAACAATTCGTCCTCCGGGATCTGGGTGCCGACATTCTTCATGACGACACTGATCTCTCGGTTTCGTGGAAGTCTTTGTCCTTGGTGAGATGGTGTATGGACGATGAAAAGTTGTGCGGACGGTCCAAAAGTTCTGGCCGGTATGGCTTTAACAAATCGTTCCGCCTCGTCAATCGTCGGGAAGGTAAGTGTCGTCGTTCCTGTAGAGTAGGCCCAGTATTGTCTCGGAGTTTCCATGTTTAAGTTGTTCTGTCTTATAAGCTTCTGGATGAACAGTGGGTTATTGTTGTCGGTCGTGTGTCTAGTGATTTTCACAGTCGTTCTGCTCTTGAGTCGTTCACTTGCGGCTGTGGTGTCTCGGTCTGGTGGTGGTGTGGGTGCAAGGGAATTCTGGGGAGCAGGTTGTGGACTGGGCGTGACCTTCTCGGCTGCCGTGGTCGAACCGGCGCTCGCGGTTGGTCGAGTCTTCTTCTTGCGCCGTGACTTGGCGTTCTGCCAGTCTTGGTCTACCTCTCCTTCGGATTCATTTGAACCTTCAGAAGAGGCAGATTCACTCGTGGTGTAGAAGTACGAGTCCTGAATGTGTTGCAGTGGAGGGGTTTCGGGTCTGGTGGGTTCAGAGGAAGGACCTTCTGAGGGCCGGTCGGGTTTCACGGATCGGGATGGTGCAGGCGGGTCAGTCGGTAGCGTCCAAGGTCCTTGTAGAGTTGCGGTCGGAGGCGCAATGTACCGGGCTTTCTTCCCGAATTGCTTTTGGTCGTGTCTCGTAGCTTTCTGCAGTTTGTGTCGTGTCGAGAATGTGTACACTCTCGTTCTTGGTCCCAGTGTCAATGTGTCGGCTCGATGAGGAGGTTGGAGCGTCGCTAGTAAGTCTGGGTCTGCGTCTTCGACCATTACTGATCGGTTCGCTCTTTCAGACGGCCAGTTTTTTAGTTCGGTCCACGGGTCTAGTATTGTCAATTTAGTCTGTAGCGTAGAGGTCTCATGGGAGTCTTTTGTAGGTTGGTCGTGTGTAGTCTCAGTCGTGGTAGAGTCAGTCTTCTTTTTCTTCTTTCCCTTCTTCGTAGTTGTCGGAACGATGAAAAGATGACCGCCGTGTTCGTCCGTGACGACTGCTGCGTCAGGTGGTTGTCGCGGCGGTCCGCGCCCACCGCTGCTGGTGCTCATCTCAAGGCCAACCGGCGGTGCTGTGACGCGAAGTTCTCGGAGATGCAGTAGAGCCTCTGTTGTACGTCTCTGTACCTCGTCCGTCGGCAGAATGATGATGTGATGATCATGTCCGAATTTTTTTTTTTTTTTTTTTTTTTTTTTTACCTTGGGGACTTAGTGAAGTGAATTTTTAATGGCAGGCAGAGTAACTATCTCATGCCCCCATGTTGATTGCTACCAGTGCACTTCATTAGAACCAGGTACCCAGCTTCGAAGCCGTTAGCCCTGTGAACTTACAATATATTTATGTTCCCCTATTGTCATAATTGAGGGTTGGTATCTAAGAAATTAGCAAGTTCTTTGTGATAGTAGAAGAGAAAGAGTGGGGGAAGGGAAGTGGTCCGTGGCCCATTTCTTTTAGGGCTCATCCCGACATTTGTCTTATTGCTCAAGGGAAACCACGGAAAAACCTAGAGCAGGATGAGATGTCGTGCTGACGACAAGCCAATTGGCTAAAGTTTGGTCGGAATATGTTCGGGTGGGAGGTTTTAATTTAATCATTGTTCAAAATTCACATACATTAAAGGTCCATAAAAGTATTAACAATTGGAACAGTGGATCTAAACTGCCAATAACGTGATGACCCTGAAACAGAGAAATAACATTATTAATGCATTAATAGCCTTGTCTGCGTGTGGAGTCAAGTGGTTATTTATTGTTCAAGTTGGTATTCGTCTTGTACGTTGTCGTTCCAAGCTAGAGGGTGGAGTACGCTCTTAGGTCTTTTATGTTTATCTAACGCAGGGTTGTAATTTCCTAATGAAGAAATTAGTGCGTTTGTGCTGCTGTACGACTTTGTGTACGTGCAGAAGGCTTGATTTGAGATATATTCTTGAATTGTCGAAATTTCTAATTCTTCATGAATCAATCTAACAGGAGTTACTCTAGGAAGTCCTGTGATGAATCTTAAAATTTTGTTTTGGAAAACTTGTAATTTTTTACGGACTGTAATAGGTGCATGTCCCCAAGCAGGACAAGCATATAGCATTACTGACCTGATTAATGTTTTATACAACGTTAGAGCTGTGTGTATGTTTAGATGTCTGCTTTTATTTAATATTGGATAAAGCTCCACCATTCTAGCATTGGCAAGTCTGAGTTTTTGTAGTACGTGTTCGGAGAAAGTGAGCCGTCTGTCCAGTGTTACTCCGAGATATTTTACTGAAGTTTTCCACTCGATTTGTGATCCATTTATGGCTAATTTTGTGTGATTTATGCCCGGTCTATTGAATTTATTTCTCCTGCTAAATAATATGGCTTGTGTTTTTGATATATTTAATTTAATTCTCCATCTGAGGAGCCATGGTTCAATGTCACGTAGGTGACCTTGTAGCCTATTAATGGCAACATTTGGCTTCCACGATGCAGTGAGAAATGCCGAATCATCCGCGTATAGCGCTAGAATGCTATTGTTGAAATTTTGATGAAAAGGTAGGTCATTAATATAAATTTGGAAAAGTATCGGTGCCAGAATGCTGCCCTGAGGCACTCCTGCGTTAATACCTCGCGACGTGGAGAGCACGTCGTTCAGTTTAACCTGGAACGTTCTGCCCCGAATATAATTGTCCAACAGCTTAACTAGGCGGCAATTTAAATTGTTGTTAATTAATTTATGAATCAAGCCCGCATGCCAAACTCTGTCAAAGGCTTGTGTGTAATCTAGGAATATAGCCGCTACTGTTCGGTTTAAATTAAATGCAGTGGTAATGAATTCCGTTGTGCGCAGCAATTGCTGTGTGCACGAGTGACCTGAACGGAATCCAAACTGTTCGTTTCGGATTAGATCATTGTTTCCGATCTCGGATTTCAATCTTTTTTGTATGATCTTTTCCGCAACTTTACCTAGAACATTTAGTAGACTAATGGGTCGATAATTACATGGATCACATTTATTCTTTCCTGGCTTAGGAATTTGAATAATATGCGAGTTTTTCCAAATTTTAGGAAAATAGCCTATCCGAAAGATAGCGTTTATGATACTTGTAAGCAGTTGATACGATTTATGTGATAATTGTTTCAGTACTTCAGCCTGTATGCCATCGGGGCCAGGGGCTTTTTTATTTGGCAAGTGTCTAATTTGCCATTTTATCTCGTGAACACTAGCAGGACGGATCAGTGGTGCGTCGTTATTGTTGATGTCCACGTTTTGTAGGTACGTAGTTGTGTCTTGTGTTATTCTGTCATGTATTTGTCTGTCATATAAGTCACCGTGTGGATGGAAGGAGTTCTCGAGGACTTCCGCGAAAATAGTTGCCTTCTCCTCTGGACTATTGTACGTTGTCCCATTGTGCTGGATGGGAGGGATGTCACTATATGGCTTAGTGAAAAACTTTGTAATTTTCCACACTTCGCTCATATTGTCGGTATCTAATTTACTAAGTTTTTGAGTCCAGGCTTGGATAATCTGATCGTTTATTTTCTGAGAAATTTCCCTTTTTAAACGATTTATCCTTGGTCTTAGGCGAGGGTCCCGCGTTCTTTGCCAGGCACGTCGACAGTCATTTCTTTCCCTTATTAATTTTAAAGTATCCTGTGGAAGTTCTAATTTCCCCGGAGTAATAGTTTTCGTTGGAATTACCGACATAGATTCCTGTATAGCATTCGTTAGCGTTTTAGCAGCTTCTTCGATCTCAACAGATGATGTAGGAACCACGTTATCTGTGAGAGCGTCCAACTTATCTCGAAAGAGTTCCCAGTCGGCTGCTTTGTAGAGTAGCACAGTTTTTGGAGGGGATAATTGTAGTTGCGCTCGAAACGTAATGATAACAGGTTTATGATCTGAGTTTGCTAACGAGTCATGTACCGAAAGTTTGGTATGAAAATTTATGTTTTTGAGAAGTGCAATATCTAAAATGTCTGGCTGATGGTTAGCAATGTCTGGGATGTGTGTGGGTGTACTCGGGGCAGAAACAACATAGTCACTCCCAAGGGAGTGGCGATAAAGCTTATTTCCGTCCGAGTTGCCCACACGACAGCCCCACACAGTGTGTTTTGAGTTTAGGTCTCCGCCGACTACCATCTTTCGTCCAGTATCCATGAGGATGTCTAAGTCCCTAACCTTAAGTGATTGGGGAGGGCAATATACAGCTACAAACGTCACAGGTTCATTTAAGATCTGTAAAGTTATAGCGGTGGCTTCCAATTTTTCTAGTTGAGGGAGCAGTTGCTCATAGTGAGGAATTCCTCTTTGAATTAGTATGGCAGTGCCCCCTCCCCTGACTGCCGCGTCCTGTCCCGGATCGATTGAACGATCCGTACGGTAAACTTTGTAATTTGTAATTCTAAACTTATCGGAAGGGCGGAGATGAGTTTCCGATATGAGCGCAATTTTTATATCTTTAGTTTCTAAATAATGCCTAAGCTCGTTTTTATTTGCGCGTAGTCCTCGAGCGTTCCATATTAGGACGCGAAAATCACCATGGCGATCTCCTCGCGTTCCTTCTTCCACCGGCAGGTCTACGTGGTCTCGTCGGTGTGGCTATAGCCCTACTGATCGTCTGGGCTGCTTGGAAAAGGTAAGGATTTTCCCCCAGATATGCGCTCATTTGTTTCAATATCTGAAACATGAGAGACAGCGTAAACTGAGGGTCCCAAGTGGCTGCCTGCTGTTTGAAAGCATTCGCCCACTCTCGGTTTGTTTGAGGGAGGTTTGGGCGAGGTGCTGGTGGGGCGGTCGCAACCTGGCTAAAAGTCCGCCCGCTCTCATTGGGTCGCCTATAGTCAGCAGACGTACCCGGTTGAGAGGTGAGTATGAACACCTCTTTTTCAGCAGATGTCTCTTTAGCTGCTGGTTTGGTGGCAGTAAGGGGAACTTTGCTAGTAGCAACTACAGCGCGTTTTCCCTTCTTACCTTTGTTCCCGGCAACCTGCCATTCGCCTTCTGAGGGCGCTGCAGGAACTTGCCGGGAGGGAGCAGGTTCTGGATCTGCGACCTGTGAGGGAAGCAGTACTGGAAAATTATCCAGGTTGTTAACCGGAGCAGGGGGGGGAGGGGGAATTCGAGCAGAACCGGCAGTCTGACTCGTTATGCCAAGCCTTCTCTGGTGCAGATTTTTATAGGCTACATATTCCCTGCAACCTCTATATGTTGCAGGGTGTTCGCCCTGACAATTTACACACAAACGTGTGTAGTGCGCCGGCATAATGCACGCAGATGTTACGTGCTGTCCGGCGCATTTCCTGCACCGAGCTGGTGCTTTACACTGTCTAGCAGTGTGACCGAACCTCCAGCAGTGAGTACACTGTGGGGGAGTGGGCCTCTGAAAATATTTTTCAACCCTTATGGTTGTGAATAGTAGGCTGGTTAGGTCGAGAATCGATCTCGCCTTCTCATTGTCAGTGAGATGTATCTGAAACATCCCGTTCGGGGCCTTACGGTAGTTGTCATACATGACAACTGTGTTCCGCACAGGAAAACCTAGCCGAGTCAGTTCTTGTGACACGGTGTTGGGGTTCGTCCTAGGATGAAGCCCCTTCACCACGGCCTTAATGACCTTCTCGTTTCTGGCTTCCACCAGATGAAAAGGAACATTGTTCCGCTCTAGGAACTTGATCAGTGAAGCATAGTCACGTTGCGTGAAAGTCTTCACTCCGAATCCTGACATTAACCGCTTACAGCTAATGTCCATCGGATCATGCTCGTCCCGGTACGTCGTGAGCATAGTGACCGGGTCACCATTATAATCATTTGCGATGATTACAGGAGGAATATCATCCCTCCTCGTGGTCAGAAAGTCGTTCGCAGCGACTTCGGGATTTACCGTCTCTGGCTGAGTGGGTGAGCGTGTTGCAGCTGCACCCGTCTCGTTGACTACTAGTGTAGATGGAGGCCGTGTTTCAGGTCCCCTATCATTCACAGAAAGCTCTCCAGTACTGGAGGCTGTAGAGATGGAGGACACACTAGTCCTCCTTGCTCTCGGGGTCTCACCGCCCACTGAGGGCGAGGGTGGAGCCCCTATCGACGATTCGGAAGCTGCCGGTGAGGGCAGACTTTCCGAAGAGTCGGCAGTACTTGATGCCGGAGATGATCCCGGCGAATCAAGCTTCTGCCTCTGCTTTACCTTCACAGGAAGCTTAGTCTTAGTCTCTACCACAGCTCTGGACGATCTCGCCCTAGTCGCTGCGGGTGATGTCTTAGGTCCAGCGCAGCTCTCCATCACAGACTTCAACTTACGTGTAGTTCTCATATCAATTTTGTGATGCACAGGCTTACCTCCTGGCAGAGCACATGGTTTTGTTACGGCAATGTACTATGTAGTAGCCCTGAGAAGGGCAGACTACAGTAGCACTGCAGTTGCAACTGGCCCTCAGAAGGGCCAGCCGCGGATGATGCTCTTTTCGAAGTTAGAGGGTGTTAGTCCCACACGTAAGTGAAGTAAAATCTAGAATTCTATAGGGCGCACGCCCTGGTGCAGCTCAGCTGCTACCACTCAATCGACCCAGCCGGGCAGTGAGTGGCAGCTGCTATCCTAACAAGTCCCCCAGTTAACACCGCTAGGTGGCCGGACTTGTTAGAACACCGGTGGGTAGGCACACCGTATAATTCCCTACTTCACGCTGGGCCTCCTGGCCCAGCTAGATTCCAAAAACTGCAAGGCTTCCTCTTCGTTGTCGCCGCGGTCCGCACCCAGTAAGCAGCACAGCAACACAGGCAGCGCCGAACCGAAGAACTGGCGAAGGCGGCAGAAGGTGCGAAGAAGCAGAAAGCTGTGGACTGGTGGCTCTGCTCAGATCTGCTCTCTCTGAAGTCCAAACAGCCTCTTCGATAGTCCGTCGATTGATCCATCATGTCCGAACAGAAAGTCGAAAGGTTATATAGATGTGGCTGTCTCAGGTGAAACGGGATTGGTTGGCGGATCGGCCAATCCGGGGCCGGGAATTGTCATCGCTCGTAAGCTCCGCCCCTCCCGGGATTACTGCGTGAAGTTTGGCGGGCGGCGAGCCCTGTTCCGCCGGTTGGAATCGGTTGCCGTCCTCGGTCCGTGATCTTCATGACCTTGATTGTAAGAGGGCCTGAGTTGGTCTAAGGCCGGTGTCCATGCCTGACTGAGCTGGAGTCCACTGTCTCTGTTAAAGTTGTTTTTCTCCAGCTTGATCTCTATGGCCTCCTTGATTGTACGATCCCAGTAGTGGCTTGATTTGTTAATGACCTTGGTGTGGTCAAACAGTATTTTATGCTCCTTTTCTATGCTGTGTTGCGCCACTGCAGATTTTTCCGGGTAATACAGCCTCAGGTTCCTCTTATGTTCTTTGATTCTGTCTTCTATTGTGCGGCCAGTCTGCCCTATGTATACTTCGCCACACTCGCATGGAATCTTGTAAATCCCTGGAGTCCTTAAGCCCTGACTGTCTTTAACCTGACGTAGATGACTCCGGATTTTGCTCTGTGGTTTATGGATGGTTTTGATATTAACCTTCTGGAGGATTCTGCTTATTTTGTGTGACACGCTCCCGCAGAATGGAATGAAAGCTTTCTTTGTTGGTTCTTGCTTGCTGTCTAAGTCTATTGTGTTACATCTCGTGGTAACTTGTTTGAGGGCTTTGCTGATGTCTCTCCGGCTGTAGTTGTTTTGCTGTAGTGTTCTACGAAGATGGTCCATTTCTGCAGGCAAGTTGTTGATATCGGAAATGACTATGGCGCGATGTAGTAGACTAGTCAGGACGGACTTCTTCTGCGAAGGGTGGTGGAGGCTGAGTGCATTCAGGTACAGATCTGTGTGCGTCGGCTTTCTATACACGCCATGTCCGAGAGTACCATCTGCTTTCCTGTGTATGTGGATATCCAGGAACGGCAGTGAGCCCTCTGACTCCACCTCCATGGTGAACTGGATATTCGCGTGGACATCACTTCCCTGAAGATGGCTGCAGAGATAGCAGTCGAAAGCTTGGAGCATTCCAAAATCTTAACTCGGCTGATATCCCGCGAAAACATATTAGCGAACCAACGCCGAGAAAGCCTCAAATCATACATACTAAATGGTTCTACATTACCTTTCTAATATATTTTCTTTCATTTCTTTTAATTATCTACTAATCCTAAATAATGATTACTAAATGGTTCTAAATTTAGTTTTGACTATATTATGTTCTTTTTTTTTTTTAATGCATTGTTTTTTTTTTTTTTTTAGCCATCGTAAATGTTTGCATGTATTGAATTGACTCCTGAACACAAAAAATGCTCTTTTGTTTATTTTTTATTTGTTTTTTTTTTAAATTTTATTGGGTTATTTTACGACGCTGTACCAACATCTAGGTTATTTAGCGTCTGAATGAAATGAAGGTGATAATTCCGGTGAAATGAGTCCGGGGTCCAGCACCGAAAGTTACCCAGCATTTGCTCATATTGGGTTGAGGGAAAACTCCGGAAAAAACCTCAACTAGGTAACTTGCCCCGATCGGGATTTGAACCCGGGCCACCTGGTTTCGCGGCCAGACGCGCTGACCGTTGCTCCACAGGTGTAGACTGCTCTTTTGGGATCCATTGTATTTTTACGTGTCATTTTATTTGAATAAATTATTATTATTATTATTATTATTATTATTATTATTATTATTATTATTATTATTATTATTACGAAATATTTCAAAAACAGTTTACACGCTTATTCCTTCTGCAAACATTGATTTGAGCAAAACAATCGTAATGCTAATGTATCTGGTAGTATACCTAATTATATTCTGTGATCCTGAAAAGCTACGTCCAGATGTCTACAATCAATGTCTATGTGCTTATTGGCATCCGTACAGATCACTTTATGCAAGTTGCATGGACATGGAAATAGTACCTCAGTATATTGTAAAAATTTATTATAGGCCTACTATTATTTATGGAAATATACGTGGTAGAAAGGGCTAAAATTTAAGGACCTATTATAACGATATCACAGAGACTTCTTTAACCGCCCTCATTTATTTTAAGTGAGTTCCTTGCTCCATACTGACCACAAGCTCAGAGATCCCTGCTACTTTGAAAAACAGCAGATACTCTTGCATCGCGGTTAAGTTACATAAGCTTAGTCAACTGTGCGAAGACAGGTTTGAACCTCATAAGTCACACCAATAAGATACAACTTACGGGGCAACTAGGCCAGACTAACTAACCGACTAATAACCAAAAACAAGATATAAACTCTGCAACCTATTAAATAGAAAGCAAACTACTTATTAACATAACTAATTAATCTACTAAGTAAGCAACCGATTAAGCATTAATTACTTAAGTGATTAAGTAAACGATTTATCAAGTAACTTTTTTTTTCAATATTCAATACCATAGATATATGGCAATTTTCGTCGATACGAAAACCTATGAAAATGTATGTCCATGTACTTAATGTATTCTGAATTTATAAGTTGTAGCAACACAACTTCACAAGGAAATACTGCGAAGTTAGCCGCACGCCAGCCGTATGCGTATGATACAATGGCGTCATGGTCACTTTTCATCTTAGGCTCCTTTTAACGGTACGGGAATTAATCGAAACGGTCATTTATTCAAATCGACTTTGTGCGCACAGCAGTGTATATACCGTTCGATTTTTTTCCGTGCATAAGTTTAATTTCATTACATACTTCGTAGACATTATCTCTTAATCGGGAAGATAATATTTCGGAAGATGAGAATGATATGCAAACAAGGCGCCCCCATGATCTTGGAATGATAAATAAAAGAATCGAGTTTATTACAGTCGATAGCCCGGAACCAGACTGTTCCAAGTCCATTTTACTATTTTTTTTTTCAGGAGAGCTATTTTAAACTTCTGACATTCAAAGCTTCATGGGACAATTTGGAATAGCTTCATAGCAACATTATGAAGAGGAATATTTATAATTCTGTTCGATTCATATATGCAGACACGAACTGGAACACAATGAAACACAGATTTGAAGGGTTCAGAGCCATAGCGGGCCAAGCGCCATTTATTAAGAACGGATAAAGCAAGAGTTAGAGTTAAGTAAATATCATATTTTAATGAAGATTGACATATCATTTAATTTTAATGTGCATACTTTATCTTACTTGCTATATGTTTCGTTAAATTGTGATAATTACTTAATTTTAATTCTTCTTTTCTCCGTTTTTAATAAATGGCGCTTGGCCCACTATGGCTCTGAAACCTTCATTTCTTTCTTATAAAAAGTTGAACTTAGAACAGTCTGGTGCTCAGCCATCGAATGATGATACTAACTCAAGAATTAGATGCATAACATAATTAATTTAACTGCCCTTCCTACTAACTATTATATTTTCTGAATAAGTACTAATAAATGAACGAACGAATAGTATCAAACGAAATAAGAGTAACTGAGGACTAGCAGAGAGATCGATGTTAACACTGAAAGTCGGAAGTGCGACTTAGGACACTGTTGCGCCCGACAGAGAACAGCATATCGATGCTCAATACTAATATTGTGCATCCTAATATCGTGTCACGTGATCACACGGGCGGCACTGACCTCTGAGAAGAGAAGGTCACGTGCGGGTCACGGTGAGTCCCACAGTGGATATAGGTCTCCAGTGCCGTCTCAGTCACGAGTTCACGACCGGCCTGAGCGCAACAGCGGTTCAGCCACTCCAAGATTAATTGATCCTCTTAGGTCGGATTTAACTCAAGGGTTAATGAGGTCTTGTCATGGCACACTTTAAAGTTAGGCCGCAGGATTTGCCTCGAAAATCACGGATTCATAATACGTTGTGTGTTATTTTCTTATACTAAAAATGTAACTCCAATGTAATTAATAAACTTTCAACCTCCACACCAAAAATTATATTTCTCAGTACCATTCGTCTCTTCTGTAGGCTACAAAACGTGAATAATTCTATTATTTCTACTTTGTAATAATTGCAAGATGAGCACAGAAAGTACAATTGCTCTGTACAAACACACATGAAGACTTTTAGGTTTTGAATAGAGAACAAAGGGAAAAGGCGTTATTCTGTACAGTGAATTCACTCCCTTTAACAAATGGATAACTAAGCCCGATGGAATGACTAGCGGTGAATGGAAGGAGGCTATCAAGATGACTGCCAACGTAAGTGCTGTAAGAGCCGCAACCTAAGATGAATGTCAGATAAGTTCGATTCCCATTTCGACTGATTATCTGGTTGGTTTTTTTCCGAGTTTTCAGCTACCGTAAGATGAATGTCAGATAAGTTCGATTCCCGTTTCGACTGATTGTCTGGTTGGTTTTTTTTCCGAGTTTTCAGCTACCGTAAGATGAATGTCAGATAAGTTCGATTCCCGTTTCGACTGATTATCTGGTTGGTTTTTTTCCGAGTTTTCCGCTACCGTAAGAAGAATGTCAGATAAGTTCGATTCCCGTTTCGACTGATTATCTGGTTGGTTTTTTTCCGAGTTTTCCGCTACCGTAAGATGAATGTCAGATAAGTTCGATTCCCGTTTCGACTGATTATCTGGTTGGTTTTTTTCCGAGTTTTCCGCTACCGTAAGATGAATGTCAGATAAGTTCGATTCCCGTTTCGACTGATTATCTGGTTGGTTTTTTTTCCGAGTTTTCCGCTACCGTAAGATGAATGTCAGATAAGTTCGATTCCCGTTTCGACTGATTATCTGGTTGGTTTTTTTCCGAGTTTTCCGCTACCGTAAGATGAATGTTAGATAAGTTCGATTCCCGTTTCGACTGATTATCTGGTTGGTTTTTTTTCCGAGTTTTCAGCTATCGTAAGATGAATGTCAGATAAGTTCGATTCCCGTTTCGACTGATTATCTGGTTGGTTTTTTTCCGAGTTTTCCGCTACCGTAAGATGAATGTCAGATAAGTTCGATTCCCGTTTCGACTGATTATCTGGTTGGTTTTTTTCCGAGTTTTCCGCTACCGTAAGATGAATGTCAGATAAGTTCGATTCCCGTTTCGACTGATTATCTGGTTGGTTTTTTTTCCGAGTTTTCCGCTACCGTAAGATGAATGTCAGATAAGTTCGATTCCCGTTTCGACTGATTATCTGGTTGTTTTTTTTTCCGAGTTTTCCGCTACCGTAAGATGAATGTCAGATAAGTTCGATTCCCGTTTCGACTGATTATCTGGTTGGTTTTTTTCCGAGTTTTCCGCTACCGTAAGATGACTGTCAGATAAGTTCGATTCCCGTTTCGACTGATTATCTGGTTGGTTTTTTTCCGAGTTTTCAGCTATCGTAAGATGAATGTCAGATAAGTTCGATTCCCGTTTCGACTGATTATCTGGTTGGTTTTTTTCCAAGTTTTCCGCTACCGTAAGATGAATGTCAGATAAGTTCGATTCCCGTTTCGACTGATTATCTGGTTGGTTTTTTTCCGAGTTTTCCGCTACCGTAAGATGAATGTTAGATAAGTTCGATTCCCGTTTCGACTGATTATCTGGTTGGTTTTTTCCCAGTTTTCCTCTATCGTAAGATGAATGTCAGATAAGTTCGATTCCCGTTTCGACTGATTATCTGGTTGGTTTTTTCCGAGTTTTCCGCTACCGTAAGATGAATGTTAGATAAGTTCGATTCCTGTTTCGACTGATTATCTGGTTGGTTTTTTCCGAGTTTTCCGCTACCGTAAGATGAATGTTAGATAAGTTCGATTCCCGTTTCGACTGATTATCTGGTTGGTTTTTTCCCAGTTTTCCTCTACCGTAAGATGAATGTCAGATAAGTTCGATTCCCGTTTCGACTGATTATCTGGTTGGTTTTTTTCCGAGTTTTCCGCTACCGTAAGATGAATGTCAGATAAGTTCGATTCCCGTTTCGACTGATTATCTGGTTGGTTTTTTTTTCCGAGTTTTCCGCTACCGTAAGATGAATGTCAGATAAATTCGATTCCCGTTTCGACTGATTATCTGGTTGGTTTTTTTTCCGAGTTTTCCGCTACCGTAAGATGAATGTTAGATAAGTTCGATTCCCGTTTCGACTGATTATCTGGTTGGTTTTTTCCCAGTTTTCCTCTACCGTAAGATGAAAGTCAGATAAGTTCGATTCCCGTTTCGACTGATTATCTGGTTGGCTTTTTCCGAGTTTTCCGCTACCGTAAGATGAATGATAAGTAAGTTCGATTCCCGTTTTGACTGATTATCTGGTTGGTTTTTTCCCAGTTTTCCTCTACCGTAAAATGAATGTCAGATAAGTTCGATTCCCGTTTCGACTGATTATCTGGTTGGCTTTTTCCGAGTTTTCGGCTACCGTAAGATGAATGACAAATAAGTTCGATTCCCGTTTCGACTGATTATCTGGTTGGTTTTTTCCGAGATTTCCGCTACCGTAAGATGAATGTTAGATAAGTTCGATTCCCGTTTCGACTGATTATCTGGTTGGTTTTTTCCGAGATTTCCGCTACCGTAAGATGAATGTCAGATAAGTTCGATTCCCGTTTCGACTGATTATCTGGTTGGTTTTTTCCGAGTTTTCCGCTACCGTAAGATGAATGTCAGATAAGCTCGATTCCCGTTTCGACTGATTATCTGGTTGGTTTTTTCCGAGTTTTCCGCTACCGTAAGATGAATGTCAGATAAGTTCGATTCCCGTTTCGACTGATTATCTAGTTGGTTTTTTCCGAGTTTTCCGCTACCGTAAGATGAATGTGAGATAAGTTCGATTCCCGTTTCAACTGATTATTATCTGATTGGATTTTTTTTTCCGAGTTTTCTGTTAGCGTAAGATGAATGTCAGATAATCTATGTCGAAACGAAAATAGGGAAAAGAGATACTAGTATGAAAGGTAAATGAAAGGAGAAGAGTGGAAATGAATATAACAAGATTATTAAAGGAAGACTGGAAGAAAGATGAACATAAGAAAGAGGAAGGAAGGAAGGTAAAGAAAGCAAAGTCACCGGAGTAACAAGCGGTAGTGCCTTTGCCTGCTGATCGGGCGTGGCCGCCTGGGTTCGATTCCTGTTTGGACTGATTACCTGGTTGAGTTTTTCCGAGGTTTTCTCAATTGTAAGACGAATGTCAAATATTCTATGACGAATCCTTGTCCTCATCTCGCCAAATACCATGTTGCTATCACCAATTCCATCGACGCTAGTTAATACAGCGTCGTTAAATAACGAAGTAGAAGAAGAAAGAAAATAGAGGAAAAAATTGACAAAAAATTGTAATAAAGATAAAAATAATGTTGAATAATGAAAGCGTGAAAGAAGTGGGGAGAAAGAAATGTTTAGTAAATGGTAGTTATACATCCGCGGACTTTCCTAAGCAAATGACCCACACGATCTCTGAGCGGAGAGTGTCTAGGAGGATATTACGGTGATTTATGGAGTGGAATCCACACAGGTGAGGATGTGCGAAGGGATGTGGGTATTCACGGAATTCCATGCGCATGACAAGAGGTTCCTGGTGACTAAGCCGTCAAGGTCGAGAGCGAACCCCATCACAGCGCGAGATAATGACTGGGCATCTTCGCTCTACCGCCCCTCCCGAAGGCAGACCGCAACACTGTGCATTTCGTCTACTGAAGATATATTTAGAATCAAACCCAAGATGTGAATGTTTCAAGAGAAAGTGCTGTCTCAACTCCAATGTGATTGTCTGCAGAACTGTCTTTTGTAACACCTTATATTTTCATTCTTTTCTTTTCCATTATGGGAGAAGATTAACGATTGTCCTGACAGTTGCTGCTATTTGATTTTAATCCGAACAAAAATGACTGCTTATTGTCTACTATTCTGCAGTCTGGACCGTGTAAGTGATGTAGAAAGAGGGTACGATTGACGACTGAACACTGCATTTATGGTATGTCCGAAACTACTTCCGACCTAACAAATGGAGTCTTTATCATGTTACCATAGCAACCATTCAAATCAGCCAATCACGAGAAACCCGTAACCATGGTAACGGGACGGTGTTGCCGTGTGTATGCTTACAAGTTGCACGTGAATGCCCGGGATGACTTTGAGTTGGCTTGTTAGCGTGTGCATTGTGTGAATTAAAAATATTGTTTAGTTTTATTATTGTTTTAGTGTATCGATAATTATTATATTTAAATTATATTACGCGTATTATCTTCGTTGTCATTGGTGGAGTGTGTGTATTGTGCAATGTCGGAAGGAAGGAAAGACAGGTGGAGAACAAAGAATATTGAACAAGGTGCCCCCTTATATAGTCAAGCGCGAGAGGTGGTGTGTAACGTAAGAGAGTATTTTGAGAGGGAAAAGGGTAATGGCGGGCCTCTTTTGCCTTTGGCTGAAATCGTAATGAGAACTGCTGCTTGTGGTAAAATTAATAAGAGAACTGTTATCGATATTGGAAAAGAAAAAGGCCGTTTAGATGAAGATGACGCAGGGTCCTCTAGACTTGAAACTCCGGGGAAAAGGAAAAAGTGGAACAAATATAAATGCTTTCTAGTAAAATCTTTCCTAACAATATTACATGGACGAATACTGGCACTCATAAAAGTAAAGAAAGGTATCTTGTTATATTTAATCTTGTTTTTTACAGTTTACAGTTCTTTCAACGCTTTTCTAACAATATTACATTATATTAAACAATACCAGTGCTGCTGCTGCTGCTAAAAAAAATAATGTACACTAAATTTAATGCATGGTATTCAACAAATTGGTTAGCAATGTATACGTCCATGTCAGCTGTTCGTTACTGCACCCTATCGGCAGCGCGCTCGCTTACACGTAAGGTGGGCAACATGACAACATTGCACCCCTTTCTCTGTAAGCTGTCAAGTCGGAAGTAGTTTTGGTCACACTCATAATTCTCATTCCATACAACAGGACGTCGCATTTCAATAAATATCTAGCAAAATCCTTCCGGGCTCTGACAGCTGATTGGTCCTAAGTTCGTGTCGAAAATTGAGGCATTCATCGACAAGTTTGGAGCAATGACAGTTTACGATTATGATGATGATGATGATGATGATGATAATAATAATACTAATAATAATAATAATAAATTTATTTATTCTGATAGTATTAAGGCCATTAGGCCTTCTCTTCCATGTCACCAGAAATATGTATACATACAGCGAAAAAAATTAATAACGTTCATTCAAACAAAACAAGAACGTTTACAATAACAGTAACACAAAACAACAAAAAGACAATGCAAAAACATTAAACATTTTTAATTTGTACACTATTGAAGCTTAAGATCTATATTAATATTATTAATCTGAATAACTAAACGAGAAAGGGCAATTAACAATGTAAACAAGAAATTCAACAATAAACGATTATACAACTGCTGTAATCGACACATCTAGTAACTTATTACTAATAAATTTCGTTAGACAAAATGTGCGTTTCTAACTTAATTTTGAATTTCGATAGCGTCCGGCAATCCCTGATGTCACTGGGTAGAGAATTCCAGACGAGGTAATGATACTGTAGGGTATAGAAGGATAAATATGACGTTCTGTGATGAGGGATAGAAAGAAATGCTTCATTCTGATTCCGTACTGTTACGATAGAAGCAGAATGTTCAGGCATTTATAACAGTTAAAATAGGCAGGCAGAAAAGGCAATAAAAAAACGCACAATAAATTTTGAAAAAAAAAAAAAAAAGCATTACAAATTTAAAACAGAGATAATGGGTGCTATGCATAGAGATTACGCTAGCCCGCGCTACGAGCGTGCTAAACTAGCCCCGGCTATCGAGTGATTACTCGTAATGGATTCATATCATATCATATCTCTAACACTGGTTTATGAATATGAAAAATGTTAGTTCGCTGATCGTCCACCGGAAGCCCGCACTAAGAATGTCTATGAATATGGCCCATATTTTAGCAATAAATTTAAATTATATCTACATAACTCATATTTTTACTTCGTAGGTAACACATGTTGACTTATAAAATATTGCTTTTCGTGATTAGGCCTAACTATCTTTTCACAAACCTTACATAACAAAACTGTTTCATCGGTTGAAAACACATGGGCCCCAAATTCACTAACGTAAGCATGAAGATTGCTTTTTAATGGTTTACTGAATTTAGGCATTCTAGCTAACCGATCTTATACCTTCTGTCACTGTGACTGTGACTGTTTCTCACTCAAATTTATTTCTCCTACAATAATAAACACGTGTAGCACAAAATTGTAACAATAAGATTTGAAAATGTGAAAGCAAACAATTGAAAATGCTACGTGACAACTTCTATGAAACGGGCTTAATTTAAAATTATAAAGCTGATTGTTGGTATCGTGAAGACATGACATTATACAACTGTGGATTGTCGATCATTATTTATATTACACCAATAGCATTTAAGCACGATTATTAGCATATTAAGCAACGAAATAAATTACTTTTATTTACTGTTGTTAGTAAAGTGAGTCATTATTTCATATATTTAAATCTCATTCACATTACTTTACAATTAATTAGAAAATTGCAAATAAACAAGAAATATTGCTTTAAAATGACAAAAAAAGGCATTTATTATTGAATTGGTAAGAAACATCTTAAAAAGGGAAAACAGGCAAAATAAATATTGACCCTATCACTTTGATTTACCCTAATCCATATTTATATCTATGAAAATAATGAGTCCACACCTGTGGAGTAACGGTTAGCGAGTCTAACTGCGAAACCAGGTGGCCCGGGTTCGAATCCCGGTCGGGACAAGTTACCTGGTTGAGGTCTTTTCCGTGGTTTTCCCTCAACCCAATATGAGGAAATGCTGGGTAGCTATCGGTGCTGGACCCCGGACTCATTTCACCGGCATTATCACCTTCATCTCATTCAGACGCTAAATAACCTGAGATGTTGATACAGCGTCGTAAAATAACCTACTAAAAAATATAATGATTTACTTCCACCCAGTAAAAAGGCATTTTGCCAAACATCCGGGCTCTAGTTATGAGAAACTGAAAACGTGCTGCTAGGTAAGTAGGAGAAGAAGTATGCTAGAGTTTAATTAATATAAGTGTCAGTGAAAGCATGATTGTTAGTTCCTTCAGGCGAACCCATGACAGAAGCTCGAGGGATGGTGTTACATGATCAAATTTGCGCGTATTGCAGATGAATCTCATACTCTTATTATGAACACGCTGCAATCTCTGAGCTAGGTTATGGCTTACATTCGTGAGCAAGAAATCGCAATAATCAAAATGAGACATCAAAAGCGTGTGAATAAGAATATTTTTAAGGGTAAATGGTAAAAATTTCCTTACGTTTTAAAAAATGGAGCAACGAGAATATTTTCTTACACATGTATGTTACCTGTTTATTCCAATTTAGATCACTGTCCATAAGAAACCAAGATTCTTAACGGTTTCAGAATATTCTATTGATTTACCATTTAGCTTTGTGTGTGATAGGTTATCGCGGTTAAGTGTTCCAATCAAACGTTGGTGTCCCATTACAATAGACTGAGATTTTTCTAGGTTTAACCATAATCCAAACTTAAGAGCCCATATGGAGATAGAGTTCAAATCGTCATTCATTCTGCTTATTGCGTCATTCGTTTCGTCGGGGTGGAAGTGGATGTAAATCTGTAAGTTGTCAGCATACATGTGATATTTACAGTGCTTTATTGTTTTCATAACGTCAAGATAACAGATAATTGAAGCGATGAGATCAATAACCACTCAAGTCTACTTCTGGTCATTCATTTTTTGCAAATTTGAAATTAAATTTTGGATATTTCCACAAGTGTTACGACTTTAAAAGTTGGTATACTACTTTGTCTTGATCTCTTAAAAAAACAGAAATATTACGTGCAAAAAATAATAATTAGATAAGTAATAAAAAAAGGTTTTTTGAATTTTTCTCGAAACTTGTGTAAATGGACTTGAATGGTTATTGATCTCACCGCTTCAATTATTTTACAATAACAGTCTAACATACAACATGGAATGCTTGCGGCATTTTTACAAGAATGTACTTAAAATATGAAGCGCTCACATGAGGCAAACGGACTGTTTCTAAAGGTTTGCTGATTGAACCTTGAATTACAGACACCATTTGGCCATTATAGCCTCTTCCATTACTGTACATATGTAGCAACACGTAATTCAACACAACACAGCACTGGCATCGTATTCTAATAAAGTACAAGATACAAACAGAACAGAAATTGATAGACCGTTCACCGTTCCCATCTCCGTGTTCGGGTTAATATTTTGAGTGGTGACGCATCCATAGATCAATTACACAAGTTCCTTGTTGTGCTGTCACGTCTCATTGTCAACAGTCCGTTATCGACTCCCCCACCTACGAATTACATACTTTCTTGGCAGCCTTTATTAGTTTCTCAACTATTTCATATAATTATCGTTCTGTAGACATATCCTATTTGCTGACGACTTACAAATATATTATATCTCTGCACCTACACCGGCACTAAATTACGCATTAAATGAAGTTAAGAATGACCTAAAATCAATTATTTCATGGACTAAAAAATTTTGACTAAAACTGAACTCAGAGAAATCACAGGCAATTATTATGGGACACCAACGATTGTTAAGTAAATTAAACACAGGTGACTTATATCCTGTTAAAATGAATGAAACTATTATCTCTTACAGAAATAGAGTGAAAAATCTGGAAATTTATATGGACAGAAACTTAAGTTAGAATACTCAAATTACACACACATGTAAAATAGTTTTTATGAAAATTCACACACTAAAAAGAATCCGAAATTTCCTTTCGTTGGTTCTCAAGAAGAATTTAGTACAGTCGCTCTTGATGTCTCATTTTGATTACTGAGACACTCTACACTGACCTTCACATGAGACTAACAGACAGACTACAGCGTGCTCATAATGCATGTGTTCGATTTATTTGCAACGTCCGTAGATCTGACCGTATCACATCTTCACAAAATAATATGTTGTCCTGGGTCCGTCTCAAAGAGCGAAGAACTATTCACTCTCTCACGTTACTCTTCAATATTCTTCAGAACTCTAACCCCAGCTACTTAGCTTCTCGTTTTCAACATTTGTCCTCATATCACGAAATAGATACTCTCTCACAACACCATATCACAACTCCATTCCTGAACACAGAACAGCCTTCTACTCTTCATCTTTCACCGTCTCTGCAACTCATCTCTGGAACTCTCTACCATAACATGTCAGAGACTGTCGGACATTATCTAGTTTAAAAAATAAACTAAAATTGCACTTTTTCAATTCAGATTCCTTTCAATTATAAGCCCTTTTCTCTGCGACAGTTTTGTAAAAAAAAGTATATATATATATATATATATATATATATATATATTTCTTTTCCCTCCTCTCCCCTGTTTTGGTTCTCTTGATCACTAGATGCATTTATTATCATACCCTTTTTATTGTGGATCTTATTTAATTTTCGTATTTTTTTCTTCTTTTTTATTATTAATTTATTACATTCCATTTTGTTGTATTCTTCCTTACGTTTTCCCTATTAACTATTTGTACTTAATGAGTTGCTTCTATTATATTCCAATTTTTAAATCTGTATTTTACTTCCTTTTTTCTATTATGGTATTATTTTCATGTTGTTTAGTGTCGATTTTGTAAAGCTATTATTTTTTTTTGTAATAGCCTATATTAGTATTCTATTCTTTAACTTTTTGTTAAATTTTCACTGCTTGTATACTTTGTGACCTGGTAGATTGTAAGAGAAGGCCCTATGACCTTAACTCTGCCAGTATAAATAAATAAATGTATTATTATTATTATTATTATTATTATTATTATTATTATTATATTTCCTTTTCGTATGTACAAAAAACAGCAAATTTCCCATTAATTATTTCGAAAATAAATAGGTTAACACTAATTAATGTCGCGTTTAAGTGCCATAAAGAGGTTCTTTGAGCTGGACATGCGAAGCCTTCTTGTATGGAATGAAGATTAGATCGATTAATGATGATATTTTTGAAGTACAAAGAGAGGTACCATAATCAAACTCACAATATCGAAAAGTGTCGAATTGCAAATGAAGCGTTATCTTGTAACACCTGGGTTTTTTTTGTGACTTTATTTAGTTCCTTATTTTGTTTTTCCTGTACTTTAACAAATTATTCCTTGGAAAAACTTATCTCGAAAGACATAACATTGATAATATTCTAAGGAACGTTCCAGTGTCGGTTCCGAAATACTTACTGAAAATTTTCAGTTCCAACATAAGAGGAATATCAAAATATTTGTTTCTTGGTCCAGGTATTCATAATCATCATCATCGTCATCATCGTTCATCCGATTATTTTCAATATAACCACGGTATCTGAAAGTATCTTGAAGTATACTTCCGAAAATTTTCTCTCCTATGGATGTCAATTTATCACCTGTCTTGGACTTCTTCTGTTGTTGATCCGAATTCTTTTTGTGATATTTGCTTCTTCCACGTATGATGACAGTCTATCTTTTCTGAGTTTATTATTTTGCCCGAGTAGTGAAACAGCAGATGCTCTTCTAAAAGTATGAAACAAATTCATATTCAGACTTAACCTACTCTGAAGTATAGTATAACACTAAGTAAAAAATGGACTAAGCTGGAATTCTCCTAAAAACATGACTGATATGCAAAACACTCCAGAAATGCACTAAAATTTCATTTGACGACAAAGAACAGACTGCTATCTCTTAGACTGAAAGCAGATAATCTTAAAACCATTAAGGAACGAATTAAGTAATTCACTACATAACTATAGTGCAAAATGGGTAACGCATATTCTCGAACACAATGAACTGCCACAATTTAAAAATTGAAGATCTTTATAGAACCCCACTAAAGTCTTACAAAAAATTCAGAAATTTCATCTCATGGAAATGATTTAACTAAATCTGAGGTAACTAACAACTATTTAGTTTATTAAATTTGTCGCAGTGTCTATGATTCAATAATATATACAAGGGAAGATCGAGAAGTAATGCACAACAATTTTTTACGGAATACTATTTCGGTTAGGACGTTCAAAATTGGCAAATAGTAAGTTTGAATCTTGCTCTAAAAACAGCAATGGCTCGATCAGGTGTCACACTGGCACAACGAGCGGTAACTACCGACTAAAGATGGCGTGTGTTAGCATCGTCTACTTGTGAAGAACAGTGGCGTATAGTCCTTTTTTTTGTGGGCAAAACGAAATGTTCAAAAGAAATACACAGGGAAATGTTGGAGGTGTACGGTGCTGATTGTCTGGGCAGTAACATCATCCCCAGGTGGTACAGGTTCTTCGAAGAGGGCCTCCGACGAAGCACGTTCCGGCCGAACAGTGACCGTTGTAACACCACCCAATGTAACAGGCATTGAGGCAGTAATCACTCACACTATAGTCTAGACTTCGCAGCGTCTTCCACCTCTTCGGACCAAAGAAGAAATTACTAACGCTTCGGTTAGGATGAAGAAGTGGAATCAATCGTGCGCTGGTGACTATACGCTCAGAAAACGGAGCTTTATGAACGAGATGTACTGAATCTAATGTCACGATGGGGGAAATGTGTCGAGAGACTTGGTTCCTTTATTGAAACATATTTAAAACCTGTAGCTTTCTTGTGCATTGTTTCGTTTTGCTTATCTATTAAAATCGTTGCGACAAAAAATTGTTGTGCGCTACTTTTTAATCCTCCTATCCTTCTAATATATAATCTGGCTGTTTTGGGAAATAATCTTACTTTTGCAAAATTTAATATCGGTCTCTGCCCCTTTTTCGAAAGACCCAAGAATCATTTCCATGCTGCTAAGTTGTTTATTGTCATATTTCCAATGATGATCATCTTTGAACTGAATTCGGTGTCATTATAGAATTAAAATTGCGACAATTTATGAACATGTTGCCTGTTTCCACCACAAATTCCAGTTTGAATTCGTCTGAAAGAGCTGTAGATATTATAATTAGGCATCTTGTTATAGATCGGGCTTGTATAACGACAGAGGGAAATAACGAAGCACGTTATTGCAGTAGATTACACCCCTGTCGTAGTAAACCTTCGTGATCGCAACAAGGTTGAGAACGCATGGGCCTGGGGGTGGGCTGGTCCAGAACCCAGGAAACGCCATATGGGGTCTCGTATGCAGATAGGTTGATGGCCAGACGTTTCGTATTTATCGTGATTCAACTTTCTTTCGCGAAAGTTGCAATTAAATCAAAACGCGGATTATAAGAAATCAGTTATTTATTATGTCACTTTAGATCAGTCCAATTAATTAAAAAAAATACATTTATTAATGATATCCGCTCATCATTTGACAAAAATGTTTTACATCTTGTTACATTTAACCCTGCAATGCACCTCGAGGTGACTCGTCATTCCAAGTGACCCCATTTTCTTCTGTAGTTTAGTCTAATAATCTAATAATATCTTGGGCTATTCAACGACAACAAAAGTTTCAATTAGACCTACCTGTAGTGGAGGAAGGAGAGAGAAGTTGTGTGGTGACAACATACTCTAGATAAGCAGTAATGAGTCCAAAAAAAGGGTGAGCAGTCCAGGGTTAAGAATGTAAAATTAAGTACGTACAACTATGTAAAAATTTCTTTAAATTTTTCTAAACACATTTTTGAAATTTTAATTTTTATTCTCCAATTAGGCATATTACTCCTGTGGTTGTCTGAAGGACAACGTACACAGGACAAATGTACATAACGAATGAAGAGCTGAAAAACTATGTTACAGCCATTCTGGAGTTTAACTTATGTCTGAAGAGAAAACACCAAGTCGAGAAATAAACAATTTTGGTAGATTTTTCGAAGGACATTGGATGCAGAATGATAACACTACAGTCTAGTATATACAGTTGAGTTGTTGAGGGTACTAGGAATAATAGACTGTGCCGGTACTATTTCGCATTGTATGTGATGAGGCGATAGTAGCGATCCTAGTGGTTAGCAACTATCTGTGGACGCATATTCCCTACGTATTGAGCTTCGTGACTGTGGTAATACTGAAAGCGTTGTCATTTGAATAAAAACTCCAAAGTGTATGACGTTGCATGAAATCAAAATGATTTACTTAGGCGCAATGTATAGAGATGTATTTGAATTTAAAACCATCACATCTCTTTGTAATAGTCTTATCTGTATTAGAATGTTAACTTTACAATGAAAGAGATTTAGGGAGAGTTAAAATAGAGAAAAATTACGTCAGAAAAAAGTACAAAAGCAGTACACGTAGAAAACGACGAAAAATCAGAAATGAAAATGAAAGACAAAATAAGTAAACAAAGACGGGAAATGTAAGGAGCTAGAGAAGAGAAGATAACAAGAAATGTATGGAAATAATAATGTAATAAATTGAAACGGTGCAAATTAGTAGAAAGAAAGTAAAACTAATAAGAAGGAATAGAAGTAGATAAAGGCGAAGAATAATAAGACAAAATTAGAGATCAAAAGGCTAAAGGACAGTTGATGAAGAAGAGCAAGGAGAATACAGTGAAGAGGAAGAATTATGTTGCAAAGAAGAGAAATGAGTATGTGGTGAAGAAGAGAAAGGGTTTGTGGTTAAGAAGAGGAAAGCGTATGTGTCCAGGAAAGGAAGAAGTAGGTGGTGAAGAAAAGGGAGTATTTGGTATCGTACAGTGCCCTGACTCTGACCAATTGTCACGACCTCAATGAGTCATGTGCGCTACTGTTCTGGAAAATAGGGCTATGAAGCCATCGAAACTTTTCGAGATATCAACACAAAACATTCCGATTAGTCAACAAACCCATTGAATTCTTCATGCGTAAGATAGAAAGAAAATTATTTCCCAAGTTACCACCGCTGGTACTCTTTAAGTCTTACGATTACGTACGCTATACTTATTTAAAAATGCAAAAGTATTTACGGGTAAATATGTTGGGACCCCGCTCTCGTCGTGTAGAAAAAAAAATTACCGGGCCACGATCTCTGAAAGGTTGAGAATCACTGATCTAAGGTTTCATTATGTGTCCATCTAGTGTACTCGTACATGTCCTATCATTTATTTCTATGTTACCGTATAATTCTGTCGTGAAGTAGATGTAGTAAGTATAATAACATTAATGTTTTGGACTTCCGACTCTTTAGATTTCTATTTTATACTAACTTAGTAGAGATTATATGCCACTAATCAGTATTAGGCAGAAGCGGGAATCGAACTGACTCCCAAGCACAGCTCCGGATCAGCAAACAAACGCGCATTCCGCCTGAGCTATACCGGATGCTTATGATTATGATTAAGTTACTATTTTTTGCTATTTAATAAAATTGTTATGCTTTGTTTTACTTTTGGCAGTTCTTATAAATTTTTCAGTGTTAACTCGCTTATTTACTGTATTATTTATATAGAAAAGTTCATATTTAGTTCACATACGCAACAGATGAAGAGAAGCGAAGAATAGTATGAATTACCTGTAGATGGTGGAGCAACCCCACGCTCATTCGGCCACTGATACGGGTCCACTGTAATATCTCCAAATTCTTACGTGAGTTAGAAATAAGTGGAAGAGGCGGGATTTCTTTAATTGGCGTATTACGAATGACAAACATCACATAATGAAAAAAAGATGATTAAATAAATTTGTATTACTTCACAAATACCAAAAAGGTGGAAAGCAATTTTAGTACCAATTTTCAAAAATGGGGATGATGATGATGATGATGATGATGATGATGATGGTGATGATGATGATAATAATGATGATGATGATAATAATAATAGTAATAATTTATTTATACTGATAGAGTAAGCCCATAGGGCGTTCTCTTACATTCTGCTAGGTCACAAAGTATACAAACAGTGAAAATTTAAGAAAAAGTTAAAGAACAGAATACTAACATATTACAAAAAAAATAATAGCATAATAAAATCGATACTAAACAACATTAAAATAATACTATAATAGAAATGAGAAAGTAACATGCAGATCTAAAGATTGGAATACAATAAAAGCAACTCAGTACAAATAGTTAATGGAGAAAACGTAAGGAAGAATAAAACAAATGGAATGTAATAAAATAAACAAACAAACAAACAATTACAAAAAAAAACAAAAAAACAAAAGACGTATAATCCTAGTTAAAACTTATTTATTTACATGTTACTATTAAAAACCGTTAGATCTGTGATTTCGGTATCAAATTGACTGGGAAAGATTCACTTGAAAGTTTTTTTAAAGTGTAAAAGCTTAATTAAATATTAAACTTAACTTTAATTCAATCATGAAGGGATGATATATTCAGTATGCTCAAGAATTTAAAAGAGAAATGCCAATGCCAAAACTGAATATTTGTATATATGCGGAAAAAATGATATTAGGCTATACTAGATTCTGAACTAATGAAATCATGTAACAACTTTAAATACAACAATAAATGTGTGGGGTACATATGATAGGGTTGTAGAAAATAGAATTACAATGATCAAGCAAGCAACAAAAGGGTATCATGAGATATTATGGAATAAAAATTTAGGCAAGAAACTAAAAGAGAGGTATTCCATAGTGTTGTTGAAAATATTACGCTATATTGAGCAGAAATGTGGCCTCTTAAACAAAAGACTAGAGACAAACTTAGAGTTGAATTGATGGCTGGAAGAACGTTGTATGTCGCTTTTCGTAAGTTTACAGGAGGAGCGTTTGTTCTCGGTCATGCGGACACCAGCGGAACTGCACTAAACTTTATTCCACTCAAAACTATTAATACGTTCTTAAATGTGGGAAGAGGTATTTATCAATAAAGATCACATTATCATATAAAATGATTCACAATCTTTATTTAAACTCTCCTGGTCACTGGCAGTAACGTTCAAACGATCCATGCTGCTCCATACAAGTAACTGATCGATTGCTAAACACTGCCTGATGTAATGACCAGAGCTCGACAACATACCAACGTTCTTCCACTGTGTCAGTGCCACATTTATACAGTATTGCCATCTACTGGTACCTATTACAAATACCGCGGAATGTCACGACGTATCTCCTTGTTTCACGCAAAACTCAGTTTTAAGAAAATGTAACATATCACGTTCTTTCAGCCATCCATTCAGTTGTTGAAATGAACTACATGAGAAGAAGTTTACAACTAAACAAAGAGACAGAATACGGAATGATCAAATTTGGACAAGAATGGTGGTTAGATGTTTAACAGGGTTGCAGAACTGGGGAAGAATGGGGTGGAAGCATGGGGAAACAGTTTGTTCCCCGTCCACAAGGCCCGAGCCTTCAATGACGTTTCTGTGACGTTTGACAAGCACACTGATTACATATCTCTTCTCCCCCTAACCTACAATGACGTAAGGGTTGAAGGAAAGGGATGAGTTACGTGTTCGGACTTGTGACGTGTGCTACAATTGTTGTACAGTTTTGCATCCCTGCACTAGAAAATAGAGCACTGAAGTGGTATGGGCATATCCAACGCCTACCGGAACGTAGGAGGCCAAAGTAAACTATAAAATGGTCCCCAGCCAGCAAAAAGAGAAGAGGTAGGCCGATTTTGGAGTGAGAAGTAGGCCTACACAACATCAACAAAGCCATGGGTGAAAGGGGTCTGGTAACTGGTGACTGGAACGATCAAGATTTGTGGTGGCTGAAAACGGCGAATTCCTGACAGGGTAAATGCCGAAGAAGAAGAAGAAAATTATTATTCGTACACAATAATGAGTGTCATTAATAAATTCGGGGAGTTTAAAAACAGAAATACGTAATTTAACATAGTTTAATTTCAAAGTACTTTGGTTTAACTGAGGTATAAATTTCCAAATGAATCCAATTTTCTCTAACGATATATTATTCAATGCAATTTCAAATTAATCATTGGCGTTATACCAGGTCATCATTTTGTTTTTACTAACATTTCTAATATTAACCTGGCTATACCTTTGGAATAATAGTTGAGAACCGCAAACACTATGTTAACCCCTTTCATGACCGGAATTTGATGATACTAGTGTAAAATGCAAACAAATCACTTTACTAGGTATAGGAGGGAAGAAAAGTAGTGTATCCATTTACGTAAACTAGGAACTATTATGATTTTTAGTTTGATAATTTTTATTAGGTTTTTATTTACTCAAAATACAGTACAGTATTAACAAAAAGTATTTTACTCACTAACTGAACTATCCAGGCGGACATATTCATTATGCAGTGTATAATATACTGTCTACAGCACATTAGCATTGAATATGGAGAGTGCATTGAAATTGAAAAAGTAATCAAAATCTGGATATTTAAACAAATTGTTGGAAATGATGGCCGTCCATTTCTGTACGAGCTCTAGTTCTTTTGTGTGCATATTATTAAAAACATTTTTAAGCAAATCTTCTGAAATTGAATGTATTATTTCTGAAATGTAATTCTTTAAATCTTCCATTATTGTAGAATGTTTAACAAACAGAAATGTTTTACAGTAACCCCAAAAGAAATAATGCAAAGCATCAGTCGACATGGGAGGCCATAATCTTGTGCCTCTTGAAATAATACTTCTGTACTTACTCTATAATTGAGTACCTTACTTACGTATTGTAATCACTTCACTTCTGCCCGATTCGCACAGATAAATTTACTCAGATTGCTGCCTACTGTCCGTCCAAGTCGTTATGACGCAGGGTCGTAGAAAGGGAGAAATCACTTGACAGTTATTTAAGGAGGCCTTTTATTTAAATTATTTTAAACAGTTGTATAATATTATGTAGACGTCCAATTCCTGACAGCAAATGTTTTCAGAAAAGAGCTAAGACAGCCCAGTCACTAGCCTTTACAGAAGAGCCAGTAGAAACGGATGTAGGAAACAGGGAAGCGACATAACCAATCGGATACAGTACCTGTGCGAAAATATGATTCAATAATGAGTGCACTTTACTCACTGGAAAATACGACGATATTTCTGGAACGTACTATACTCATTCACTCAATACTGTATACTGTGACCTTAAGACGCCTTTAACCCATATGCGGCCTTGGGGTGGAAGTTCACTAGTAGAAGTGGGGGGGAGTGAAGTACATTAAAAAACTCAGATACAATAAAAATTGAAGTAAGAATAAAATGATGTCCCTGTATTTCCATGTTAATCGTTTCGACTAACAAAGCAATGTTATCTCGAGCCTAGGTCTTATAGAATGAGGAAGTGATTATGAAGTAGTTAACGAGAAGGCTCTGCCTTATTAAATGCGGGGAGTATGAAGACATAAATTGCAAGATATCATATCAAACTTTTATTCAAATCCCAAAAATCCTTATAATTCCAACTATGCTCACATTTCATTTATTGTATTCCATAGATATTACATTAGCATTGAAGCTTTAAGATGTGGAACAAGATAAAATTTTACAAGATTACAATTTTTTGGCGAGATGAAGTCAGGAAGAGGATTCGCAATAGACCACCTGGCATTCGCCCTACAGTTGGAAAAACCTCGGAAAAAATCCAACCAAGTAATGAGCCGAAACGGGGATCCAACCCAAGCCCGAGCGCAGCTCCGGATTAGCAGGCTAGCAAGTCTGCCGACTGAGCTACAAAAATTTATATATACAGTAGGCCTACACAGCAATCAGATTATTTTATTTACAAACCTAAACAATTATTTATCAGTTGAGCTATAAAATATAATACATAGCAAGTTAATTCAATTTAACAGCATAAGCAATTCAATCAGTTGAGATATACAGAAACTTATAATACATATAATGCAAATTATGTCAATTTACAAGCACTAACAATTCTTCAATTGAGCTATACAAAAATATACAATATATATTAAACAGATTAATTCAATTTACAAGTGAGTCGTCCATTTCCGATACCTGTTAAGTCTTTCCAACAAAATTTTACAGAAATGAGGAAGAACTATCATTTATTTTCAAATTCGCTTTTCTGTAATTTCTTTGTTTAGTTTTATATGGTAATTTATTTCTATCTGATCTGCATGAAATATTGAAATCATACTGCAATAGTTTCTTTTTAATTAAATATTTTAAGTTGGACTTAACGGTGTTAGGTTCTGTAACTGGGATATAACAAGCTTTGAAACTGTACTTGATTATTCAAGATGGCACACAACAAGGGAGAATACTTGAGACATTTTAAATAAAGTGACTTAATTACTGATTTATTATTTAAAAAATGTAGACTAGAATTAGTCTGTTACTAAAGTATATTAGCATCAGCTTATCACAGCAAAAAAAAAAAAAAAAAATGCAGATGGAACATAAAAATTTACAGGAACTATGATTCATGAGTGGCACATTAAGTAAGGTAAAAAAGCCTTTTAAGAAGTTATTTTTAATAACGTAGTTAATATGATACCGTGGATGAAAGCTAAGAAAATAAATATATTTTTTATGATTCTGTTTTTCTAATGGATAATAATTATTTTCCACTTTTCACTTAAAGATTTATCATTCTATCATCTTGATTTGGTAGTTCACCTATTTCACTTTTCTTCTGGCTGTTCAACTCCTATCTGTTATGTTGAATTTTTGTAAAGTAGAAGATCCTCGTAACTCTCCCATTCAGGCCCATTGTGTTTATTTAAGAGGGTTGTGATATCTTTCATTTTGGTCTTTTGTTTAGCTTTACATTCTTTTCAATTTCTGTGGGCTTAGTTTCCATGAATGAATCCCCTCTTCTGCAGGTACGTTTTCCTACTCCATCATCAAGGTTGCATCTTTGCCTTGAACAGTTACTGACTGAGTCCGTAGTGGTTTTCTTCTTGATAATGTTCCTTTTACATCTTTAACTGGAAATGCCAAGCTGAAGCAGGCTTTACTATATCTTTGACAGCCTTCCAATCAGACACCTGTACATCAGTTCCCAGTTTTAATATAGTCTCAAATTGAATAATATAATTTGTTCATAGTCAGTAGGTTTCAAGATAAGTCTTCTTGCTTTAACTTGCTCCTCTATATGACCAAATAATCGATCGGGAGGTATAAACGAGTGGCCAACAATAAGGAACAGTACAATAATATTCTTGGCAGTTTTTGGAGATTATTTGGTTATCCAGGATCATAGCATTCCTAACATAATGTTGTTTTTATTTATTAATTTAGTAGAAATGATGGATTCAAAAAGTCTGAATGTAACGTTGATTAATACTGTATCTTTTATAATGCACTTTTTTCTATTGGACTTAACAGGCTTTGCTCCTGTATACGCTTATGGACATAACGTTTTATGGACCTGTAACATGGACATGTTCTGGAACTGTAGCCAACATTCAGTCGTAAATTTGAATAGGAAATAAAGTCTATAATACCTGTAAATGTGGCTTAAAATGTGTAAGACAATGCCAACTATCAGATGATGTACAAAATTCAAATTTGAATTTTTGTGGACTTAACAGTTTCTGGAAATGGGCGAATCGAGTATAATTTTAGTTGCGCTATACAAAATTTTACAATTCATATCAAGGAGATTAATTCAATTTACATGCATAAACAATTCGTCAGTTGAGCTGTACAGACTCTATTCAGTTTACAGCATATACAATTCATGAGTTAAGCTACGTACTAAAATATACAATACATAGTAGGCAGACAATTAAATTTACAAGTGTATTTTAGTTGATGTATACAAAATTGTGCAATTCATATTAAGTAGGTTAATTAAATTTACAAGCATAAACTAATCCTCAGTTGTTTAAAAGGTATGAATATGTAGAAATTTCGTTAATTCTGTTGTAAACATTTTCTCATTGTCCATCAAAGCTTTAAGATAATTAGGCAGTGCATTGAAGATTGTAATATATGAATAGTGAACTCCTTTTTATAACAGTTTAGACTTACATAGGATAGATGGGATCTTGTATTAAAATTATGAATGTCTTCATTAATATTAAAAATTATGAATGTCTTGATTAACACTAAATGTATCTGGGGTGTTAATACAAAACATAATTATGGAAAGAATGTACTCACAAGATAACGTCAAAATTTTTTAATTTTGGAAAATGTTTTTACATGATGTCCTTTTATGCACACCATTCATTATTCTTATAGCTTTCTTTTATACAACAAAAATGTGTTTAGCTTCAGACGAGTTGCCCCAGAATACTAATGAATATTTAATTACAAAATGTAAATATGCAAAGTATGACATTTTAAGTGTGTTTATATCGCCAATGGAAGATAAGAATCTTAATGCATAGCAGGCAGAGGTCAAATTAGGATCATAATATTCTATGTGTGTTTTCCACTTCAAGTGATTATCCAACTCTAAGCTAAGAAAGTTTTTGCTTATAGATTCTTTGAAATGTGTTCCAAAATTAACAATCAGGAACAACATAAACGTTTCACCCAATTATACGAATTCGACGAATCTCCTGTCGCTGTTTCAGGTTACGATACCTCTATATTGATAAGCGTCTTAGAGAAGAAAAGTAAGACATGAGTCACTGACATTCAAGACACGTAAGTCGTTGTTGCATGAATGTGTTGCATACAGGTGATACGTCACGTCACAGTGTTTCACGTTGTTTGGGTGTTTTTCGTATCACGCGAGGAGCTGTGTGATCCCAGAGTGTGACCTTTCTTTAAGTCCCTGGAGGGGTGAGGATTTTAAAACCAGTACATAAAGTAGGACGCACTTCAAGTATCAAAATCGCACGAGATTAAAATTCATGTACATAACTGTAATTTGAATTGTGTGACGTCATGGGATAAAACAGATCAAATCACGGGCCCACTTCTTCGATACAAGGCCGTGAGAGACCTCGAAGCCTCTGAACTCTCAAGTCAATACACCTACACGACAGCACTAACTACAGCGTAATAATAATAATAATAATAATAATAATAATAATAATAATAATAATAATAATAATAAGGTGCGAGAAATGTAATTGAATATCTCAGCGATAGATACCTAGAGAAGAATAAAGAAATATATAAATATCTGTAGACTTAAAAAAGGCATTTGACCGTCTGAATTATAATAGACTTATGGGGATACTGAAGAAAATTGGTGCTGATTCGAAAAAGAAGAAGCTATTCAGTAATCTTTATTTGAAACATGGTGTCATAGTGAGGATACGAGAAGAAATGTCAGAAAGAAGTGAAATAAGCAGAAGAGAGTAGATAAAGAAGTCTTTTATCACCTACCCTGTTCAACATCTACTTGAAGGATTTAGTGAAGATATGTTTTCAGAACATGGGAGAGGTGACAGTAGGATAGATTTCCTGATGATGTGACGTTGTTAGCAGAAGAGGAGACAATACTAAGAGATACGCTACTGGAGCTAAATGACAGCTGTGAACAATAAAAGATGAAGATAAATTCCAAAAAAGACGAAGACCATGGTTATCGGAAGAAAATAAAGAAGGTAAGCTTGCGAATTCTAAATGAAACAGTTGATTAAGTGGACAGCTTCAATTACTTGGAGTGTACTAAAAGCAGTAACATTTGCTGCTACCAGGAAGTCAGAAGGAAGATTAGCAATGGCAAAGGAAGCTTCTAATAGAAAAAGAACCATCTTCTGCGGACCTCTGGAAAAATAAACTAAGGAAGAGAATAGTGAAGTGCTTTGTGTGAAATATGGCACTGTATGGGACAGAACCATGGACATTACTACGAAGTGAAGAGAAGCGACTAGAAGAATTAGAAATGTGAATTTGGAAAAGAATGGAGTGTGTAAAATAAACATTTAAAATAAGAAATGAATCTGTGTAGGAAAGAGTAGGTCAAGAAGAGAAAAAGACTTTGGTTAGGTCACTGGCTGAGAAGAAACTGCCTATTGAAGGACGCATTGGAAGGCAGAAAATAGGAAAGATTGGATAATCCTGGGTTTGCAGTGAGAAACCTGCCCCTGGGAAGAACACTACGAATGAATAAATGAATATTTTAATTTTGTTTTTTTTTTTAACTATTAACGAGCTACACAACATATCAATAGGCCTATATGTTATGTAATGTTAATGTTATGTTTTATTTAACGACGCTCGCAACTGCAGAGATTATATCAGCGTCGCCGGATGTGCCGGAATTTTGTCCCGCAGGAGTTCTTTTACATTCCAGTAAATCTACTGACATGAACCTGTCGCATTTAAGCACACTTAAATGCCATCGACCTGGTCCGGGATCGAACCCGCAACCTTGGGCATAGAAGGCCAGCGCTATACCAACTTGCTATACCAGGTCGACGTATATGTTATGTATATTTGTACATACTGTACAGTACATACATATACATAGCATGTTGCAAATATACGCGGTCATATGAGTAGGCCTATAGGTCTTGATAATTTTATTTATTTCGAAAACAATATATTTTTAATGAGTTATTTAACGACTCTATCGATTACCAGGTAATTTTGCCCGATGGAATTGGTGATAGCGAGATGGTATTTGGCGAGATGAGACTCAAGATTGGCCCTGTGATTGCCTGATATTCGCCTTACAGTAGTAAAAATCCTGTGAAATATCCCAAAGCTGGAATCAGCCCAAGTGGGAGGAAATACTGTTGAAGTATCTTAAAATGTAGGCACGCCGAGGAGATCACTTCTACCACGCTAGCCTAGCTACTGAAGAGCATACCATAGTTGTTGACGAAAAGCCTGGATCCACCATCTCCAATAGACCACGACGGCCTCTTAGCGCGGAGAATACTTATTCCACTACAGAAATGTTATTAGAAATCACACTGGACCAGTCAGTGTCTATGAACTTTTTAAATTCAAAATTATTGACGTTTATCGCAGTTATTTTACCGTTCTAGGAGGTAGATATATGAAAAAAGTGCATGAAATATTACATGAGGAAATGTACTGAATCGTACACACAAAATGAAACTATGTTGGCATCTGTGGAGAGGATGGCTTTCATAAAAAAAATGCTTAAAATGTTCACCACTGGCACAGATAAAATTTCCAACTCTTAGAAGTTGATTTTTAAATGTGGATTTTAATTTTTTTGTCAATAAGTACCATTTATTCTTAAACCACGTATTAAATACATTAAAAATACATTAAAACTTATATATATATATATATCTGTGTGTGTGTGTATGAAACAATTTTTAAGGTATTAAAATTAAAGGATTGCATTAAATGAATTTACCCTCGTATAAGCAACGCTAGTGGTAGTGGGTTTAAAATTTAATTGTAGACAGCAGAATAAAGAATAAAAAATGAACAATAAATTTAAACACATACAAGATTGCATTATATTTCAAGAAACTAAAATATAAACATTGCATACAGGACACAGTACACACTACAAAAACACTTTAATACACAGACAAGAGACACAAACATATACAACCTAACAGATGTATACAAACTATCATGCAATAGTTGTAATAACTTCTACATTGGACAAACTGGCAGATCTTTTCAAATACGTTACAAAGAACACATCACAACCATAACCAAACCACACAATTCAACCTACACAGAACACATTACAAACTCTAACCATAACTACAGTAACACTGACACTGACATGAAAATACTACACATTCAACCAAAAACCAGAAACTCGATATTCTAGAACAATACGAAATTTACAGATACAAAACACACCCACAACACATCCTCAACACTCAATTGAATTTCAGAACATAGGCCTACATCCTTTATGATGCAATCATGAACACACCCCACTACAACAAGAAACCAGAAGATAGCACTGGAACTCAATAGGATTCAGAGGATAATGCAAACAACATCGAAACTAATCAGTCAGGTAATATAACACCAAAAATGTATAATGTTAACATAGCGAAGTATTTATTTATTTACTGAAATAACTTAACAGTACATCAGTGATTATATAAATATAAGCGTATATTTAAGGATGAAGAATAATAAAAATAGCATTTAAATTTCTTTAAATAGCCTATTGCTATTGCAGATCAAATTTCTACTTATCACTATGTAATTTATATTCTGGCAGAGTCCTGTAAACGCCTGAAGTTTATGCATTTTAAAAATTATATCCTCTTCTGATTTATATGAAAAGAATAATGAGCGAAACCTGCATATAGCAGAAAAACATCTTTCTTGTGTGCAAAGAGAAACCGATGAACGAATGCTATTAACAGAGAATTAACGTATAGAATTCAGAAAGGAGGAATTCAGAAATGCCTATAAGAAGATGGTAAGACCAGAGTGGCACGAATACTGAGCCATAACCATTAAAAAATAATAGTAAGAAATGTAACTATCTTTACTTTTTAACTTCGCTCTAGAATATGCCATTAGGAAAGTTCAGGATAACAGAGAGGGTTTGGAATTGAACGGGTTACATCAGCTTTTTTTCTATACGGATGACGTGAATATGTTAGGAGAAAATGCACAAACGATTAGGGAAAACACGGAAATTCTACTTGAAGCAAGTAAAGCGATAGATTTGGAAGTAAATCCCGAAAAGACAAAGTATATGATTATGTCCCGTGACCAGAATATTGTACGAAATGAAAATATAAAAATTGGAGATTTATCCTTCGAAGAAGTGGAAAAATTCAAATAACTTGGAGCAACAGCAACAAATATAAATGACACTCGGGAGGAAATTAAACGCAGAATAAATCTGAGAAATGCGTGTTATTATTCGGTTGAGAAGCTTTTGTCATCTAGTCTGCTGTAAAAACATCTGAAAGTTAGAATTTATAAAACAGTTATATTATCGGTTGTTCTGTACGGTTGTGAAACTTGGACTCTCACTTTGAGAGAGGAACAGAGATTAAGGGTGTTTGAGAATAATGTTCTTAGGAAAATATTTGGGGCTAAGAGGGATGAAGTTACAGGAGAATGGAGAAAGTCACACAACGCAGAACTGCACGCATTGTATTCTTCATCTGAAACAATTAGGAACATTAAATCCAGACGTTTGAGATGGGCAGGGCATGTAGCACGTATGGGCGAATCCAGAAATGCATTTAGACTGTTAGTTGGGAGGTCGGAGAGAATAAGACCTTTGGGGAGGCCGAGACGTAGCTGGGAGGATAATATTAAAATGGATATGAGGAAGATGGGATATGATGGTAGGGACTGGATTAATTTTGCTCAGGATAGGGACGTGAGGGCTTATGTGAGGGCGGCATTGAACCTCCGGGTTCCTTAAAAGCCGTAAGTAAGTAAGTAATGTAAATATAAGCCTATTATTAATTTCAATAAAATCTGCTAAGAATAATGGATTTCACGAAGATATTAACCTGCACCTTAGCAGCTACGTACACCGCGATCAATCTAAACGGTTTCAACCTTCAAATTAGTTCCCGCAAGGATGGACAATGGCAGCTCAACCTGTGGCCGCGATGGCTCTGAAACGGAAATACGCTTCGGACGTAACAGGATTAGTGACTGCTTCGCAATGTGTAATTACAGAACGAAACCGTTTGCAAGTCTTCGCCGGAGTTCCCGCGTCCCGGATGTCGCATTCTTCATTATCAACGGATGCGGTTTAACCTTAAGAGCGAAGTGAAAGGTGCGATCTGCATGTTGGAATCTTCGGTCTTACCAATAACAATGGCAATCGCAGACCGTTTCTAGCACAATTTACGCACTTTTTATGACTAATCTAGATCTCCTTTCACATTTCATCCGTATGTATACAGGGTGTACCAAGAAGGGTCCAAAATACTTCAAAATAATTTGAATGAATGAATGTATCTATTTGTCTTAACGCAATATACCTTCACATTATTAGTATACAGTGCTGTCTCCCCGTTTTACAACGCCTCTCATTACTTATTTTTAATTTATTATTGCAATTCTTCCTCTAGTCTTTACTTGTCTGTCATCAGTTCTTCCACTACTTTAATTCTAACCCATTAACTCTGCCAGGTTAAATAAAGCCATTATTATTATTATTATTATTATTATTATTATTATTATTATTATTATTATTATACCAAAAATACTATACTTCTAATTCTTGAACCCCCCCCCCCTCCTATATGAAACATTTCCCTTCACTTCACATCTCTAACTATTTGCACTTTTCACTGCTAACCTTTCCACATTGCTACTTTATTTAGGTCTTAGTTTTCTTTTCTCACGATTTATTTCCCCTCCGCACCATTTCCTTAAGTCATACCGTTTTTTCACCTTGTTTTCCCCTCTTCCTTCATCACTGCTCCCTGAACTATCTCCTACTTGCTTTACTCTACTTCTCGTCAGCCTCGATTTAGATCTTAGTTCCTTCACCCGCTTTGGAATTCAGAATAATTTAGTTTGGGTTAACTTACATCGAATTAATCTGATGCTACCTATGTCCGAAATGTAATAGTTGGGTAGATATCGATTGGCGGGCTTTTAAATAGCAAACTTTAAAATGGAGAGAGAGACATCATACACGTATTTCTACGTTTTACATACTGTATCTTGGTGCTGGTGTAATAAATTCATTTAACATTAAGCACAAACGCTATAAAGAAATAAAATAATTAGGCCCACACTATGTAAATTATTGAAGTTACCCTTCTTATGAGCTCTATGAACTGTACCATAGCTTCAGGAGGAATGTATTCTTGTTCAGGTTTATGTGACCTCTGACCTTCACCCTAAAGACCACGAAGCTTTGTGTTATATATTTTACAGTCAGGACACGAAATCCGTCAAAACAAAAAGTTTTTAGGAAATTCTAGTTCTGACAAACCTCTTTAGGAAATTCTAGTTTTCACTTACGTAATTCAGTTACATCTAGAAATAACTGTGGCTCTTTAGGAAGCTAGATCTAGAAGCTAGATCTAGAAATAAATTGATTGTTATTAGTAAAACCCGTTGTAAGATTTCAAGATGCAACGCATCCTCCAGTTGTTGGTATAGGAGGTAACATCATAATACGCATTCCGAATATCGACAGGGTAAAGGCCAACTTCCGAAATCTCATAGGAGTCGTGCTTGAGAGAAATGACGACTTGTACAGAATTGGAACAAAGGATGGACTTTTGAATAAACTATATTGGAGGTAGGTAGGTTCACTGAACTTAATGAACTGATAGTGTAGTTAATTTCATCAGCACCCGGTACATAACACTATCTTTCAGATCCGAATTTGATGTAACTATGTCCTCAAATTTTCTTGACACGAAAACAGGTGCCAGATACAGAAATGTCGCTGAGGACTGCAGCAAAGAAAGAAGTCATCGGAAGCGGACCAAGGGTTCCTTTGTTCGTTGTGTTTGCAAAAAAAAAAAGTTTTAAAGTGGTGCTTGTGTGTGAAGAAAAAATTCTCTGCAACTCTATGTCACAATAGCATGCCTTGTCGCAACAAGTGACTTGTGAGACGAAAAGTAATAATAATATTGAGTTCTGTAACATAATTATTCATAATTCAACAACAAAAATAATAAACTTTAAGCATCCCATAACATAGTTATTTGTGCAATAAAACTATCGTGTGTTTCAATAACAACGACAATAGTAATAATAATGTTCATGTGCGAGTATCAACTTCCTACATTATTTCTAGATGTAATTGAATTACATAAGTGAAAACTAGAATTTCTTCGGGTTTTGTCGGATTTTACGTTCTGAAATCGTTACAACGGGTTTTTACTAATAACAATCAGTTATTTCTAGATTTGACTTCATTACATTGGTCAAAACTAGAATATCCTAAAGAACCATAGTTATTACTAGATGTAACTGAATTACGTAAGTGAAAACTTGAATTTCCTAAAGAGCTTTGTCAGAACTGGAATTTCCTAGAAACTTCGGTTTTGACGGATTTCGCGTTCTGACTGTAAAACACACACACACATGTATATATGTATGTATATATATGGTATATATGTGTGTGTGTGTGTGTGTGTGTGTGTTTGTGTGCGTGTGTTCATCAGTACTTGTATTGTCAAGATGTGTTGTCACTTCTTCGTTGTCCTGAATCCTGAGACCTTTGTTTTATTTTTAAAGTTAAATATAATTCTGAACTTCATCATAAAAAAGAGTTTGTTTTGAGTGTAATGCGCATGAATGGTAGGATTTACGGTATTTATTTAAATTTATATTTAAAACAACAATGAATCTATACGTAAACTATCAGAACACACTATCGTCACCACCATAATAAAATGTTCTGTAGCGATATTTCGCCAGCATCTTTATGGTGTACACTCAATTTAAATTGTACTAGGTTCTATTTTTTTCTTATGTCTTAATCTCTTTTGTTTGAAACCTGCTTATATAGTTTTTCATTTTAAATTTTATTGTGATCTATTCTGTGTCGCAAGGCAAACCCAAAATATTGGATCAGACTAATAAATTAAATTGGACTATTGTTACATGAAATACGGTAAGTAAACATTTGACTCACCACTGTTCACTAATACTTTCATCACTGGAATCGTCGAAGATATCTACGTCAGTAGATTCATTTCCTCTTTCCCCGTCATACTCGTCTTTCCAGAGCACGTCATCTTCGCTGCCATCCAAAGCATTTGCTTTTACAGTCAATCAAACGCTCTATGCAATAATAAGCCTACGAATAAATACCGGTAAATTAATAACTGTAACGAAGTCAAGAACCATAGCAATGCGTTATGACGTAACAAACGATAAAATATTTGAATAAAGTTACCGGCGAACTACCTACGCAACGGATTTGCTCTCGAATCTAATGAGCACCCCAATTCTGAATACTACATTTGGACAAAAAAAGGTGCGCATTAGATTCGCGTAAATACGGTACTACATTGATTTATACCACCACACAACACAGTGAATAAATTTTAAGCTAAAAGATAATGTTTAATTAAAATTAAAATTACTAACCTTTTCAGTCGTCATCAACAACTCGAGATATGACAACGTTGTTTCATGCTCCACGTCGAATTGACATACAGATGAAGGGTACACGGGAATAACGATCAAGGTCCATTTTAGACAGTTTCGAGAAAAATGAATTTTAAAGTTTAAGCACTTAATACTTTGTTATGTGTGCATTTAATAGAAATTGACATAGTGGAATGTCAAGAACGATGATTTCTTATTACTAGCTAGACCACATGATAGTACTTCCTTTCCACTACAAGATATCATTATTAACTCAATTTCGATTTTTGATGGACCTTGATCGTTTTTCCCGTGTACCCTTCAGATGTCATTTGAAAATTCTAATGCTTCATTGGTAGACATTTGTTATGACATTTTGTGATTGTAGTGACATCTAAGAAGACCTAATCAATAAACGAAATCTAATCTTATTTATTCAATGAAAGTGTCCGCTTTTTGATAAGCGCTGGATATTAATTGAACGAGGATACTATATTCATGCTCATGATTATGGTTATGTGACCGCTGACCTTAACACTAGAGTCCAGGAAGCATTCACGAGGTCCACACCTGTGGAGTAACGGTTAGAGCGTCTAACCGCGAAACCAGGTGGCCCGGGTTCGATTCCCGGTCGGGGCAAGTTACCTTGTTGAGGTCTTTTCCGGGGTTTTCCCTCAACCCAATATGAGCAAATGCTGGGTAACTTTCGGTGTTGGACCCCGGACTCATTTCACCGGCATTATCACCTTCATCTCATTCAGACGCTAAATAACCTGAGATGTTGATAAAGCGTCGTAAAATAACCTACTTAAAGAAAAAAAAGCATCCACGATAAGGATACGGTTTCTTTTTGCCTGATGTGTAAGCACAGAAACAAAAGAGGGGGAACATACAGAATGCTTACAAATTCAATCACTAAAATCTGTAAAAGAGTATCAGACTACTGCAGTACAGTTACATTTTCCCACACTTTTAGCTATAACAGGGTAACAATAATACAGCACAATACTGGTATGTTAAACTGCAATTTACACAAGCTGTGTTGCGGTGTCCAGACGGTGGCATGTCCAAAGATGTGACGTTGAACGTCAAGTAGCTACAGTACATGTAAATGCAACATATTCCATTTCTCCGGTCAATTTCTCTTTAACCGTTTCGGATATAGATATATTGGAATAAATCGAAAAGTAATGGCAACATAGTTATTATTTCACATTAAATTTATTTAGGTTACTTTACTTTTGGCATTACATACTTCAAATATAGGCTTTCAGGAATTTTTGTCCAAACATTTTCATCCAATATAACATTTCGACCAAATTTCTATGACCAACACATTTAAGTCCTGTGAAATAAGTCATTGCATTTTCGTCCAGAAATTTTTAGTCCCCAAAAATTTAGTCCAATATACATATTGTCCAATCGTGATAGATTTTGGATATTCAGATATTAAAGTCGCGACGCTGTTATTCCCGGCAAGACTTCTTCTCTTTTCTTACGTCTTAGGAAGTGAAGGCTCTATAAAGTCTAGGTAGGTAGTATCGTTCGCCATTTTTGTTCTTTCGTTGCTGAGCTACCATACGAGGAATCTATTTGCCACAGCCTTAAATATTATCAAGTCGTAGCTCCTATGATAATAAATCAATCGCGCTGTAATTCAGCAAATAATTGAGCGGTAAATAACGTCTTCGTGTGCTTTCTGCGAAAACCAACGAAAGAGCCAAAATGGCGGGGATCATATTAAGTATTTATCGAGCCTTAAGAAATGAATAATGTCTTCATCAGCGAATCACAAGACGCACACATTTAAATGTAGCCGACCTGCAACGCTATTGGCTGCCGGAAATTAGAGCGACGGGACTATAGAAGCACATTTTAAACAGAAGGCAACAATATAATACCAAATAATAGAGAACTAAAAAATGGACAGGTGTTGCTAGGGAAATGCATACATTAGTTTTACTTAAAATTATCAGGCATGGATCCCAAAGTAATTGCTTCAAAACCACTGCTCATAAAAGACGGCTAATGTTATCAACACCACACTTATAATATGACTCGAACCAGGATACATTGGCGATGTGAGAATCTGTTAACCTGTAATGCAATTACACAGCAACCCGCAGAACCCTGAAAACGAAAATTAAGAAGGAAATTACACGTTTTAAGAAATATCTTCAATGAATGCATGTTTTATTTCAGTGATTTCTTTTTCGTAATAAACACAGCTACGAAAATTTCAAGTAAATGAATTTTGACTAAATAAAGTAAGAAATATATATATGACAAAATTACACAAAATAACATGGACGAAAGATTTTTGGACAAAATTTGATGCAGGACAAACATATAATTGGACAAACGTAAAATTAGAACCAAATTACGAATGGACGAAAATGTAATGGACTAACATTCCGCTAACCAAATATAGTCCCCTACTATGTCAACGATACGTTGCCAAATCCTTACGAGATGGCGGGCGAACTCCATCTGCAGCGTCTTTTCTGGATGTCTCTCTCACTGACTGATTTAAAGTTCTTTGGATGTCAGCTCTTGATTTAAAGTGAATGCCTCGCATCCACCCACCTTGCAATAGTTCACTGTGGTAGGACTTCTCTGCCATAAGATTCTTTTAATACCCTGTAACACCGGGTTGCATTTTTTTTTCCTGTTGCGATTTGGGTTTTTTATGGAGCACCTACTGAACATTTATTAGGGCTGTATTATGTGCTACAAATCAGAAATAATTACTGTATTTACAAAATATGGTTACTTCGAGAATTTCAATATTGCGTATTTATGAAATAATTGCTGCTGTAGCCTAATAGGTACTACACGACTTTAATTGTCACTGCTAGGAGCATTGATTTACAGCATTGTTGCCATTACTTATCTAATCTCTAGTATTTCAACACAAATTTCGTTATCCTAAAATAATTTACATTCCCCCTAGAACAGGGTGTTAAAAAAAGTATCCAATATTTTAGGAGGTATTAGTATGCATCATGACTCATACAGCACATACTTTCTGAGATCTGAACACTTGTTCATATGAGGTGCTCAATGTGACACCATTTATGACAATGCATTTCTCTGCCCTACAATACAGCAGACTACCAAGTAATCATACCGTAGTTGACACCCCTGGCATGGGATAATGTTACGTCACAAGGAATACTGAAAACAAAAGTCTGGTTGCGGATATGAGCGGGGTTCAACAGAGATGGTGTTGTGAATTTTCGTAATTAGCATGTGTAGGCTGATGAAAATCCCCATACAGTTGAAGAAACAAGGCATCAACACCGATTCTCAGTCAACTGATGGGCAGGCGTTCATGGTGATAGATTAAGAGGACCATACGTGCTACCACAGAGATTAACTGGGGATCGTTATCAGAACTTTATTATTACCGTATTAAAACAAATTTCAAAGAGTGCGTGATTCCTTACGCCGAAGGGCATTGCCATGAATGGACGTCACATTGAGAACTTCCTATGAACAAGTGTTCAGATCTCAGAAAGTATGTGTTGTAGGAGCCATGTTTATTAGATATTATTTTCTTATTTTGATGCATACTAAAATATTGGATATTTTTAACACTCTGTACACATAACTACCAATTTCGCTACTAATACGAGTATAGGCTATTATATCAAGCTCCTTATCCATTCATATTCTCCATGAGTTTATCCACCTAACTATATACATGCAAAAAAAGAAATGAAACTATTACGGGTTAGGAGGTCTAGAAGCTAGGGAAGAGTAAGGCTCCCATCTTAGCATATAATCGTTATTATTAGCTTACGGATGCCAGTTCGAAGTTCTTGCCGGCTTTACGCACAAAGAAAACTACCTAGTATTCACTTCTGTTAGGAGCTAAGTGGACCCCAGACCACATTGCACCCGAAAGCATAGGTCAATTCGAAAAATTCATGACCTCATCGAGAATCAAACCGACGAACTTCTGCTTTGTAGCCTATCGGCTTAACCACTACCTTACCGCGTGCTTCTATCAATTCATCATCCATCCATCAAACATATTCACCACATCCTTCAACTCACACACATAACCGCCCCGAAACATTTCCAATCAATCAATCAATCAATCAATCAATCAATCAATCAATCAATCAGCCCACTTACCCATTTATCCAATGATCTAACCATCCATCTACAGGGTTGTTTCTGATCTCTGATAACGAATTTGAATGACATCATGTGCGTCAAGAGTCACACGACAGCTGAACTGTGGCGCGAGATGATAGACCAGTAGTGAGTGATCTCATAGTCAGAGTACACGGCGACTCACAGTAGAAATTCCCAATAAAATCGAGCATTTTTGGAAGGGATACATAAGAACCCTTTCCGATGTCAAGTAGAGTTAGGTGAAAGTAAAAGAAGCCTGCAATAAATGAGGTTTCGTTATTTCCAAGAAAGGCATCTTCTGTGTACTTAATAAGATTGGTAAAGCTCGAGTGGAATTCATTCATTCTCGTGGGGTGCGGCGACTTGTGACGGGAGGTGGACTTGCTTGCTTTTTCCACTCTGGAATTAATCCCATCCGAGCTTTGCCAGTCTTATTAGGTACACACAAGATGCCTTTCTTGGAAATAACGAAACCACGTTCTATGCAGGCTCCTATGATTTTCACGTAATTGTACTTGGCATCAGAAAGGGTTGTTATGTACCCCTCCCAAAAAGGCTAGATTTTCTTGGGCATGGCTATTGTGATACATCGTGCACTCTGATTACGAAATCACTCACTACTGGTTTGTCACCTCTCGTCGCAATTCAGCTGTCGGTGTGATTCCTGACGCACATGACGTCATTCAAATTCGTTATCAGAGATCGGAAACAACGCTGTATATATCCATCCATCCATCCATCCATCCATCCATCCATCCATCCATCCATCCATCCATCCATCCATCAATTCACTCGTAAATCCAATCATCCACTTATTCACCTTTAAATACTCCCAAACAACTATCCATATATAACCTATGCTTCTGCATATCTATCAAGCATCCACTGAACCGGTCACTCGGCAACATTTTCAACAATTCACTCATGAAGACTTTCTATTGTAATTGTGTGTTGTATTATATTTGGGAGGAGGCTCTACGATCCAGCGCTAGACCTAGCAGATCTAATACGCCTGTCTTCGAGCATTCCCAACCCCCGACTGCTGACTACACTAAGGTTTGCTGCGTATCCAGGAAACCCCAATAAAATTATTTTTCGACCAGCCCTCCCCGCGCAGCGCCATATAGTGTTCAGTGAATGCTATAGAATGCTGAATAATACTACAACTGCAACCTTGTCCGCCACAAGTGTCACTATAGATTTTTCAAATAAAAAATTCCAGGCTTGGAAGAGACTCGAACCCAGAGCGTCTGCGTGACAGGTCGAAGTTTATTAATTAATCCGTCCATCTATTCAATAATCCAGCTATTTTACCCACCCAAAAACAGTATATTCCGTGTCACTCGTGTTTTAACATTCATTTCATCAATTTAGCTACTGGACTGAAGGATGAATGCTTTCGAAAACTTTGTTGGATGATACAGTATACAGTATATGTGGAATTATAATATAAACAGGCAAATAAATATATACAGTAACAGAAAAAATGATAAATAAAAAATTTAGGGGCGGGCACGGACTGGGACTGTCCTCGCCCGCAGGCCGCCCGGATGGGCCCATTGTACAGGGACATCATTTTATTTTTACTAACATTTTTAATATTAACTTGGCTATACCTTTCTATCAAAACCGTTTGCTACCCTCTTCCACGACTGGAGTTCGATGATACTGGCGTAATATACAAACAAATCACTTTACTAGGTATAGGACGGAAGAAAATTAGTTCATCCATTTACGTAAACTGGAAAATATTGCGCTTTTGAGTTTGATAATTTGTATTAGGTTTTTGTTTAATCAAAATACAGTATAGTATTAACAATGAGTGTTTTTACTCACGAACTGAGCTGTCCATGTGGACGTATTCATTATGCAGTCTATATTATACTGTCTATAGCACATTAGCGTACAATATAGAGAATAAAGTCAAATTGAAAAATAATCATAATATGGATATTTAAACACAAGTTTGAAAATGGTGGCCGTTCATTTCGATACAGGCTTCAGTTCTAATGTGCATATCATCGCACTACAGACTATTGTACCTAATCCTAATTGCCAGTTTCGTCCTTCGTAACTAGTAACTCATGTTGAAATAATTCTGTACCTAATATATAAAAGAGTACCTTACGTACTGTAAATTCAATCTTCACTTTTGCCCGGTCAGAAAAGATAAAATTACTCGGGCATGCTATCTACTGTCCGTCCAAGTGGTTATGTCGCAGGGTCGTAGAAAGGGGGGAAATCACGTGACAGTTAATTACTTAACGAGGCTCTTTTATTTAAGTTATTTTAAACAGTTGTATAATATTACGTAGACGTCAAATTCCTAACAGAAATTAATGTTCTCACAAAAGAGCTAAGACAGTCCAGCCACTAGCTGGCGAATAAAAGCTGGTAGGGGAAACCGGGATACGACGTAGGCAAATTGTCGACAGTACCTGTGCGAAAATGATTCAAATTGAAAGCTCTTTCGTCACTGGAAAACGCGAACATATTTTTGGAACGTACTGTTTACTACGACCGTAAGGCTACTATGACTGTATATGCGGGCTCGGATCTGTTTGCAGGACGGTTGAACTTCAATAGTAGAAGGGGTGGGAGTGAAGTACATTAAAAAACTGAGGTACAATAAAAATTGAAGTAAAAATAAAATGATGTCCCTGTACTATCCGGGATGGAATAGTGTGCACGCCTCCCGCACTACAAATCCCCCTGCGCGCCAGCACTGAACTCTCCTACAGCCCACATGAGCCCTTTATTGTCATTCCACACAGCCCTCACCGCGGTTCCTCAACCCCGGTTCAACGATTTACCATGAGCCCAGTGGAGAGCCCATGGTGCATAGCGCTACCACCAACAACGACTGGCCACATATCGATGGAGTCCAGTTCGGCGGCGGCTCGTAGGCGTACATCGGAGCGAGCTCGAAACCTGAGAAAGAAACGGAGATAAAGAAGAAGTGTAATTATGTTGGCGACATGAATCTGAGGTCCAACGCCGAAAGTTACTTAGCAATTGTGCTTCAATTGGTTGAGTGGAAACCTCAATCATGTAACTTGTCCCAACCACTAACCGTTATTCCACAGCGGTGGAATAAAAATATGAAATAAAACTTATAATTTAATGTAAAATTATGGTGGCGAAACTTGTTCACTAAATGATTAACAGTGAAATGGAGTAATAACTACAGAAATAAATATCAGGAATTCTCTGCAATTATTGTACGGTTTCATCAGATAAAATAGTAGCAAAATATTAGTAAATGTAGAACTTTATAAGGTATAGAAGAATATGCGAAAACAGGACAGTGAATCTGTTGAAAAAGTTAAAAGGAATCGACTCTACACGAGTTAAAGAAAGATGCTAGATCTATCAGCGCTTAGATAGACTAAAACAGGAGAAACAATCAAATAGAGAGAAGGGGGGCAGGATGTCCAGAATTCTAAACTTATTTAAGTAGCTAATTTAAAGATAAGAATGATAGCCTGCCCTATAAGTTGTATTAATTTTATCAGATATTTTAATATAAGAGTAGTGTTAAGGATTAAGATAAAGGGTGAGAATAAGGTTCTTAGGAAAATATTTGGGGCTAAAAGGGATGAAGTTACAGGGGAATGGAGAAAGTTACACAACGTAGAACTGCATGCATTGTATTCTTCACCTGACATAATTTAGGAACATTAAATCCAGACGTTTGAGATGGGTAGGGCATGTAGCACGTATGGGCGAATCCAGAAATGCATATAGAGTGTTAGTTGGGAGACCGGAGGGAAAAACGCCTTTGGGGAGGCCGAGACGTAGATGGGAGGATAATAAAATGGATTTCAGGGAGGTGGGATATGAAGATAGAGACTGAATTAATCTTGCACAGAATAGGGACCGATGGGGGCTTATGTGAAGGCGACAATGAACCTTCGGGTTCCTTAAAAGCCATTTGTAAATAAGTTAAGGAATACACTCACTTGGTAGCAAGAAAAACACACAGTTTATGAGTGAATAATTCATTCCAACTCGAAAACCATTTCAATTACATAGAATCCGATTGCACATTATGAAAGCTGTGAATTTCTTCGTACTTCATACGCAAATCTTCCTAATATATCTCTTCAATTTGGGAGAGGTAGACTCTAAACATCAGAAAGAGAGTTTTCGGATTTCACCCGTGGCCTGGAACTTAATATTCTCTACGTTTGGGGACTACATACAGGTTCCATCATTGTCAGAGGAGTCGCCTACTCTGTTGGGATCATAATATCTATCTGCCCTGATGATGGAATCTGTATCTACAGCATTTCCGAAACATTGGAAATGTTAAATTACAGAACATGGTAGAATGCTCAAAAGTTCTTTTCTGATCACATTCCCCGTGAAGACTTCTAAAATTGCATATTTGTACAGACTCTAAACGTATTTGTTATGACTGTTATGAGTAAATTTTACATTCGGTACCAGTTTCTTAGACCTCTAATAAAAGTAATAATATTATTGTTACAACTAAACTATAATAATTCCCATATACTTAAACCTCTGTATTTTCTAAACATTTTACATTTGGGTTTTACTGTCCTAGTTCTCATCGTTAGGGTAAAGGTGCCTAATTCTGTGATACTCCTAATTCCGTGATACTTTTTTTCACTGAGTGTCACGGGGTTGGGTATCTTGCTACGAAGTTCACCGATGTTTCAATGGAGGCGAAAGATGTTTGGCGCTATGGTCGAATGGCAAAACTTTGACTGACATTCAATTTTAAAGTTGTATCACGGGATTAGTATCACGGAAATAGGCAATTTTACCTTAAAGAGTTATTAAGGTAAGTGTACCAAAGACTGACACTTTAAGAAACCAATTTTGAATTTTGCTTCATTACGGACAATTAGTTATTTATATGAGTTGGTACAGGTTTCAGAGACAAGGTACTTATTTCTGTAAATTGGAGAATCACACGAACAAAGGCTATATGAAGAGCAAATATATTTATTATTATTTTTTTTTTCAAATAAGCATGTTACTTGCACCAATAGCTGACACGTCAAAAATCGCTTTGTCCCAAAGGCTGACACATACATGCTCCAAAAGTTGACACTTAACACAAAACTTTTCTGTATGAGTTAAATGATTTATCACTGACAAATAAAACATTTATATTATACAGTACAGCGAAACAGTTAAGTTATAAGAACAATATTGAAAAAATGAAACTTAACTTTGAAATACTGTATATCATATAACGTCCTAAATTCGTAACATATTTCTTACTGTAACAAAATTATCAAACTCTGAGCTCAATTTAAGACAATGTGACACGATGTTTTTCAATTTTTTTTATCACTAGACATATTTGTTTCTCATTGTCATATTTTGGAAAACTAATTTTTCCGAGGATATCTTTTGAGTTATACCATTGAGTCTCCTCTATTCGTGGACATTTACATTCACTGCTACTCATGAACACTGCTTTAACATAAGCTGTGTTTTCGTTTGTATTTAAAACAAAACCCGGAAGAATTATTCTTCTTATTGTATAATTACATAATCATTTACTTTTATCTTCATTGAAGTAATGTTACGAAATATAGTTAACTTCTCTACATCCCAGTCATCTCCTTCTCCGGATTCTAGCAACACATCAATAGAAGAATCAGATGATTCTTCAGAAGTTGTTTCTTTCCTTCCTTATTTGGTAGCACCTTTTTCTGTTCCCTTGTCTCTTTGTTTTCTTCTCTTTTCCTTCTTCTTTTTCCTTTTATTTTTCTATACAATTCTCTTCTGTATTCTTTGCGTGATATTTTTTCCACTCATCAGAAGTCGCAACTAATAGAACCTTCTCTTGATTCTTTTGTTAGGTATGCTTATTTTCTGAGGCCTAATGTGTACATTTTTTAAGGGAAAAGGAATGGTTTAACCAGAACCACTTACTGTATTTCCTTCTTGTTCTTTGTATCCTGAAAGATTATTTGAAATATTGCTTGGACCTGAGATAGGACTGCCAGAATTGTGTCCTGAATTTTCATTCAAATTATGTAAAGTATTACGAGGGTCAATCAAATGAAAACGAGAAATCGGCTGCCAACAATTAGGTTACGCGCCGTCATGGGGTAAAGCTTAAGAGTTGATACTACTGATTGAGAGCTGTATTGTCTGAGGGAGTGTTGCGCGGCAGCAAGACGAACATGACGTTCACAGTAACGGGAGCGATTAAATTCTCGCAGCATAGTTTGGTGCAGTTTCTAGCCGCGGAAGGTGTTTTACCAATTGAAATTCATCGCTCTATGAAGAAGATGTACGTGGACAACTGCATGTTGCGCGCCCGAGTGTATGAGTGGACAAAGCGATAGCAACAAGGGCGAACATCACTGGAGGACGGACGACCCGCGCCCTGGCCAGTCCCACACAATCATCATGGAAGAAAATTTTCAGCAGACAATCTCATCCGGGTAGATTGGAGGTGTACAATAGACAAAGTGACTCAGGACCTGAATATCAGTCATGGATCTGCATACTCGAAAATCCACGATCGATTGAAGTACCATAAACTACGCGCAAAGTGGGTCCAAAATGGCTCAGAAATGAGCAGAAACAACACCGAATGGGACTGAGTTTGCAACATCTGATGCGTTATGAACAGGAGGTGGAGACTTTTTTGGAACGCATTGTGACCGTGGAATGTAACATGGTGCAACTACGAACCGCAGAGCAAGCGACACAACATGCAGTGGAAGCACGACACATCACTACGCCCAAAAAATTAAGAAATTTCACAACCGGAGGCAAGGTGATGCTCATGCTGATCTTAGACTCAGAGGGTCTATTACGTTGCCACTTCATGGAGAGAGGAGAATCTGTTACCTGCGCTCGATACTCCGAAATCCTCCGTACTGAATTGCGTCGTGTCGTCAAAAACAAGCGACCTGGACGTTTGCGTGATGGTGTCATTTTGTTACACGACATTGCGCGACCACACACAGTTCGGCACACCATGGACACCATTCGAGACCTGCGCTGAGAGGTGCTCGAACACACCCCTTACAGCCCGGACTTGTCACCCTGCGTCTTCCAGATTTTCAGCAAGCTCAAAAGTGACCTCGAAGGGCGCCGGTTTGCTACAGTCGGTGACGTGATTGAGGCTTTGCAGCACGGGTGCCACTAGCAGCCAAAAGGCTTTTATGAACAATGTATCAAAAATGTGGTGAGCAGGTGGGATAAGTGCCTAAACACTGGTGGAGATTATTTTGAAAAATAAAATTCCTCTGCGAAGAAAAACATTTTTCGTTTTCATTTTACTGACTCTCGTACTTGGGCCTGGGGTAGCACTGTCATTATCATCTCTGTCCTGGCAATTCTTGCAATTATTGTAGCTTCATCAATAATTCCTATCTGTTTTTCCCTTGAAGGACATGGTGGAGACATAGTGAACCTTTAGCTAAATTAGGAACCTATAAGAAAATCAAAGTATTCTAATTAAACATTCCTTGCAATTACCATAATAAAACGAAGTGACTTCCGTGAAAGTAGAGATTTTTTAACTTCAAGATGAACAATAAAAAGCATTATTTTTAATAGCACTGAATCTCACAGTGACAATAATATTTCATGTGACAGGAACAAAATTAACGAAAACCACAATTATTAAAATTTTATATGAAACACCGGTACAGACACAAAAAAATAAATGTATTTTAATGAATATGATAAAAGTTTAAAGACTTCAGACAGAAGAATACAAGAAAAGAATTTGTTGAAACAGGCGATTTAAAATTATTACTTGGGTGACAAAGAATTCTGTCAGTCTTAGGAACAACATTTTTGAAACTGCTCTTATAGTTGACATCCCCAGTCAGCTTTTGGTACAGAACTTCCCATTGCCAGTAGATTTAAATGCCAGGTTCTTGTAATGTTTCTCGAATAATATGAACAAAAAACTCATTTAAATGTGATTTTTTTTATTTCATCAAAGCCTGACACATTGTGTCAGACATTGGAACATATGTAAAATTAAGAGTACCAATGGCTGACACCCCTGTGGCATGTTATTCTAACTTCATTTTCAAACAAACCATGTTCTTACTATCTTCTGCATACAATTTTAAATATTCAATATTAATAACAACTTAAAATTCCACATAAAATTGGCATTTATGATTAAAATAATTGTATATGCACGATTACCGTTTTGGTTAACAATAACGGCTATTTCATGCAAAATGATACAACAGTCTTCTTTATGCAGCATCCATCATGTTTAATTCAGGTGTATTTCCAGGAGAATATTGTGCGATGTTGCCAAGATAACAGGAAGTTAGAACAAGTTCAGAAATTCTGTTTCTGACTACACATAATCTTATTACGACACATTGAAACTGAAAGTGTCAGGCTTTGGGTCAATGTCAGCTTTCGGTGCAGTTACCTTAAGCATTCAAATGTAGTTACGCACAGAGAGTCGATCGCTTGTGACTGTGGCAAAATTTTCAAGCTTAGGCTCGCATATAGACGTCATTTACGTTAAAATAGTTTAGTTAGAGCGTTGTCAAAGGCTTATAATTTTTTATATTACTTTAAAGGGAAGGAGCATGTCTCTCACAAAGAGACAAAGATAGAAAGCAATATGATTATAATAGTGTTTCGTGTAGTTTCTTAAAAAAATGAAAAGTATAATTATGCCTATATGGTTGCGTAACCTACAGATTTGTTTCCGATTTCTAATAAATTTAAATGACGTCATATGCGTCAGGACTCACATCGACAGCTGAATTGCGGCAAGAGGTGACAAATCAGTAGTGAAGGATTTCATAATCAGAGTGCACGGTGTATCACAGTAACAATGCCCAAGAAAATCTAGCCTTTTTGGGAGGGGTACATAACAACCTTTCCGATGTCACGTAGTACAGTGATGTGAAAATCATATGAGCCTGCAAAAAACGTGGTTTCGTTATTTTCAAGAAAGGCATCATACGTGTACCTAATAAGACTGGCAAAGCTCGGATGGGATTCATTCTAGAGTGGAAAAAGCAAGCAAATCCACCCCCTGTCACAAGTCGCCACACCTCACGAGATGATACAAATTAATTCCATTCGAGCTTTACTAATCTTATTAAGTACACAGAAGATGCCTTTCTTGGAAATAACGAAACGTTGTTTATTGCAGGCTTCTTTTATTTTCACTTAATTGTACTTGGCATTGGAAAGGGTTGTTATATACCCCTCACAAAAAGGCTCGATTATCTTGGAGATTTCTGCTGTGAGTCGCCGTGCACTCTGACTATGAGATCACTCACTACTGGTCTGTCACCTCGCGCCACAGTTCAGCTGTCGTGTGACTCCTGACGCACATGATGTCATTAAAATTCGTTATCAGATATCGGAAACAACCCTGTACCTCTTTGATTTAATGTACAGGTAGTTATGCTCCTTTCAATTAGCATAGAGTGCAAAGTATAATATATTCAGCGAGTTTTTTTTTTATAATACTTGCTACATACAATATTCATTACTTGATACACGAACTCTAATCACGTAAGTGAAGTGGATAGGCATTGGATATATACACAATATAACTTACATACATTACTTGTTACACGAGTACATTTAAAGTTTTAATTAGATTAACTGAATAGTTAATTAAGTGTCGAGGTATTTATTACAAACTTGATTACTAACATGTTTACGTTCCCACATCACTACCTTTATGTTTAATGTTTACAGGTTTCATTTAATATAGCAAGTGTTCAACGATCGCCTTCTAAAGTAGTAGACACGTATTACATGGACAGTATTACTTTTTTACTTTAGCTATTACTACAGAGAGTTCAATTATTAAGTGTTAATTGAACAAATTTTTGTCACTATTACATACCAATGATTTAGTTTCTTCACAAGTCTATGCAGCTTTTAGCGGTTAATGCAGGATGTAAATCTAATAAAATTAGAACTTGAATTTTGAACATCTGAATAAATTCACTACTTTATAATTGATTTCGTGGCTATGATATTGTGTTTTTCTAACAATCTGTACACTACGAGCTTTATTTTAAACAAATGACAGGATATTTGAGGAAATCCCTAACAGCGTGTAACGTCTATGCAGGATTTGATGTAATGAAATTTAAGAAAATTAAATACAATTTGCTTTTAGATTTAAGTGTATGTAATGAAAGGAAAGAAACAATTTGTGAATAAATATTGTCCAATAATAATAATAATAATAATAATAATAATAATAATAATAATAATAATAATAATAATAATCTTGCTCAGGATAGGGAACAGTGGCGGGCTTATGTGAGGGCGGCAATGAACCTCCGGGTTCCTTAAAGGCAGTAAGTAAGTAAGTAAGTAAGTAGTAAGTAATAAAATTATTAACTTGTATTATGAATATGTAATATTGTATAAGCTTAATTGTCTTAACTCCGTCATAATAAATAATTAAAAAGTACGGTAATTATAAAATAAATACGTTAATAATAAATCAAAAAGGCATATGAATCGGTTAAGAGAGAAGTTTTATATGATATTCTTATTTTCTTTTCTTTAGTTGTTTATTTAACGGCGCTGTATTAACTACTAGGTTATTTAGCGTCGATGAAATTGGTGACAGCGAGATGGTATTTGGCGACATGAGGCTGAGGATTCGCCATAGATTACCTGGCATACATCTTACGGTTGGGGAAAACCTCGGAAAAAATCCAAGGTAATGAGCCCAAGCGGGGATATTCTTATCGAATTTGGTATTCCCAAGAAACAAGTTCGATTCGTTTGCACCCATTTTCCGAAATCAACTTCCCGACTGACCACTTTTTCGAATGACCATTTTTTCGAAACCTACCTTTCCGAATCTTTTTTTTTTTTTCCTAATACATTTTTCCGAATGATCATTTTTCCGAATAGCCATTATTGCGAATGGTCATTTCTCCATTTACTACTTTTACGCGTTCACTATTTATAAAAATGAATAATCCAATACATTAGCATAAATAGTGCCCGTTTTGTGTTACCTACAAGCGCCATAACTTGTTGCTCATTCCATTTAGGTCAGATCCTGTATGGACGCATCCAGGCTGAAGGTCTACCTACAGGAAGTTTACAAATATATCGAAAACAATTAAATAAGAGTATATATGCATATGTTGCTATCTTTAGCAATTTTTCCCACAGATCACGTAAAACAATTATTCGAAGAACTCAGAGGAGATGCGCCTCACACCATACTACATTATAAAGATTACTTTGATCTCCATTTTATCAGTGGCCGAAGAGGTAGAGGCAGAACACGACTTGTAGGGGAATATGGGGCAGGACGGGGAAGGGGGCAGGACGGGGTATAGCCTCTATCTTCCCAACAAGTAGTGCAATCTACCGAATTTTTTTTAGAACTTCGTCAACTCATGTAAATATATCATCACACAACACTTATTGCCATTCCTTGCATCTGTTGTATGTTATTCGGTTGCTGCATCATATTGTATCATTCATTTGCAACTTTAAAGTGTTCTCTTGTCACACGTAAGTAGAAATGAGATTTATTTAGATAATCTATTTTAATGTCATATTATAGAGTGCTTACCTGGCTTTTAATTCCAAAACTTTCTTAAATTTCGTGCGTTATTTTTCCTGCCAATACCTCATAACTTAGAAATTGTGACTCTGGGGCAAAACGGGGTGGGGCATAACAGGGCAGTACCCCGTCCTGACCCACGTCATATTTAATTAAATTTCATCTCCTGTAATGGGTTGTTCGTTGTTGTTTGTCAGAAGAAGGTTGGATTAGATGCGTATCATCTCTGAAATGGGCTCACAATTGTTGCGTAGGAGTAGACAGTGAAGACGAGGATGCCACGCACATTTGCGTATTTTGCGAATGACTTTTTCTCAAGTAAACTTGTAAAATGTTGTAGTATTCACACTTTCAGTATATAATTTTTGTCACTTTTGCCATTTAATTATTACAAAAAATAGATACCCCATTTTGCCCCAGAAATGGGGCAGAACGGGGCAAAACACACATTTCGAAAAACAAATTTATTTTAAGGTTACAATAACCGGATTTCACTCGAAGTGCATATTTTTTTACTTGTTTACAGTGTAATAAAAGCATATATGTCATAAAACCCATACATTTACATTATTTGATACTAAATAAAAGCATTCAAACATTAACTACCCCGCCCTGCCCCATGTTCCCCTACCACAGCGGTATGACATTCGCATTTGGAATCAAGACCAATCAACATTGCAAGGTGAACCCCGGACCAAAAATGTAAGAGAAGCATCGCATAATAGATTTCAAATGCTCATCAGTAAGCATCGTCCATACCTATATATGGCCTTAGCTGAAATTCAGAAAGAACAAGCCGACACTGAGGTCATGAACAAGGGTTGAGATTGGGAAGGAAGGTAAAAGCACAGCCAAGAAAGGGGTGGATAGCAATATAAAACAGAATTAGGGCAATAACACTGGAATACGAAACATACAAGGAAGAAAACCGCCGTCTTCAGTGCTTAAGAAGAAATGGGTACAATTTTAGCTTCTGAAAAGGCATGAAATACAGGCCATAATTTGTAATGCATTCAATTTTAAGTGTACATTCACAATAATTTAATGTGCTCTTAACTCTACTAATTATTTCATTTAATATTCTTGATTTCAGAAAACAAATCCTATGAAAAATGGTCATTCGGAAATGAGGAATTCAGAAAAATATTCATTAGGAAAAAAAGGACATTGGGGAAAAATCGACATTAGAAAATTGGTTTCGAAAAAATTACCTGAAACCAGTTCGATTAATTAAAATGTATCTCAGTGAAACGTATAGCAGAGTCCGTATACGTCAGATTATGTCTGATGCTTTTCTAATTCAGTGCGGGCTAAAACAAAGAGATGCACTATCATCTTTACTTTTTAACTTTGCTCTAGAATATGCCATTAGGAAAGTCCAGGATAACAAAGAGGGTTTGGAATTGAAAGGGTTCCATCAGCTGCTTGTCTATACGGATGACGTGAATATGTTAGGAGAAAATCCACAAACGATTAGGAAAAACGCGGAAATTCTACTTGAAGCAAGTAAAGCGATACTGTTGGAAGTAAATACCGGTACCGAAAAGATTAAGTATATGATTATGTCTCGTGACCAGAATATTTTACGAAATGGAAACTTAAAAATTGGAGATTTATCCTTCTAACAGGTGAAAAAATTCAAATATCTTGGAGCAACATTAAGAAATATAAATGACACTCGGGAGGAAATTAAACGCAGAATCAATATGAGAAATGAGTGTAATTATTCGGTTGAGAAGCTTTTGTCATCTAGTCTGCTGTCAAAAACCTGAAAGTTAGAATTTATAAAACAGTTATATTACCGCTTGTTCTGTATGGTTGTGAAACTTGGACTCTCACTTTGAGAGAGAAACAGAGGTTCAAGGTATTTGAGAATAAGGTTCTTAGGAAAGTATTTGGGTCTAAGAGGGAAGAAGTTACAGGAGAATGGAGAAAGTTACACAACGCAGAATTGCACGCTTTGTATTCTTCACCTGCCTTAATTAGGAATATTAAAACTAGACATTTGAGATGGGCAGGGGATGTAGCACGTATGGCCTAATCAAGAAATGCATATGGAGTGTTAATTAGGAGACCTGACTGAAAAAGACTTTTAGGGAGGCCAACACGCAGATGGAAGGATAATATTAAAATGGATTTGATGAAGGTGGGATATGATGATAGAGACTGGATTAATCTTGCACAGGATATGGACCGATGGAGGGCTTATGTGATGGCGGTAATGAACCTCCGGGTTCCTTAGAAACCGTAAGTAAGTAATAATAAATCAACTCAAAGCTAAAACTTTGAATGTCAATATGTAATTAAGAAATGAAAATTTATATTCTTTTTTAGAAAACTTGCCTTACCGGATCCACTTAAGTCATGGAATAGTCGTTACGTTTATTAGAACCTGCTTTACCAAGGATTACTCGAAGTGGAACGCCACTGGTAGAGCCCACGTCGCATGTGGCCAGAAGGTGGCCCTGGGGGTGCATGTTGCAATCCTACGCAACGAGGCAGTTATGAAGGATGCACATTTAAGGTCGGGACGCTACACGGTGTGAAAGTACTGCGATAAATAATTATCCAATGTATTATTAAAGATGCGGATATAACAGACTTGTTTCAGCGATGCAACAGGACTCGTAATGTTTGTGTACCTATCTGTGCCGCATTGCTTGTTCTATTCTTCGCAGAGTTCTAACGGTTCAGAAGTCCAATGACGTAGGCCTACACACATTTAATTTCGGTGCCCTTCAACATACACAACCAGCGTCTTAGAATAGTTAGTCCGGGTCTTCTTACTTTATACCGCAAGGGCATATATAACGGATTATAGTGACTTTCAAATTGTCACGTTGAATTATCTTTTGCCACCTTTCTTTCGAATTTCGATACTGACAAATACAGTGTACATAAAAGAATATAGGGATTTTGAAGGTGTTTAAGTGATTAGATCAGCTTATAGGAGTACAATTTTGGAAATATTCAACAAATTTCTTTTCCTCGATTACTGTACCTTGTACAATAATGAAAATTAGTATGTGTAAAACACTGTCCTTCTGCTATAAGAAAAAAAAATATTTTTTATGATTAAAAAAAGTTATTTACATATTTGTTTTCAAAATTCGAAATGATGGCAGTTCACTGTGCAGCGATGATGCGTTTTCCACATAACTCAAACACTATCCAACAATCTGTGATGAAATTTTTTGTGTGTATTTATGCATGTCATATATGCAATATGATGCAAGATCACTTCTCTACCTTTGATATAATGTCTGATAAAAAAATAAATTCATTTAAAAATTGGTCAAATATCAGTATTTTCTTCTAACACAAAATACAAAAAATATTATTTATTAAGGAATGTAGTTGAAAGAGCATGATATTGTAAACACGAATTTCAGCAATGAAATAAAAAAGAGAGAACATGAAAAAGTTAACAAGTGTTTGGGTTATGAGGGAAACGCTTCATCACTGCACAGTGAACTGTCATCATTTCGAATTTTGAAAGAAAAAATATATATGTATTTTTTTAATAGTAAAATATCTTTTTCATATAGCAGAAGGACAGTGTTTTATACATACCAATTTTGATTATTGTACAAGATACAGTAATGGAGGAAAAAATGTTGGATATTTTCAAAAATTTTACTGCTGTAAGCTGTACCTAACCCTTTAATGATAATTTAACTAACTATGACAATAACAAAACCCATGTTGAATGAAAGAGTAACATCTCCAGTTTACATTATAAATTCATAAGTGTTCAATGTGAGCGCTGTTTGTTACACGATACACATCTATCCTGTAGGCTAATTCTTTCCATACTGTAATCAGCATGTCTGAAGTGATGGCAGCAATAGCTTCTCGAATCTTGAATCTGAACTCGGGCAGGTTAGCAGGCAATGGAGGCAAGTAAACGTGGTCCTTTACAAAACCCTAAAGTAAAATTCGCATGGGGTGAGATCCGGTGATCTTGGAGGGCACTGGAGATAAGCCCTGTCATCGAGTGCATGACGACTAATCCACCGGTCAGTGACATCATCATTCAACCAATCTCGTACAAGGTGATGCCAATGTGGAGGTGCGCTATCTTGTTGCCAAATGCAGTTGAAGAAAAAGCCATTCTTGGAGCATATCCAGGTACATAATTCCAGTTACGGTAGCTTCAACGGAAAAAGAAGGTCCACATTAATTTTTGTGGAGTCTCGTTCGGATTGTACGGATTCATGGGGATTTTTAGATCCCCAGATTCTGACATTGTACGTGTTAACCTTTCCACTAAGATGAAATGTTCATTCATCACTAAACACAACACAATCTAAAAAAGTCATCATCTTCCTGCTGCAACATTTCAAGCACGAAGTTGGAGCGCACAGCGTAGTCAGTAGGCTTTAAGCCTGTAACAATTGTAAACGGTAGGAATGCCTATGTAAGCGTCTTCTTAAAATCTTCCATACTGTTATCACTGGCATTGCAAGTTCACGACTAGCTCTCCTAACTGCCTTTTCAGGACTTCGCAAGAAAGAGTCCCGAACGCGATGAACATTCTCCTCAGAGACTCTTGGTCGTCCCACACTTTTACCTTTATACAGACAACCGATCGTTGCCAACTGGTTATGCCATCGACGGATATTGTTGGAATTTGGGGAATCACGATTAAACTCCCTACGAAACGCACGTTGAACTGTTATAACCGATTTACAACTCTCAAACTTCAAAACATAAAATGCATTCTGTTGAGGAGACGCCATCTTAGTTATTATCGCTACCAAGAAAACAAAACAAAGGAAAGCTATGTGCAAATGCGTACAACTAAAACTGTCTTCCTTCCTTTTTCATTTGAGTCTACAAACAACTTTCTACGCCTCATCTGAGTGATAAAATAATGACTATGAACTGCTATATTCTTTTAAGTACACGCTGTACTATAACTGGCATCGATGTGTATAACCAAGCTGGATGGCTTGCCGTGTATTCGTAATGCGAGGCGTTGTCTGCATTGCGAATGGTCTGCCATGTTTGTGGATGTGTAAACATGTGAATACGATTGTATTCTATGTGGTAATATAAATCAAAGAGTCTGGGTAGGCCTATACATTGCCCCCAATGTGGGCGAAATAATAAGAGAAACAGAGGACTTATAAAAACTGAATTAGATCGTATTCCATACTTTAATAAAGGCCTAAATATGAGACACTCTTTTTGGTAACATATTCCAAATTTTTGTCCTGAAAAAAATCCCTCCCTTCAAAGAGCGGCTCAAGCCAGGAGTCAAAGGAAACCCGTAACCCTCAGTTTTACTGTATTAGAAACCGGGGGTAATAAGACCTACCTAAGAAATAAAATGTCCTTACTTTGAACTGGAGACGTTTAGCAATTTTTAAATAATTGAATAGCATACTTTTATAGTTATGCTACAATATTTTACTTCAAAGAAATATTCACACAGACATATAAATAATGTGAGCAATGAAAATTAACATGTCACTGGGCCTTATATCCTATTATGACAGATAACAAGGCCCACAATAAACAATAGCATTTTGTTAAGCTGAAACAAAGCAGACTTGCAAACAATAACACAGAAATATTTTCATGAAACTGATAAATGCAATTTTTTTCAGTTAAAGGTGGTTGAACTTAATTTAGCAGAAGCTAAATAATTCTTTACCAAATAAGAAGAATAAAAATACTACTCCCTCATGCAAAATTGTGAGTTAAATTTATTTTAATTACCGTGTGTAGAGAAAGGTAGCCTATATATTAATATTTGACGTTATAGCACATAATGCTCTAATGCATTGTTGGTTGTAGGTTATATCATTTTCGTAATAGACTTACAACTTCTTGGAGCTGCATTCGTGCAATTGAAGAGCATCGTTGCAGAAAGTGTTCTTTCCATTCTAAAATCATTTTTTTTCTACATTCTATGAACGTAGAATTCAAATCTGGAACAATAACGTAACAAAATGAGTTTTCTTTCATCTTAATAATATTTTCTTAAAAAGGAAGAGTTAGTCGGAACAGACCACATCTTTTATGCTTCACACACAGAATACTAAGACGGGGAAAATTTATTTTGGAACGATGCTCCTCACACGGTTTCTTTATTCTCTATAACGGATTTATGTTTCAAAATAATCTCCACCTTTCTTTCTTTCCTTCTTTCTTTTCCCCTTCTTTCTTTCTTTCTTTCTTTCTTTCTTTCTTTCTTTCTTTCTTTCCGTCTTTTTCCCTTTTTCCGTCTTTCATTATTTTCCCTTTCTTTCTTTTTCCTTTTTTTTTCTTTGTTTCTCTCTTTGTGTTTTCTTTTTATCTTTCTCTCTTTCTTTTTTCTTTCTCCCGTTCTTCCTTTTTCTGTCTTTCTTTCTTTTTCCCTTTTTCCGTCTTTCTTTCTTTTACCTTTCTTTCTTTTTCTCTTTCTTTCTTACTCACCTTCTTTCCTTCTTCGTCCCTTTCTTTCTTTCTTTGTTTCTCTCTTTGTTTATTTCTGTCTTTCTCTTTTTCTTTTTTCTTTCTCTCGTTCTTTCTTTCTGTCTTTCTTTCTTTTTACCTTTATCCGTCTTTCTTTCTTTTCCCTTTCTTTCTTTCTTTCTCCATTTTTTTTTCATTTTTTCCTTTCTTTCTTTTTTCTTCTAAAATTTCATGCACACATTATCTATCTTTGACTGTCTTCATGGTCTGTTGGTCATCATACTGGCTTCCAGCTCTGGAGGTCCCGGGTTTGATTCTCGGCCTCTACTGTCGGTAAATTTTTTTTGAAGAAGCAAAATTGCCTGGGTATCTGGAATCTGGAAATTTGTATGAATATGGGTGTGCCGGTTAATATTAATTAGCCAATCTTCAAAAATATAAAATGCAATATATCAGGACTGTCGCTGAGCAGTAACCTGAACACAAGTTTCAGCGTCACATCACAGTCTAGTATATACAGTCACGAAGTTTGAGTTGTTGAGGTTGCTAGGAACAATAGACTGTGCAGGTACTATTTCGCATTGTCTGTAATGAGGCGATAGTAGCGATCCTAGTGGTTAGCAACTATCTATGGATGCATATTTATTACATATAGAGCTTCGTGACTGTATATACTAGACTGTGGTTACATTGATGACAAGTAACTCCATCAGTTAGCACAACCATAAAACACTAATAGATGCTATAGAGTTAACAACGAAAAAAAAAAAAAAAAAACGTTAATTTCCACACTTTTCTTTGGTTACGCTTGTTACCAAGGTGACAATTGAATAGGCCTATCGAACAATTTATTTATTGCGAACTACTCTCTACGAACACGATTTTTTTTCCCATATTTCTATGTTCTTAGATCAGTCCTGAGCACAGTTTACAGCCACCGGCATAGCTCAATCTACAGAGGCTTTTGCAGCTGCGCTCAGGCGTTGATTCGATTCTCGCTTGGACTGATTACTTGGTTAGGTTTTCATCGAAGTTTTTCCTAACCGCAAGGTGAATATCAGGTAATCTATGGCGAATCTTCGGCCTCATCTACCCAAATACCATCTTGCTACCGTATCGTCAATTCCATCGACGCTGAATAGCCTAGTAGAGGATACAGCGTCGTTAATTAACCAAATAAAAAATTTCACATAATCTAACAACAATGTTTTCTTTTTGGTAATGGCGAGCACTTGACTCATTCATTCATTCATTTATTTTATTCCATAGATCTTACATGAGCAATGAAGCTTTAAGATGTGGAACATGTCAACATTTTACAATATTACAATTACAATTTTTACAAATTTTTATAGTTTTACAATTTAGTAATTTTCTACAATTTTTACAATTTTGTACAATTTTTTTACATTTTTTTACATTTTTTTACATTTTCGCGAGATGTAGTGAGATGAGATGAGGTCCGAGGATTCGCCAAAATATTACCCGGCATTTGCCTTTTCGGTGGGGGAAACCTCGGAAAAACCCAACCAGGTAATCAAATCAAAGGGGTTGATGTCAAGGACTCGCCATAGACCATCCGGCTTCAGTCCCACGGCTGGGGAAAACCTCCGAAGAAACCAAAGTCCAAAGGGGGGTCCAACCCAAGCCCGAACGCAGCTCCGGATCAGCAGCCCAGCGAGTCTGTCGACTGACCAACATCGATGGCTCTACTAAAAGTATACAATACATAGCCAATCAGATTATTAAATTTACAAACGCAAACGATCATTCATAAGTTGAGCTATATTATAATACAAAACAATTTAATTAAATTTAAGGCATAAACAATTCAACCAGTTGTGATATACAGAAATTGATAATACATATCATGCAAACTACTTCAAATTACAAACAAACAATTTATCAGTAGAGCTATATAGATTACTATTCAATTTAAAGCATATACAATTCATCGGCCAAATCTATACAAATATATACAATACAAAGTAGCATACTTTCATTAAGCTATACAAATTTGTGCAATTAATATCAAGTAGATTAATTCAATTTATAATCATAAACAATTCATCAGTTGAGCTATACATATTACCATTCAATTTACAGTAGGTCTAGGCTATATACAATTCATCAGTAGAGCTACACAGACTAGTAATCATTTTAAGAACATATACAATTCATCAGCCAAACTATACAAACATATACAATCAAATTAGTTCAATTTACAAACTTATTTTCGTTAAGCTATAAAATTCATATGAAGTAGATTAATTCAATTTATAAGCTTAAACAATTCATCAGTTGACCTATACAGTATACTATTCAATTTACAGTACATACAATTCATCAGTTATGCTAAACAAAAAATACAATACATAGTAAACAGATTAAGTCAATATAAAAACATATTTTAGTTGAGCTATATAAAATTGTACATGTCATTTAAGTAGAATAATTCAATTCACAAGCATAAACAATTCATCAATTGTGTAGAAGGTATGAGTATGTAGAAATTTGGTTAATTCTTTTCTGAACCTTTTCTCGTTGTTCTTCAAATCTTTAAGATAATTAGGCAGTGCATTGAAGACTGTTATACATGAATAGCGAACTCCTTTTTTAAAACAGCTTAGACTAACAGAGGGTAGATGAAGATCTGATTTATGTCTTGTATTAAAATGATGAATGTCTTGATTAGTACTGAATTTATCTTGGTTCTTAATATACAGCATCATTACGGAAAGAATGTATTCACAAGGTAAAGTCAAGATTTCTAAGTTTCGGAAAATATTTTTACATGAGGTCCTTTTATGCACACCGGTCATTATTCTTATAGCTTTCTTTTGTAAAACAAAAACGTGTTTAGCTTCAGACGAGTTACCCCAGAATATTAAGCCATATTTCATTACAGAGTGAAAATATGCAAAGTATGACATTTTGAGTAAGTTTATATCACCAATAGTAGATAAGGATCTTAATGCATAACAGGCAGAGCTCAATTTACGAGTAATACATTCTATATGCGTTTTCCAGTTCAAGTGATTATCCAATTCTAAACCAAGAAACTTTGTGCTTATAGATTCTTTGAGATGAGTTCCATTTAATCGAATACTGTAGGAAACCTGAGCACTATTGTGTGTACTAAATTTGACTGCACTGGTTTTATCAACATTAAGTGCTAGTTTATTTGCATGGAACCATTCATTCATTAGATTCAGCACTGTATTAGAAGTGTTTATAAAATGATCGTATTGTTTGCTTGAAATAATTACACTTGTATCATCTGCAAATAAAATTACATGGGATGAATTGTTTATGGTCAAGGCTAAATCATTAATATAAACTAGAAACAACAATGGACCTAAAATTGACCCCTGCGGAACACCATGTTTAATATTTCTAAATTCTGAATAAGTAACTTTATGACTATTTGGTACATTTATTTCTACTTTTTGTTTTCTATTTGATAAGTACGATGTAAACCAACCCAACATCTCATCTTTAATGCCATAAAACTTCAATTTTTTTACTAATATACTATGGTCTACACAATCAAATGCTTTAGCCAAGTCACAAAAAATCCCACCTACATGTAGTTTCGAATTTAATGAATTTAGTATTTCATCCACCAAACTAAAAGCAGCATTCTCTGTCGATTTTTGTTTTCTAAATCCAAACTGTTCTAAAACTAATATATTGTTGGACTCCAGGTAATGATATAATCTATTATACATAACTTTCTCAAACACTTTTGAAAATGTTGTTAATAATGATATGGGTCTGTAATTAGCAATAGTACATTTATCTCCCTTTTTGTATATTGGTTTTACTATTGAATATTTGAGTCTTTCTGGAAAAATACCACATTGCATTGACAAATTGCATAGATAGCTTAACGGAGGGGATAATATTTCAGAACAAGCTTTCAGAACTTTACTTGGAATTTCATCATATCCAGAGGAATATTTTGTTTTTAGTTGTTTTATCACATGCATGATTTCTGCTGCGGTAGTGGGAATAAATTTGAGACCTAAAAACTCAGTGTTAAATGCATCAGTTAGGTAACCAAGTGCAGCATCTTCTGCACAATCTTGAATGTTTAAGTTCTGAATAATATTTATATAGAAGTCGTTAAAATGATTTGCAATTGATTTTGGGTTATCTATTTTACTATCATTGATTTTAATGCAAGTAATATTTTCACTCTTTGAATATCGATTAGTTTCATTTTTAATAATATCCCAAATAGTTTTAATCTTATTATCTGAATTTTGTATTTTTTCATTCAGATACATTTTCTTTGCATCTTTTATAACTTTTGTCAAAGTTTTACAGTAATTCTTGTAGTAATTAAGAACATGAGGATCATCACTATTCCTACTCATTAAATATAGATTCCTTTTTCTAGCACATGATATTTTAATTCCCTGAGTTATCCACATGTTTTTACTTTTACATTTTTTCACCACCTTGACTGGAAAACATTCATTGAAATAATTCGTAAATGTAGTGAAAAATGCATTAAATTTAGTATTAATATCAATGGTATCGGTACTATATACATTTTCCCAAGATTCATTTTGTAGACATGTATTTAAATGATGAAGAGATTCAGCATTTATAATCCTTTTTTTTATTTTTAGATTAACACTTTGGAATTTTTCACTCATATTGAAAACACTTAGAATTTGTGCATCGTGATCAGACAGGCCATTGACTAATGGTACTGTTGAATAGGAATTCAATCTACTTTTATCTATAAATATATTATCAATGGCAGTACTACTTCCAGCTTGTGTTCTGGTTGGAAAACTTACTGTGTGACTAAGATTATAAGTTTCAAGAAGTGAGTTTAATTTTCTTTTACGTGAGCTTTCTGATAGATAATCTATGTTTATGTCACCACAGATTACAAATTCGGTATGTGGTTTATAAAGTCTTTTCAATAATGAATCTAAGTTAGTTGTAAATTTCTTATAATCTCCCATTGGCGCCCTATAAACACATAAGATAATTAAATTTGATATCTCATAACCAATTTGTATTCCACAGATTTCAATATCTTGTTCAAGGCAAAAATCAGATATATCAATTTTACTAAATAATAGATCCTCTCTGATAAAAATACAGGCACCCCCTTTTTGGAAGACATGTCTACAGAAATGGGAACCTAATACATATCCATGTAAAGACAGTTGTAGTATTTCCTGTTGCTTCATGTGATGTTCAGTTATACATAATATCTGAGGTTTATGCTTTTGAGTTGCTAAAGAAGTGATCAATTCATCAGTTTTTTGTTTTAATCCCCTAATATTTTGATGGAAAATAGTGAAGTTACTGTGTTCATTACTAGAAACATCAGAGCATTTACAATTTAGTTGAACTTGTTTCAAACACCTTACCGGTGGGAGGTTTAACCTAAAAAAGGAGAAGCCCTAGCATTAACTAACACAGGAATATTACAACTCTGCTTTTTAACATGGCTGCCTCTGATGCTATTAGCAATAAGAACCGAAAGGTGCTCCTTGCCTCTACCATTCAGATGCAGGCCATGTGACGTATATTCATACCTTCTTATAGGGCTTACATCTATCAAACCAATGTGTGATGCCCCAGGTCTCATCAGAGCCCGCTCAAGCCGCATATTCACGCTCCGCACCCTCCTGTGAAGATACGGCTTGTCGTACCTGCTGAAAAGACTGAGAAATCCCACATTGGTATGGCTGCTCATCTCAATTATGTTGTTGACATCTTTCTCAATAGAATAGTTACAATCGTTATCAATACTATTACCTGGCCCACCCACTATAACTACATGATCCCTCTTAGAAAATTCTGAACTCAATTTCATCATATCCTCAACAACATTCTTGAGAGGAGCATTAGGCTTACATACACTAGATACTTCAAACTCATCGCCCAGTTTCGACTTCAAAAGTGAGGAAATACCTCTTGCATGGCTGCTTCCTAAAATCAATACTTTACTCCTACAATCATTAACCTTATCTGTTTTCTGACTTACCTTTACTAGTGTCGATACTGGGTCTGAGTTCTCCTGATCAACATTCATTGCTTGAAGAGCACTGAATTTGTTGGTCAGTTTGATTGATGCAGCATCATCCGCAGAGAAACGTCTACTCCTAGATTTGGAATTCTTCGGTTTCATCCAAGTGTGAGATCTCTCTTTATTCGAAACACTAATGCTATCCTTCAAAGCTCTCAATTTATTAATTTCACACTTTGCCTCATCTAATTCCAATTCTAGGGCTCTGATTCTCTCCAGTTGATCGCGCATCTTTCTATCATATATACAATCACTACATTCCCAACTACCTTTGTAAACAAAATTATCAGGATCTATATCTATACATTTCCAATGAAAACAGAAATTACAATTATTACATACCAATCCTTTCACTACAATCCTTCTACAACTACGACAGTTTCCAGACAGAGCAGCCATAGCACACATTATGTATATACTGTACCTTATTTACAAATTCAATTTCACTCACTTTTCAATTTAATGTACTTACGTATATTAGTTTTAGGTTATTTCTACCCTTTAGTATCACCACACTATAATATTTCAATAGGCCAACACTACACTTTATCACTTCACTATACCACACTTTTCGAGGTTGAAACTACACGACACGTCACTGCACTTATATTTCGGTCTAGATGAAACTTCACTATTTATGTTTTAAATTATTTCTACTTTGAAGTATCACCACAGTACAATATTTCAATGGACCAACACTACACTTTATCACTTCACTATCCGGTACAACACTTGTCGACGTTAATCTACACGATACGTCACTTCACTGCACTTATATTTCAGTCTTGATGCAACTTCATTATTTATGTTATTTAACACACGCAATTTCTTAACCAACAATAGTATTTATATTGAAATGTGCTATTAATAATTTAGCCTAGTCCTTGTTAAAATATGTAAACACGTTCTATATTAGTGTTACAATTAAGCCTACTTATGTATCAATTAAATATTTCAACTTTACAAATAACAAAGAGCCTTAAAATTAGTCAACTTATGAGTTAAGAATTACTCAAGTTAAAAGAAGAAAAGGTCGGGAATAGTGACCAAAGTGTTGATTTGAGGTTAACTGTTTACAATATGGCGATTTATGTTGTGTATGAAATGCGAAGTATATTATTACAAAATTGCGTGGAAAATGGATGTTATGAATTTATGATTTATATATCAAATGATTAGTGAGTATTTTAAGTATCTTTAAATATGATGCTATGAATATATATATGAGAATTGTGTTAAATATGAGTATGAAAACACAGAGCTGCTTTATGGCAATCTTATCTCCTCAGTCACTACTACCAACCATGTCATAAGCCCCATCGTTCCCGTCCAGTGAGCGACGCGTAGAACCTTGTACAGTAGTTCTTTCAGCCACCATGAAGGCATTGTCCTTGATGTACCATAGACAGCGAAGTACGTAACGCTGTATGATTAATGGTGCAATGGTGAAATATCGGTAGGAGAAACGGAATTACCCCGCGAAAATCTACCCTCACAGCGTCTTTGTCCACCACAAATTCCAGTTGAATCCTCCGGGATTCGAACCCGGATTACCAGCATGGAAAACCGACGCCCTTGCCGTTCGGTTGACGGTGCGCCTCGAGTTCAATGCTTTACAGCATAAATATAAATAAAATTCCTTCGATCAGAAATAAACTCAACAATATTTACGCAACTGGGCGTTAGAGAACAAAATTAGATCAGTACATTAGACAGCGGACAGCATCATCATCAAATCAAAGATTAATTTAACCAGTTAACTTCTTATTCTTTTAAGGCTTTCGAAAGAAAATTAGACATTTTCAAATAAACAGGACCGGATTTAGGTACAGAGCTGCCTCTAGGGAGTGATAAAATTTACCGCCTCCAACTCCTACAAACAATTTATAAGCAGCTATTATACAGGTCATGTTTAGTTTAAATTAGTTTTAAATTAAATATTACAATTTAGAAAACAATAAATTACTGGAATCAAGACAGATTTTACTTGTGAATTCTAAACATTTCCTTCACACTTTCTTCACAGAGAAAGTATTGTTGGTGTCATCAAAGTCGATCTGACGAAGCACATTAGATTCGATGCAAAGAGACATATTCAAACATTCATTGTTGAAACGAAACTGATCTGTGAAAGGCAAGCTATCTATGTTTTATTTTTAAGCATTTGTTTTTGTTGGTGGTACAATTATTACCAGTATTTCTTACTTCGATAGGAAGTATAAAATAAATTGAATAATAATCTCCAACTCTTTGCGGAATAAACCTTTCATTATCGAATTATACCGAGGGAGCCAAAAAATGTATACACTTTTTAATAGCTCATAGCTAACTCACTTTTAATATTTTTTTCAAGTGGGACCGCTTAAAATAACAGCTGAAGTCAGACTAAACTTTGAGAAAAGAAAATTCATTCTGAAGTGCTATCGGAAGACTGAGAACATAAGTGAAGTGCAAAGACGGTTTAGAATGGAGTTTCAACGAGATTCAGCAACGCGACTCACAATTGCTCGTTTGCGAAGTAAGTTTGAAGATGAAGGAACTGTTCAGAATATCCATAAGAACAATTCCGGAAGACCACGAACATCCACCAGCCCCACAAGAGAAAGAGAAGTCATCGAAAGATTTCGGCAATCTCCTAGAAAATCTGTTCGGCAAGCGGCTCGTGAGACAGGACTTTCAAAATCGAGTGTCCATCACGTTTTGAAGCGTGCTCAATGGAAAAGTTTTTTATTCCTAGATTAATCCACGCCCCCATGACCGGAGAATTGAATTTTGTGAGTGGTACCAAGCAAAATGTGCGGAGGACAATCAATTTCCATACAAGAGTGTTTGGAATGATGAGGCCACGTTGAAGTTAAATGGCTCAATTAATCGTCACAATTGCACCTACTGGGCAGCTAGCATCCTCATGTGACAGTGGGACACCATGTGAACTTACCAGGAGTTACAGTGTGGTATAGTTTGTCAGCATTTGGTTTAATTGGACCTTTCTTTCTTGATGGTATCGTGACTGGTGCAATTTACCTCAACTTGCGAAGGGAATCCGCTATGCTATACGTCGAAGAGATGTTTAGGAATGAAGAATGGTACTTCCAACAGATGGAGCACCTCCCCACTATCACGCGACGAGAGGGCCTATCTTAACGGCCACCTGCAGAACAGATGGATAGGACGAAGACGAAGAGGTAGTACCGAGTACTCCCCTCGCTTACCGGATTTGACTCCGATAGATTTTTTTTCTGTGGGGACAAGTCAAGCACAGTTTATAGCACAAAACCAGCTACAATCGATGAGTTGAGAACAGCCATTGAAAGAGAATGTTCCTAAATACCAATCGAAATGATTAGAAACGTTTTGGATTCCATTGATCAGCGTTATCAACTGTGCCTGGACCACAATGGCCAACAATTTGAACACTTTCAATAAATGACTGGTTTCTACATTGGTTCACATTATTTTTAATTTTGAAACTTTACTGTATCATAATAATTCTTAACGTTGTAGTCATTGAAAGAGTGTATACATTTTTTTTGGCACATCTGTATAGTGCACATGCTGGAAAGTGATTAAATAGTATTGTTGGCGATAGAATAGCGCAGATAAAAGTATCCAATGTAAGTATAGAGTAAATACAGAAACGAAGTGCTGAAAAGGATTCACCTTTCATAGAAGATGTTGAAAGTGGCTCCCGTAACATCAAACACAGATGAGCTCGTCTAATCATGTTCAGGTACACTTGCACAGATCCCGTTGCGCGTCACTTTTTAACCAAACCCTGTATTGCTCTCTTTGACGTTTTTCCTCTTTCCGGAAACTTGTCATGAAAAATTCGCGGGTTTCCTTAATCGAACCTGTTCTCAGATACGTTTCGGCAATTAATTTCCACTCTTTCTTCTATTGAGTTCAGTAAGGAATTTTTCAGAATGCGGACAACTCGTATATTCGACTGATGACTGACAAGAAGAATGCCAACAATCGATTATTGCATAAAATTATCCATTGCTGTAGCTGTTTACTCATTTCCTTATGGTACGATACGATACGATATAATACGATAATGGAATTTCAAGCAGTAAAAATATTGCATTCACATTCAAATGGGAGGCGGGCTACTTTTATCTGCGCCACCCAGTATATTGGAAATGTAACTGAGAGTTGTGGTTACTATTCATAGCGATAAATAAGAAACACACATCCCATTTGATTTTCAACAGTGCATTCTTGTTTATACAAGCAGTTTCATAGTATAATAACGTGATGCCGATATTACAATATAATTATGCAGCTGCACTTTCGTTTTACTCTCGCCGCGATCGCGACAATGCGATTTTCGACTTTCTCAAGATGTTCAAGAACAAACTTCAGAAAAATATTTATCAAGAAGTGTTTTAAAAACAAATTTCACTGTAAAATGAAATTGAAAAAAAGGAAATAAAAAAGACAGAGAAAAATGCCGCCCCTCTTAAAATTGCCGCTCTAGGCAACTGCCTAGGTTGCCTAGGCCTAAATCCGGCACTGCAAATAAATGAACTCTCTGGTTTTGCTGTTACCATGTCACAAAATACAGGCAAGAGGCATATGTCGAATTCCTATGAAATGAAAATAAATCTTAATTTCTTTGCTGGATTTCGAATCCCGACTGCTGCATTTGCAGCAAGTGTAGGCTACTATAAGGCTTTATACTAACAAGACGGACATCTTTGGGAAATATTGAGCGAAATGAACAACAGCGTCTCTAGCGGCTTGACCTTGCGGAGAGTCAGCTGTGTGCTCTGCATGTGCCATTAAGATTCAACTACTATGTAATTAATTTCAGTTTATTCATAGTGTTTATGGCAGAGAAGTAATGTGGTGTGTATAGAGAAGATTCGAAGTACGCCTGGAAAGTATTATGCAGTATACGCCTATGGTTGCAATAATCAGGAAATACAAAAGGATTCCCGAGTTTTCTTTCGATTTCTTAAGAACAAGCCACAGTAGTAGTAATAATAATAATAATAATAATAATAATAATAATAATAATAATAATAATGTTTTATTTTTTCTGGCAGAGTTAAGGCCGTGAGGACTTCTCTTCCACTCAACCAGAGGATAAAAAGGAAATACCATGATAATACAATGTTAGTACAACAGAAACTTAAAGGTACACCTAAGATAAGATCGAAACAGAAAAAATATACATAGGCCAGAGGATTATCGAGCTTAAATACAGTAAGTATCTTGGCGCTTTTATAACTAATTTAAATAAAAATTATACAACAATTATATAATAATTATTACAATGAAATATAACATTTATATTTAGCCCTATAGTTTCCCTGTAACCCTGTAATTTTCCCGTTTAGTTAACTTTTTCTGCTAATTTAGATCTTCCCTGTAATAAAAAACAAATAAAAAGTTAATATTATGTTATGTTCCCGCTTATGCAGTAATGCGTTGGCAACTAGGGTGAAATGCAGCAAGATCACAACACCCATATTTTCTATAAAGAGTACTGTACTGAAAATATGTGTTTCCCAAACACCAATGCTGTTCCACTGTACATTGTAATTTCAGGGGTGTATAATTCAAAGTTTCTTGTGTTTTTAGAGAGCATCAGGAACAACGTAAAAGCCAAGTTGAAACAATGCATCCAAATTCCTACATGTATAAATGTTATTTGTTGTGATTGTTTGAATGTTTTTACTGACAAATGTGTCAGTGTACTAAATCAAAGGTCACTTAATAAGGAAAAGGAAGAAAGAACACAAAAAATGCATGCCATCCTATCAGCAAACAAACGAGTTTTTTTGACTCCTCCTGCACTGCGAAATGACACAGTTCCTTTCAATGTGCAGATTTACACCAATCATTTATTCCTTGTCTCGTCCCGTGATCACTTGATCACATTTCCGTCCCCTCGCGTATGTGGTACCTAATAGATTACGTCCATTTTCGGTTTTTCCCCTTCAAAATTTTCTAGAGCTCCTTCAGTGGAGCAGCGTAACCCGGAGTGAGACTAGTGGCCAACAGGCTTGGAGCTTACATATTTAATTTCTTACAGCCCCGAACTCCTTGCAAGGACGCGTTTTGGGTAGTCTACCTTTTAAATTTGACCTCCCAATTCTCTTCTTTCAATTCAATTCCATTCAATCAAAGAATCAGAAAGCTAAAAAAGCAATGAATGGTTAATGTTATACATTAGAATCAATAAAGTGAAAAACAATATTGTATGACTTATGTTTTTTAATAATTTTTCCTTCAAAATGATTTTCCTTTAACATTTAAGCTAAATGCTGAATAAGAGATGCATCTTACGAGCTCTAATTTCCTCATCCAGTCACGTATATTAAATTACGAGTTTGAATTCCCGCCTAATTTGAGAGATCGAACCGCTAGGAGCGCCTCATGCAAGATGTCTCTCTAATATATAGTGCGAAATATCGCAAGATGTTCGTCTTGTTAGTATACTATAAACGAACAATACATTTTAAATATCTTCTTTATCTAAAAATGTTATTCTTTTCACATGCGTTGTATATTACAGAGACAGCTTGTAACAACATTTTGACCTGTAACTTTACGACTGCTTGCTTTCTACGATCCGAAGCAAAGGCAGGACTGCAATTACGGTCTCATTGGACAAATAGGACGGTCTTGTGACACAGACGGTCGTAGCACGCCGGCTGACGGCCCGTGTCGCTGCCGGTCTATCATTTTCCGTCACCAATACCTGACAGTCAATCCACCCGGGGCTGTCGATGGCGAGGGGTCCATTGTCCTGGATATCAGACACACTTATGACAATAATTTTACAAGAGACGGGCTGTATATTTATTTATGCCGAACATCCATTAGTACACAAGTCTATAAGTAACATCAATTTCCCCAGAACTGTAATCTGGAGGAAAACATTTTCTAATCAATACTTTGAACATTTCTTTGTTTAACCTTCTGTTCGGGTTTCAGAATCTTTCTTTATTCTCTGTGTAGTTGATCACCTCATCACAGCTTTTGAGCTTAATATTTTCTTGATCATCTTAGGTGCCTCATACTTTTTAGATGGTCGTATTGGTTGTAGAGTAAACTCAAAGTTTGAATAACATATATCAAAATATGATTAATTATTTATTCCGTCAATATGGCTTAAGCATTGAATTACATATAAAAGAAGAACATATGAAAGAGAACTATTGATGTGTTACATCCTATTTAATCTTGATACTAACGTTTCGCCTCTAGTGGGGCATCTTCAGGTACAAGATATAAGTATCATCTAAAATCAATTACAATACAAGCTTTATATTTGAAAATGCAATGACTAGAGTAAAATATGGCATAGTGACAATATTATCCATACCAACATTAAATGTCCTGTCAAAATATTAAAAACAAATTTAATTTAAAACAATGTGAATTTGCATAGCTATACATTGTAGATCCCCTTGTATGGTATCTCAAATATATTGTGTTGTTGCCAATGAGGTCAATAAAAATACTAAAAATATACAAAATTAAAACCTAATATTATTAAATGTGGAGTCATAAAAGCGTGTATAACTAATTTTGTAGAGCGAGTGGAATTCTCGTTAAATGATGATTAGACTCGCATGATGTTATACGAGAGCTCAATACTTTGTTGATCATCATGGGTCCCTCATATTTTTTAGACAGTCATATTGGTTGTAGAGTAAACTCAAATTTTGAAGGCCGGAACTTTATTGAGGTTAACAGATTTTTAAGGGAATTGAATTCTTATCATAATTTTTTTCCGAAAACATGTAATGCTGTGAGAACTTCGTTGTAGATTTACTGTATTTAAGAGAATATTGGTCTTGAATGGGAAGAATCTAGGCAAAATGTAGCATACAAACCATTTCTTGTCTACGCCATAATTTAATTCTTCTACACACTATAAGAACATGTGTAGCATAAGTGGGGGCTCCGGACCCGGCGTTCTGGCCTGCCATATTGTCAGTCATAATTTCTGCTTAGGCCTATATGAAAAAAACACCTCAGACTAAAATTCTCCACATTTCCACAATAATAGAATCCAGGAGATTGTAATAATAATAATAATAATAATAATAATAATAATAATAATAACGGTAATAATAACAATAATAATAATAATAATAATAATAATAATAATAATAATAATAATAATAAAGTTTTATTTAACCTGGCAGAGTGAAGGCCGTAAGGCCTTCTCTTACACTCAACCAGGATTAAAACTTGCTTACATAGTTGAACATACAACTGGATCGGATTTAATAACTACGTACTGATACGATTTAGGTACATAATGAGATCATAAGAGGTACCTACATAAAAATTTACCTAATAAAATAAAAATAAACATAGTGGAATACATATTAATGTTGTTAGAATCAAATACGAATCACACAAAAACAGAAGCCGATAATTCAATAAAAATGTACACAGTAAAAATAAAAATAAACACATTGGAATACATATTAGTATTAGATTACAAGTAAGTAAGATTCACATAATTAAACCAGAAACCGACAATTGAAAAAAAGTATGCAATAAAAAAATAAGACTAATAATAAGAAAACAACACAGTGGGATACATATTGGTGTTAAGTAATAAATAAACACGATTTACATGATTACGCAATAAAAATAAGAAACAAAAAATGAAAATAAATACAGTAGAATACATTGCATTAAATATTTGCAACGCGTTAGGTCTGGCAACTCATCATAAGATATTTTTCTAATTTACATTTTTCGGCAGCCCTTGACTTTAGGCGGCAGAGAATTCCAGTGACGAGAAATAGCAACAGTGAAAGATGAAGAATAAAGAGATGATGTGTGGAGTGGTATTTCTAGCGTGCTATCATATTGTGACTGAGTATTTAAGTTATGAATTTAAGTTATGATAGCGAGAAAGATTGTGGAATCGGACAAATAAGTAAGAGGGAGCAGAGGTGTGCAAAATTCGGTATAAGAGAGGAAGGGAATGTAGGAATGTAAGTAAGGAACTTCTGTAGGGCTACTTCTAGTTTCTCATTGTACGTATTACAAAGCGAAAATATTGTGACGTTTCAATGTATCTTTTTCAAAATGTTCGCTAACATACAGTACACGTTTCCGGTATTATACAGAAAAAGTGACTTTCGGAATACTACTACTCAGTCTGTCTGTGTACAAATATTTCTCATATACTAGTAAAGATTTTATGCTTACTCAGCACCTACGACTAAATTCAAGCTCGAAATAATACATTTTGAAATACACTGAGTCCCAAAAATCATGGTGGGGTTTCAGAGGATTATATTTTTTGAATGGATAGCGGTAGAAATGTAATATTGGTGCCAGATGAAAATAAAACTCTGACAGTTTTTCATCTGTAAGTTTGAGGAACTGAAGAAAACAAAAGACGGTAACAATCGAACAAATGCAATAATTTTCACTGTTACAATAATAATTAATAATTATACAAGATGGATATCCAAAGAAAAGTGCAATGTGTTTTGTGGCTGGCAAAATTTGAATCTATGACTCCTGTACGACGTGAATTTCGTCTCGTATTTAACGTATATTTTGTTCCATAATGTCTGACAGGAGAAGTAAACATTGCCAGCAGAGGAGGTGAGAAGTATAATTGCTATTCAACCAATGGCAGAGGTTTCATTCCACGGTTATCTTGTAATTGGGTAGGGATAGAACGCTTCAGACCATCCAACTTCAAGGTAAGCGTAAAATGAGATCTCGTAATTGGTTGAATAGCAATTATACTTCTCTGCTCCTCTGCCGTCAATGTTTACATCTCCTGGCAGACTTTATGAAACGAAGAATAGTAATGCTCCTGTTTCTGCCCCATACAATGCCACACTCCACACAAAGAACTTCACTAGTCTCTTCTTTAGTTACTATTCCAAAAATCGGAGAAAAATTATGCTCTTTCTATTATTATACTTTTATCAGATATTTAAGTTCTAATAAGTCTTTTTGAGGTACGTTGTAATTTTTGTCCAATTGTGAGTTCATTTCCGTATAAAATTTTAGAAATTTAGAGCCTGCATTTTCTGATAATATTTGTGGTCGTTCACGTACATATAGGCCTACCGCTAATACATACTCTTTTATTTCGAAATTAGCATCTCTAACTTCGTTGATGCAGGATAAGCACCCTCTAAACAGCACGAAGGTTTACGTTTTAAGATTCTTTTACACCTCAGGTTGCATCTGACGTGTTTCTTTGTTTCTCACAATGACCGCTGTGGGGTTCCATTCATACCCTTTACAGAAGCGTCCAACATCTGTTGAGGGGTAGAGGGGCCTTTGGTCCTTGCCGTTAACAACATTACTTACCATGGATTCACTGACTGATTTTACAACTCCAATAAGTAGTGCTACGTTGTAAGGGGTAGATAAACTGCTAGTGTTAGGTCGCAGGTGTATGCAACGGATATAACTCTTAATGCTGAGTGATTTCGAATCTCCAGTATGTCCGTTGTCAAAGTTGTCTGATGTGTTGTCTTAGTGTTAGCTGACTCAAGTCCTGAATCTTCGCCATTTAGTATTAGAGAAATCTACACACTCGACTTGCACCAAGGCCAATTCCAGACTATATCGGTACAATCAAAAATAATTTTACTATTAACATAGGCTTATAGCAGGAAAATGACTCTTCAAAACTGTTACAATTATTGGCATGGCTTCTTTCGCAAGGAAAGTAGCAAGTTTACGATAAGATAGTGCCAAAAAGGAAGCTTCAGAGGATATACAATGCATATCCCAAATTGCTTAAAATGTCCTCCCCTACAACCTCACAAAGTCTGTACCGATCTTTTTGTGGCGCCCTTAGTGGAAATGTAGGCCTATTATTATTATTATTATTATTATTATTATTATTATTATTAAGCCTAGTATTATTTACTTACTTACTAACAAATGGCTTTTAAGGAACTCAGAGATTCATTGCCGTCCTCACATAAGTCCGCCATCGGTCCCTATCCTGAGCAAGATTAATCCAGTCCCTAGCATCATATCCACGTCCCTCAAATCCATTTTAATATTATCCTCCCATTTACGTCTTGGCCTACCCAAAGGTCTTTTTCTCTCAGGTCTCCCAACTAACAATCTATATGCATTTCTGGATTCTCCCATACGTGCTACATGCCCTACCCATCTCAAATGTCTGGATTTAATGCTCCTAATTATGTTATGTGAAGAATACAATGCTTGCAATTCTGCGTTGTGTAACTTCCTCCATTCTCCTGTAACTTCACCCCCCTTTGCCCTAAATATTTTCCTAAGCACTTCATTCTCGTACCCTTAACCTTTGTTCCTCTCTCAAAGTGAGAGTCCAAGTTTCACATCCATACAGAACAATCGATAATATAACTGTTTTATAAATTCCAACCTTCAGTTTTTTTTTAGAGTAGACTAGATGACAAAAGCTTCTCAACCGAATAATAACAGGCATTTCCCATATTTATTCTGCGTTTAATGTCCTCCCGAGTGTCATTTATATTTCTTATTGTTGCTCTAAGGTACTTGAATTTGACCACCTATTCAAAGGATAAATTTCCAGTTTTTATATTTCCATTTCGTACTATGTTCTAATCACGAGACGTAACTATATACTTTTTTTTCAGGATTTACTTCCAAACCTATCTCCTTACTTGCTTCAAGTAAAATTCCCATGTTTTCATTAATCGTATGTGGTTTTTCTCCTAATATATTCACTTCATCCGCATAAACAAGCAACTACTTTCTTCCTTCCCATTTTTGTTTCTTGCTTTCTTTTTTTCTCTTTAACCTACCTTGTTATGCTGTGTTACAATCCACTACAGCGTAGGAGAGGGAATGTCACTGATCAGCAATAGGCATATTCATATTGCGGACCTCCCTCACTATAGGTTCGATACTACATAGGACCATCGTGGAGACATCACAGGACAACCGCAAGTCAATGGACAAAGGCCCAGTCCCATGGAGTGAAGATAAATCTCCGTCCGCACGATGTTATAAATTATAATAGATTCATTCATTCATTCATAACTGGCGCTACAGCCCATGGAGGTCTTGCCTCCTCCAATATTTGTAACCATTCTGTCCTATCCTCTGCCAGTATCCTCCACTTCCTAACTACAATCTTCCCTCAATCATTCTCTACATCTTGCATCCACCTAATCCTGGGTCTTCCGCTTCGTCTTGCTCCATTTGAGTGTCAATACAATGCTCGCCTCGCCTGGGTAACCTAGAGTATTGTCCTAGAGTCTGACATTCGCTCATCACGTTTCAACGAAAATTATAATAGATAGGATTTATAAATTCAGAATACTCTGAAGTATTTCAAATGTACCTAACAAATGTTGAAGTAACTTGGCTCGTCGAAAAGTAACAGAATGAGCAGAAGTTAACTGAGTAAAAATGTTGAAAGGTTTATTATTATTATTATTATTATTATTATTATTATTATTTGGAAGGTCCGGGGTTCGATCCCAAGTGGTGACGGGATTTTTCTAGTTGCCAAACTTCCAGAACGGCCCCGAGGGTCACTCAGTCTCCTATAAAATTGAGTACCGGGTCTTTCCCGAGGTAAAAGGCGGTCGGAGCGTGCTGCCGACCACATCACCTAATTCTAGTGTCAAGGTGATGAAAAGCATGGGGCTCTACCTCCATCCCCCCCAAGTGCCTTCATGGCATGTGATGGGGATACCTTTAGCTTTATTATTATTATTATTATTATTATTATTATTATTATTATTATTATTATTATTATTATTATCATTGTTATTATTATTATTATTATTTTAGTTGCTGTAGTTTATTTGCTAGACGTCAAGATGTTGATTATTTATTTTTTTGTAAAGTCATTAAAGATAATATTGATTGTGAATCATTCATAATCAATATCAGTCTTCGTATTCCTGCTAAGAGTTTAAGATTTCATATTTTTTTCTGTAATAGAAATTCTAAATCTCTCTCTCCTGTCTGGAGATGTATAAAATATGCTAATTTGCTAGGATTGAACTTGGGTCCTTGGATCAGATATCCTTAATGTGTAGTATATACTTTTTGGAGTATTATGTAATTTGTTATTAATTTATATCTTTTGTTTAGATATGTATTATAATATTATTCTCGTCGTCTTTTATATCTTTGTAATAGAATTTATATGACTCCATTCTTCAATTATTTAATTCCATTCTTTAATTTGCAATTATCATCTTATTTAATTGTCATTATTTTAATAATATTCAAATGCACTTTTTTTGAAATTTATATCATTGTTAATGTTTTTGGTATTTTCTTGTGTTGAACTATAATTGGCCCCTGGCTGTTGTACAGCACATTAAATATTAGTAAATATTAGATAAATAAATTATTATTATTATTATTATTATTATTATCATCATCATATTTTATTTTTCTTGTATAACAAGAAGAAAAGTTGACTATGTTATTAGAGTCACAGACCATGTACTGGAAGGGCTAGAATTCACATCCAGTTAGAGATAATGTTTTAAGTTCCCAGTAACTCTCAGATTTTCTGAACTATTAATTCTGTCATAAAATGATGTACTAGATTCCACGTGAGTTTAAATAAAATCGGAGCAAGATGCTAACCGCACTCTCCTCTTCTTATACTGAGGATCAGATATCCTTAAAATTCTGTTATCTGTATATACGACTTTACCTTCCAACCTGCAATTCTTCCTTCCCAGCAGTTGAGAAACTTTTCAAGTAAGGTTCTTCCCTCAGCTTGCCACCCCTGACCATTAAATACAAGTCGAGGACTGAACATTTGGGTCGGTAAGTAAGGTTGGAAGCTGCGATCTTCTTTTGTAAAGACAACCCCGGAGCTGTTTGTTCCCACAACCCCCATGTCCGTCTGTCACCCACCTGTTGAGGTGGCTGACAGGTGCGCACCATGTGGCCAATATTGGAAGCTCTCTGTTGTGGGTGCCATACAGTACTGGCGCCCCCTTCTCCTCTAACCTCGGCTGTCCAATCTGACACCAACATTGCGAGATTATGATGACAGCAAGCCGATAGTCGCTATTATTCCTTACTTAAGCAGTCTCAAAACAAAGGCACCTATTTTGCGTAGTTAAATTCCTTATTCTTTTATTCTAAAGAGTTGGAACACATGTGACGTTGGAGCATAAACTGAACAAAAGTGGATGCGTCCCATTATATTCGTAGCACCTGTTGAGGCACGAGAATACAAAGTTGCTAACAGCCAAATCTGTAATTTTCTACCTAGAGTCCGGAAGGAATGTCTGCGACTGGTTGTCACTTTAATTTGGATGCGCCTTAATAAAAAGGAAGTAACGCAGACTACCGGTACCTCAGTCTGCTTCCGTTTTTGTGTCGTACTTGTAGGGATGCCAATTCTTTCAGATTCCCTGAGATCACCAATATTTCGCCTTATTTTATTGTAATTTTTGTGGATTTCTCCCGTATTCTCAATGGTAATAATAATAATAATAATAATAATAATAATAATAATAATAATAATAATAATAATAATAAATAATAATAATAATAATAATAATAATAAATGATAATAATAAAAAATGATAATAATGGTAAATAATAATACTTACTCACAAATGGCTTTTAAGGAACCCGCAGGTTCATTGTCGCCATCACATAAGCCCGCCATCGGTCCCTATCCTGTGCAAGATTAATCCAGTCTCTATCATCATAACCTACCTCCCTCAAATCCATTTTAATATTATCCTCCCATCTACGTCTCGGCCTACCAAAGGGTCTTTTTCCCTCCGGTCTCCCAACTAACACTCTATATGCATTTCTGGATCCGCCCATACGTGTTACATGCCCTGCCCATCTCAAATGTCTGGATTTAATGTTCCTAATTATGTCAGGTGAAGAAAACAATGCGTGGAGTTCTCCGTTATGCAACTTTCTCCATTCTCCTGTAACTTCATCCCTCTTAACTCCAAATATTTTCCTAAAAAATTTATTCTCAAACACTCTTAATTTCTCTTTCTCTCTCAAAGTGAGAGTTCAAGTTTCACAACCATACAGAAAAAGCAGTAATATAACTGTTTTATAAACTCTAACTTTCAGATTTTTTGTTAGCAGACTAGACAACAAAAGCTTCTGAACCGAATAATAACACGCATTTCCCATATTTATTCTGCGTTTAATTTCCACCCGAGTGTCATTTATATTTGTTACTGTTGCTCCGAGATATTTGAATTTTTCAACCTCTTCGAAGGATAAATCTCCAATTTTTATATTTCCATTTCGTACAATATTCCGGTCACGAGACATAATCCTATACTTTGTCTTTTCGGGATTTACTTCCAAACCTATCGCTTTAATTGCTTCAAGTAAAATTTCCGTGTTTTCCCTAATTGTTTGTGAATTTTCTCCTAACACATTCACGTCATCCGGATAGACAAAAAGCTGATGTAGCCCGTTTAGTTCCAAACCCTCTCTGTTATCCTGAACTTCCCTAATGGCATATTCTAGAGCGAAGTTAAAAAGTAAGGTGATAGTGCATCTCCTTGCTTCAGCCCACAGGGAATTGGAAAAGCATCAGATAGAAATTGGCCTATAATTGATAAATAATAATAATAATAATAATAATAATAATAATAATAATAATAATAATAATGTAATGAGCTTTTTTTTGCAAAACTTTAAAATCGTATGATTTAGTCAGATCAGTTCAGAAAAATCTAAAGTTTGTGCAATGATAACAGTGATTAAAAATGATTAGTAATTGTTAAAAAATGACCAGATATTCCTGGAACTAATCCCCATTTCAGTTTGACTGATAAGCCTTTCCCCTCTACTCACACTCTCTACCATTAGCGAAGGGGAAAATGCTACTGACCATCTCACTAACACTCGACTAATTGACTTTCAACACAGTGACAAATGTTATTATCGATTATGTTTACCAGTAATGTACAGTGAGGCCACAAAGTCCCGTTACCCGTTATGTAAATTTACGTTAGTTTGTTTTTGTTTCAGATCGTATGAACTAAACGATGGCTCATATTACAGCATTGATGCTGTGACACGTGCTTTCACTCATGTGCCAGCAATACTCCCACAATTGTCGCACAGAACTTGGCGGCGAACTATCCTTTACCATACATTGAGCCTATTGATATTTAATGGTCAGTACCACAGAAAATATGTTAAATTCATTGTAAGTTCTAAGTAAATACTACTATAAAGAATTGATATTCATTTCCTTTATTTATAATAGGGGTAACGGGACTTTGTGGCCTCACTGTATATTTCAAAAGTCTGTACTAAGCATTTATATTTCATTTTATTGCTGTTTATTAATTGGTATATTAAAAAGCTACTGAGAGCAGAAGATAAATATTTTCTTTACCGTTAGTTTCTACTCTACAGCATACACAGTGGAACAATCTGCACTGTGTCGCTCCCCCCTGACTGCATAATACAAACTAACTTTCCTTAACTTAATTATTAGCTGAAAATATTGTAAGAACGACACTAAAATATACTCAAACATATAATCGTCATACATCTGTGTCACTGTATTTTATATTCACTAAAATACTTTATTTAATATTTTATTTTCTTGTGTGTACAGCAGTGGCGGCTCGTGGGTATTGAATTCAGGGGGGCTGCATACAAAAAAAAAAAAAAACAATGCAACTTACATTGTTTAAAGATTAGTTCCATGCTCCTTGTCTTGTAGGTTGCAAACTTTAGAATCATCTTCTTATTAAAATCCGATATGTCGTTTAACATAGTCTTTACAATGGAAAACATAGCTAATGCGGTCAGTCTCTCTTCTCTCATCGTATTTCTGAGGTAGGATTCTACTCTCTCCAAACACGAAAAGCAACGTTCTCGTTCGGAAGCTGTCATTGGTATGGTGATAGCTATGCGTAGTAGTGCCACAACTTCTGAAAATGAAGCCTGCAAGTTCTCAGATAGAAGAAACTGCAAGCGTTTGACTGCGTCATTGATATTTCTGAATTCTTGTTTCTGATACAACACAGTGAGTTCCGTTTTTAGTTTTCATCGAACATTAGAAAAAGCTTCACACATATCTTCGGTCATTTTCAGGAAATGAGCTTTTATAGCATTCAAATTTTTCTTCACACAGAAGAAAAGATAATATCAGATTATCTATGAACTGGAATCGAGTGTTAGCTTGTGTGATAATGAGGTCACACACTTCCTTGGCTGCCGCAACCCTTGTCTGAATCCCTTCGATCTTACGACGCTGTTTAGGGTTTTCATTTTCACAGATCTCGCTGCTCAACTGTGCACTGTTCCGTATTGTCTGCATGGCATTAACAAAGCTTGATATGCAGAGTCGGCCTCGGTAGCATAGTCGGTTGCGAGTTCGATCCTGGTCCAGATCGATGGCATTTAAGTGTGTTTAAATGAGACGAACTCATGTCAGTAGATTTACTGGCGTTTAAAAGAATCCTGCGGGACAAAATTCTGGCACACGGACGACGCTGATATAACCCCTGCAGTTGCGAGTGTCATGAAATAAACCATAACCTAATTTTTTATATGCAGATTTGAACCTTAGAAATATCTAACTGGCGATGTTGTAGTTGGTTGTATAATATATCTACATGATACATCAATAAATGAAAAAAACTGAGCCAGAAATTGAATTCAGGATCTTCAAGAGCACGCACCAGGGCGCTTGCCTCATTTATTGTGATGTTAGATGTTTCAGATTCCATTATGGTTTGAAAACATTCTAGCAATGGCTCCTTCTTCTCATGAACAACATTTACTTACTTACTTACTTACTTACAAATGGCTTTTAAGGAACCCGAAGGTTCATTGCCGCCCTCACATAAGCCCGCCAGCGGTCCCTATCCTGTGCAAGATTAATCCAGTCTCTATCATCATACCCAACCTCCCTCAAATCCATTTTAATATTATCCTCCCATCTACGTCTCGGCCTCCCTAAAGGTCTTTTTCCCTCCGGTCTCCCAACTAACACTATATATGCATTTCTGGATTCGCCCATACGTGCTACATGCCCTGCCCATCTCAAACGTCTCGATTTTATGTTCCTAATTATGTCAGGTGAAGAATACAATGCGTGCAGTTCTGTGTTGTGTAACTTTCTCCATTCTCCTGTAACTTCATCCCGCTTAGCCCCAAATATTTTCCTTAGCACCTTATTCTCAAACACCCTGAACCTATGTTCCTCTCTCAGAGTGAGAGTCCAAGTTTCACAACCATACAGAAGAACCGGTAATATAACTGTTTTATAAATTCTAACTTTCAGATTTTTGGACAGCAGACTGGATGATAAGAGCTTCTGAACCGAATAATAACACGCATTTCCCATATTTATTCTGCGTTTAATTTCCTCCCGAGTGTCATTTATATTTGTTACTGTTGCTCCAAGATATTTGAATTTTTCCACCTCTTCGAAGGATAAATCTCCAATTTTTATATTTCCATTTCGTACAATATTCTGGTCACGAGACATAATCATGTACTTTGTCTTTTCGGGATTTACTTCCAAACCGATCGCTCTACTTGCTTCAAGTAAAATTTCCGTGTTTTCCCTAATCGTTTGTGTATTTTCTCCTAACATATTCACGTCATCCGCATAGACAAGAAGCTGATGTAACCCGTTCAATTCCAAACCCTGCCTGTTATCCTGAACTTTCCTAATGGCATATTCTAGAGCGAAGTTAAAAAGTAAAGGTGATAGTGCATCTCCCTGCTTTAGCCCGCAGTGAATTGGAAAAGCATCAGATAGAAACTGACCTATACGGACTCTGCTCTATGTTTCACTGAGACACATTTTAATTAATCGAACTAGTTTCTTGGGAATACCAAATTCATTAAGAATATCATATAATACTTCCCTCTTAACCGAGTCATAAGCCTTTTTGAAATCTATGAATAACTGATGTACTGTACCCTTATACTCCCATTTTTTCTCCATTATCTGTCGAATACAAAAAATCTGATCAATAGTCGATCTATTACGCCGAAAACCGCATTGATGATCCCCAATAATTTCATCTACGTACGGAGTTAATCTTCTCAAAAGAATATTGGACAAAATTTTGTACGACGTCAACACAAGTGATATTCCTCGAAAGTTACCACAGTTGGTTTTGTCCCCCTTTTTAAAAATAGGTACAATTATGGACTCCTTCCATTGTTCTGGTACAATTTCCTTTTCCCAAATAGCAAGTACAAGTTTATAAATTTCGCTATATAATGCACTCCCACCCTCTTGTATTAATTCTGCTGGAATTTGATCGATACCTGGAGACTTGTACTTTTTCAGATTTTCTATCGCAATTTCGACTTCTGAAAGCGTGGGTTCGGGTATAAATGGCTCAGCAGTTTGTATTTCAATTTCGTCCCGATCATTTCTATTTGGCCTATGTACATTTAGTAGTTGCGCAAAATAGTTTTTCCATCTGTTTAGGATTGATGGAGAGTCTGCAAGCAAGTCACCATTCTCATCCTTGATCACGTTTACCCTTGGCTGATATCCGTTCTTAAATTCCTTTATACCCTTATATAAATCTCGAATGTTTTTATTCTTACTATTTGTTTCTACCTCATTCAGTTTTTCCTTCAAGTAACCTCTCTTTCTAATCCTAAGTGTACGACTTGCTTCCCGTCTTTCATTGAAATAATTCTCTCTCTTCTTCTCAACTGGATCCTGTAAGAATTTCAATTTTGCCTGTTTCCTTCTTTCTACTACCATGCAACAATCTTCATCAAACCACGGTTTCTTTTTCTTAATTTCATAATAACCTATGCTCTGTTCAGCTGCAATTTTGATATTGTCTCGGATATTTTCCCACATGCTATTAACATCTAACTCTTTGTCAACTTCGTCGGAACTTGCTAATACGGCAAACCTATTTGAAATTTCGACCTGATAATGTTGCTTAGTTTCCTCGACCTTTAATTTCAAAATATTGAATTTAGTAATATTAACTTGTTGCTCTACTCGCTTAGCTACTGATAATCTTTCTCTTAATTCTCCAATCACCAAATAATGGTCAGAATTACAGTCTGCACCCCTGAAAGTTCGAATATCTACTATACTAGTATGTCTCCGTTTATCTATCAAGATGTGATCTATTTGGTTGTGTGTCAATCCATCTGGAGAAGTCCAAGTATATTTATGTATATCCTTATGGGGGAATGTTGTACTTTTGACAATTAAATTTTTCGATGTGGCAAAGTTGACTAATCTAACTCCATTGTCACTACTAATTGCGTGTAGGCTCTCTTTTCCAATAGTTGGTCTAAAAATATCCTCCCGTCCTACTTTAGCATTGAAATCCCCCAATAAAATTTTCATGTGATATCTAGGGAACTGATCAAAAGTATGTTCCAATTCCTCATAGAAGCTATTCTTTATATGGTCGTCTTTCTCTTCTGTAGGGGCGTGAGCATTTATAACTATGATGTCGCACCATCTACCCTTAAGTACTAAATATGATAACCTGTCACTGATAAATTCGACCTTTTTTACTGCTGATTTTATTCTTTTATGAACAAAGAATCCTGTTCCTAATTGGTGATTATTGTTTCCTTCCCCATAATACAACAAGTAATCTCCTATTTGTGATATGCCATTCCCATCTAACCTAACCTCTTGTACTCCTACGAAGTCTATTCTATATCTAGCTAGTTCTTTTGCTACTAATGTTACCCCTCCTGTTCTATAAAGACTAGTTACGTTCCAAGTGCCAAATCTCAAATCCTTATTCCTTTGCTGTGGTCGTGCCAGAGAATCAGTCCTATTCCGAGGCTTATTATAGGGATACGTAACAAGCTGTTTTTTTACGGTGATGGGTTGTTAGCCCTTCGCCCAACCCCCAAGCTGGAGGACCACCCCTTATCGGCTGTCCACGACTGCTTATTCAATATATTCGCAGCTACTCTCCATATCTGGAGGCAGTCTCCTCTATCCGCAACCTGAGGACGCGCCATGCCGTGGTGATAGGGACCCACAATACATGGCGAACAACATTTACTGTTCTTATTTTAAAACTCCATCTTGTTGCCCCAGCTGATGGAATTGTCTTTGAAACACATTAATCTAATACAGACTGTGTGGAGATCGAGAGAAGAAAGCAAGGATACTGGATAAATCAGAAAAAAAATATGCGGGCTTTGTAGGCTATTTTGTTTAGCGGCTCTTTCCATTATGAGATTCAACTGATGGGCACTTAATTTCACATTTCTCCTGAATTGTTAAGGTACGGAACTGAATAGACTGTAAATATTGTACAGAATTAAACATTGTTGCACTTGTTATACTCACAACATTAAAGAAAACGTATTTAAAACTGCGCGCTACTGACGAACTGCTGCAAATTTTGCAGCGCCTGGAAACTCTGGATTCACGGCGAGGGGCAGCAGGGGGAGGGGTGAAACTAAGCGCAAAGCATCCGAGACGAGACTGGCAGCTCCAGGGGAGGAAGTGGCTTCACCGATCCTTCCTTGTCTCTCGTTTCGTTCTGGCAGCACCAGGGGAGGAAGTGACTTCACTAACGATTGCGTGCATGTCAATGAGAGCGAAATTTTTAAAAAATTCGAGCCGCTGAATAGATAATGTATAATAAATGTATTTCACAACATAAAACGAGTCAAGAGCCACAAATGTCTGGGGGTGCTGCAGCTCCGCAGCCCCCCTTCGAAAGCCGCCCCTGATGTACAGCTTGGGGGGTGCAGATTTAAGAGGAAACAGTTACCATTCTGTCACTGACGGACTTAGGTCAAGTAGAAGGGGAAAGAAATGTCTTCGTATCCTCTCAACTTGTATGAAATGTCGTTTAGTAACTGTCCTGAAGTTAGAATTCTATCAGGAGTGTTCGTAATGATTAGGTCAATTAAAGTACTGGAAGTGGGTATGTGGTGGATAGAATTGAGTGGAAGAATTGTTAGATTGAAAGTTTCGAACAAATCACGGAGTTGTTAGTTCCATTTGATGTGACAGCCAGAAGATTAGTGTTGAAGTCCTCCATAACCAATCATGAGCTTCTATGTTATTTTTAGTGTGGTCAATCCGCCTCATTCGAGGCCTTCATTTGAATCGTTTATCGTTTACCTTTCAGTTTCAAATTCAGGATTTTTCTGGGTAATCTGTCTTAATTAGTTTTATATGTTCAAACTACACCCTACACCCCTCAGAACCTGCTTGGTGTATGGTCCTGTATCAAATAACTTCCTCCTTCATTCACACGTTTTGCACTACAGGAAAACTTAAAATAAATAAACACATAAACAAGTAAATATGTAAATAAATATAAAATAAATAAACAAATAAATAAAAATAATAATGATGTGGCTTCTAGTAACGAAAGAAAGAATATCTACGCCTGAGAAAGAAAGAAAGAAAGAAAGAAAGAAAGAAAGAAAGAAAGAAAGAAAGAAAGAAAGAAAGAAAGAAATAGAGATATATTTCATGTTTTTCTTTTAAATTTAACTAAAGTTGTTATATTTTTAAAATATCTCTAATTTTCACATCTCCTGTTCCAGGGAAGTAAAACTGTGCTACAATTGAAGCTCATACGTCATAAACTGGAACACGTAACTCATCCCTTCCCTTCAACCCTCGCGTCATTGTACGGTAGAGGGAAAAGACAAGAGAGAACAGTGTATTTGCCAAACGTCACACAAACGTCGCTGAAGGCTCTGGTCTTGTGGATGGGGGAACGAACTTTTTCCCCAGGCTTCCAACCCTCTTTTCCCCAGTTCTGCAACCCTTTCCTATTCTGTTCGTTTTAGGATTAAATACAAATTCCACGGAAAAATTTAATTTCTGCAGCTTGAATTCTTCTAATTTATTTTTGTATATATGTCCAAGTTTCAGATGCATATGTAAGAACTGATTTAAAATTAATTTTGTATTTTATTTAGCTAGCTAGCTAGTGAGTACAAATTAAACTTATAAAACAAAAATGTTTCTAGTCACTGCCATAAGAGCCAGGCTCGTGTACGGTGTGGTCTTAGTCAATAATATAACAAAAAATTTACAAAGACAGTTTAACTAAATACAGTAATTAACTTAATGCAAACCGATAAATAACACAAAAGAGCAAAAAAAAAGAACACAGAGAAAAAAAAGAGAAAAAACACAAAATGAATATAAATTGACAATCAGACAAGCCAGTGATATTAAATAAAACATGAATATAGTCGACAGAAATAAAAGTTAAAAAATACATATATTTGTTAATATTATATATAATGAATAATTTTATAAATTTATTTTTTTTAAAGCTTCAATTTTAAAACATTTCAAATTTGGAAAATGGTTTGTAGTTTTATTATAAAGTCTTTGGCCCAAACTAGCACCATGTATAAGAGCTGCACTTGTACGACATTTAGGCTCAATTAATGGGAAAGTAGACTTTTGTCTTCGAGTACGATATTCATGTCGGTTAGATTTATGTTTTATTTGATTTCTGTGGCAGTAAGTTAGTAAACTATATTTATAAATTTCTTCAACAGTTAATACTTTAAAATCTGTATACATTAAATTTGTTGGGTAATCCATATTTTTGGTTAGACAAATTTTTATTAATCTTCTGTGTAATACAATTAATGGATTAAGTGCAGATGATGCTACTCCACCCCTGTACATTTATCTGCATTCCACACTAAATTTTAACAATATTGAATAGCTTACATTCAAGCGTCTTAGAATTTCTTTGCTGATTTCATGCTGTATTTTCCCATACAGGTATTTCTGCTCCAAAATAATTAAAGGCATCAACTTTAACAAGATTTCTTCCGTCTAACTTTATATCCTAATCATTCTCTGCATCTCTCGATATTTTCGTTGCAGCTATTTTCTCCTTATTGTTTTTTAAATCAAATCTTTCCAGATTTTTAAATCTTGTCCTATAGAGTAGAGCATTACATTTCAGTTGAATCTAGATTTCTTATTAATTTTAGTGCATGAGAACAACAATAGGCCTACAAATACGGAGCTACAACTATACACATGATACGTAATAGTTCAAGTGAGCGAGAAAATACATTAATACATATTATTTTAGATCCTTAAGATTTGCTCTTCAAAATATGGGTCGAAGAGCGACGACGACGACGAAGTAGTGGACCTTTGGCCCCACATACGTGTGTATTACGCCAATACTCACAGCACGAAAGATTACCTTCACCAGGGAAATTAATTGATTTCATGGTATAGGAAACGCATTGTAATTCAACATTCACGGTGTGCAGTTCTAATGCATTCACTACACTGCAAATACATTGAATTTAATTGTCTTTGGAGATACTATTCACCCTCTCATGACATCGGGGTCGCGAGTTCGAACTCCGCTTCAGGCATGAATGTGTGTTTGGATGTAATTATGCTGAGAAGTCGTAGATACTGCAATTGTAAATCATCATTTAAAAGATTCTATTACAAACCGCAAAATAATGGAGAGAATGGAAGATGAAACGATGCATTCGGGGAAGATCTCGTGTAGATCTACGGTCACTTTACCTACTAAAGCCTGTGTGATGAATCTTGTCTCACTGTGAAAAGAGGGAGAAAGGAGATATGTCTTACTTCGTCTATGTTGTTATGGCGATGGGGGAGTGGAGCGATGCCGTCCATCCATCCAGTGGCGGAAGGGACTAGTTGATACATTCTGTAGCGCAAAATAAAATAACAAAATATCTCTCTTCGTACTGTGTAGTTCCGTCACTGAGCTTGTCTTTCAAGAAACTGAGTTCCGGTAGCCTGTACAATAACAAGATTTTGAAAGGAATCCTGAAAATTTACAACCCTCCTATAATCTCCACCCTCATTTGAAGGGACTTGGTTTTATTGCTACTGAGACAAGATAAACCTTACCAGGTATACAAATCGAATTTCGATTTTGTTAGTTAGAAACTGGTGAAAAGTTTTGAATTATCATAATACTTTTTGTATACATCTGAAGTCTAATATGTAGCTAGTCGGCGATGTATGCAATGGAGGAGGAAAGGAACTTCCCATCCTAATCCCATTGTCGCCTGAGTTAGTTGCCTCAAAAGTGGTGCCTTGTGGAATCACGTATGAAGTTCAGACCTGTCTTCGGACAGTTGACTAAACAATAACATAATACTTTAATTCAATGGAGTTTCAAAGTAATGAACGTGAATAAAAGAAAAGACACAACAATTAAATGTAAAAATTTAATATCTCTTGCTTCTAATTCACTTTATTTTATCTCGATGATTAAAGTACGTAATGCTATTTGAAAAAATTGATGACGTCATGTGCATTTAAAAAAAATTCCAATACCTATCCAACAAAAAAGTTATAATAGGTCCACAAGATAAGTGGGACATCCTGTAAAGTAGGTGTATCAAGAATGACGATTTGCTTTTCTAATGTGCCCTTCTTTGCAACGAACTAAATACTGAACTGCACTGGATGAAAATCAGCCGCATAATGCTGTAATCTTTAGGTCCCTTCAGCCCATGATATCTTCCTTACTATTCAACTCAAAATCTCTCCACGTTCAATGCAGAGGAAATGTACACAATATTTGTTTGACATTCGCGTTTGATCTTTAACAGTAAATGTCAAACATTATTTAAGTGAACGAAATTTGTTTCCTGGTGAACGATCTGTACGTGACATTTTATCATACCAATTTTTGTGTATTTGGTATTTGTTTCTCGTAAAAATTCGAGATTTATTCATCACTTTCCAAGAATGACTGACAGGCTTTATAAAATCTTCGAATGGTGTAATCGAGCCATGTACGGTAAACTAATAGAAGCTGGGAGTGACAATAATTCTACGGTAGCCTAGAGCTGCGAATTATTTTACTCTGTGAATTTGATATTTCCCACATGTATCAAGAAAAGTTGCAATGACGTAATACGACTGCGGGTAAAATGTAATAGTGAGAGAAAATATCTCAGACTGTAATTATCAATGAATGATTTCTTTAACAAATGTAACCTTCCGAGAATTGTCTTGAGGACTGTATTATTACGATATTTATAAATATTGCACGTTCCATAATTTGTTTAAACTTTCACTTAAATTATACGAATTTGAAACTCATTCCTTCCCTTCAGCGGATTAGTCAAAGCATATATATTCTCATACGGAAAACTACATCTCAATTTAGTTTAGACTCCAGGTAATATCAACCGAAACCTAATGATTCCAAGCAAGCTGTAACCTAGTAACCTAAGCATAATGACAGAGGCTTATATTCCCCAGCTGCCCTCTTTCTTGAAAAGGAGAAATTTATGTGTGATTACTTACAAGATGCACAATAAGCAGAAACCCTTCTGATGTTACAATACTAGAAGCCATAAAAACCGTATAAGCAAATTGTTGTGGTGGAGTAATAGTAGTCTATATTATTTATATTTCAGCGATAGCCTATAGGTTTAATTTCCGACAATATACAGTCTGATCCGTTTGGGTATGGATAATATTAATTTATTATTATAAAGCTATTACGATAGTAGGAAAAATTTCTTGCTGGTTATATTATGATTTAAAAGATGGGAGTTTCCATATATGACAATCAACAATGCATAATGTGAAAGGAAAAATGAAAGTCGTAGATGATTAAAATGACTGCTACAAATCAACAGCGGGCACAATGTGTTCTTTGGTATGCTAAATTTGAGAGTGTTAAAAGAGTTCAAAGGGAATTTCGACGTGAATATGGTGTGCGTAATGTACCTAAATAAGATTCCATAATGTTGTGGTATTGAACGTTTGTAAAAACAGGTTCTTTGTTAAAAAAAAAAAAAAAAAAAAAAAAAAAACGTGCAGGAGGTCGCAGGCGAAATCCAGTACGAGAAGCAGTTAGCTCTTGGCTTGGCCCCCAAACTTCCCAGATCTAAACCCTCCTGACTTCTTCGTGTGGAGTTTTGTTATAGTAATATGCGTTACAAGAACGGTATGTTGAAGTTTTCTTGTTCGAGGAAAAGTTTGAAAACGCGAAACGTAGTTGAGCTTTTTTAATTTCCGAGAATTGAAAGAAAACATACCGCTCGTGTATCGTACATTATTTTGTGCGAAGATCGTTTATTACATACATGAAAGAGGAATTTCTAATTAGTTGCAATGAAATCTCGATCTTGGTTTCTGTTCAATGACGGCAAATTTGCAAAACAAAAATATCTATCTTCAACATTGTTGCTTTAAAATGTTTTCTGTGTTCACTATACTCCAGCAGGCCGTGATATACGTCTGTCTTTTTTTCCCCTCAATCTATGATGAGTCTGGAATCTTGCTGATTTTTCACGGCTTCCTTAATGTTACTTGCATCACGAATGCAGTAAATTTAGTGGAGTTGTAGAGTTTACTTAATTTTTGCAAATATTTAAAAACAATAATTAACAGTGCAATTTAGGTGAAATTGCAGTGGTAAGTTTCCAATTTATAATTATTACTATATTGAACATCTCTAAAAATAATATGTTAAAGCCTAAAGCAGTAAAATCAATATGTCACTTAAGCGGTAAGAAGAGGGAAATTGTTATGTGTGTTAGGTTGGGAATACTGAATGTGGAATTTTAGACTTTCCGCGGATTGGTTTTGTGTGGAAACCAAGCAAATACGCACGATCTCGCACAAAAGATATTGCCTATTCACAGAAACCCAGGAACATTGATGATCTGAGATTAAAAATTACTCAAGCTTTTCAACAAATCACGCTCTTATGTTACAACGGACATGGGCTGAATTGTATCACCGTTATGAGTTGTGCAGGGTCCGCAATGGGAATCATGTTGAGCTCTGAGGAATCTCCCATCTTTCAGTGTTGTATGCACAAAGTTTCAACAAATAAAGTTCAGTAGTAAATGTTTTATGGTCTTTTTATTTTATCCATACCCAAACAGATCACACTGTATATTATGTTCAGTAGACCTACGTCCTATAACGGCTGAGAACCATTCGCAGAAATAACTCAAATTCGGGTTAATATACGATTATAAATCACCTACAAGAATTCAAGTGAAACTTAGCGGAATCGAATAGAACAGAATTTTATTTCTCTTCACAATGTATTTAAATGGAAGATAGCAGAAAGCGGCGCGTCGAATTAAACTGAATCGAATCGAATCCAATAGAATGCATGATCTAGAATATTTATTCCACTGCAAGGAGCAGAATTTCTTGTTTCTATGTTCTCGTGAAGCCTTCGCAAAAAAACAAATGAACCATATATATTTTTGGTAGCGTAACTTGTTTACTGAAATTTATTGCTTAAATAGTACGCAGGCTATACAGAAAATTACAACTTAATAATATGAACGAAGGAAAATTAATAAGTTTTGTTCAGTATTATCAGCTACTTTATGACAAAATACAAAAGTACTGCTGCATTATTCCCGTGGCAATGCTTGGAGCGAAGTAAGTAAATTAACTGAAATATAAGGTAAACATTAAAATCCAAAGAAGCGCTATAGTAGGCTACGAAATTCTGTTTCGTCTCTTAGAACAGGCATGTCAATTGATGCCCACAGGAGTAAGCGCGCGCTTTAGAGCCCAGGAGAGCCTGAGCGCTTTACAGCGGAAAGGAAAAAGACAGACGAAAGAGGTGGTATATGCCGCTTGGTCGAGCTATATTCAGGGATGGCCAGCACTGATTTAATAGATAAAGGGAAGAGAACTTATTAAAACTGTATCCATGTTAATTTTTAGATTTGCCTGAGAAGTATAAGTGCATTATAAGAATGTAAATTTTAATTTTAATGCTCATTTTTCACAAGTTTGATTTTTTTATTCAAAAGAAATATTTTCTCAATTTTTCGTATAGAAAAGTGAAATTTTCAAGTATAGGCCTATTTATTTAGTAGCCTTACAGAATGTTTTCGTAAATCTAATATACCGTATATAAGTATTATTGAAGATAGTGTATTGAACATTTTGAAAATATTCGCATGGAAATTGTTTGTAAGGAAATAAATTAACAAAGCAACTACTGTTACATCATAGGCAAAAGATACGTGCCCATGTGTTATAAAAATATCAGCTCTATAGCTTCAGCAGATTTCGAGAAAATAATTTAATATTCTGATGATAGGAAGTTGCTCACAATTAATATCACCTTAAAAGCATAATGCGATAAGAGTTTTGTTATGTAATATTAGTTACACTTAAAACAGATACAGCACCTAGGTAACTTTGCTTTGTACTGTAATATTGTTTTGATTAGTTTAGTGATTACTTTTGTAAGGCTAAAGATACCATCAATATAAATTCCAACTTATCATGTCATACTCAATCTCTTTTTTTGGAATATCACTTTCTTTATGAATGATGTGTTTCATCCACTTAATACAGTATAATTATACACTATGAAATGTAAGTGAATATTAATTCTTAACCCTCTATTATGTTATTAAGATTTAAAACACAAGCGCAATATTAAGAAATCGGTATTAGTACTTTTGTTTTATAGACAATATAGATAATATTAAACAGAAAGAAGCCATATAAAAATAACGACATAAAATTTCACGTTCCGTTTGAAGTTTGTGCACCACTGTTCTCTTAATCCAACAGGTTGCTTGTTCATATACACAGCCCTTCCTCTTTCCATACTTAGCGCTTGCTGCCCGCGCACGACGTCAAGGTCAGAAAAATGCGCTTGCTTTGACATCACTGTCTTAGAATATAGTGAAATAAAGTGGAAAATTTTCCAAGTATATCCTTACTTAAAAATATCATGAATGCAGTATTTTTAAAATTTTTTTTTTTTGGATTATGTATTTCTTCTCTTTCCATCTCATCACGTAACTGTGCTGAAGCTCTATGCGATTCATTGTACACTGCAACACGCTTCGATTCGGTTCGGTTCGAGTCTACTAAGTGGGAGTGAGCCTTTACTGTCCCGACTTTAAGGAATTTTCTGCGTTTATTGTCAATGATACAAACATAAATGTCTTTGGATATGACAGCCTCAGGTATGGGAAAAGGTTAGCGTAGTTGACAGAGTGCTGGCTTATGACAACCGCGGATCGGCAGAGTTATTTTAGAATTATTTTATATACTACAGAGTTATTTGTGGTTATTCCAGAAATGTTATTCCAACCAAGTTGTAGTATCTCGCCTGTTCTGTACTCGGTGATTCACGAGGATTTACCGTCCCTTACGGAGCTTATTTCCTAAGACATTCTGAGCAAAATAATATGTCAAATAAACATTTGTCCTAATCTCAATATTTTCAGAATTACACTAATTTGAAGTTGTTTGTAAAATACCATTATTATTGACTTTTAAGGGTAAAAGAATATCACAGATAAAGAATGAACTATTGAGGAGTATCATTACTTTAATTAACTAGTATACTGAAGCAAAAAAAAAAAAATGTGTTGTGAATTTCATAGTTGCTTCGTACAGATTTTTTTTTTTCGATTATTAACTACAAAATTTCATTTTCTTACGCATTTATCACAACAATTGTTACAAATCACGCCACTCTTGTAAATTTTTTAAGACTGTGCATTAGAATGCATAATTAAACTGTAAAGAATCAAGTTGCTAAAGTCGTATGATTTGTAACAATTTTTGTGATAAGTGCGTAAGAATGATATCATTTTTAGTTAAAAATTGAAAAATAAAATCTGTACAATGCAATTAACAACACATTTTTAGTTTCAGAACACTAGCCAATTAAAGAAATGACACTTGTGAATAGTTCATTCTCTATTTGTAATATTTTTTTTTACCCGTAAAACTAAAGAAAAAAATGTATTTTATTAACAAGTTCAAATTAATGTAATTTTGAAAATATTGCGATTAGGACAATAATGTTTATTTGACATATTTTGCTCAGAATGTCTTCGGAAATAAGCTCCGTAAGGAACGGTAAATCCTTGGGAATCACCCTGTATATCAATAAAGTTACTCAGTTGATTTTGAAGATGGTGGTTCATTGTAAACATCTATTTTGTGATCCCACCAGAAATGTAGATGTTTTGTTGAAGACTTGGAATGCATGTGAGATGCACACACTCACTCTGCTGGTTTTCAAGGTTTGTTTATTATTTTTTATAATTAATTATAAACATGTTTCTTTTCACTTCGTATTTAAAGATTTTAAAATTCACTTAGTTTAGGCTAATTGGTACACCCTTAATAGATAATTATGTGTTTTATTATATATTATGTTAAAGGTAGGCTATGTTTCTGTACTTTTTCATAGATCTGCGTTTATTCCCCTCATACTTTATTATATGTCTAATATACACTCAGGGACAAAAAGACCGGACACTTTAATATTTGCTGGTATTTTGCAAAACATTATCTTCTCATACAATATTATGGTAGCCATCTGTTGTTATGGAGACGTGTATACTTTGTTTATTGTTTTTTGTTTTATAAACAAGCCATTACAACCAAATATTCCAATTTTGCTTTCGGAGTCTCAGCTATAACAATTTTGTCTCAACCATTTTGTGCTTCATTATCGTTATCATTCGTTATTTCTTATTTTTACATTTTCTGAGTTTAAGTGGGGTTGTAACATTTGTCTTAAAACAAGATGCGACCTGAAGATGTGGCTCGAGCTGTAGCCCTTTACGATGATGGACGCAGTGTACGTTACATTGCAAATGTTATAAATATGGCTAGAAGCACAACCCATGATGCCATAAAACGGTATAGAGAGACCCTAGAATATACCAGAAGACCAGGTTCGGGTCGTCCAAGAGCTACAAATCCAAATGAAGACAGGTATATGGTGTTGAGAGTTCTTAGGGAGCGCAACCTGCCAGCTACTAGTGTAGCCCAGCAATTTGTTAACATGCATGGACGCCCAATTTCGGCCAAAACAGTTAGAAGGAGGTTGAAAGCAAGTGGACTGATATCAAGTAGACCTGCAACTGGTCCCAGACTTCTCAGGATGCATCGAGTTGAACGACTGCGTTTTGCAAATGATCACAGGGATTGGAGAAATGGACAGTGGAGCTGTGTTCTGTTCACCGATGAGTCCCGTTTCAATCTGTGCTCACCTGATGGACGTGAAAGAGTTTGTAGAAGGAGGGGAGAACGATTTTCACAGTGTTGCATTTCCGAAAATGTGCCATATGGGGGTGATGGAGTGATGGTTTGGGCAGGAGTGTGTACGGATGCTCGTATAGAGTTGGTTTTTGTTTAAAATGGAAGACTAACAGCTGATAGGTATATAAATGAATGTTTGGCTGATCATGTTGTGCCATTTGGCCAATTTGTAGGCGATAATTTTGTTTTAATGCATGATAATGCACGACCGCATATTGCCCATGCGGTCGGAGATTATCTCCAAGAAGTGGGAATCCATGCTCTTCCATGGCCAGCAAGGAGTCCAGACATGAACCCAATTGAACACGTGTGGGACATGCTGGGACGGCATGTTAAGAATAGACGACCGAGACCAGAATCGTTACAAGAGTTGAGGTGAGCACTTGGCGAAGAATGGGAACTTATTCCTCAAGAAGACATTGCTAACCAAATTGAGAGCATTCCAAGACGTATGGATGCAGTTATTCAAGCCAGAGGGGGTAATACCCGTTTCTAAAAAGAGTTTTTAATGTTTAAGGCACCATAAAATGAAAAAACAGTGAGACCAAACGATGCCATAGTTATACGCCCTTTGTAATTTTTTGTAAATTTTCTCATCGGAGTTTTTTTTTTTTTTTCAAATGTTGTCGTATAAGGTGCTAAATGAAACATTATTTTGTTTAAATGGGTTTTGTTTCATTTTGAAATAATTGGCAACAAAATACAAGAAAATATAGAAGTGTCCGGTTTTTTTTGTCCCTGAGTGTATATTCATAGTTTATATTCTTAACTTGTTTCGTGCAGTTATATTTATCTAAAATTACAGTTGAGAAAGTTTACAACAAATGTTTCATGAAAACGTACTGTTATGGCGACTGGCCAGGTTCAAACCAAAACTAGCTTCCTAGGCATCTGAAATATTTACAGAAAAGCACGACAGATAATCGTATGAGATTAAATTGTATATAATATCCTAGATCTTTCACGTTAGAGATGAAACACCATAAAACGGCAAAACATTGTCAATTTACTAGCTACATATTGGTTAATTGAGTGGATTAAGGTATTGCGAAAGTACGTCGTTATTGCATTTCTGAATTACATAGAATTCAGAAATGTCCTTATAATAATAATAATAATAATAATAATAATAATAATAATAATAATAATAATAATAATAATAATAATACAAGTCTCTGCCATGAAAATCCTTTACTCTAATATAAATCTCTGTAGTGCAATGTGAGCAAGCTAATCTATACACTTCACTATCACACTCAGGAGAATAACATGCAATCTAACGTCAACACAAGTACTTGTAAATCTAAACACTTCACTAACACAACCAGAAGAATAACATGCAATCTAACGTCAACACAACCATTTCTAAATCTAAACACTTCACTAACCCAATCAAAAGAATAACATACAATCTAACGTCAACACAACCATCCCTAAATCTAAGCACTTCGCTAACACAATCAGAAGAATAACACGCAATCTAACGTCAACACAACCATTTCTAAATCTAAACACTTCATTAACACAATCTAAAGAATAATATGCAATCTAACGTCAACACAACCATTTCTAAATCTAAACACTTCATTAACACAATCTAAAGAATAATATGCAATCTAACGTCAACACAACCATTTCTAAATCTAAACACTTCACTAACCCAATCAAAAGAATAACATACAATCTAACGTCAACACAACCATTTCTAAATCTAAACACTTCACTAACACAATCAGAAGAATAACACGCAATCTAACGTCAACACAACCATTTCTAAATCTAAACACTTCATTATCACAATCTACAGAATAATATGCAATCTAACGTCAACACAACCATTTCTAAATCTAAACACTTCACTAACACAATCAGAAGAATAACATGCAATCTAACGTCAACACAACCATTTCAAAATCTAAACACTTCATTAACACAATCTAAATAATAACATGCAATCTAACGTCAACACAGCCCTTTCTAAATATAAACACTTCATTATCACAATCTAAAGAATAACATGCAATCTAACGCCAACACAACCATTTTTAAACTAAACACTTCACTAACACACTCAGAAGAATAACACGCAATCTAACATCAACACAACCACTCCTAAATCTAAACACTTCACTAACACAATGAGAAGAATAACAGGCAATCTAACGTTAACACAACTACTCCTAAATCTAAATACTTCACTAACACAATCAGAAGAGTAACAGGCAATCTAACGTTAACACAACTACTCCTACAGAGAAACTGAACTGGACTGCCGAACGCGCGAAAGACGGTTTGCTGCGTGTTGCATGGTAGTGCCGGTCGTGCGCCACCCGGTTGATCTATACTAAGTAAACCAGAGGTTCTTAACTTTTTTTGACCAAGACCCAAAGTTAACTGGGCGATAAACTTACGTAATCCATGGGCCTATTTTGAAGTTAAACAGTGCTATTGTAATAAAAACAGAGAAATAAGTGTAGCAATTTTATTATTTACTAATATAGAGTAGTAATATTTTATAACAAGCAATAATTGAGGGGCTTAGAACAAAAAGCAGGTAAGTGAAATTATTAAAAAAAATGAGGTAAGTGCGTGTTGTGATAGCCCAAAAGGATGTTTCTTTCGGATAAAATCAGGTAAGTGATCACACTGTGCAGTGCTGCTATATGGGCATCATTTCACCAGACTAGTGTATAATATTCCATTGCATGTAGAACTTTAACGGTAATTTCCTCAAAACTAGGTTTCCGTCACTTATCTGCTTTTTGTTCTAAGCCCCTCAATTCTAAAATACAATCATAATATCAAGTACTTTAATTAACATTTCTTTGATGTTATTTTTTCGGGAAGCTAGGGCAACCCATCCCGAAAGTCACGGCGACCCTTGTCTGGGTCGCGACCCATAGGTTAAGAACCTCTGATGTAAGCGAACTCTCTGTACGATTTTAGCTCATTGCTAGACATCGACGTACCGGGTGATTTGGTCTAGGGATAATTGGGATTGTATGCTAGAGACATGGACAGTCGGCGAACTTAGTGTAGTCAGCTGGTGTGAGTCGGGAATACGCCAACTGGAGTCAGAGTAAACGTTCTCTGATGAACGTAGCACTAGGGTTCGCTAGATCTCCTCAGGATATCAATACTTATACTAGAGTGTGCTTCTTTCCTAAACTCGTAAAAATATTTCTTAGGAATTACTTATTACACATAATACATACTTGAACTATTTATAGCCTAACGATTTTGTGACGGATATAAATTATGCGTCAATTTGTAAACAGAAATCTGTTTTTTAAGCATCCTGTAATTATGAAATCTGAAAGCTCACTGGGTACAATTGCCGATGTGCGACGAATCAGACGTGACCTTATATTTGTATTGATGACATTTGAGGCACTGGGTAATTGAGTGTAACAGGAAGTTTGTTACAGTGCTGCTGGTGGTGAATGTGTTTGTTCAGGGCAGTTCCCACACTGCGCGCCAGGATGCAGTTGCGAAATGCAAGAAGAGTCTGCGACTTCCTTCGAAAGAGTGCACGACCGTCCGTCGCTTGCACATGACAACATTAATGTCAAGAAAAGATTTTAAATTTGAGACCTCATAAAATCTTTCATAACCATAATAATTTCATCATTATGACAGTTTAGTCTATATCAGTTTCATTTTCACAATTTCTTTTTAATTTTATTATCTTCGCTTTATGTTCATCATATTCATCTCCAATCGTCACAAACCATTATTATTATTATTATTATTATTATTATTATTATTATTATTATTATTTGTGCATTAAGAGATGTACACGAAGAAAGCATAATTGGATAAAATATCTTGATGAAAATCAATTCCTGTACAAGAGGACTATACTTTCACCTTTACTTTTCAATATTTATTTTAATGAAATCACAAAACAGTAAAATGCAAATGTTAACTGTGGAGTACACATACAAATAAATGAAATAGCTAAATGAAACGCTTTACTTTTTGTTAATGATCACATTTTAACGTCAGTATCTGAAGATGTAAATCCTTCTGGTCCCTCCAGTTCATACTCCTGGACAAGACAATCAACAGAAGTCTCAAATTCGAAGTACTACAAACCTCCGTCTACCCAACACTACTTTATGGATGCCAAACATGGTCGACAACAAACAGACAGATGAATGCGCTAGAAATATGCCAAATGAAAATGGAACGAAAGATATTGGGAATAACTATGAGAGACAGAATTTCCAATGAGTCGCTGTCCCAAATGGCATCAACAACAAACGTCACACAAAGAGCAAAAAAATTGAAGTGGAAGTGGGGAGGCCACATCGCGCGGATGAAAGACGAAAGATGGACATACAGAGCCACCATGTGGGACCCGCGCACAGGAGACCGGCACAGAGGCAGACCAAGGAAGAGGTGGGCAGACTTCTACACAACACAAGCAGGTCAGCAATGGTCCAGAATAGCAAGAAGCAGGGGAACATGGAGAACAATTGGAAGTCGACTACAAGTGAAGACAATGCCAGCCACAAACAACATCCCAAGTTGACTCAGTGATGGTGCATTCAATATAATAAAAGTGTTAGTGAAATCAAATAAATCAAAGTGACAGCGAAATCAACTCCAACCATACAAAGAAACACTAGACACAACCTAACGCGGAGTAGCTCACCGCGTTAGTGAAACAGAGCTACCCTCTAGCAAGAGACCTTTGCCCTTCAAGGGACACATTAGGTTATTATTATTATTATTATTATTATTATTATTATTATTATTATTATTATTATCATCATCATCATCTGAAGATGAATGAATGAATGAATGTAAGAGTGAATGAGTGGTTGAGTGAATGAATGAATGAATGAGTGAATGATTGGATGAATGAGTGAGAATGAATGGATGAGTGAATGAATGAATAAATGAATGTAAATGAATGAATGGTTGAATGACTGGATGAATGAATGTGTGGTTGAATGATTGAATGGATGAATGAATGAATGAATGAATGAATGAATGAATGAGTGGTTGAGTGAATGGATGAATGAATGAGTGGTTGAATGAATAGATGAATGAGTGAATGAATGAATGAGTGAATGAATTAATTAATCAATTACTTTTTACTTTGTTATTTAACGACATTGCATCAACTATGAGAGTATTTAGTGTCGATGTGATTGGTGATAGCGGGATGAGGCTGAGGATTCGCCATAGATTAACTGACATTTGCCTTACGGTTGGGGAAAACCTCGGAAACAACCAAAACAGGAATCAGCCCAAGCGAGAATCGAACCCGCGCTCGAGCGCAACTCCGTATCGGCAGGCAAGAGTTTAGTCGACTGAGCTATGTCGGTGGCTAATTAATGAATATTAATGAATGAATATATATTAGCTATGAATGGTTTTTTAACCGGTGGCAGTTACAGATAACAAATATGATAACTTGGTAATTAAAACAAGAAAAGATACATAAATATAAGAATAAAAAACACGCTACAACCCTCATCAATATCTAATACTCATATGTACAAATCTAATAATACTTACGGGAACAAATTTAAATACTTATATGTACGAATTTAAATACTAAGGTGTACAAATCCAAAACACTTATCAATGTATATTTAAATATTTATGTGTACGAATTTAAACATACTAAGGTGTACAAATCCAAACACTTATCAATGTATATTTAAATATTTATGTGTACGAATTTAAATACTAACGTGTACAAATCCAAACACTTATCAATGTATATCTAAATACTTATGTGTACGAATCTAAATGCCTATGTGTACAAATTCAAACACTTATTCGTACGTTTCTAAACACTTGATTAGCCCATTAGCGGACAGTTTTCCTGTGGATATCTCGCCTACAGTCTCTCTTGCCTAAGCCGCTATGTGGATACGCATACGAATCTGAATACTTAAATCCAAAGACATTACTTTTATCAGTAAATATATAATACATGGGTATAAATCTAAATAATAACATGTAAAAATCTAAATACGTATGTACATATCCAAATAGATACGTATACAAATCGAAATTCTTATGTGTAAAAGTCAAAACACTTATAAGTACATATCTAAATACTTATATATACAAAGATCCAAATGCTTATGTGTGCAAATTCAAACATTTATCAATACATATTTAAATACTTATTTGTACAAATCTAAATGCTTGGAAATTATAAATAGAAAACTTTACAGTGGTGGCCCATATTTAAGTAACAGTTCCGGCATTCGTCTGGTGTGACAGGAGACCAACAAAAGCTTCAGCCAGGATTGAGTCTCGGAAGAACGAACTCCAGACCAACTGATTTCAAGACACTTTTGTTTCCAGGACTATCATGCTCGGTAGATGATCAATATAAATAAATTAAAACTTTGAATGATAAACCTAAGAATTTTTAAGTAAATATATCCATAGAAAATACTTACTTACTTACTTACAAATGGATTTAGAGGACCCGGAGGTTCATTGCCGCCCTCACATAAGCTCGGCTCGGTCCCTATCCTGTGCAAGATTAATCCAGTCCCTAGCATCATATCCCACCTCCCTCAGATCCATTTTAATATTATCCTTTCATCTACATCTCGTCCCCCTCAAAATCTTTTTCTCCTCAGGACTTCGAACTAACACTCTATATGCATTTCTGGATTCACCAATAAGTGCTACACCCCTGCCCATCTCAAACGTCTGGATTTAAAAAAAATTCCTAATTATGTCTTCCAATTAACACTCTATACGTAGGAGAATACTCGATTCGTAGCAAAATAGTAATAAATAAATGTTTTCCGGAACATGCAAATACCTTTAAAAATATCATGGTGTATTTTATTCTATGAAGGCGAAAATGATGTAACAGAAAATAAAAACATAAAAATATATAAAATAACACAATTTATAAATAATAATTTCAAATCTACAATGGTTCAGAAAAGTACTAGAATAAGACTCTACAATGTATTAGCAAAACCCACTCTTTTATTTGAAAATGAAAAATGGAATCTCAAACTGCAATGTTTAAAAATAATTCAAGCTGTAGAAATGCATTTCAAAAGAAAAACTGCGAGATAAATTCTGGATAGAAAAGAAAGTGAGTGATATTAAACAATTTGAAAATCACTCTCATGTTAGGACATCTTCAAAATTAAGAAACAAAACTGACTGAGCATATTAATACGGAGTAGAATAAGAAATTGAAAATATCCGACACAAATTAAAAAGAAATGGTTGGCATGAGAGTTGATCAGGTCATTCGGCCTCAGAATAATAATGATGTCATAAGCTTGATTGGACAGGTATGTTGTGTGAAAAGATTGTTTCCAATAAAATATAAAAACCAGTATTATTTATCTGTTTTAAATATTGTTAGAAAAATCCATCGTAAGGCTCACTGTGAATAGACTTGAGTATGTGGTAGGTGCATGAACTTGGATTAGACTTCGGTCACTTGCTGAACTCCGTGAGGTCATTAGGAATGAAATCAGCAACATTGACGAGGATACACTTCGGAGACCGTCACAGAATATGGTGCGACGAGTTAAGTTGTGTGTGGATGCAGGTCGAAGACATTTCCAACATTTACTTTGAGAAATCTTCCACAGTTACTCTATAATTCACGAAGAAATATAAGCATGATGACTCGACATAGAGAGGGAAACAACATTAAACTGCAGAGGATTCCAATCTGCTAAGAAAGCACTTGAATGTGAGGATGAATGGCACAAGGAGCATGGGAAAAGGGAAGGAGAATATGATGACAAAAAATTAATCCATGAGTCGGGACATGGAATTGGGGGAGAAAGTAATAGTAATAAGGGTGGGAGTGAAACAAGTAATTTCAGTCGTATTTTCAGCGAAAATGAGATTTTCACTCAAAAAATTTCTCCACCTTGAAATTTAAATGTTCACTAATAATTTTTAAGCAAATAGCGACAATTCCTATTCATTTGAATACTGCGAATGCAGGGTTTAGATTCAAACGCCGACATTTCCTGGGAGCAGTGAGATACAATCCCCGACATTTCAGTTAGCCAATACCTGATGCGAATTAAGTCACATGATTCCCGCCTTTGCTAACACTTATCAGCAGTACTTCATTGCTGACGAATTGGATATTGTGACTGTGTTACTTAGAATATTATAAAGTAATAAAGTGTAAGTATTTCCTGTAGCAGACCATAGCTATCTTCCCTCTAATAGGGTTTTCGGGCAAATTGAAAAAATGGTAAGGAAAAGATAAACGATTATTATTAGTCCCCGAGTATAAAAATATATTCCAGCAATTTGGTATAATAATATATCATGGTAGAGTCGCAGCAGTATTACTGAAAAGAATATGCTAAATTTATGAAAATTCCTGGACAGTGGCATTTCAAATTCAACGAGGCTAAGAGGATGATCCTGAGCCGTTAAAATGGAATTACGAAAATCAGAGGTGAACCTTTCTACAGATCTGGTAAATGATTTGAAAATTCTGTTTTCAAAAAAAGTAATAACATTGACAAGGTCAAACTTGAAATTTTGTCCTTAGGTGTCCTTAGGAGTATCAGTTAAAAAAGAAAAGTGTTCTGATATTGATTCATTACTAAAGCGTCGTTTCAGATATGAATGGAAGGAACAAAGTGACCTTGAGTTTTATAAGCGAATGGTTGATAATGCAGCATACAGTAAGTCATTACTAGTGGAAGAAGAATGCCTCTGTGAAGCACAGAATGAAGCGGAGGTATTGAGGACTTGAACTGTGTGCAGTGGCAGTTCTAGGTATCTTTTTTCTAAATAAAATGTTTATAATACTGCATATAAAATGTAGACTAACTGTCGATACTTTCAAGTAACTTTAAAATATTTTTGTAAAGAAAAAAGTATAAAAAATAGTGGCAATTCTAAAGTCATCTTAGTACTAGATCCTCCACTGAATTAATTTTTTTACTTTTGTTTTTCAATAATATTGTATGAAATATATATTATAAATAAATTTAATGTCAGATTCATTAGTAGGAGCTGTGAAATAATGCTATAATGGACACTATAAAAAATCAAGATCATCATTAAAATGCCAACTCAGACATTTTCATAATATCTTGTCATATTTATAGAAAACAACTAACATTTCTTACCACTTAATTATGGTGTTAGTTCAGTTTAGACTCTAATGCAGTGTTTGCTGGTAATATTGTTGAGGATTTTAAAGATTTTAGAAACACGATGGTAAAAAAATTCGAAAAATTAAATCAATCGTTAAGTGAGCTGTGGGGTATAACGAAAATTGGTGAAAAATATGGTGGGAGAGACGAGATTTGATAGTATAAGGAAGACAAGCGAGGGAAGAAAGTGCTAACTAGAAAGAGGGGGAGGAGTGGTCAGTGAAAGAGGTAGAGATCAGTGATATTATCGACCTCTTTTATTAAAGTAAAAAAAGAAACTAGTGAACAGTAATTCTCGAGTCAATAAGTGACCAATATTAGTGAACTACAAGTAGTAAAAGATCAGAAAAAGAGTAAATGGAAATATTAATATCAAGGTATTAGAGTTAACGAAGTTGTGAATAGTGGGAATTATTGATGGTGAACGCACGTTATTATAGCGAATAGTGAACTGAATAACAAATCGGTTGAGAAGTGAACTGGTATAAACAGTACAGCTCATGCATTTTGTTAGGACAATAGCGATGTGCAGTACGGGAACAACGATTCTGTGGAGGGGGAGGAGTAGAAGGGAAGGTCGGGCTTGTGTCTACCGAGTTCAAGGCAAATACTAACCCATTCCCCTATAATTCGTAAGTAGACTCATCCGATCTCGTGCGCAGCTCTGCAGGAAGAGTGGGGGAGTGTCTGGACATAATGCATGAACTGTAGGTATATATGAACTAGTGAATAAATAGTGAATAGCAAAAACAAGATAGAATAAGTATTAAATAGACGATGGACTGAGCAGTAAGAGGGGAGATAACTAGTGGGATTAGGGTAGTTTTATTGAAGTACAACAGTGCAAAGAAGTGTTATTTGTAATGATTGTTAATGGTGACACCGTATACGTGAAAATATGAGGTCCACAATTACATGTAAGAAATGCTGTAACGCAATATATATCATACCTATATCATACTCTGTAATTCAGAACAGATTGCAGATTGGTTCAGAAGTTATTATTCTTTTAGGGTCGTATTCATAGACATTCTTAGCGCGGGCTTCCGGTGGATGATCAGCGAACTAACGTTTTTCGTATTCATAAACCAGTGTTAGCGATATGATATAATATGAATCCTGTACAAATAACCAGTCGATAGCCGGGGCTAGTTTAGCACACTCGTAGCGCGGGCTAGCGAAATTACTATGAAATTGTAACGGTTTATATGGATCACTATGTATTTTGAAAATAAAGCAGCTTGAAGGAACCTTACGCATATTTATGTAGGTTATTACTAGAGCCCGGATGTTTAGGCATTTATAACAGTTAAAATAGGCAGGCACAAAAGGCACAATAATCTTTCAAAAAGGCATTATGAATTTAAAAAAGGTATAATATATTTTAGCAACAAATTTAAATTATATCAACATAACTCACACATTTACTTCGTAGTTGACATGTTGACTTATAAAATACTTTTTTTCGTAATTAACTGTCGTTTCACAAACCTTACATAAAAAACTGTTTCATCGGTTGAAAACAATTGTGCATCAAATTCACTAACTAAACATGAAGTTTAGTCTGCTATGATTTTCTGAATTTAGGCATTCTAGCTAACCGACCTTATACCGTCTGTCACCCGACAATAACTGACTGTTCCTCACTAGAGATGGCCGATATTTCACAAACCGATATTTTGTCACAGGTATTTTTTTGTCACAGATAAACCTGTGACTGATGACGCGAAATATCTGTGACAAAATATCGCTATCGAAATCTTCTCCGTATTCAGTACTGGTACACTGTGACTGATATTTTCTCCTCTACGTCGTAGGTTTGCGCATGCGCATGATACAATAACAGCAATCTGGCGGTAGTTTCTCCATCTTATTATAAATGATGTAGTTATTACACGATTTAAATAACACCATTGGTTACCAGTACTTAATCTTGTGTAAAATCCTGTCTGAACAACTGTTTTGTTTTGTAATTATTTTCCAATGTTTTTCCGAATACTTATGTTTCATTAATTTTTATTCTCTTTCGGTGCTGGACCCCGGACTCATTTCACCGGCATTATCACCTTCATATCATTCAGACGCTAAATAACCTAGATGTTGATAAAGCGTCGTAAAATAACCTACTAAAATAAATAAAATAAAAATGTTTATTCTATGGCTCAATATTATAATGTTAATGCACGACTTAAAATAATTTGTCCATTATATTATATACAATAAAAAGGATCACTTTTTAAAATGATTAGGATAATCATAACATCAATTTCTCCATACCCAACTACATTTAAAAATGATCAACTGGTTCAGTATCTATAATATAACCTCTTGGTACATGAGGTTAACTTTTGACATGTTACTGTTCAGTTAGGTTAGTATTTATTTGTTAATGGTACATGTACATAATTTCTTTGTTGAATTTTCCCATATAAATCACCGATGAGTGTGGTGTATAGAGAAATCGTATTCATATTTCACTGCTCTTCAATATTTCCTGCTAATTTTTATCGGTGTGACAAAATATCGGTGTAATTCATGCTACGTATCGATATAAAATATCGGTGTGACAAAATCACCGATAAAAGTCACAGATATTTAATTGTCACAGTCACAGTTGTCACAGATACTTGAAAATATCGTTTAAGCTCATCTCTATTCCTCACTCAAATTTCTTTCTCCTACAATAATAAATACGTGTAGCACAAAATTGTAACAGTAAGATTTTAAAATATGAAAGCAAACAATTGGAAATGCTACGTGACAACTTTTATGAGAACGAGCATATTTAAAATTAAAAAGCTGATTGTTGGTACCTTGAAGACATGACAATATTACATTTTTAACTGTGGATTGTCGATCATTATTCATATTACACAAACAGTATTAAAGTACGATTATTAGTAGATTAAGCACCGAAATAAATTACTTTTATTTACTATTGTTAGTAAAGTTAGTCATTGTTTCAAATATTTAAATTTCATACACATTACATTATGATTAAT